>NW_028258329.1:4842500-5447812 GCF_053883595.1 Heterocephalus glaber | reverse complement strand
TGGGTGTGAGGGAAGGGATTGGACTCTGCCAACACATCTGTGAGCACCGCTTTGCACTGCCTCAATGCTTCCTGGGATCTGCATGGAGCCATCCAGTGAAGGAAACAGGAACCCATGATCTGGCTTTGCTAGGTGATCTGAGGTCTTGTGAGGCTTTTAATTCATTCCACTGACAAGCCAGCAGAACCAGTAGGACCTTCCCAGCCCTGGAAGAGGCTCTGTACTGCTATTCATTTTGCCTGGATGAGATGCCTTAGGGGGAACGGTCTTATCTTGTTTCATAAATAAAAAGCTCCTGAAGAAAGCGTGATCGTTCTAAAAAGGTAGCTTATTTTTGGTCTTTTTATTTAAATTAATTTTATAACTGATACATAAAACATATGAATCATACATATTAATGTAGTGACTGACATGATGTTTTCATACATGTATACACTGTGTAATGTTTATATCAGGTTAAACATATACTCTGAAACAGTTGTTACTTGTTTATGGTGAAAGCTTTTGAAATCCTTTCTTCTAGCTTTTGGAAATGTGGAGAAAGGTAGCTTATATATTGGACATGGTCTAAGTCCAGTATCTATGTTAGTTGCCACATGCAAACAACATACTATACAGATGATTGTACTATAAGTTGAACTGTGTCTCCCCTCTAAAAAGGTAAGTTGAAGTCCCGACCCCCAGTACTGGTTAGTATGACTTTATTGGAAATAGGCCCTTTGCAGATGAATCAGATTAAAATGAAGATGAAGGAGGGCCGGGGATTTAGCTAAATGGTTCCACCGCCTGCCTTGCAAGCGCAAGGTCCCAAGTTCGATCCCCGGTACCAAAAAAAATGAAGGTAAAGGACTGAGGTAGTCCTTTATCCATCACGACTGGTGTCTATATGAGCAGGAAGATAGAGGACACCCAGGGACAATACCACATGATGTGCTGCAACCCAAGGAATGCCTGAGGCTTCAGACACCGAAAGGACAGATTCCTCCCTACAGCCCTGGGGGCAGCCCAGCCCAGCCTACACTTTGATTTTTCACCTTCTGGCTTTTAGAAGTGCGAGATAACAAATTTCAGTTGCCTTAAGCCACCGTATTTTTAAAGTGCAAGCTTCAGGAGGAACACTGAAGGGTGTCTGGGTCCTCCTCTCAATGTGGGCATCAGGTGTGAATGTACTTGCAGAAGGTCACCAGCCGCTTTCAGGGGGAGGCCACAGAGTAGAGGGGTTAAGAGTTTAGACTCTGGAGCTTGAATTCAAACCTCTCACTGCCCCTTCTGGGCTGTGTGATCCTGGGCAAGTTACTTAACCTCTCTGTGCCTCCATAGCCTCATCTTGGAAAAGGACATAAAATTGGGTTGTTTTAGAATAAACGGGATAACATACATAACACATCTACAATAATGTCTGGCACATACTCATTGCTTGCTAAGAACAAGGGTTGTCGTGTCCTTTGCTACCTCCATTCCCGGTTACGGCATAGCCACAGTGGGTCATCTAATGGGCCATATTAAACTGGAGGTGGTGGACCCAGGGTCACAGGGATTGAGCTGGTATCTGGAATGAAGGCCAGGCCGGAAAAGCCAACAGCAAAGTGTATCCAGAGTAACGCCCAGGACATGCAATGTTCTGGCAATGGCAGTGGGAGGGCTGGAACTCAGACGCCAGGGGAGAAAAATGGGCACCTGCAAGTCCTGGCAAGCAGAAGCTGGGGGTGGGAAGCAATGGAGAAGAACAGCAGCTCCCTGATAGAGGAGAAGGTGGGAGGGTGCTTGATAGCCAAGCAGCCCTTGGTGGAGACAGAGGGCTTAAAGAGATGGAGGGACAGGGGTGGAGAGGGGACAGCTGCCTACTAGGCGCCTTGCAGGACATGCCCCCATTAACCCTGTTAGGTCGGGAAGCTGGCAGTGGGAGAGCAGGGTAATTGGTCACCTGGCCCTCAGGGATTTGACTGCTGAGCCTCGGCAGCAGGTCCACCTTGCAGGTGTCATCAGACCTGGGAGTGACTCCCCTGTCTCTCCTTCCTCTATGCTCAGCTACACCTGGCCAGAGCCTCCCAGCGGTGTGCTGGCCGCAACCTGCAGAGAGTGGCCAGGGGCCTGAAAGCAGCAGGCTTGCCCTTCTCCGGTATCTGAGGCTGTACTGGGCTCACTTTCCTGCCCTGAGCACCAAGAAAGAGTAGGCAAAAGTGCCTCTGACCGACAGTGTGCGTTTGAAAGGTGGAGCAAATGGTGTCTAATTTGCAAAGACGCACGGCTCTGTGGTGGTGGCAGTAAGACAAACAGGACCAGAAAATCCCTAGCAAACTCTTACATCTCAAAGAAATGTAAAAACACATGTAAATACTTTGAAAGGACAAAAACTAAACAGAGCACAAAACCATCTGCAAGCCATGGGGCAGCTGACCTCCAACCAGGGCTCCAGGAGGGACCCTCCGGGCATGGTTCTGCACTTCTTGGTGTTGTTCCCATTCTTTAATTTTTTCATCATCGTAACTCTAGTTAATATGCTTCTATCATTACTTCTTCATTTGTCAACTTTAAATAAGAGCTGTGGATTTTGCACTATAATAGAAAAAGGAGAATTTCACTCACTGACTCCAATCTCAGTGCCTTCAAATAATGATTTTTAGTTCTCACATTTGTCACATTTTTAGCTATAAATGTAGACTTGAACATCCTTCGAGTTTCCATCCACGTGAAGAGTGCTGACCCCTCACATGGCAGAGCCCACTGAGGCTCTGCCCTCTCTTCCGGAAGTCTCTTCTCCTCTTCCCCTTCTTTCCCTCGATCAGCTGGGTTTCCCTTTTCAAGCACTGAAGATGTATAATATCCTCTTTGATGGCTGCAGTGAAGTTTTCTGTTCCTTGTTCTTTTCTATCAACATGTGAGGTCAAATAAACAGGATTCACATTTTGTACAATAATGTCGAGGGGCTTCCTTCTCCATAGGGCCAGGCGCTTTCCCTGGACCACACGAAGAAGAATGATTTTAACATCAAGGTTGAATGGATTCTTTCTCTCATACACCGTCCTCTTGCTCAAAACCATGACACATCTTTAGTTCATTGATGATAAGATCATGATTTTCAGAGGCAATTCTTTAGGGCTTTCCCCTTCTTGCTGACAAAGAGGAACTGCGTCTTAATCCTCAAGCTTCTCAGTCTCGTAAACCTGTGAGCTGGACTTCCCAGCTTCCCTTGCGAGCAAGTTTCTACCAAAGAGAGTCACTGGAGGCTAGAAGGCTGGAGGATGTGGAAATACCCTCCTGCTTCTGCTCTGTTGGTAACAAGCAGCGAT
Organism: Heterocephalus glaber; assembly: GCF_053883595.1. NCBI lineage: Eukaryota > Metazoa > Chordata > Mammalia > Rodentia > Bathyergidae > Heterocephalus > Heterocephalus glaber. The sequence continues at coordinate 5,444,522 of NW_028258329.1, read as the reverse complement.
TGTACTGGTGAGGGTGCGCCCAGGGTGGTGGGATTGCTGCTTCTCAGGCTCTATAGCAGCAACCAGAGGGCCAAACCCTCACTTCTGGATGAAAGGCAATGGTGCTCTTGTGTTCTGTATAAGCCCACTTCCCATTTAATTCCTTCAGTTCTAGAGGGAGTTGGTGGCCCCTTGTAGCAACTACTCTCTGGGATTTATGGATTGAATATTTGTGTTCCTGTGAATTTATATGTTAAAGTCCTAACCCTCAGAGTGACAGTATTTGGAGATAGGGCTCGTAGGAACTAATTGAGGTTAAATGAAGTCATATGGGTGTGACACTGATCTGGTTTGACTGGTGTCCTTAGAAGAAGAGGAAGAGATGGCAGTAAGGCTGCAGAGACAAGGTGGCTGTGTAAAAGCCAGGAAGACAACTCTAATCAGAAACCAACTCTAGCAACACTTTGTGAACTTCTAGACTCTAGACCTGTGAAACAATTATTTTTTGTTTCAGCTTTTTTCATACTGAAGATTGAACCCAGGGCCTTATGCATATGTGGCAAGTACTTATCACTGAGCTACATCCTGGACCCTTTTTAAAAGTTTTATTTTGAGACAGGCTCTCACTAAATTCCCCAGGGTGATCTCAAGCTTATGATTCTCCTGCCTCAGCCTCCCAAGAAGCATGCACCATCATGACTATTAAAATTTCTGTTGCTTTAGCCTCCCAGTCTATGTTGCTTTGTTACGGCAGCTTGAGCCAATTAACGCACTGGATAACATCAACTTCTTTTTGCTCCTTTATCCTTTCGATATATTTTTTCTCCTTGCAATCTAGTTCTGTGAGTTTCTACTGACATCTCCTGAAGTTTGCTGATTCTTTTCTCAGCCATGTCTAGGTTGTTGATGAAACCATCAAACACCATTTGTGTTTCAGTTATGGTGCTGTCTTTGTCCTACCACATCCTTGTGATACCTTCTTTGAGTCTCCATCTTTGTGTTTGTTACCCATCTGTTCTTGCACGTTGTCTACCTTATGCATTAGAGTTCTTAGCATATTAATCATAATTTTCATAAATTTCCAGTCTGATAATTCCAACACATTTGCTACATGAGTCTGATTCTGATGCTTGCTCTGTCTCTTCAAAGTGGGTTTTCATCTTTTAGTCTGCCTTGTATTTTGTTGTTGTTGTTGTTGTTGAAAAAAATCAGACATACTCTTTCAAGCAAAGGAACTGAAGTCAATATCTGTCTAGGGTTAACTGTACTCATTGCTTACTATAACTGCAGGGAGTCCGAGGCTACATTTTTTCTCTAGTGTCCTTATTTTTTTTCTCCCCTGTTGTTTTTGGGTTTCCCTACAGAATTTTTCTTAAATAAGACTGAGTCATGCAGTTCTTTTGGTTGTAATTCCTTGTTATTACATTGAAATCATATTGTTGTGGGGCAAGATATTGGGGGGTATTCCATAGTTTCCTATTAGATCTCAGTTTTTTAAGTGAATCTATGTCCCTAAACGATGATTTTCCCAAAGCTTCTTGGTTTAGTTTGTTTGTTGTCCCACTTAGGGGAGAGAGAACGGCCAGAGGAAGATGAAATTAGGTATTTCCCTCCATTGGGGCTATTAGGCTCTGGTAAAACTTTAGTCAGTTAAGACTGGGAAATACAGTTTATTTTGAAAGCAAGCCTTGTTAGAAGCAGAATGTTCTGGGCAAGTTTTTAAAAGGCTACTTCTCTGATCCACCTGCCACAAGCTGCCAAGGGTTCTTTTCTTTTCTTCAGTGCTAGGGATTGAACTCAGGGCCTTCACACTGAGCTACATCTCTAGCCCTTTTGCTTTATAGTTTTTTTAGGGGGGACAAGGTTTTACTAAGTTGCTAAATTGCCCAGGCTGGGCTAGACTTTGCAATCCTCCTGTCTCAGCTTCTCAGACTGCTGTAATTACAGGTGTGAGCCACCACTTGGAATTTTTCTAACCCCATTACAGAAATCTGTGGCTTACTCCCTAACACGGTGTCCCCTGGAGTTTCTCTCAAACTTGCCTAGGTGGACTCTCCAGCAATTTGTCAATTATGCTTCAGATTTTCCTACCCCAGAAGCACTGATTCCCCAAAGAGTGTTTTTGTTCTTTTGTGTTTCGAGATGAAGACTCACAATGTTGACCAAGCTGGTCTTGAACTCCTGGGCTTAAGCTATCCTCCTGCCCCAGCCTCCAGATTGGCTGGGACTACAGACATGGAGCACTATACTCTGCTCCCAGGAAAGTTTTTACTGCCAGGCTTCTACTCTCTGACAAACTGTGATTCTTCATATCCACTTGTCTGTCTCTCCAATTTGGAGGCCAGCAGTTGGCCTTGATATCTTCATTCTCTGGTAGATTTAAGAAGAGTTGTTGATTTTCAGTTTGCTCAGCATTTTTCTTGCTGTGAAGACAGGAATGATATCTCCTGAGCTCCTTACATGTTGGAAAACTGTAAGTTGTGTACAGAACTTAAAGTAGAGTGGTGCCTTGGTTCATGAATTTAATTTCTTCTACAATTTCAGAAAAGATGGCCGCATTTGTGTTTGCATGGGAAGAATGGCTGCAGTTGTGTCTGTCACCCAATGCAGAGTTTGCAAAAAACAAAATTTTGCCAAACGCTTCTGTTTGTGAGTCAAATTGTTTGCAAGCAAAAATATTCATGAACCAAGGTACCACTGTAGTTCTGATTTCAAACCCTTTACTACTTTAAAGACCTGGATAAGTCTAGGTCTCTTCTGGTTCCAAATGAATTTTTGGATTGTTTGTTCTAGTTCTGTGAAGTATATTGTTGGAATTTCATTCAGCATTACATTAAATCTATACAGCAGTTTTGGAAGTATGGCTATTTTCACTATATTGGTTCTTCCTACCCAGGAGCAAGGGATGTCTTTCCATTTTCTTATATCTTCTTTGATCTCTTTTTTCAGAGTGCTATACTTTTCAGTATAGAGGTCTTTTGCTTCCTTTTAGATTGATTCCTAGATATTTCATTTTTTTGGATGCTATTGTGAAAGGCATTGTTTCCCTAATTTCTCTCTCAGTGAGTCTGTTATTTGTGTACAAGAAGGCTATTGTTTTGGGGGGGGGGGTTGGTACCAGGCATTGAACTCAGGACCTTGTGCTTGTGAGGCAGGTGGCAGAACCACTGAGTTAAATCCCTGGCCCAAGGCTATTGTTTTTTAAGTGTTGACCTTGTATCCAGCTGCTCTACTGAATCTGTCAATTAAGTCTAGAAGTCTTTTGTCAGAGTTTTTTGGGTCTTCTATGTAGAGTATCATAATGTCAGCAAATAATGACAGTTTAACTTCTTCCTTTCCTGTCTTTATTCCTTTTATTTCTTTCTCTTGTCTAATTGCTGTGGCTAATATTTCCAGAACTATATTGAAATAGAGGTGGTGATAGTGGACTTGGATGCGTATTGAGGCCATACTCTGAAGTGAAATAAATAGGATACACATATGTAAATACTGAATAGTTTCTCTGGTGTGAGAAACTGAAAGTGTAAATAATGGTTAAAATGAATAATTGATAATGGGGAATAGGAAGAAAAGGTCCAAAGGGATAGGGAAACTGGGAGGGGTAAGGGAAAGGAAAGAAGGGGAGGAAATAGGGAAAAAATAAGAATCAAGATGTATCGTGTAAAGGTACAAGTATCCAATGATAAATGTAAATGTATTGTATACCTAAAATGTACTGATAAAAGAATCTAAGGAAAAAAAAGAAAAAAACAAGAAATTGAGTTTTTGGTCATCTGAAAAATGTATTTACTAGTACTGATACTTTAAAAAATTGTTTAAGAAACTAAGACTCTATGTTCAAAATACATCTCTTAAAACTTGAATTAAATCAAAAAATGAAAGTCTCACTTCATTGTTTCTAGAGCTCACTTTCTGAGAAGATCTAGTTTTTATTTTTATTTTTTGCAGGTATTTAGTTTTCATTTATTTTTTTTCTCTCTGGAAGCTTTGACATGTTCTTTCTATTCTTAGTGTTCTGAAATTTCCTGACTGTCTAGATGTAGACATTTTGTTATTTACCTAGGAGACACTTAGTAGCCCTTTTGTGAAGAATTCTATCCCTCATCTTTGAGAAAATACTGTATCTTCCATTTGCTTCCTTTCCTCAGTATTCTCTACTTGCTCTGGAACTGTAATAGCCAAAAGTTGGACAACTTGGATTGATTTACTGTATCTTTTTGTCTTTCACACATGTTTTCAGTTTCTCATTTTCATTCTACAATCTAGGAAGATTCCCAACATCTTTACTGACAAATTTTGGAAGCTTATTTAATTCTATTGAGTTTTATTTAAACAACCACATTTTAAATGTCTAAGCTGCTTTCTTTACTATTTAATTATTTCTTTTTCATAGCATCCAGTTCTTGTTTCATAGACTCAATAACTTCTCATATCTCTCTGAAGATACTAAATTTTTGAGGAATTATCTTCTGATTCTTGAATTATTTGTTTTTCCTCTGGAGTTGATTGTTTTCACAACCTCACCTCGCACCAATGGTCTTCCTAATGTCTGGTGACCCTTGCTCCTCCTGCGTAGCCGAGAGAAGCACCAGGCTGACCACTCTGGGTGCCTGTTATGCATTCTGTCTGTGGTGGCACCAGGCCCATATCCCCATGCAGCTGCTCTCTGACAGAAGACACTGTGTAATGACAGGTCTTAGGATAGTGTTAAATAAAAATTACAAGAAGCCGCTGTTTTGAATTAAGCTCCTGCAGTAGGTCCACCTAACATACCAGGCTAAAAATCAAAATGGAGTCACTCATGTTAAGAGTTCCATGTCACCAAGCTGCAACTAAGCTGGTTCACTCATCATCCTAGAGAAATCAGCATTACCAGGGTAACAGCCAAATCACCCAAACAGTCCAGTTTAAACTGGCATGATAATGAGTTTCTCCCTGCTTTCACCTTTACATGAAAAAGGTAACCTGAAGTAACCTGAATTTAATTAATCAATTATTCTCCTATTGCCTAACTCCCTGTACCCATCTTACAAGGGAAGTAATTTTGAAATAACCAGGATGTTTTCTTCTGCCTTTCCTCAGTCCTTTTCTGTCTATAAAAGCAATCTCCAATGCCAGGCATGATGGTGCATGCCTATAATTCCAGCTCTCTGGGAGGCTGAATCAGGAGTATCACAAGTTCAAGGCAGTCTGGACAATTTAGTGACTTAGCAAGGCCTGGTCTTAAACACTGCTACTACTACTACTACTAATAATAATAATGCTGGCGATATAGTTCAGTGTGAAGGATACCCATCCCTGATATCATCCCCCAATTTCTTTTTAGTGTCATAATTTTTTTTTTTGTACCGGGGATTGAACTCGGGACCTTGTGATTTCGAGGCAGGCAGGTGGCGGCACCACTGAGCTAAATCCCCAGCCCACCAATTTCTTTTTAAGAAGAGAATTCTTGGAAACTCTAGAATCAGAAACTACAGGTTGGGCCTATCTACCCATGTTTCAACAAGTCCTCCAAAAGATTCCAGTGATGTTGATGGTTCTGGGCCCAGAAAATGTATTTTGAGCACTACTACTGGTATTTTAGACCAAGTCAGTCCGTACTGGAAGTCTTGCTCTTCTTGGGATGTTTGTTCAGTTTCTCTTAGAAGAGCCTTTGAGGGTGAGGCGGAGGGGCAGACAGACATCGTGAATGCTCTCTGCCTTGTGAGTGTGTGTGAGTGTGTGTGTGTGTGTGTGTGTGTGTGAGTGTGTCCCAGCAGTTTCCTAAACAATCTACTTTCAGGGCTCAGATGCTCTTCCCTGAGCTTCAGCAGGAGCCTTAGGAAGAAAATTGACACATCTCACACAAACCCGGATGTGAGGAACAGCTTTCTTGGCATTTTGATCTCCCCGCCTTCGAAGCCCCTGGAATTCAAGAGGGCTCCGGCACCATGCCTTGAATGTCCCTCTGACAATGTTCCGAGCTGTAAGTTTTGGCTTTCTCTAAAAAGCCAAAACTTACAGCTCGGAACATTTGCTTTTCAGCTCCCCGAGCCTCTTTTCTGCAAATCTTCTGACCACTCCTGACTTGGTCCTCAGGCCGCCTATCACGGAAGCCCACCCTTAGAACTTTTCCAGTCTGTCCTTCCTACAGTCCCGGCTGTAGTTGTAGCTCATCAGTTGCTGGCTCACTGTGCACAGTTGCTGCATTTTACTGGCAAGGTCAAAGTCAATCCCCTCACCGCCCAACTCTCCACTGGCTTCTGCTCCGTGCTACCCCTGCCCTCTCCGAGGGTCTCCTCTCACAGGGAGTTGGCCTGGGATGCTCCATGGCGCCCCACCTGGACCAAGTGGGAATTACAATCTCACAACCACCACGTTTTCTCCTGGTTGAAGAAAAAGTACGTGAATACACAAATAAGTAAATGAATGCACAAATAAAAGAACATTTCTTTTAAAAATTAAAGAAAAATGAAGTTTATTTTCTCTTGAGAGCTACACAGTAACCCTTGAAATAAATGAAAGTGGCTTTGAATTAGTTTAGATTTGAGGTGATTTCAACAGTCCTTTGGATATTCATAGTTGTCATGGAGTCTCACAAAATGAGGCTGGACATCTTCAGCCCCAACTGGAGAAAGACCATTCTCTGCTTTCCACTGGAGGCCTTCCTCAGGCTTCTTGTCAGGGAGGGAAAAGGGAGGGAGAGAGGGAGAACCTACCTCTTTCTCTAGATGACAGAGCTCCAGTGTTGTTTCTAGACCACGCTTATCCAGGAAGGAGGAAGAGGAACAAACTCACCTGCTTGTGGTTCCCCAACCCCTGCAGTGCCAAGCTGAGGCCAGATCCACTGAAGTTTTCACAGATGAGTGTAGGTAGACATGTGGTTTTAAACAGAATGCTCCAAAGTCCTGTTGTTATGACCAAACACCACCTGGTAACAGAAATAGCCAGCAAAGCTCTGACTCCCTACAGCCTCAGTGTTCCAGGCCCCCCAGATCAGCCCCTCTGTCCACTCATTCTTAGGAGGGAGGCCACTGAGCTGTCCAGCTGTGAGGCTGAGGCCACACAGATGTGTGTGGGTCATTTGCTCTCAGAACCCCAATCCTCCATCGTTAGCCTTGGGAAGGAAACTAGCACGTCGCATGCAAAGCCTGATGTGATGAGGAATGCAAGCAGAGAGGATGGCTTAGATGTAACTGCATCTCCACAATGCACGGGGCACAGGAGTGCACACATCTTTGTGCACACACACATACCCAGATGTGAGAACAGTGGTGGGGTGTGTGTCCTGGCCATCCATAGCTGACCCAGTAAACGAGGGGCGGCCATGCTACAAGCCACCGGCTCCCATGGTGCACTAAGCGGGCTTCACTCACAATCCCGTACAGAATACAGCACTTGGGAACCGACTGTGTCCCTCTGTGAGTGAGGCAGCTCTTTACACTTTTTATCACTATTTACTGAGACAGACAGACAGACAGACAGACAATAGTCAGAGCAATGAGGAATGAGAAAGGAAGAGAAGTAGAAGCGCTGGACACTTCCCACAACTCAATAATCAGGGAGACAGGAGCAGTCACCAAACAGTTTGAGCCAAAATGTCACTCAGGGACCGAACACCGATTAGTTAAATATTTAAAGCAGACGCCCTGAGAGCAGCTATGGAAGCAGCTCTTTGTTAATATTTAACACAGGCTGGGCAGTTGCTGGGAAAACAACTGTTTACAGGAGCGATGAACAAACATCCCCGATTGCTCAAAGCTATGAGGAGACTGCAGGGGGCGAACAGCTGCTCTTGTTTCTACCTCACAGCAGCTCTGGTCAGGGCCCATAACACCCGGAGGCCACAGGGGTGGGGAGATCATGGCTGTCCCTGGGGTACCCTGAAAACTGTAAACACATAGCCTGGGGTCAGCTGTCCTGCTCCTCACTCATGGTTTGCAGGAAGCCCAGCCCTGCAGCTGGGCTTGGGTGGTGGCTGCTGGCTAGTCCGCCAGCCCCGCACTCAGGCAGCTGCGCCCTGCAGCCCCAGGCAGGGCTGTCCTTGTGACCCTATGCGCTGTTCCAGGCAGTCACCTTGCATGAAGCCAATCGCAGGTGCTCCCAGGCAGTGGGGCTTGAACTTGTGAAAAGAATCACAAAGCTTCTCACAAGTCCCCTGCCTTCAGGGACACCAGGCTAGATGGCCTTCTAGAGATGACGAGTTAGTCTTTTTCATAACAGCTTCCACCTCTGTGAGCCTGGCTGTCTTTACCTAGCCAAGATCAATCAGGCCAGGAGGAATGACAGTCCATTTCACCTACCTTAGGCCTTACTTCTCTGAGTCTACTTCCAACTGTCCCATTTCTCAACACCTTCCTACATAGGCCTTGTAGAAATACACACAACTCGCTCTTAGGCTTAACTGAATATGAAAGCCCAGTTCAAGACCAAAGAATGCTGCCATCTTGAATTCTGATGCTATGTCCAAGATGCCATGGTTGACACTACGTATGCCTCTGGCAAGCTGATCTCTGTTGCATCATTTAGAGCACAGATTTCAAAGTTGCTCAGCCCTGGAGACACAGCCCTGGGCATCTCCTGGCATGCGACTGCCATCCTGCTCAAACCACAAGTGACTTTGACCCATTGACCACTCTCCAGTTGTTTGTACATCTGGCCATTTGTTAGGACGAAATGCTGACAGAGAGTCCTGCTCCAGGAATTCCTGCAAGAATTGGGACACATTAATCTTTGTTAAAATCTTTTTAAGTTTATTACAGCCAATCTCTGAGTAGATTTTTAGTCCTGGGTTTGCAGCACAAATATTATCTTTTATATGCTAAGAACAATTGGCGCAATGCTGCAGCCCCGGTGAGACTGTGACGCATATGCCACAGTGAGCTGTTTGTATCAACCGGAAGGTCTAAAAGGTTTGTCATCACCGGTGTAAGCTATTAGAAGAATAGCTCTTTTTGTCTTCACAGCATAATTCTGAATACTAGAAATCTGAAGAAACACTTGAAAAGATTTGAAAAATATCAAACAATGTTAAGCACTGCCTGAGATTCAGTCCCCATTACCAGGAAGAATTGAAGTTTAAAACAAAGACCAAGTTCAGTTACTGAAAAATAGAGGAAGTGGCCACTTTTCTGCCCCAGAGTTTTGGAAATATACAGAGACAGTCGTCAACTGAGGTTCCCTGAATGGAAACTTGATGTCATCTTCCAGGCTATGAGCAGTCTCCCCACTTCATTCTCCCTGCTGCGTTCAGGAGGCCGGCTATGTGGGAACAGGGAGTGGCCAGGCACAGCTGGCTTTTGGAGTCCTGTCTGCCAGGCCAGGCAGAGGAGAAGGGAGGACCGGGCAGCTGGAAGGGATTTGTAGGAGCTGGAGTTTGGAGAGGCCTATGGGTGTGCGGGGGTGGGGAGCCACCTCCCCTGGCACCGGGACGCCAAGGGACAGTGAGTCTTGTGGCTACTGCTGAGATGACCCATCACCAGCCACCAGTTTACCCCTCCTTGGTGACGACTGTGCGCTGCTCTCTGGGTTCAGGCAGTGGGTCACTGTATCAGGCAGTACTCACTAGAGGAACAGACAACACAAGATGTACAAATATCTGAATTTACAAGATTGGCTTACAGTGGCCACCCACAGAGCCGGATGAGGAAGAGTGCAGAGGGTCTGTCTGCACACTGGAGACCAGAGGATTTAGTCAAAGGCCTGCAGCTCACCGCAGTGTCCCATGTGAGTCCCGTATCAGATGGCCCATGGGTCTGTGCTGGAAGTCTAAAGAGTCTAAGCCGGAAGGCTGAAGCCTGAAGAATCCGCACCAGACATGGAAGAGTCTGCGCTAGAAGGCAGGAGATGACATCCAAGGCGAAGACGGGAGCTCCTGCAAAGGAACAGAAGCAGCCTCGGCTTTCCTCATTTCCTCTCTGTAACATCCAGGCTACCAGCTGCCCTAGGTGGGTCCTCCGTGCCCCAGGGTGTGGAATTGCTGAGCCAATTTAGCTAAGCTTCTCTTTTTAAAAAATTCTTTTATTGGTACTTTGAAAGTATACAATACATTTACATTCATCATTGGGTGCTTGTACCTGTACATGATGCATCTTGGTTCTTATTTTTCCCCCATTACCTGTGCGCCCTTCACCCCTCCACCCTTCCCTATTTACATAGACTTCGTTTCCATTTTTTTTCTTTTCTCATCATTTTTCCTTTCCCTTCTTTCCTTTCCCCTTCCCCTCCCACCACCCCTACACCTTTGGACCTTTTAATATTTCAAATTATCAATTATTTATTTTAATCATTTTAAATCTTATTTGGTCTTTTTTTTTGGTACCGGGGATCGAACTCTGGTCCTTGTGCTTGGGCAGCAGGCGGTGAAACCACTGAGCTAAATCCCTGGCCCCAATTTTAAACCTTATTTACACTTTCAGTTTCTCACACTAGAGAAACTATTCAGTATTTACACATGTGTGTCCTATTTATTTCACTTGAGTATCACCTCAATGTGCATCCATTTAGCTATAAATGTCTCTACTTTCTCGTTCTTCATGGCTGAGTAGTACTCCATTTTATAAAAGAACCACAGCTTCTTTATCCAGTCTCCAGCTGATGGGCACTTGGGCTGTTTCCAAGCTTTCACTAAGCTTCTCTTAACCAACTTCTCAAATTGACACAATCAATCAAGCATCACAGTTGCCATTCGGGTCAGCTCATTCATCTGTTTATTACCTTTATCAGAACACATGGCATGATTCATTTCAGGTATTTCTTTATTAACTTTAAAAATTCTTGTTTTACTTTATATTGTGATAAAAATATGTAACATAAAATTCATTGTTGGCACGGGGCACAGCGGCACACACCTGTCATCCCAGCTACTCTGGAGGCTGAGCCAGGAAGAAGCCAAATTCAAAGCCAGCCTGGGCAACTTAGCAGGATTCTGTCTCAAAAACAAAAAACCCAAAACCAAACAAAGAAAAATTTATGGTGGGAACCACTGTGTACAGTTGAGTGATACCAAGCACCTTCACCTTTCTGAGTGATCATCACCGCTGTCCATTTAGGCTCTTTTTCATCTTCCCAAACTGAAACCCTGTACCCATTAAACATTAACTCTCCAGTCCCCTCTCCTTCAGCCCCTGGCAACCACCATTCTTTCTGTCTCTCAGTTTGCTCCAGGAGCCTCGTGGAAGTCAAATCATATAGTCTTTGTCTTTTTGTGCCTGGTTTATTTCACTAAGTGTAATATCCTCAAAGTTCATCCATGCTGTAGGATGTATCCGAATATCTTTCTTTTCAAAGGCTGAATAATATTCCATTGTATGAATAGACTGCATTTTGCTCTGCCATTCATCCACTGCCACTCAGTGTTACTTTGTATTTTTAATTGACATGTTTCACTACTGGCCTTCTTACATTTCTTATGTTCACTCTGCACCATGACCTTATAGTTAGTTCTTTTTCTTTGTACGCACCTAGGACATTGCATCCCACAGGACCCAGCATCCCTCCATGTCTGAGAAGAAGCTCAGCCCTGTTTCCCTGACAACAGAGAGCCCCTTCCACCTTCTACAGCCCTGCTCTCTTAGTTATTTTCTCTCCTTGCTGAGACAAAATACCTGACCCATAAGTTAAAGGGGAAAAGTTTATTTAGCTCACAGTTTGTAGAGGTTTCAGTCTATAGGTGGCTGGTTCCAGGGCAGGGTGGCATGGCTGACGGGCATCACAGAGGAGAAGCCTTTCATGGCTCCCATATGGCAACAAAAACAACAAGGGAACCTTAACATCATCTTTCTTCCCCTTTTATGCTATCCACCTAGGGTGGGTAGCACTCATACACTTAATCTTAGCGCTCTCCAGCCTAGCATTGTACCATGAATCAGTCATTCTAGATTCGCCACCTCTGAAAAAGTCCCTTATTTGCTGCAGCTAGAATATTCCCTGCAGTCATAGATAGGGTGGTCCTGAGAGGAGATAGATTTTTCAGGCTGCAGCCCACCAGCCCTGGGGAGCAAAGGGGAGAGGCAAGGAGATGTGTCTGAGGAAGGCTGATTTGACCAACTACCACCACTTTGATCAGGCCCTTCCAACACAAGGCAGGCAGCTGGGGCTGCAGGGGAATGGATGGGACCCAGACCCCCAGGACGAAGTGGGGCAGAGGCAAGGGCTGCACTTTGCGGCTCTCCCCAGGGCCCTTCCTCTGTTGCTTTCCGCTCTGCCCTCTCCTCTATTCTGATCCCCTGCCCACAATGTTCCCGACAGCTTGGGTCTCTTCAGGACTTGTGTCCCCTCTCTTTCCCAAGGCATCTACAGGGTTGACTCTGGGCAGGGGTCCAACCCATGCTGGGTCTTCATCTTGTCTGGACCCAGAAGCCTGTTGTTCTTCTTATAGCTCCATGAACCCCAGGTGATCCCAGGCCCACCGTGAATGCAAGCATAGCCGCTGGTGGGGTGAGCAATGAATGAAGGAATGAATGGACACCCCCTGAGCCCACCTTCACACTCATTTGAGGGCCTCCCATAAACTGGACCTGGTCATTTCCCTGTGCCAGGCTCTGCCCCATCCTGATACTCACTTCCCCAATCACCATGACCTTGCCAGAGGACATAAAGTCATCGAATGCAATCTACTTCAATGTAGACCAAATTTCACAGTCAATAGGGAAAAAGAGGCACAACTGGAACCTTATTAAAGATGAAATAAAGTTATTAAAATTGATAAAATTCTCATCTTGTGAAAAGTTCATTTTGTCTTATATTTAAAAAAAAAGTTACAGGCAACACTGAGCTAATGCTTAAAATGAATGATGAAGAAGTCTGTTGTTAATGAATTTTTTGGCCTAATTTTAAAATATGCTTGTACAATATCAATAGTAAACACATCAATACTGCTTACTATGCAGTTAGGACTATAGATATGCAATACAGTGGTACCTCAGTGCACAAACTTAATTCGTTCTATGATTTTGGAAAAGATGGTCTTGTTTGTATTTGTGTGGGAAAGATGGTTGTGGTCATGTGTATCACCCGATGCAGAGTTTGCAAACCAAAACAAAAATTTGCCAAATGCTTCTGTTTTTAAACCAAATTGTTTGCAAACAAAATCATTTGTGAACCAGGGGTACCACTGGATATAAACATACGACGTTCATTGCTCACTGCAATCATGAGACAATTACTGTTACTGTCCTATTTCACAGATGAGAAAGCAGAGGTAGAGAGAGGTCCCACAGCCTGTGTAGAAAGGTCAGGGATCTGAGCCCAGCAGCCAGGTTCTGTGGTCTGGACACCTACTCAACGGGACTTTGCTGTGTCCTCTACCTCCTGCTTGACTTCTGCATCCTGATCCTGAAGAGGGTCAGACTTAAACATGCCGAGGGCCCCATCAGTTTTCTCAAGGGCCTCTTTGCATGTTGTGTGTTGGAAACTGTTTTCTTTGGAAGCGCTTAGTGGGCCATCCATCATTTTGTCAATGCTCTTCTCTGAAGCTAACTGGTCTACCTCATGGACCTTCTTAGTGGTTTTGCATGTAGTTCCAGGAGCTCTGCACACTTTGCATTTCCTTTTCAATAAATTTGCCCTGAGTTGTTTTTCCATCTGATTTCTAATCATCATCTACTAACAGATGGACTCTGATGCTGATTAATGGGCACAGTGAGGCTGATCACTTACTGAAAGCCAGCTCTCTGTTGGGCTCTGCTTCAGGCCCTGGGAATACAAGAGGGGACAGGACAGGCACAATCCATGGAGTGGATATTCTGTTGCATTTCAACAAGGGGGCAGACATGCATAGCCCAATAATCAAATACACACAGACACATAATAAGTAGGAAAACAAAGATGCAAAAAAGGGTAAGAAGAGTGTGCTGCTTGGTGTGGGGTATAATTTAAGTAGGTGAGCAGGGAGGGCTTCACCAAGATGCTGCAAGGTAGGGCAGTGGGAGAAAGAATCCAGAAGGGTTGGGGAAGCAGAGAACACTGGGAGATGAGATCCCTGGGGAGACAGGATCAGTGCAACTGCTTTGGTCTGTCTCCGTAAGGGACAGAGAGCTATGAAGGACATGCATTGGGAGGTGGAGTCACACAGGAATTGGTTCAGTCACCGGGGTCATCATCCTCAGAATAAATGAATGTAGTTGCCATGGGACTTCAGGTGAGTGGTCAAAAGAGGATCTTCCAGAAGAATAAGACTGGTGCCTCTCCTTGCTCTGGCTTCCAGTCTGACGATATGATCTTCCCCACTCATACACATCCCCCCACTGTGATCCCATGAGCCAGGAGACCTTCACTGAAGCTGAGCAAAAGCCAGTGCCATACTTTAGGCCCTTCAGAACTGTGAGCTCAATAAGCCTTTTAAAAATAAATTATCAAGCCCCAGGTATTTCATTATAGTACCAGAAAATGGACTAATACAATGGGTATGAATGGAGAGGAATCAAGATGACACTCACGTGGCTCTGGTGATGAGAACCATCATTCCCAGGGATGGGTAGAATGAAGAGGAGCATGAGCTAAGGAGGGTCAGCTCTGCACATACTGGTCGGCATGGCTTTTGCCAGTAGTCTGGAGATCTGGGTGGCCTTGGGGAGAGGGGAGGCCACATGACACCCGCCTCTGGGAATCCTTAGCCGTAGAGGGACCTTCAGGGCTTGATTGCTAAGGCTGGCAGTGTGGGGCACAGTGCTGCCCTTTTAGGGGTGTGGAGAGGTGAAGGTCCAACTGCCTTCTAGACAGGAGGGAAGAGGAGGGAAATGGGGGTAGTGGGGATGGACAACACATCGAGGAATTTTCTGGAAAGGGAAAGAGAGCTAGGGTATTCTCTGGAGGGTAAAATGACTTGAGGAAGACCTTTTTGTTTGACATTCGTCTTTTGGGACATGAAAGAAAAGAAATAACCATGTTTATATTTAATGGACGTGACCCAGGAGGGAGTTTGGAATTGCTGAGGCTGGAGAGGGAGGCCCATGTGGCAGGAAGTGAGACTGGGGGAGACACTGGGGTGGGTGGGAGGCAAGGTAGAGCCTCTGGGCCCTGAGGTGGCTGGAAGGAGCAGTGGCACCACTTCTGATGGCCACTGTTTTTCAGGGAATAAGGAAACAGGTTCGTGAGCTCAGACTGAGGGTTAGGAAGGAGGGGAGATGCCTTGTATCAGAACATTTTGGGTCACTGTAACAAAATACTTGGGCTAGGTACTTTACAAAGAAAAGAGGTTTATTTAGCTCATAGTTTTAGAGGCTGAAAGTCCAAGATCAGTTGCTCTGGAAGGTCCTTCTTGGCTGGCATCATGCAAGGAGGTCATGGCAGAAGCAGGTGCAAGGGGTGAGGGAGGAAGTCGGGGAACAGGGAGGGGCCCGTCTTGCTCTAGCAACGCGTTCCCCTGGGAACTCACTGGGTCTCAGGAGAGCTCCATCGATCCCAGGGACGACTGCTCCGAGCCCCTCCTCAGGCTCCCACACAGGAGCCCTGGGGACTCACTCACTGCACGTCTAAACCACAGTGCACCCTGGGCCCCACACAGCTCGCTCGCTCTGTGCTGCATGTGGTGACCATGTTCTTCTTCATGGCGCAGTGGCGAATTCCATGAACAAACATGAGTTTGTCTCCAACTGGCTCAGCTTACAAATGATTTATCCAGTACCTGGGGCCCTCAGTTCTCACCCAGCTCTGTCCTCTCCTGCATGCTGCCTGTTCACCATGGAAACTTCCAGAGCCATCTCACCCGCGAGCAGAGCAGACGCTCCTGGGGGCTCATGGCAAATCTCCTGCTCTGAGCCAAGGACAGAGTTGTCTGTGTCGAGGTGTCCTCTGCAGGAGGTGGCTCTCCAGTGTCTGGGAGGAGACAGGGAGGCAATGACCATCCAACGTGGCAGGGGCAGAAGGTGTGGCACATCTTGTCACAATGGTGCCAGGCATGCCCCCAAGGGACAATGGCTCCATGGGCAGGTGGGGTCTAGGCCCACCTGACAAACTGAGTGTTCCAGGTGCTGAATCCCACAGGCATACCCTTTGTGTTATTCCCAGTTCAAAGGTAACTGGAATCATTGTTCTGTGTTATGAATAGGCGTTGCCTGCTGGTAGCCTTCTTGCAATTCTGCAAGGGCTATGATTAAAATCTGCAGGCTTAGCTGGGCATGGCAGCATAGGCCAGTAATCCCGGCTATTTGGGAGCCTTAGGTGGGAGGATGGTCACTTCAAAACCAGCCTGGGCAAATAGTGAGACTCTGTCTCAAAACAAAAAGGGCGGAGGGTGTAGCCCAGTGGTAGAACACTGTGCGCGTGTGCGCACATTCACACACACACACACACACACACCCCTGCAGACTTGCTTTGTCATGTGCCTATTGAGTCCTGCCACATCCTAGCCGGTGAGGGAGGCATGTTTATCCCGCCCATGGCCTGGGCTTTCCTTTTATGCTGCCCTTACCTGTGTCACAAATATTGTCCCCTCCATTCTCACCTGCCGGCTGGTCACAGAGAGGGCACCACTGAGGGGCGGTTTTCCCTGCTCTTGCCTGGGGAAGGGCTTTCTCCGCTCCTCCATGTGCAGCCTGCTCTTTCCATTTATTCAGTGTTGCTCTCATCCTGGCTAAGGCTTTTGTGGATAGCTTCCATTCCTATTTAAACTTTTTTAAAAAGGAACTCCAGTTCAAAACACAAATGAGGAGTGTAGCTAAAAACAGGAGATGTGAGGAGAACGTTTTCTTTTTTTTTTTTTAAGTCAGTACAAATATTTTTGGAATTTAATTTTCCTTAGAAAAAAACGACTTGCAGACACAGCGTCTACATCCTGTGTTTGAACACCAGTGGCCTCTTGTGTCTTTATTTGTAAACCCAACATGGTGATATACTACTTCACAAACCCTCACTTCCCTCCCGGCAAAATTGGAACAATGGTCCCTCTCTTCCTCCTGCCAGCCCTCCCCCCTCTTTCTCCCTCTCTTCTTCCAGTCTCTCTCCTTTCCTCCCTTTCATCTTCTTGCATAATTGTGAGCAAATAAGACCACACCTCATAGGAACCACTTAGAGCTATCAGACAAGGAGAGTCTATAAAGCAAGCCAGGGCCGCTTAATTACGAGGCACACTCCAGAATGAGCATTCTGAAAGTGGTTCAGGCAGGTGGAAGGCACCATGCACTAAGAGGAGGCAGAGACAAAGGGGAATGGCATGAATAACAGAACAAGTTGTGTGCAGAAGCATCCCTGCACTCTAGGAAGCTGATGCAGGAGGATTGCAGGTTCAAGCCCAGCCTGGGCAACTTAGCAAGTAGCCCAGGGCAAAGTCCCTGGGTTGAATTCCCAGTACTGCAAAAAACCAACCAACCAACTGAACAAAACAAAAGAAAATGAAACAAAAATAAATAAAAAGCCACAGAAAGTCAGGTGATATAACCGTTTCTGCTCAGCCTCAGGGGCGGTGTTCATACTCGATAGATGTAAAAATGGTGATGGAAAAACACCCCCCCCCAGCATACACACGCCAAGCCATTGAGCCCTACCTCAGGATGCTCGGCCTGTACGGCCACTGGTGCCGTCCTTGCTCCTAAGCAGCACTGTCAGCTGGACTTTGCCCCATTATGGGCCCCAAGAAGGGGTGGGTTGGGGGGGGTGAAGGCACCCGACTGTTTGCACAACATGGGTGATAACGGTGTACTTGGTCAGGGCCTCTGCCCAGGACCATTTCATTTTCCTTAGAGGGAATTGTGAAACAGTCAAAGCTCCAGCCACAGGTTATTGGTTAAATAAACCAGAATATGCCCATAAATTGTGCACCATGCAGCCATTCAAAGCAAAAACTGGCATAAGAAACCATTAATACATCTTGGGAAAACACAGGCTAAAAACTCATCTTTGGTGACAGAGGTCAGATGGAGGATACCTCTGGCAGTGCAGGAGGTATTGACTAAGTAAGGGGTACAGGGACTCCGCCAGCTTCTGGAAGTGCTGGCTGTCTTCCCTGGTTGGGGGTACACAGATGTCTATACCCATCAGGTAACTGAGCTGCATCCTCAGGGTGATACCATTGCTTGAGTAAATGTAATATTTCAACAAAAATGGAACAAACTAGTCTATAAAGCTGTAGAGATAGTCTGGGGAAAATCCTTAATTGAATGTGGCAGATTTCCCTAAATTTTCCAAAATGGCCATAGTAATATGTCTCATCCCAGAGGTTCTGCCCATCCTTTTCAGAGGTGAAGTTTCTCTTCCCTGCCCTTGGGCCTGGCAGGGCTTTGAGTTTGCTTCTACTAATAGGAAATGCTAGAAGTAAGGCCTGTAGTCCTCCAGCTCATCAGGAAGACTGTTCTCTCTCTCATGGAACCTGTTCTCAGAGCCAGGGCAGAGAGGAGCTGCCCCCACTGCCCATATCCCAACTGCTCTCCTGGCCCACAGGGTACAAATTGTTCCATGTCACTCGGATGTGGGGCACCCTGTGACACAGCCATCATAACAGGATGTGTGAGTGTGGGCACGTGGGCGTGAGTGGAGGAAATGTTGGAGTTCTACATGGAGGAGCAGAGGTGCTCTGCATTTGTTTCCCTACACTTTTAGTGTTTCCATACTAAGCGGGAGTTATTTATCTAATAAAGCAAAAGCTGAAAACAACATGAATGAGTTTCCAAATGGAAGCAGGACCAAACCGTGTGCCGCACACAGTGTTAGATCAGACTGTGCCCAGCTGCCCCCTGGTGCTGGACCAAGTCCACAGGAGCCTGGAGGAGGGCAAAGTGAGGTCGGTGGGGGGGGGGCGTGCTGCACCTGCGCATGTTGGGGGCGGTCAGCCTTTGTGGAAGGGATTGTGTGCGTGTGTGCGTGTGCCTGCGTATGTGCATGCGCCTCTGTGTGTGTGCATGCACAGGTGGGAGGGAGTTCCTGCTGGTCCGGCACGCATTGCTGCATGAACTTTTCTCCTTCAAACACCTTCCAAAAATCAAGTGAATTTAGAGGCCTCATCTAGGATGCTACATCTAAGAACTGTGGTCAAATAGTCATGTAAGCACTCACATTTTGAGTTTGAGGGATACCCATTGCCAGGTGATGGAACATACAGACTTCATCACAAACACAATGTGCTCCACGCATCCCTGGCTGGGGTGTGGTGGCAGTCAAGGCCAGGGCTGCCTTACAGTGCCTAGAGAAGCTGTGGGGTGGAAGGACCCTCTCCCATTTTTTTCCTAAACCAGGGCAGTGGCCAGTGGATCTCTCTCTTATCTCTATTCTTACCTTTCGCTTCCAAATTTTCCCAGTGTCCCACCATCTCCCAGAATCAAAAAAGCTGTTCATTAAAGTTTTATAACTGAAGGGGACCTCTTTGTTCAGAATTCAGACTTGAGTAGAAATAGAGGAAGTTAAACCTTTCTTTTCCTTCCACCCTTCCTAGCCCTTCATTATTTACCATGGGTTGAATTTCCATAGAACCTAAACTGATCAAAGTGGCTTTGGTTCTCAACCTAAACACTTATGGCACATGGAGCCCAAGAGGACCCTTGTATTTTGGTTTCTGTGTTTATTGTCATTTCCACCTGGGGCTCCAGGTAGATTACAGGGAGTGACCTAGTGACAGGAAGTCCCATCAGCATGTCAACCTCTGGGCAAGGGCACCTTCGAGCCAGATGTCAGGGCTGCTGTTCAAACAGGACCTGATGGGGAAGGACAAGAGGGCCAAAGTTCTAGGGTCTCCAACCCCAGGGCCAAGAGCTGCTGTGGGGCTGAAGGGAGCTGTCCCTGTTGGGAACGGGGCCCGAAAGCATGGCAGTCTGTTTCCGGGGCTGCTCTGGGGGCAGGAGCACAGGCTTGTGGAGGTGTGGTGGGAATTGGGGTGCTGCAGAGGAGCTCGGCAGCTGGAGCTTGCTGTGGACCCAGGGCCAGTGCAGCCGCTGGAGGCCCAGACACCGGCAGCTTTGTTCTGGGCACTGCTGCTACTGCAGAGCCAGGAGTTGGAGAGCCAGAGTGGATCCAAACTGGGGTGGGCTTCCCAGGAACGTATGAAGGAAGGAGGGATCCAGGGACAGCTGGACGAATCAGCAATAACTTAGAACCAGTATTCCACTCCCACAGTGCACTCCCGAGCGCCACAAAAATCCAGTGCCTGCAACACAGTGGAGCTCTCAGGGTGGCCAGGGGTCTCTGAGGACAGACCAGAAGAGCACCCAAGATCCACTTTGCTCTTTGGGGGTGAAGAGCCTGGAGGAGAGGGCATCTCCCCTGACATAGAGAGACCACTCTCCTGGTGCAGAGACCATCAGGGCCCTGTGGGGCTGAGGAGCAGGGATGGGGTGTCCGGGAAAGACCTCCCAGGCGCTCCTGGGCCCCTCCCCTTGGGAAGACACCAGGAGGTGTTTGCACGAGGTGCAGTCACCAGAAGACACGGGTGCCCCGACCCCAAGCTGCCTGGTGGGGCTGTCAGCTCATTTCTGGAGTCGGTCCTCCTGGTTAGGTACAGATCAGGGGCTGGAGGAGGCAGGATGGGCCTCATGTTCCTCAACCCCCCACTGGCCATAATGGGAGGGAGCAAGGCCCCAGGAGCCTCCCGAGGACGGGAACACCCGGGCTCAGACATCAGGAGGATCCTGATGTCTACCTGCTCGAATCCCTTTCTGAGAATGGCTGTCAGGAAGGGGAGGCATCTGGGAGGCAGGGAACAGCAATGTGAGGGCAGCTTCCCTACAAATAGGCCAAGACTCCAAGCCACTGGGTCTTCTCCAGGTCCTGCCCACTGGCACCAGCTCCCCTTTATCCACTTACTGATCTTGCTCTGCTTTCTCACCTTGCTGGTCTAATCTCAAATGTCACCTTCTCAGGAGGTCCTGCCCAACCTCTGAGGCTGAAGTCACAACCCGCCCACCCTGTTGGCTCTGCTTACTTTCCTATGGCTCACACTCTGAAATTATGGGGTCTGCCTATCTGCTGTTCTTTATCCCTCTGCCCTCTCAGATGTCAGCTTGGGGAGGGTGGGGACCTGCTGGTGAGGCTGCTGCTGTCTGCCCCGGCTCAGTCAGTGGCTGCTGCCTGGCAAGACTCAGACTGTCCTTGCTGTGTGTGTGTCTGTGTGTGTGTGTGTGTGTGTGCGTGTGTGTGTGCGTGCATGTGCGTGCTTGTGTGTGTGTGTGTTTGTTGGAGGTCTGAGCCACTGAGTGACCCAGGCTCTGGGGCGGGTGCTGGTGAGACACTGTTGAATAAAACACAGCCACATATGCCTGGGAAAGGCTTGGTGTGATGTGCAAACAACCCGGTTACACCTATCCACAGCGGGACCACGGAGCCCTGAGCTGTCTCTGGCTGGGGATCACAGGCTCCGGGTAGGGTGGGAGGGAGCCACACACAGACTCTTGATGAGGCCTGGATGGGCAGGAGAGAGGAAGGATGCTCACTCCAGTGTGGGGTGAAAACAGGCCTTTCTGGGCCTCTGCAGGGCCTCCTGCAGCTGTCTTCACTTTTTGGCTAACCTGGACCTCTGTCTCTCCGCTGGTGCATTCTCTGCACAGCCTCAGGCCCCCTTACTTCCTTTTCCTCTTCCACTTCTTCCTCTTCCTCCAGGCACCTACCCTATCCCTCCAACCCCCCACCTCCTGCTGCAGACATCTACATCTTTGCCTGAATCCTCAGGACTGTGCTCTGTCCAGGCCCAGGGGGGCCCCTGTGGCCTCCGGGGAGGCCTTGCAGCCCACACCCCAGGTTTGAAAGGAGAGCCCAGCTCTGCAGCCACCAGACCCCGGTCCTGACTGTGCTCGAGGTCCACACACCCAGGCCAGGCTCCTTCTGCCCCCCGGCCCTGCCTGAGGGTAGAAGGGCTCTCTGACCCCATCCCACCTCCGGCTCCTCTCTCTCCTTCCCAAGTCCCCCCCAGCACCTAAACCCAGCCTGCCATGCATGGAGACCCATGCGAGCAAGCCCTCGTTTTGGTGGATGCTGCCGGCAGGGCTCAGACTGGGAGGGTGCAGGGATTTAGGGTCTCCACCTGCCTTGCCATGTCCCTCTGAGGGCACTGCCATTCCTCTGCTTGCCCTCCTCCCTCTCCAGGGAATGCCTGCCTCTACGTGCTCTGGGCATTGGGTACCAATCAGAGGGGGCAGCTCTGGGCTTCCTGTGGGCCAGCCTTCCTGCAGCCTCCCATAGCAGGCAGAGGAGGCCTCACCTGAGCTGGAAGCCAGAGCTGAGGGGCAAAGCGGGTTTCAGAAGGTGTGAAGGGTGTGTGGGGTGGGTAATCCTGCACCACATGGGGGGTGAGGGCGGGTTAGAAGGAGTGGGAAGGAAGGCTGGTGTCCAGGAGCCGTGGGCCTGAGCAGGGACTCCTGGGAACCGGCGGGCAGGAAGGACGGGTCCTCTCCACGCTGCTCTATCTCCTTCTTTGGTCTTTCCCTCAATTATCTCCCATCCTTTCTGCTCTGCTTCCCTCATTTGCCCGCCTTTGAGCATTCATCAAACCAGGTGTTTTGTTCCTTATCCCTGTCTTAGGAAATGCAATACCAGCAACAGCTAACATTTATGGAGCCCATGAGGGTGCCAGTCTTTTCCTGACATAGATTACTCCTCATAATGGGGTCATGGAGCTACGGTCCTTCTACCGGCAGGGGGAAGGTTGCAACTCAGCTAGCAGATGGTACAGACGGCACTGAGGCCATGTAGGCTGGCTCCAGAGCCCACACATCAGACCAAGACTTCATATTTCCTAGAACTGAGGGCCTGTTTCTGACTTCATTCATAAAAGAACACGGGCTATGGGTCATGATGAGTGGCCTTCCTATTTGCATGGGGTCGTGAGTGGGCTTTTCCCCTAGAGGACCTCAGCAGCTGAGCTAACAGTGTTCCTTGTCCCACAGGAAAGGAGGGTTCAGTGAAGAGCTAGAACCAAGAGACTTGGTTCATGTTCATGTCCCTGGACAGGAGAGGACAGGGTTGGCTTTCCACAGCAGTTCGTGAGACCAGAAGGATTTCCGAGGATATTCTCTGTTAATACTTAACTGGCCCTGCCCGGCAGTCCCACCCCCTCCATGTGTGTAGTGCTGCACTGATTGTATTTTCTACCCATGGCGCTTCCCCAGCCCTGCCTGTGCTCCTAATGAGAGATGACAGAAAATCCTCCACTTCCTGGCAAGTGGCTGGGAGGACCTTATTTCATAAGAGTCCTGAGGGTCTGATGCCCTCCAGTTCATCCCACCCCGTACCCACCCACGTGACCTCGGCCTGTGGCTCCCGGGACTATGGCTGCATCAGGGCCCCTGACCCCAGTGCCAGGGCCTCCCCTACCCAGAGAACCATCTGCATGGCCAGTTCCAAGCGACCACATGAGTGGGTGGAAAGGAGTCTGAAGGGAAAGCTGGTCTCCAAATAACAATATGGAAAAAATGTTAAAGAGACGAGCACTAACATGGGATGGCTGTAAGCCTCGTTCATTAAAATGAAAAGCGAGGAAAATTGGCATGGAAGTAAGGAAAATTACAAGGTATTTCCTGCAAGGAATATATGGGACATCCTTGGAAATTTCTTGAGGCATAAGAAGTTTACTGTTCCTCTTCTTGAAAAAAAGAAATCTTGGTGTGGCTCACCTGTCCTCCCTGCCCCCCTCAAAGTGTAGTTATTTATAGGTGTAAAATATTCTCTGTTTTGAGCAACTTAAGAGAACAAACACTGCTGTGAGTCTCCCCTGGCAGTGAAGAATTTGGCACACAGTCAGGATCTGAGGTTTGGGTATTTGGTTGCAGCCATTAATTGCTGTATAAAGCCTTTGAAAAAAGCCCTGTATCTGGGAGTCTCAGCTATAAAAGGCCATTTAGGAAGCAGGGGGAAGCTGGTCTTTAAGTTGTATTTAACAGAGACTGCAGTCTCCAAGCAGGAACTCCCAATTACACATTTACTGGATAAAGCTATAGGGGCTACCTGAGGGGTGATTAAATATGAAAATCCCTTTTTGAACCTACTATTGTGGGATGTCCACATTTGGCCCCAGATCCACCATCTTTGTGACCACAGAGAGAACTGGTGTCGGACTGACGAGAACAGAAAGGTTTCTTTCTCCCCCTCCTCAATGAAGAATGCTTTGACCTTTTACTTTTAAAATTAGTAATTAAATGCCAGGGGAGCTGTTGAGAAAGCAAACACCTAAAATAAACCCAGACACAGACACCTTCCCCTCAGAGGATGCTGCCAGTGTGCCCTCTGCATGACACAGATGGTTAGAGGACGGGATTTGAGATTGTCCCAGCCAGATTGCTTGGCACTATGATGATGGTCTCTGAAACGGCCAGAAGCGTGGAAACAACGCCTGCTGGCCCAAGTGTGATGGGTCCTCAGGACTCTGGGTAGCACACTTGATTCTTCCCCTTTCACTGCATTTCTGAGTGAGCTAGGGGCCAGGACCCAGCCCCTGTGGCCAGGACGGCAGCACCTGAGCCCCACAGGTGCAAACATGAAGTGGTTCCCACCACAGGGGAAATGAGGTTGGAATTCTTAATAAGGGATGATCACTGGTGAAGCGGGTCACCGGGCAAACCTGTGACAGAGACTCTGTCCTATGAGGTCATCAACTGCTTGCATTTTCCAATTTCCATCCACTAGATCTTCTGGGCGATGTTCAATCCACATGGCCCAGGTTTGTACTAGAAACATTCTGTTGAGTAAACACAAACGTCAAGAAGCAACTAAGTAAGGCTCCGCCTCACTAGGGTTCCGAGAGGTAAAAGTTAAAACTCTACTCCATTCTAAATCCAGCAAATGGCACAGATGCAAAGATAAATTATTTTTGATGTAGTAACATCCATGTGGCAAGACACAAAGAAAGAATCTCTTGTCCACAACTAAGAGCAAAGATTGCTGGCATATTTCCAGAGGGCATTTAGGTACTACGTTCAAAAATCCCTAAACATATGCAAACCAATTTATACTCCCAACAATACTGGACTGACTTGCTTCTCAATAACCCTTCCATTAGGACAACTAGAGAAGCTAGACAAAGGTATATAAACCATCTACTTGAAGACACTGGAGTGAGGATTGGGATAAGACTGAGATTTGTGCTCTTTATCTTTCAAGGCATTCGCCAATTTAAGCTACAGCTGAGAGGTGAAAGACTGAGCATCAAGCAGCAACTGAGAAGTAGAAAAAGTGGGTAGAACTATTTGCAGTCTCATAGAACCAGAAGGACAAAAACTGGAGCAAAGGGGAGGAAAATGGGAGTCAAGGAAGACACCCCAGGCTTTCATTTTGGAGCCCAAAAGAGATGTGTAAGAGGAGCAACCATCCCTGTTTGGGGCTGTCCTGATTTATTACTGGAAAATTCATACACGAGAAACCCAGTATCCTGACACAAACCAGGCTGTTCTGTCACCCTGGATGCACAGTGAAACAAATTCGGATGCCCAGTTTCAAATTATCTCAGTCCCTAAGGAAATTAAGTGATTGGTCTCTTCCTTGGCACCTGTCGGAAGCAAAAACAAATCTTCTCTAGAGAAAGATATCATCCAAGGTCCAAATAGTCTCTACAATTTTCATATACAATGTCTAACATTCAATCAAAAATGATCAGGTATGGAAAATCCAAGATTGGAATGAGAGAGAGAGAAAAAGAGACAGAGGGGGAGAGAAACGGACAGAGGAGGGGAGAGAAAACAATGGAAACTGATAGTGGTGTCATCAGGCTTAAAAAACCCTTCAGAATAATTGAGATTAATATGTATCAGAAATTAAATAAGATGAATATTTTCAGTAGCATCCTACAAGCAATAAATGGAAATTTTGGAACTTAAAAATTGATAGCTAAAA
This sequence comes from Heterocephalus glaber, assembly GCF_053883595.1. NCBI lineage: Eukaryota > Metazoa > Chordata > Mammalia > Rodentia > Bathyergidae > Heterocephalus > Heterocephalus glaber. The sequence goes on along the minus strand of NW_028258329.1, from coordinate 5,418,824 downwards.
TTAAGGTAATAGTTAAGTTTTTCTTGAGTTCTTATTTTCTATATAGTATATATTTTGTTATTTTAGACTAATACATTCTCATATTACAAAGGCAATCTACTGAAAGAATCTTCCTTCTGATATTTGAATCATTTGAACACAAACAGAAGTATACATTTAAAAAATGTGTTTGCAGGGCTGGGGATTTAGCTCAGTGGTTTCACCACCTGCTGTGCAAGTGCAAGGACCCGAGTTTGATCCCAGGTACCAAAAAAAAAAAATGTGTTTGCAAAAGAAAAATAAATAAAAAATAAAAAATAAAAAATGTGCTTGGATAACAACAACAAAAAAACAAGTTAAAACAACAAAAAAAAATAATTGTTCTTTTTTACACGTGGACATTGAAGTGGACCTAATTCGGTCTTCTTTTCCAAAGCCTCCAAAGATGAAAAACAGCTCAAAACCTAAGATAAATAAAAAATAGTATTTACTAAACTAGTGGTCTCCACGACCTTTTTCTGTTTTGTTTTTTTTTTTTTTTTTTGGTATCAAGGATCGAACTCAGGTCCTTGTGCTTGCGAGGCAGGCAGCAGAGCCACTCAGCTAAACCCCTGGCCCCTGTTTTCTGTTGTTTCCATGCGAGTTCTTCTTTGTTTCTTCTCTTGCTCTTTTCACTGGTCCAGCTGTACCATTTTCATGGCATTCTTTCCCACTATCAAACTTTGTTTTCTTGCCCTGAAATTCCTTTTCCCTTAGCCTTCCCAGGTTGGGCAGCTTCATTTCCTTTCCTTTAAATCTGCAACCTCTTGATTTCCATTTGAACACTTAGGGAATCTTGTTGATCTTCTAATTTTTCTTTCAAAGCTTCTTTTTCCACCTCTCCTTCCAGTACTTCCCATGTCACTTCTTTGTTCTTTAATTGTAGGCTACCATTATTTGCATCTTTGGCTTTACCCAGTGCATCCTTGGCTTTTTCTTTATATAGGATTATTCGTATCTTGCTCCTCTGACAAAATCTATCCATTTTATTTCACCATGGTCTGAGAAAAGAATGTGTAAATCTTCTCTACAGGTGATCATCTAAGTCACCCGAAAACTTCGATAAGTGTCCAATCTTTTTGTCTAGAGATTTCATTTCAGCATCTTCTGATAACTTCCGTTTTTCTTCTTGCTCTTGTTTAACTCATTTAGCTTCCACTTTTATTTTGCTTTCTTTCTTCATCTTTCTTTGCAAAATAATCTTCCTTAAAAAGTATTAGCAGGTCTGTGACTTTATACTTCTGGCCCGGAGTTTCTACAAACTTCTTAGCAGATTCAATGCTGTCAAACACTGCAAATATCGATCCCGTAAATGTTTTGTGCAATGTTCTTATCTGGATATTTATGGCTTGATCTTTAGCTTCTAGCCATTCTTTGATGTCGTCGTTTCATCCGTTGAGAAGCCTTTAATATAAACAAATCTGTTTTTTACATTATTTTTATACTCATCAGTCACTTCAGGGAGGGTTTTTTTTGTTTTAGATCTTCTGATTTTAGTTTTATCTTCACTGATTTCCATAAGTTCTGCTTTAGATTTGCTCCATGCTTCCATTATTACATGAAAGTCTGTTGTTAGGAGGTTGAGTCTGTTGAATTTTATCATTTCCAAGGGTATCCAGCCATCCAAGTTGATGTGTTCCTTTAAAAATTTTTCCCGTGGCAAATTGAAATCTCCAAAATAATACTCAATTCGATGACAGATTTTGGCCTCCAGAGCAGCCCTTTATTCATTATCACCATTTTTAGCCATTCTGGCTTATTGCGCTGGCAGCCCCGGAAAGCAGTGGAGCTTAGAAGCCGAAAGGCTGCCCTGGCGGTGCAGGCAAAGGCCCTACTAGAACCGCGACCGCAGCTCTCTGGCTCGCCTGAGCCCAGCACGTGGGGCACCCTCAGCGCATTGGCCTACGTGTGCGGAAGTTTAACCACAGCCAAAGAAAGTTAGTACAGTAAGGGTGAAGGTAAAATAGAAAAATGTAATAATACAGAAATAAATTGGAGAGAAAATATGTAAGTAGACTCCCAGAAGAAGAGGGAAGAGAGTGAACTGGGGACAAGAAGTAATATATGAAGAGGCAGTGGGTGAGAGGTATCTAAAAATGACGAAGGACAGAAAGCCACAGATTTAATAAGCGGTATAGAGCCCAAGCAGTTATAAACCAAAACCACACCTGGATGCATCATAGTAAAACTGCTAAACACCAAAGGGAAACTCCTAAAAACAGCCACCGAGAAAAGCCGTATTTCCTTCAAAGGAAACAAAGCAAGCTAGCGGGTAATGATACCATCTGCTCAAAGCACTGAAAGGAAATTACTGGCAACCTAGAATTATACAAACAGAGAGAATATTCTTCAAAAATGAAGGTGATGTGCAGATATTTCCAGGCAACTGAAAACTACGATAATTCTTCACCAGAGCACCTATCCTAGAGAGTTCTTTGCACAAAATAAAATGATCCCAGATAGTGGCATGGAGATGAGAGGAAGAACGAGGAGAAGTATTTTTAAAAAGTACATGTATGAAATCTACATGAAGACTGCACAAAACTATTACAATGCTATTTCCAGAACACAATATGACATTTCATAATGACGATAAATTGATCCACCAGGAAGACACAGTAATTATAAATTATTCTCAAAATTGTGATGCAAAAACTGACAGAACTGAAGTGTTAAAAATAGCTGAAACCACCATTTTACTGGGAGATGTTAACATACGCTCCTTAGGAAATGGAAAACAGTAGATCAAAGAAAAAAAGTCAGCAGACAACACATTTAACAAACTTGAACTAACTGATCTATATATAGCTTTTCACCCCCAAACTGCAGGATGTATGTTGTTCTTGGTTGCATATGGAACATTGGTCAAATCTCACTGTACTCTGTGAGATGATACAAATTTCAAACATATTTCCATGTTTGAAAATCATGCAGAGATTATTTTCTCACCACTGTATAATTAAACACAACAAAGTCAATAAATAGAAATTTCCTCAATGTTTTTAATGTAAGAGATACAGTTCTAAAAAAATCCATGGGTGAGCAAGACATGATGGCACATACTGTAATCCCAGTTCTCTGGGAGGCTGAGGCAGGAGGATCACAAATTGAGCCCCAGCCTGGCAATGTCACAACTTACTGAGACCTCATCTCAAAATTTAAAGAGGGGCAGAATGTAGCTCAGTGCCAAGGCCTCTGTGCCAAGTTCAATCCTCTGTACTGCAAAATCCAATTCAATCCAGTTCAATCCAACCCTACCTATGGGCCAAAGAGGAACTCACAAGAAGAATTCAAAAATATTTTGAATAGACCGAATGATAATAATATATGACATAAAACCTGTGAGACACAACTGAAGCTATGATGGAATGGGTACATTAGAGAAGCTTAGAAAGCTAACATGTAATGAGCAAGAACAAATGCTGCATGGTTCCACATGTGTAAAATACCTAGAAGAGTCAAATTCTTAGCACATGAAGTGGTGGTTATCAGACACTGGGGAACAGAAGCATAGAGAACTAGTGCTTTATGGGTATGGTTTCAGTTGGGAAAGATGCAGAATTCTGTGGAAGGATAGTGGTGATGTTACATAACAGTGTGAACTATGCATAACATTTCACTAATGTAACCTTAAAAAGGGTTAAATTTTTGTTATGTGTATTTTCATTAAAAATTGTAAGTTAATAAACTAAGTATCCATCACAAGGAGAATAATAAATTAAACCTAAAGAAAATTAAAAGGGGATAATAAATAGAAAGACAGAAATTAATAAAATAGAAAATAAATCTATAAATACAGGTGATCAACAAAGTTAAAGATGTTTCTTGGAATGCGTAACAAAATTAGGAGTAATAAAATCAGGAAGAAGGTTCTGATCCAAGTAGTAGAATGCTACATATTTCCTGAGGAATGATCCTGGAATCTGTGCACATGGGCAAAAGGAAAGGGAAGAAACAGCAGGGAAGGGCAGAGGGAGCAGTTGAGCTGTAGTCAGTCTCAAAGGAAGCCTTGGCCAACCATCCAGGGAGGTGGGAAGCTGAAATGACTGCTGAGAGTTGTCCAAATTTGGGGCCCAGAGCAGACCTTTGCACCACATACGGGAGGGTCATGGTTTGTGGCCTCTCTAAGAAGTGTGCATGACTCTGCGTGAGGAAGCTCTCTCGAGGAAAGGCAATCCCCAAAGCAAGCTGAGAGTGGAGGGCCAGGTGCCCCCAGGAGCCTCAGCAACTAGGGAATGAGTACTTCCTAATGGGGGGGATTCTGGATTCCCCACGCTGTGAGCAGGAGGTGAAGAAAGAGTCCAGAGATAACAAAAAGTGGGGGACAGCAGTGACAAAAGGTCTCATAGATAACTGAAGAAAGCAGGAGGGTTTTATGTACACATCTATGCCAATCAATTTGAAAAACTCCTCCAGAGCAACTTTTAAAAACTGACACCAGTCAATATTCATAAATCAATAAATGTAATACACCATATTAACAGAGTCAAGGACAAAAACCATATGATCCTCTCAATAGATGCAGAAAAGGCATTCGACAAAATCCAACACCCATTCATGATAAAAACCCTGTGGAAAATTGGCATGGAAGGTCTTTATCTCAACCATTAAGGCTATCTATGAAAAACCAACAGCCAACATCATACTAAATGGTCAAAAACTGAAAACTTTCACACTAAAATCAGGAACAAGACAAGGATGCCCACTATCACCACTCCTGTTCAATATAGTTCTGGAAACATTACCCACAGCAATTAGAAAAGAGAAAGAAATAAAAGGAATAAAGAGAGGAAAGGAAGAAGTGAAACTCTCATTATTTGCTGATGATATGATACTTTACATAGAAGATCCAAAAAACTCAGTCAAAAGATTTCTAGACTTAATTGGCAGAGGCAGATTCAGTAGAGTAGCTGGATATAAGGTCAACACTCAAAATATGAGAGCCTTCTTATACACAAATAGCAGACTCACTGAGAGAGAAATTAGGGAAATAATTCCTTTTACAATAGCATCCAAAAAATGAAATATCTAGGAATCAATCTAACAAAGGAAGCAAAAGACCTCTACACTGAAAACTACAGCACCCTGAAAAAAGAGATCAAGGAGGATATAAGAAAATGGAAAGACATTCCTTGATCCTGGGTAGGAAGAACCAATATAGTGAAAATGGCCATACTTCCAAAACTACTATATAGATTCAATGCAATGCCAATTGAAATTCCAACAATATACTTCACAGAACTAGAGAAAACAATCCAAAAATTCATTTGGAACCAGAAGAGACCTAGAATAGCAAAAGCAATTCTAGGCGACAGAGACATGGCTGGGGGTATCACAATCCCCAACTTGAAACTATACTACAAAGCTACTGTGATAAAACCAGCATGGTACTGGCAAAGAAACAGACCTGAGGATGAGCGGAATAGATTAGAAGATACAGAAACAACTCCAGACATATTCAGCTACCTCATCTTTGACAAAGGAGCCACCGCCCCCCCCCCCGGAGGAAGATAGCCTATTTAATAAATGGTGTTGGAAAAACTGGATTTCAACCTGCCAAAGATTAAAACTAGACCCATGTCTATCACCATGCACTAAACTAAAATCTAAGTGGATTAAAGGTCTAAATATTAAAACAGAAACAGTAAACTTGCTGGAAGATAAGTTAGGTAGAACTCTTGAAGACATTGGCATAGGAAAAGACTTTATGAACAAAACCTCAATAACACGGGAACTAGCAGAAAGAATCAACAACTGGGATTTCGTCTTATTAAAAAGCTCCTGCACTGCAAGAGAAACTACCAACAGAGCTAAGAGAGAACCTACAGTATGGGAAAAAAATTTTAGCAGCTGTGCCTCAGACAAAGGACTACTATCCAGAATATATAAAGGACTAAAAAAAAAATCAGACCCCCCAAATTCAAAGACCCAATTCAAAAATGGGCATCTGAAATGAACAGACATTTCTCAAAGAAGTAAAAGCAGCAAATAAATATATGAAAAAATGTTCAACATCACTAGTCATTCGAGAGATGCAGATGAAAACAGCAGTGAGATTCCACCTCACCCCAGAAAGAGTGGCTGCTATCAAGAAATCAACCAATAACAAATGCTGGCAGAGGGTGGGAAGAAAGGAACCCTTCTCCATTGTTGGTGGGAATGCAGACTGGTGCAACCACTGTGGAAATCAGTATGGAGATACTTCAAAGAACTAGGGGTAGAGGTCCCATTTTACCCACCTATTCCCCTGCTGGGTATCTACCCCAAAGAATTAAAAGAATCATACCACAGTGATATATGTGCACCCATGTTTATAGCGGCACAGTTTGTAATAGCTAAAGCTTGGAAACAGCTCAAGTGCCCATCAACTGGAGCCTGGATAAAGAAAATGTGTGTGTGTTTTTTTTATAAAATGGAGTACTACTCAGCCATAAAGAATGAGAAACTAGAGTCATTTATAGCTAAATGGATGCATATTGAGGCGATACTCTTAAGTGAAATAAATAGGACACACATGTGTAAATACTGAATAGTTTCTCTAGTGTGAGAAACTGAAAGTGTAAATAAGGACTAAAAGGATTAATGACAAATAATTGATACTTTGAAACAGGTAAAGGACCAAAGGGGTAGGGGTGGTGAGAGAGGATGGGGAAAGGAAAGAAGGGAAAGGAAAAATTATGAGAAAAGAAAAAAAATGGAAACGAAATCTATGTAAATAGGGAAGGGTGCACAGGTAACGGGGAAAAAATGAGAACCAAGATACGTCATGTACAGGTACAAGCACCCAATGATAAATGTAAACAAATTGTATACCTAAATGTACCAATAAAAGAAGTTAAGGAAAAAAAAATTTAAAAAAGTAAAACTGACACCAGAAGAAATGGAAAATGTGAATAATTTTGTATGCATGCAATGTATAATTAGGAAACCTTCCTATAGAGAAAACTTCAGACCCAGATGACTTCAGTGCATTCTTCCAAATATTTAAGATAGAAGTAACACCAATCTTAAGAAAATAGAAAACAAGGAAACACTGCTTACATTATCATGAGGCAAAAATAACCCTGATAATCAAACCTACTAAAATCATTACAAAAAGTGAAATTATAGGATAATCATTCTCATAAACATGTGAGGTAGTATAGTATAAATATCTTAAGAAAATAGTAGCCAACCAAATCCATGATATATAAAAAAGTATACCATGAATATAAAATTGGTTTAATATTTTTAAAATTAGTGTAATTTACCACATTAGGAGAATAAAGAAGGAAGTTCTATGTTTCACTGGATGAAGAAAAGGCCTTTGATAAAATTCAACATCTATTCATAATGGAAACTCTACTTAAATTAGGACTAGAAGTTAATTTCTTAACCAGATAAAGAGATTTACATATTTCACATATCATACCTAATAATAAAATGGTGAAAATTCCTCCCTCTGGATAAGGAAACACAATCCAGATAAGAAGGAAAAGGACTTACTGGATGGATATCCCCCCAGCCACAAGGCAGGTAGACCCTCTGGACTTGGGAGGGGATGTGGGCACATCCGTGGTGGACAGAAAAACCCTGGTTAAAGAAAGAGGGGCAGAAGATCACTGAAAGGTCCTCACAGCTAAGGTGCAGAGAACGAACTCCGGGCAGACTTGGTGACCTTCCCCCATGCCCAACATGGCTGGCCTCGTGGAGCGGGGGATGAGTGAACCCCAGGATGTTGCTGGAGCTCCAGGCCTGGGATGGAACAGGTTCCCAGGGCTTACGGATTGTGCCAGGGGTGCCTGTGAGGCGGCACAGCCTCCTAGGTGGGAGGTGCCATAGGCCTTGAACAAGTCAAGGCCTTTGTGTGAGTCCACTTTCTGTTCCTATAATGAAAAACCAAGATTGGGGAGTTCAGAAAGAAAAGAGATTTGTTGGAGCTCATGGTGCTGAAAGTCCAAGGGCATGGCGCCAGCATTTGCTAGGCTCCTGGTGAGGGCCATGTAGTAGAAAGCAGAAGTGAGTTGGTACAGACGCGAGAAAGCAAGAGGAAGCCAAGGAAGCTGAACTCACTTTATAACAACCCACTCACAGAGAGCTAATCCATTTCAGCAAGAGATAACCCAGCCTTACAAGAAACCTTAGTCCTCTCGCCAACCTCATCACATTGCAAAGGGCCACCGTCCAACACAGGCAACCAAGCTTCACATGCGTCTTGGTGTGGGCAAGCCACATGCAAATGCCAACAGCCCCAGAGGCTGTGCTCAACCCTGGCAGTATTGTCTCTTAGGTCTACCCAGAGTCAGGCAGGTGATGACAGACCAGTAACCACCAGCAGCACTGGAGGGGTGAGCAGCCCCTCCCGGGGCCTGTTGCACACCCCAACTTCCCTGCAGCCCTTGTTTGACCTTGAGGTTGAAGGAGGCATCTAGAGTGATCCGTACTTTTTTAAAAAAGCAGTGAGGATCAGAGCTAGGACTTTGCCTGCACATGCTAGCAAGTGTCCAGCCACTGAGCTCCACAGCCATTCCAGATCTACACTTCTTCCCCATGTGAACAGTACTTGTTGGGGGAAAGGGAACTCAGAGACAGGCAAGGCATATGGCCCCTTAGAGTAAAAGGACATTCAATTTTGTGCCACTGAGTCAATGATAAAATCTCACAGCGGTTGTATGGACCTTCTGAAACTTGGAGTTAGGTTACCCTTTGGGAAACTCTGCTTTGGGACTGTAGGTCTGTTGTCCAATCAGAAGAACTGCCCCCAGAAGACTGGATTCAGAACTCTGGTGCAGTCACTGTGTCTCCAAGGGGCCAGGAACCCTGCTCTCGAATGCTCACTCTCAGGTGGCATGGTGACAATTTGCAGACAGGGCTGCTTCTCCAGAGTCTCAGTGTCCAGAGTGCCCGGGCACCCCAGCACCGAGCTCTAGTTTGGACAAGAAGCTGTGGACGTGGAGTATAAAAGGACAGTGAGGTTTATAAAGGGGCATCTTTATGCCAGGTTTTCCAGAACCTGCTTATAAAATTGTGAGCGAAGGAGCTTCCTGCGACCAGGCACCCTGTTGTAGCATTCTGGCTTCCAGGTGGGTGACAGGACAGCCCAGGGGTTCTGTTCAGCGTCTGGAAAATCAATACAGCCAATTAAATGTGCTCGTCATCACAGAGATGCTGCATCGGCTCCTCTCCTTGGCCTAGGAACCCATGACAGGACCGGGGGAGGCTCTCAGTCCCTCCTTCATGCTCCTGTGGCCCCAACACTGGCCCTCCTGGTAGGACCCCAGTTCTGAACGCCCCCTACAGCCCCATATTGTAGCTCTTGGGGACAGTGCTTTTAACACATTGTTCTTAAATGCAAAGTGTTGCAAGATCATGGTAGAATGGTAGAAGATTTTTGTTCATTTGGTTTTTTTTTCACTGGGGATTGAACCTGGGGGTTTTGCACTGGGCTACATCTCCATCCCTTTTTTATTTCTTAAATTTTAAAGCAGGGTCTTCCTAAGTTGCCCAGGCTGGGCTCCTACTTCCAATCCTCCTACCTCTGCCTCCCATAGTCCTGGGAGAGAAAACATGTGAAGTGTGAGGCAGCAACCAGCTAAAGAATCAAGCTCTCGTAATGCTCTTGCTATTTACCCCTTCAGAGAGTCACATATTACTTATGCTTTGCTTCTGTTTCATAGAAGAATGAACTGATTCTCTACAGAGAGGCGTGTGTTTTGCTTCTTTCTCTTTATATCATGAAAAATCTTTACTTAATCTTCTTCAGTACTTTCGGCAACCCAGTATTCTATCTTCCATTTTATTACAGTTGAGCAAGTACCCTATTGTTGGATATTTAAATCAAAAATTACTCTGAAAACTCTTTCACCATTGACATTCAATTATTCTACTTTTTCTGTAATAGCACTAAAATTTCTCTTGTCAGGAACACTGTGATTATTTCACTATTTTCTGACACCATTGTGGCCCTAGGCACCATGTTATAAAGTTTGTTCTCTTTCAGGCAGACAAATATTGTGTTCCCAGGAGGGCCCAAAAGACACATAATATATGGTATTGATCTAAAAGGAGAATGCAATTGTATTAATAATGATTTTGATTCTGTTGGCTTTTTATTAATGCTGTGACAAATTGCTACACGCTTAGTGACTCATAACAAGCATGAATGTATTATTTTACAGCTCTTGAGATCAAAACTCCAATGTGAGTCTTACTGGACTCAAATCAAGATCTTAGCAGGCTGCCTTCCTCTCTGGTGGTTCTAAGGAAAAATCTGTTCTCTCTCTCTCTCTCTCTCCTGTTTTTGAGACAGGATCTCCCTATGTAGCTCAGGCTGGCCTCAAACTCCCTATCTTCCAATCTTCCACCTCAGCTTCCCTCCCGAGTGCTGGGATTACAGGCATGCGCTGCCACACCTCTCTGCTGCCATGTCTTTTCCAGCTTTTAGAGGCTGTTCGAATTCCTTGACTTGTGGTCTTCTCTTCCATCTTCAAAGTCCCTCTGTAGCTCTTTTCCTCAGCCTCATTTTCCTCCAACCATGACTCGGAAAGTTTCCCCCATTTTAAAGACCTGTGTGACTGGATTTGTCTCCCCTGAAAAAGCCAGGATGCTCTCACCATCGCAAGCTCCGAGCTATAATCACCCCTGGGGGGTCCCCTTCATCCTATGACATTACATTGTCACAGTTTCTGGGCCTCAGGGTGGGAGAGTCCTTAGTGGGACCATTATTCTAGTCACCCTAACCCTAATGACTGTCAATTATTGAACAGTTGTTATTGCTGGTACTAAACTAAGCATGCAGCAGAGACTATCTCACTTAACCCAACCCCACATCTGTGAGGTGGATACTGTTCTTATCCTCATTGGGCAGGTGAGAACCAAGGCTGGGAGCAGTCATTTAGAAATGAAGGCTAACTTCATGAAAAACACAAGTCAGCAAAAACTAGAGCCTTCTTGACTAATTTATTTACTTAAAGACAACACTGAAACCTTTGCACAGAGACAGATTTAAATGTCCCAGAATGTTCTAGGGAGTTGCTCTTTATAAATGCTGAGCTGAACCCTTCTGTTTTGATCCTCAGTGTTTGTCAGGTGCCGTGAAATCCTCAGGGAAGAGCGGTGGCACTGGGCCAGACATGGATGCCCCAGGACTTCACAGGCTCGAGCCGCCATCTTGGTAAGGTGAGTGCATTTTTTCACAGTACGACATATGGCTCTGTGTGACTTGCAGGTCCCAAATAGTACACATAACAGGTGTTAGGTGTGTGGTTAGGCCCCTATAAAAACTTTTTCATAAGAAAATCTTTAAAAAATCATTTAAAAAGCCTTGAGTCACTCATACAAGTTTGTTGGAATGAAACAGGCATCTTCTGCTTCCAAAGAGCCTTCCCAGCAGGCTGTCTTCCACGGACATGGAAAGTAAACATGTCACCCTGGCCATGGGATGACAGAAACTAGAATGGAGCCCCCGGAAAGAACTTTTATGCCCTTGGAAGCTGGGTAGCCATCTAGCAAGGTGATAAAGGAAATATAAAAGGGTCAAGTCCTGGTGGCTTTCTGGTGCCTCCAGGGCAGGTGGACTTTCTCTTCCTCCTTGGAACTAAGCAAAGTGACATTGGCATCCCCTGGAGCAGGGCTACCAGCCTTAGGAGGAAGGAACCAGGATGCACAGTTAAATTTGACTTGGATTGCATTTTAGATAAACAATGAATAATTTTTTAGTGTAAGTGTTTCCAAAAATGCACAGGCCATATTTATACACAAGAAGTTAGTTGTTGTTTGTCTGACATTCAAATTTAACCAGGCATCCTGTATTTTATCTGGCAGCCCTACTCAGGAGGGAAGAGACACATTTCTAATTCAGGCACCTAATTCGGAGAATCCAGGCCTTGTGGTTTAGGCTCCCTGACTCTAACGGAAATAGTTCCACATCCTCAGTATCTTATGAAGCTCTTTTACCTTTTTTCTTTTTATGCCTAAGTTGTGTCTTGCCATCTCCTCTTCCTCTAGGAAGCCTCTCCAGATTGTACTTCATCTATTTAGGTCCAAACAAAGTGAGTTTCTGGTGTCTCCAGGACTGTCCATCCTGGGTTACAGGATGGAGGGAGAGGCAGGACTATAAAAAGAAATTTTAAAGAATATGGAAATGCTTCAGAGATGTAGCATGAGCTGAGGATAGGGAGAAAATGGTGCTTTAGCAAACATTACACAACCTACACATGTGTGCAAAATCACATGGTGGCCTATTAATATGTGTAATTTTTATGTCTTTATGTACCATTTTAAAATAAATTTAAATTAAAAATATACACAAAGTGAGCTTCTCTCCTTCCGCCTTTGGCAGAGTGGCATCCTTCCTCTCATGAGTCAATAAATCTCTCCCTGTGTTCCCCAAGGAGAAAGTGGGAGGCAGAGCCACTCCTCAGAGCCTCTGTTGTACCCTCAAGTGCCTCCAGGGGGCGCCCCTACTTTAGCTGAGCATCTGTGAGTATCCCACTACACAAGGGTAGGCCCAGTGCAGAGGGTAGGGAGGAGGTGAAACATGCTTGCCTGGACAAGGAAGGGGACTTGTGGGGGGGCGGGGTTGGAGAGCAAGAAGAAGCCTTGGGGAAGAGGAAAGCCATAAACAGAAGCATGGGATGTGGGAGCAGAGAGTGCACACAGGGCCCAGCCACCAAGACCTGGAGGACAGAGGTCTCCTGTTTGCAACAACCGATGTCCCACAGTTACCGCTCCTCGACCCACTGTTCAGCAAAGCCTGATGACGTAAGTCTCCCGTGACTGAGGAAAATCCAATGAAAGAAACCGGACTTTGCTTTCTAGGGCCAACTAGGGCAGAAGAGAGAACAGCTCCTACATGTAACAGGAGGAATCACAGAAACTGGGACCAGGAAAGGGGGGCCCAGTTAAAAAACCAGGTTGGACAGACATCTTGAGGAGCACGTGGGACAACTGACACAACGTTGGATTGGGGAAAAAGCCAGTTTCTACGAAACTCAAAGACCAGCTGCTCTTGCTGACAACCAGCCTGGACAGAAGCATGGACGAGGTGCTTTAGTCACGAGAAGGAGGGTATAGCTGTGACCAAGGGAGCCTGAGATGGCTGAGTCTCATGCGGGGTCAGAGGAGCTGATGGCAGTTCAGGGAGAGGCAGGGAGCAGATGCTGTTCAGGGGGCCAGAGGTAGGTGACAGGAGGTAGGCAGGGAGGGGCTCTAGAAGGGCCATTGTTCTTTGGGGGGTTGGCTGCGCCATGTGGTGGGGATGAAGATGAGGGCAGGGTGTGGACAAATGGTTAGGGTGAATCAGCAGCCTGGTCTGTTTGTGGAAGGCACTCAACAAAGCCTTGCAGGATACTTGGCTTTGTCCTGAAGTCATGGGTGAAGGAGGTGGATGTACAATCTGACTGTTGTTTAAAAAAATCAAAACAGAAACATCGGTAGCCAAGTGGCCAATTCAAAGAGGGGTCCTCGGCAGCACACTGTGGAGAAACATGTTAGTTTTCTCCTTGGTCTTAACTTCCCCTGGGGTTTCACACCCAAGAGAATGGGGAAACTGAGTAGGACTAAAATCCTTATGGATTGAAATATCTGTTTTTAAATGCCATTTGGAAATTTTCTCTAGCCAGGAAGTATTTATATAGGAAAGAGAAATTTAGTCTCATATCCCAACTGCTTGTCACTCGAGAGATTGTCAAAAACTAGTTAACTAGGCCACCATTCCACCGCTCGCTCCTAGGGCAGAGGAGGTGAGTCGTGTGGGAGCCAGCAGCACCCCCCCCCACATACACTGTGGAAATGAGAAGACACGTAAACAAGCTTCAAAAACAGACTTCCAGATCACCTACAGCAACCCCAAAGGGAAATGAGATGGAACAATCTGATACACAAACACCAAGACTCCCTGAACTGGCAACAAAAGAGGATCTGGAAAAAATGAAATCAGAAATAATTTCTCAGATAACAGCAAAGATTGTGTCCATAGTGCAAGACATGATTAATAAATATAGAGAGGACACAGATTAAAAAAATAGAGGATCTGAGGAACATGATGGAATCCCAACATAGGAAACAAATGGAATCCATAAAACAGATGTTAACAGATTTCCAGGAGATTAAAAGCTCCATTGAAAGTCTACTCAGCAGAATGAGCGCATGTGAGGACAGGATCTCAGATATAGAAGATAAGATTGCAATTAGTGACCAGGAAAAGAAAAATTGCTTTAAAATTGTAAGGGACCATGAGAAAGCAATCCAGCAGCTGCTAGATGATGCAAAGAAGAATAACATAAGACTGACTGGAGTCAATGAAGAAAGAGGACAGAGTGCAGATGACATAAAAAAACTGTTCACAGAAGTGATGGCAGAAAACTTCCCAAGGAGGGGAAAAGAACTTGACATACAGATAAGTGAGGCATATAGGACCCCAGCTAGGCTTGATCAAAAAAAAATGTACACATAGGCATATAATAGGACTCCAGAAACCCAACAGAAGAGCAAAATTCTACAAGCAGTGAGAGAAAAGAAACAAGTCACATACAAAGGAAAGCCCATCAGAATCACAGCAGACTTCTCAATGCAAACCCTCAAGGCAAGAAGAGCTTGGAGTGATGTATTTCAAGCCCTAAAGGAAAACAACCTCCAACCAGACTGAAGTACCCTGCAAAGCTATCTTTCAAAATTGATGGAGAAATAAGAAACTTTCATGATAAAGAGAACCTTAGGAACTTCATGAACACCAAACCAGCACTCCAAAAAATTTTAGACAATATCCTAGGAAAAGACAATGAGGATCACAACCCCAGGAAGCCTAGCAAAATGAATCCGTTGGGCATGACAAATTAAATGCAAAGGGGGAGAATCCAACAAAAAGAAAAAGTCATGACAAGGCTTTTAAAACTTTTAACTTCATCTCGCTAATGAGTGTATAATTCAATCTTGTTATTGTACTGATTAGTATTTTTCTGATTCTAGTGTTGCACACCTTTCCTTGTACTGTACTGGCTATTTATCATCTTCTTGTGTCTACTTTTTAATTGGGTTGTCTATCAATGAGCTGTAAGAGTTTTGGGCCGGGGATTCAGCTCAGTGGTTTCACTGCCTGCTGCACAAGTGCAAGGACCTGAGTTCGATCCCTGGTACCAAAAAAAAAAAAAGAGAATTCTTTATATATTCTGGTCATAGGTTATATGCATTGTAAATATGGTCTGTTTAAGGACTACTTTTCATTTTAACGATGTCATTTAAAGTTCTAAATTTTGATGGAATCTCATTTATCAATTTTTTTCTTTTATACATCATGTATTTTGTATCCTAGGAAGTTCTTGCCTACCCTAACTTCATAAACATTTTCCCTTATAATTTCTTTTTAAAGTTTTATAGTTTTAGTCTTTCATATTTAGGTTCATAGATCCTTTCAAATTATTTTTATGTATGGAAATAAAGGATTGAGGTTAATTTTTTATATACAGATACCAGGTATTCTAGTGCCATTTGCTGAAAACACTATCTTTTCCTCTGCTCTTGAATTGAGTTTATATTCTATAAAATGTTAATGTTAAATAATCTTTCAAAACTCAGTGGACCATATATGTGTGATTCTATTTCTAGATGCTCTGTTTTATTCCAATGATCTATATGTCTTTCCTTACACCAACACTGCCTTGATTACTGTAGTTTTAGAAGAAGTCTTAAAATTAGGTACTAAATGTCTTCCAACACTGTTTTTTTTTTTTTTTACTTTTCTAGGTCCTTTGTACTCCTACTTAACTTTTAAATTTCAATATCCAATTCTTCATTTATAGCAAGTATACATAGACCTCAATTTTTATATATACCTTGTGTTTTCTAATCCTGCTAAATTCAAATACAAGTTCTAGGGGCTCCTAGAGATTTCTTAGTATTTTCTCTGTAGATGATCATTTCATCTACATATAAAGATTTTGCTTCTACCTTGCCAATCCTATCCTATTTGTGTCATTTTATTGCCAGACTAGTTTGGTTTGGGCCTATGTTTCAAAGTTTAATGGACAGATAAGGAGTAGGCATATCTGCCCTTGTTCTCCACCTTAAGGAGAAAGCATTGTATCTTCTCCATTCATATAAGGCATTTTTTCCAGGAAGTATGAAGTAGATGTCTTTAATCTGTTCAGAAGTTTCTGTTCTACTTCTAGTCTCCTGATAGCTTTTACTATGAACAGCTGTGGAATTTAGTCTGATACTTTTTCTCTGACTAGTGACAGGATCATATGGCTTTTTCCTTTCCTCTGTTAAAATGATGACTTTTTGGGGTGGATCTTCCAATGCTGAACCAACACTGCCATCCCTATAATAAAACCACTTTCTACATCCTGCCAGATCTGACTTCTAATAGTTTGTTTTGTTAAACAAATTTCTATCTATGTTCATACCTTTTTCTTCTATTATCTTTATCCAGTTTTAGGATTAGCACAATGCTGATTTCCTAAAATGAGGGGAGAAGTGTTCCTTTTTTTTCTGCTTTAAATGTTTGATATAATTTATTGGTTAAAATGGATACAAGCCTGTTGTCATATAGGTAGGTTTTCAAGCTAGGAATATACTTTCTTTAATAGGTGCTATTCAAATTTTATACTTCCTCCAGAGTTAGTTTCATTAATTTGTCTTCCAAGGTACTTCTTAGAAGTTGTCAAATTTATTTCAAAAAAGATTTTTGTAATATGCTTTCTATATCCTTTTAAATTCTATAAAATCTGTAGTAATGTCTCCTAGATCTTGATATTGTAATTTTTTTAAATGTATAATTGATATTGTGTAACAGGAAGAAAAGATCTAAAGGAGCAGGGGAAGTGGGAGGGGTAGGGGAAAGGAAAGAAGGTAAAAGAAAAAAATATGAGAAAAGGAAAAAAATGGAAACAAAGTCTTTGCAAATAGGGAAGGGTGGAGGGGGTAAAGGGAGGGCAGGGGAAGGGGAAAAACAAGAACCAAGATACTCAGGTAATGGTACAAGATCCCAATGATGAACGTAACTGTATTTTATACCTAAAATGTACCAATCAATTTAATGGGGAAAAAAAATCTAGTTAACTAGCAAACATGTTGACTGGACAACATGTTGAGGTCTTCAGTTTTTTATTTTCTTGGTAGTGCTGGAAATCAAACCTGGGGCCTTGCTCATACTAGGCAAGTGCTGTACCACCAAGCTATACCCTCCCAGCCTCAACTCCAGGTCCTAATTGAGAGGAAACAGCTGGAATTTCAAGGGCAACCAATGATGACATAGTTTCTCACGTGCCAATAGGGAGGGTCCAGATGCCAGAGAAGGAGATGGATGTGGCCAAAGTGGACCCTGGATTTTGCACTGCTAAGAGCTCCCTATTAATACTTGAAATGGGAGCATGTGTCTAAATGGATTGATTGGTTTACCAATTCTCACTAAAAGTATTGGAGGGTGCTGTGTGTACCTGAGGATTGACCACCCCAGGAAGGAACAAGACAACTGTCTGGTGCACGGGAGCTGGGACAGCAGTGTGTGGCTGAGACAGTCTTGTGGTGGGAATTTGTGGGCCCTTTGGTAGGTCTCACTCCCTTTGAAGCCTCTCATTTCTCCAGATAGGTTAGTGTCCCTGCCAGGGTGTCCTGGGGACAGCCTTTGCCTCGCCTTGTGATGCACGTCTTCATTTCAGGCCCCATCTCTAGCATCTGCGTTTTGAGTGGATGCCCCTTCAAGGGCTGCATCTGTCTCCTTAGCTTTCTCCTTGCCTCTGCCAAAGTTTCAGGACTCATGTCTAGAAGTTTCTCGAAACTACCACCTACAGATGAATGGATAAAGAAAATGTGGTATTTATACATATGGAGTACTACTCTGCCGTAAAGAAAGATAAACTTGACACATTCTTAGGTAAGTGGATACAACTTGAGAACATAATGTGAAGTGAAATAATATTGCATGGTTTCACTTCTATGAGAAATTCTCTCATGTGAGAAACATATGGAGAGGGAGAGAGAGAGAGAGAAAAGAGAGCAGAGGGAGAGGGGGAGACAAGGGAGGAGGAGTAGAGGAGAGAGGGAAATAGAAGACAGATAAATAGGAAGTAGGGAGACGTTCAAATAATTATCTATGTTGTTTCAAAAATATTTTAAGATTAAGCACTAATTTGTTTCATTTATACTACCAGTTTCTTTTGTTCATTGGAAAGAGAGTTTTGTTTCTCCGTTGCGAGAAAGAATCTTTTTTTTGTTTATGACTTGTATTCTGAGTAACATTTTGGCCATTCTTTTAGGATCATGATACACAGTACATTAACCACTGTTATTCTCTACTTATTTTGTTATAACATTTTGTTTTATTTTTTATAGAGGAGTGTTTTTTATATTTTCTTTTTAAATATCTACTTACATTACATTAAAATGAAAAAATTTTCAACTACATCAGAGAAAGCATCCGTTGTGACAGAATGGTCCTGTCAGATTGTAAGTGACCAAGTCTCAGCTTTTGGTAGGCCACCTCTGCCCTGTGAACACACAGCAGCTTTCATGGAGGATCAGATGTCTTCAGCTATGAAAATATCACCCTTCCCTGAACGTATTTTCTGCATGTGTCTGGGGTCTCTCTCGTGGGTGATTAGGGACATTGCAAATGCAAATGCTTTAATCCTCGCAGGGCTCTGGCAGCTGGGTAGGAAATGATCAGCATTGACTTCAGGGCCACTGCTGTTATTTATTCACTACAACCCCACAAAGAAGAGTGGTTCGGTCTAAATCAACCAAACAAACAGCGATTTTTGAAGACTGTGTAACAATTAGTGAGTTTCTGTGAACACACTAACAGGTGGGCCAAATGAGGGTGCAACTGTCAACCTGTCAACCACTGCTGAAATGTTTCCTGGGGTGTTTGAATTCTGGCCAAGGCCCCAAAGCTGAGAACAACAGGGACAAAGCACCTTCCACATTTTCAAAAGAGCGCCGAGCCGAGAGCTACCAGAAATCCACTGTCAGGTTTGCCAAGTCTCAGCTGGTTTGCAACTCCTGCCCCGGTGGCACCAGCCAACCAGCTGTAAAGGAACTGGGTTCGGGGGAGAATTCAAGGGGGGCTTAGCAGGGAGTGTGCAGAATTGTCCCTCATACTAAGTGAAATGTTGCTGGAAGAAATCCCATTACAGATCCGGTGCCCTGTGGAGGGGAGAACTTGTGGCATTTCCTGGCTACACATTTGCCTGGCCTGGGCACTGAGCCCAACAGTCCCCGGAGAAGGGATTCCTGGAAGATATCTGGAGTGTTTGACAGGGAAGTGAGCAGAGAGGATGATTCCTGCTTCTCTCCTAGGAACGTCTGAGGATGGGAAATCAGTTGGAGTGGACAGGGCTGCAGGGTCAGGCCAGAGGGCAGAGGCAGGAAGGCTTCCACTCTGCTCACTGGATGTGGGGGGCCCAGGAGCCATCTTGAAGGTGCCCGGTCCCAGGCGTGGTCTGCTGGGATGAGGCGACTCCTGCAGATGCTCGGGCTTGGGGGACCTGCTAGGTGTAGGGGATGAAGGAGGTTGTTGGTCAAGGTCCCAGCAGAAATTCACCCTCAATGGATTGAAGTAAGAGTTTTTTAAAGATTGATAAAATTTATGTTAAATGAAATGTGTCCTCTTTAGTGTCCCATCTCATGAGTTTCTGGGCTGGAGATAGAGTTGAATGTTAGAGCACTTGCCTAGCATGCGTGAGACTCTGGGTTCCATCCCTGGGACTGCAGGAAAAAAATGTTCATTTAATGAGTTTTTCCAGATGTTTACAGTTGTGTAACCACTACCATGAATTAGATATAGAAGATTTACAGTACTCCAAAACTTCCCTGGTCCCGTTAACACCCAATCCTCCCACCCCTGTCCCTGGCTACTGCGCCACCCTAGGTTCTCTGTCCGTATTTTGCCTTCCCTAGAATGTCCCGTAAATGAGATCATAGAGTATGCACCATTTTGTATCTGGCTTCTTTCATTGGCATTTTTTGCTGTTCTGAGATCCACCCCTGCGGTTGCAAGGGCCAGTGGTTTATTCCTGTTTAATAAGCCGGGTACCATTCCGGTATGCGAACGCACTACTCTTTGTTATCCATTCACTTGACTGTTTCCATTTCGAAACAATTATGAAGAAACTGAGGAAGCTGGTAGGCTGAGATGTTGAGGGGCAGGAAAGGAAGGTGTGGAAGAACTTTCCTGAGGAGGGAATAGGCCGAAGGTCGGGGCATTTTCTGTTTGCTCCTCAAGAGTTTAGACTGTTTAAGTAGCCAGTTTTAGAACCCATTTTTATCTTCCAGCAGGCATGAGGCTGTATACTTTTCATATGTTGACCCCTTATCTATCAGGATCCCTGCTTTACAGATGAGCAAATTGAGGCGTGGAGAGGTTAAATTGCTTGTCCAAGACCCATCAATATGGTTTCAAGGCCACAAAATCCAGTTCTAAAGACTAAACTTACGGACCGTGCACACCCAGAGCACGGCATTGTGAAGTCTTCTGTCTGGTTGGAGACTCTGGGGCTGGGCCGTCTCTCAGGTCCGTTCAGGCCGTGAGCAGCTGAGCCAGCGGGGCTGGCCAGTGCTTCCAGCACTGCTGGTGGAGGGGTGGGGGCCCAGTGTCATCCCTGGGGCCTTCGAAGGGAACACGGGAGCCTCCTTGTGCAAACGCCCGTATCGCAGCAGAATGCCGCCTGCAGTCCATGTCTCCATTGCTGAGTCTGGGCCAGGGATCTTCTTGGACAAACCTGTGGTGCTGGTTATGCTTGGAGAAGCTGCATGGATGTGCAGGGAACAGGCAAACGCTCTCGGGCTGTGCTACCCAGTGTGGGAGAGGCGAGAGCAGAGGAGGAATCCTGACCTGAAGATCAGGCTATGGAGGCTCCATAGCAAAGGAAAGAAGATGAAAACAGAAATGAAGGGGAGGCCAGAATGGTAGTCAGTGTGTGAGTCGGCAGGGCAAAGGAGCAGGGCAGACTGGGGAGGCAGCAGCCAGAGGAGCCTGGTGCTGTCTTTGGAGCTGGTCACCTCATGGCCCGGAGGATTTCCACTCCTCTAGTGCCACCCTGGCACAGGCTTCCTCTCCTAGACTTGCTTCGTGAGCGTCTCCTCACTCTCTCCACTAATGGAGACAGCAAGTTTCCTCACGTTCAAGATGCCATCCAACCAGAGGGACCTCATTGTGCTCGTGTCTTTTATTTTTTGTGCTAGTCCCAGCTCGACCTCACCTCCTTAGCAGCCAAGCCTTCTCCTGGCCCCCAGGAGGTTCCCTGTGTGGCTTCCCTGAGCCCCTGTGTGAGCTCTGCACCCTCGCTTGTCTCAGTCTTTGCTCCCCAAACCCCTGCTACCAGGCAGCTCACAAGCAGAGCCCCCAGTCGAGACTCATCTTGGATACGATTGTGCATCCCACAGCAAATCCACCGATCCTTGATGAGTCTTGTGGCTTTGTCTTGTTCACAAAGCTGTGAAACCTGATAAAACAGTGTGCTAGGTAAAAATGCACGAGTACAAGAACATGACCACAAGGCCCCTGAGGATGCTGGTCCCACACTCTCCCTCTGGGGACTTTTTCATCTTTGACACCTTCACCACCCACCCAACTTCTTCCTTGTGGTCGAGATGATGGAAAGAATCTCAAATCTACTTTTCTCAGGCTCCCTTTCAGGGATGGCTTCACAGGTGACCTATGTCCCACCCAGCACACCCACCCACAGGAGACCTGGGATCTCAGGAAGAGAATACCTTCTAAAAGCAAAGTGGACAGGGTATGGCTCTCTGAGCAGCTGAAGTGGAGGGTCCAGTGTCCTGGCCCTAAGCCATGGGCAAGTGTAATGGTGGCAGTGGAGTTTTAGGAAGGAGAGTTCTGGTGTCTAATCAGGTATTTTTCCTGGCTGTAAGATCTAAGCTTATGTCCTTGACCTCCCCGGAAATTAACAAGTCACATAATAGGCTGTAATAAATCCTCTGTCCTTAAATGGACTAGAGAGAATTCTGCAGTCTGCAACTGAGAATCCTACTGTATACACCAGTCAATAGTAAATTCCTCTTTGTTGTAAGTTTGACATGGGACTCTTTCACTTGCAATCTATATAGCCCTAATCAATATGATAGCTACATGGATAATCCAAGTTGTCTGTTAGAAAAACTCCAATGAGTTTGAAATAGATAATAAAAATCTCTTTTACCCCAATAATAAATGTCTCTGTTTTTAAGCAGCTATGACTACACCCTGTAGGCTGAGACATCAAGACATGCAAAACTTCATTTTTATAAAGAGAGAAATGTGTGAATGTTGTAAGTTAATTGACTTGCAAGGAATATTGAAGAGCCAAAATTTCATCTGATAGGAGAGTCAAAATAAAAATACTTACAGTAAAAATATCCCTCTTTATGGATCTTTGGTTCTCATGTTTGCCCTGGAGTTGGAGAACTCTGAGGCGCAGATCACTGTTCAAGGGCCTGCGGGCAGCAACGGGGTTAGAACCAGAAGACCTGTCACTGGGCACTAATCTCACCTCTCCACCTCAATGCAGCATCTCCAGGGACAGAGACTCCAGAGGTGTGACTTGGCTAAAAACAGCAGAGGAAGGAAGGAAGATAAGGCCTCCTTGCATATTTTGTATTTATGACCACACCAGCAGAATCAGAAGCCAGAGGAATGGAGCTGAGAAAGATGTATTTGGCTGAACCCTGTTTGCTATTCCTTTGCTCCAGGAAGTGATCAATCCAGAGGGGAGAGCATGAGTTCACAACCAGTCTGCTGTCTCAGCCATCACTAACATTTCTCACACTGGACACACGCCGCCTTGGCTCCTCACGCAGCCCTCTATACAAATCTGTGACTGATGTGTTCAATAGAAGTTTCTGCTGAAAAACACTCATTCCAACATAGATCTTTTTTTAAAAAAAAAGTATAGAAACCCTCTGTAGTGGTTTGTCATAAATAGAGATGTTTATAATGGCCGGGAAAGATGCTGCTGAAATGGACAGGCACTGAGATAGAGGATTAGCTTCTGTGCAGTGCCTCTGAGAAATGGCACAGCCACGAGGCACCTGCCAGGGCCCTATAGGAGCTGGAGGATAAATGAGGTTAGCAATCATCCTAGAGAGTGGGATCATTCCTTGGACAAATGCTTCTGAAAGTTCACTTGGCAGAGAGGCAAATGCCTGGAGTGGGAAAGAGGAGGGAATAATTGCTTAGTCATGGACAAATCACTGAAACATGAGAATAGCTGTTTATTACCTAATGTGTCTTCTGGAAATAGATGGTATTTCATGGAGTCAACCAAACAGGAAATGAATCAGTGTTTGAAATAACAGTAGCTACAAATGATTTTTCTTCATTTTCTCCATACTCAAGAACAATAACAATCCCAGTGTCCAGGAGATGTACGTTCTCTATCAGGCACTGAAGAATTACATCAAGTCCACTAGCCTGTTAGAGAGGACTCAGAATTAGATGTTTTAAAAGCAATAGACCTCAGACTTTAATGCAAACTGTAATCACCTTTCCATCTTTGCCAGAAAGACTCATGGTTGCAGAAGCTGAGAGCTTTGTTTTGAATGTCCTTTCTTAAATAGATGTGAATACTACTGTACCACCATTTTCCAGTAATGAATGCATAAGAAGCCATATTGCCTAGTCCAGGTTTCTTCCCCTCAGAATGATGGAAGTGATTTCCATGTAGAATTGGACCATCTTCAGCAAGGAGGCTGAGAACATCCTGATGTGTCCAGCCAGGGCAGGAGGGCTAGAACAGCAGGGGAACTAATGAATGGAAAAGTCACCACATAGGCCACCAGAAAATAAAAGTGCTGTCATACATCCTTTCTCAGAGAGTAACTGGAGCATATAACTCATCAAAATGACAAATAATATAAACCCAAGAGGAGTGAAAACATACGTCCTCAAAAAAGCCTTCACATGAATTTTATAGAAGCAGTATTCATAATAGCCCCAAATTGGAAACAACCCAAATGTCTATCAACTGATAAATAGATAAGCAAAAGGTGGTGTATTCATACAATAGAATACTATCCATTCATAAAAATGAATGAGGTACCAAACACATGCTACAACATGGATGAACTTTGAAAGCATAATGCTGAGTGAAAGAAGTCAGACATTAAAGGCCACATATTGTGTAGCTCTATTTATTTGAAAAGTTCAAAATAAGCAAATACATAGAGATCAAAAATTAATGCATTAATGGTTTTGGGGGTCTGAGGGATAGGAGGTGGCTGTGATTGGGTGTGGGGTTTCCATATTGGGATAGTGAAAATGTTCTGGAATTGGTGACACAGTTTTGTGAATATTATAAAACCACTAAATTAATCACTTTGGAGAGGCAAATTGGATTTAATGGTATGTGAATTCCATTTTAATTTAAAATGAATATGTGAATATGTAAATCTAGAAAGGGGAATTGTGGAGAGTCAGAGAACAGA
The DNA here is from genome assembly GCF_053883595.1 of Heterocephalus glaber. Taxonomy (NCBI): domain Eukaryota; kingdom Metazoa; phylum Chordata; class Mammalia; order Rodentia; family Bathyergidae; genus Heterocephalus; species Heterocephalus glaber. The sequence continues at coordinate 5,394,410 of NW_028258329.1, read as the reverse complement.
GACTTCAGCACCAGAGAGTCAAAGGGAAGGCCTAGCAAGCTGTTAAAAGTCCCAGGCAACAGTAGCCCTAGAAAGCAGCAATTCAAGATGGCGACACAGAAAGCTCCCAGGAAAAGGTCTCCAGGTCAGAGTGAAGCTGGTGTCAGTGGACTTGAACAGATCAAATATAATCTTATAATTGGTTTGGAGATCAATTCATAATGAGTACACAGAGAAAAACAAATGGAAAATGAGAAAATAATCAATTTTAAAAGACAAAAAGCTGAACAAGAATACAGCGTAACCATGGTACCTGGCAGGACTCAGCTGAGAAGAACAGTTTTGCAATGATAATGCAAACACAAATTCATACATAACTAAAGACAGATTATGTTGGCAGGAGGGAAAGTAATGTGTGTGCAGACAGCCAATGGAAAGGGCTTGTCACTAGATGCTATGGTTTGAATATGGATAGTGTCCCCTGAAGGTCCAAGTGGTAAAATGCTGGTCCCCAAGGTGGGACACAATGGGGAGGTCGTTAGGCCGCTGCAGGGGATGACCCTGCAGGGGCCTGTGGGACCTGCATATCCTCTCTCTCTCTCTCTCTCTCTCTCTCTCTCTCTCTTTCCCTTTCCTCTCTCCTCTCCTCTCCTCTCCCCTCTCCTCCCTTCCCCTCTTTGCCCCCTTGTTCCCTGGGAGATGATGTCAGGGCTTGTTCCAATACACACTCCTGCCATGCTGTGCCACACTCACCAAAGGGCCCGATCAACCCCCGCCTCTACCTTGAGCATCAACTTCCGTCACAGGTAGGCTGCATCAGGGATTCAGGGATGCTGGGATGGTGACCCAGAGCTGACTAATATGACAGATAACATTAAAACTGAAAACTCAAGAAATAGCAACACAATCAAGGTATAGAGAAATATGAATTTGAAAGGCAGAAAAACCTGCTCAGAGTTAAAAACATTCCTTGTAGAGGAGTAAAAACTAGAAGTTTCATGGGTGAAGCAGGAAAAGGCTGTTTTCATTATTAGCCCAGGTAAAGTCTTTGAGTTTTAAAAATACACATATGATGTTATTAGAATTTGAAAATTAGTTCATGATCATATAAAAAATACATATCTATTCAAAAATTGAAAGTTTTCTCATTCTTTCTACTTCTCTTTAATCAAGTTCGTGTATAGTAATTTTCAAAAATAATAAAAGAAAATTTCCTAGAAGTAAAGAAGACAATTACTCAGGTTGTAATGGACCGCTGTGCACTTCAGTTATACAAAGGAGGCTATTACTGCATATTTGAAACCCAGTTTAGAAAAATTAAATTAAAAGGCCTAAGGGCATTTTTACCTCTTGAAGTATCCACCAAAATTTTCAGACTGAAGCATTTTAAGCCTAGAGGCAAAAAGAAAAAGGTTTCTCCTTCCTTTAAGACTGCATGCACGACTGGCCTTTTCCCTCATAGGGTAGGGTGCGGTGTATGGGGATTGATCTTATTTGTGCGGTCCAGTCCTCAGCTCCCTTCCTCCAAACAACCATTGGTAGAGCTTTTAGAATGTGAACAGAATAAAACTAACTAGACTTTGTGCACTGATCATGAATAATTAAGATTTGTGTATGGGATGCAGAAATTTATTTTCTGGATTGTTTGAAAAAATACAACTTTATTCGTTGAGCAAAAGCAACATTCTTTTCCCATTAGGAGTACACAAAGTGAGTTGGAAGCATTAATAGTGATATACTTGCTAATGAGTTGGTTCTGAGTCTCCTCTGTCTTGTCTGTCTGTCTGTCTGCTTATATCTATCTTCTCCCTAAAGGAAACCATGCCCTTTGACTGTACCATGGTTTATAGGAACAAAACTAAAGGGAAATTCTTATAAACATTCTGAGTTCCTTTGCATAGTTTCAAGATGATTGGTGCCAGAATTTTGACTTTTAATCTTTTAAAGAATGAAATAAAAATTGAATATGTTTTTTCAATAATTTCATTTCTTTTTGGAAGATATGGCCCACTCTTTGATCAACCTTTCTTTTCTTTTTTTCTCTTGTAACAGAACTTTGACTATTGCAGGTCTTCACCTTCCTCTGTACACCCCAACTCCAAATTGGGTGTGGACTCATCTAATTCAATCGGCCAATTCTTGCCGGTGAGAGTTTAGAAAACTCTCCTTGAAGGAGTCTTTTATGGACACCTTAGCTCTTAAAATGAGATCCTAGGGAAAGATAGTTTCCTTTTCTGCTCTGGACTTTGCAAGGCAAAAGTGCTATCCCCCAGGCCCTACAGCCCTCTGCTGCTGGCTGGCATGTGGAGGTCAGCAGAGAAGGAAGTGGAGATACAGTGGGCTTTGATGACAGGGTGAAGCAGCCTGGGACTGCACTACCCTGGGACTTACTCTATGAGCCAATAGATCTCTTCATCTTTTAAGTTGCCATGAGGTGGGTGTTCAATTACTTGCAGCTAAAAGCACTCTGAATGACAGAGACCTTCATCTAAATACACATGATGGATTTTCAGAATAGTCAGGATCTTAAAAAGAAAAGGAAATCCTAAGAGGCTTTCACAGGTAAAAAGACAAGTGGCCCTTAAGGGAATGAGAATCAGACAAGCAGAAGACTTAAGGGTGTCACCAGAAGCTAGAACACCACAGAGAGGAGCCTTCAAAGGCCAAAGGAAGAGGGCTTCAGTCTAACAACCCAGGCAAAATGACTACCAAGCATAAGGACCCACTAATGAAAGCCTCAGACAGCTGTGAATTTTAAAAGTTAACATTTCCTGCAATTTTTTCTTGAGAAGTAACAAAAGAATACTCCAGCAAAGGAATGAACTAAACAAAGGGAAAGAGAGTCTCCACCTGGGAGACAAAAGCTCCAAAGCAGATTGGAGCAGTCAGGTGAAGCCCAGGACTAAAGTACAGCCAGCCCGGGTATTAACCATTTAGAGCTGGAGCGAGAGCTCAGAGGCCTTGGAGGGAGGGTCCGTGAAAACATGGGCCCCATGGAGTACTGCATGCACATAGTTTCCCGGGTGTGCAGGAAACCATGAGAAAGGCATAGCACAAAATAAGAACACTGGAAGTCACCTGGGTAGTCCATGAAAAGCCAGAGGATGTACCCGTGATTAATATATAAAGCACCTGGTCCCCATTAGCATAGCGTCTGAGTGAGATTCAAGAATGACAATGAAATGGATCCTAAGCAACGTAGAATCATAGGAAACTGGAAACTTCCAGGCATTCACTGAACAAGGCATCTGTTTCTTGGCTCCAAAAGAAAAACAAATTGAGCATACAAGGTATGATCCAGATAAGAAGCAACCCAAAATGTGTCATGATTTTAAGCACTGTGTAAAATCCAGGAGTTTGAAACTTTTTCTTTTAATGACCCAGGAAGTCACAGCAGAACCATAAAGGATATGTTATCAATGGGAACTAAGTTATAGTTAGATAGGAACAAGAAGTTCTGGTGTCCACAGGGCAACAGCTAGAAGGAAGGATTTTGAAAGTTTTTCCGTAAAAATATGATAACTGAGGAAACAGGTATGTTTAATCTGATTTAAACATTATGCAACACATACATGTATAAAATATGTTCCCACACTAATATATACAATTTTATATTTTTACATATAAGTTATAATAAATTTAATTAATAAAATGAAATTCAGAGTCTAAGGAGAATGACACAGGCCCCACCTCCTAAAAGCAGATTCAGGTATAGTGTCTCATGATCCAATCACCTTCCAAAAGTCCTGCCTGGAACACATGAGAGTTTTGGGGGTCATTCTTGATCTAAAACATAATAGATTTTAAATTTCAGAAATGTATCAAGATTAATATCTTTCCTCAATACGCTAGGAATTTACATTAATAAATTTTTCCCATTTAATAATAAGAAAAATGAACTTAACAGTAAAGCATTAATGTGATTTAGAGGGAAAAAAACTTAAGTGCCCACCTCACAACCACAGTTAAATGCAAATTCCAGGTAGATTAAAGATATAAATATAAAAATCAAACCCATGAAAGAATCACAGGTATATATAGAAGAATATTATTATAATCTTGGGTTTGGAAAGGCCTTCCTAACCCAGGATTAGAACAGATGGAGGGATTCAGTTGCTTAAAACTTTTAAATCTCTATTCTATTCCCAAAGAAAAGAGAAAGCGCCCACTAACAAGAAGGAAAAAGATAAAATAAAAAGATGAGTGATTGCCAGGGACTGGGGGAGGGTGGGACGCATAGAAGAGTTTCAGGGCAGTAGAACCGCTCTGCACGGTACTGTAACAGTGGCGAAACCACATCATTAAACACTAATCCAAATCTATAGAACGTACAATATCAAGAGTGACCCCTGTCTTGCATTTCCCCCTTCTTCCAAGGGATGAAACAGCACAGAGGTTCTCACCAGACCTTGGATTTCCCAGCTTCCAGGGCTGTAAGAAATACATCTCTGCTCTTCATCAATTACTCGGTCTCTGTTACAGTCAGCATTCTGTTATAGCAGCACAAGCGGACTAAAAGACGGGATTAGGTAGGCGCCAAATCACTTGAGCTAGAAGTTCAGGCCTCCACCTGGTTTAAGCACTGGTTGTCATGCTGCCAAACTGGAGTGGCCACTTCTGGCACAGTCAAGCAGTAGAGGAGGGGGAGGTCAGCCACTGGACCCACACAAACCGTAAGCTGAGAAGCCCATCTCCCTCTCAGCCCCAGGACATTGGCCCCTCAGTCAATCCTCATCAACCACACAGGTGCAGCCCTTTGCTTGTATCTTGAAAGCATGAAGTCATTGCTTTCACTGCTGAAAAACCCAGTGCCTCCTCTACCATCCTCTACCATCGCTGCCAGCAGTGCAGCATGGAATCAGCAGGGATGGGCCTCAAACTTACCTCCCTTTCCAGGTATCATGCATCAAACTGCACACCTGTACTGACAATCCAGAGGCCAATGAGTCTGAGAAATAGAGGTCTTCACTTTTCAAACTTCAGAAGGCATCTTCCAAGAAGTTGGATGGAAGTAAGGTGGCCAAAGGACATCTTCCATGGCCTCACTGGTCACCCCTCTGGGTCCTTGTCCTCACTTACTATACCCTGTTTGTCAGCACCATTTACTCCACTGAGTCCATAAATGATTCTGTGCTATCCCTGCCTCCTCCCAGAAGTGTGTGTATATGTGGCATGTGTGTGTATCTTTGAGGGCATCTGTCTCTCAGAGTGACAGAGAGGGACCACCTTCAAGACAGGACACAGGGATGGACAGACTTTCTCTATGCAGAGTGCAGACCTGGTAACTGTTGCTGAGTAGTGCAGAAGCCACAGGCACAAGAAGACATCAAGCAAGTATGGGGGGCAGCCCAAGGATATAAGAAGACCCAATGCAGAGAAGGGAGCAACAGACAGCTGCATTTCAGTTCATTTAGATCAGGAGGTTAAGAAAGAACCCTTTCATTATAGAACTCTTTGGAATTGGGAAATACAGGGATTGTCAGGTATAGTATCTTTGTGCTGTTTCTGCTTTCCTACTTAGGTCTCTAAGATAGGGAATTCATCATAAAGAAGAGAATAGGTGTGCAGTAGAGAAGGTAGAAGGGAGCTGCTAAGCCCCTTCAACGCCATTCAAACACCACTTCTTGGGGGAAGAACAGGGAACAGAGGTCCATGTTAATATTCTAGGAATATCCCAGATTTGGTACATCCCAGATTTGGTAAACTCTTTCAGCTGCAAGTGACAGAACTTCAATTCAAAATAGTGTGTAAGTTTGATAGATGGGCAAGGGAAGGACTTACTGGCTTGGATAATGAGAACATCCAGGGAAGCACTGGGCTTAAGAAGAGCTGGACCCAGGGGAGGGACAGCATGTTGCCCAGCAGCTCCAATGAAAGCTAGGCTCAAGTCTGATTGTTCCTTTCCACCCGAGGTGAAGGGAGTTCTCTGGTTATCTGGATCTAAGTCACATGTTAGAACTTATAGCTAGAGGGTGGGATCAGTCCAATGAGAAAAGGAAGGAGGGATAGTGTCTTAAAAAGAGCTGACCAGCCAAAACATATGCATCTTCAGTCCAACAACACACAGTAATATACTTTGGTCTGAAACTTAGAAAGAGAAGAAAGGACTCTTTCTCAGGTTGCAAATCCTTTCACAGGGTGGAGGACTATTCTCTACTACCTATTTCTTTCCTTAGTCTGAACATCAGGTTCAGCAAGTCTGCAGGGGCATATTAAAGTATAAAAGGCACAGAAACAAAATTGAAAATAAAATTTATGACCCTTTCTCAAACCAATATCCTAAAGCTGACCAAGATAACCAACCAGATAGAGTTCCCTAAATTGAAGAAGAAATTTAATGGGCACTTATATTAAACCACACACATACAAGGGAATCTGATCATTTTCTAGCTCCCCGGGGAAGGGATGAAGAATGTGTCAAAGATTTTGCTTGAGATAGAGAGATGAGGTGTGCTTCCTAACAGTCAACTCACCTCTTTACTTCTGCTAATCTCATTGAGGCTCATCCATTACAAGGTCCTCAGGCTACGTTGGGAGGCCCAGTACTGCAGCGGACAAGTGCTAAAGCCAGAGAACTCTGTTTAGAAATTAGCAACAAACTCTGCTTAGAGTTTGTTGAGCAGCAGTAGGGAAAATATCTGGGCCAGATGTCCTCTCAAGGATGTCCTATTCTGTTTTGATGTAACCACTGTTCTTTGGCTGAATGGAACAAGAGCCATGGTCAGGCCTGCCCAGAAAGACAGAAATATACTCACATCCACATGCATGTCCACATTCACTCTATGGAGATCTCTAAGGGAGCTGAGGAAAGCGCAGTCATCCCAAGTAGCATAGATCTTTCAACTAGAAGGCTCAGAACATTACATGGGGCAGAGGCTGACTTTGCAATATGGTGGGCTCTACTGCTGTCCACCTAGCTCTTTTCCACTCTTCCTTGCTAACAGGACTCTGGCTGTGTCTGAATAGCAACATACCCAGAAGCAAAGGACAAATCTGAAGAGGGAAGCATATGATTGGTTCTGGCTAATGAAATATAAGGACAAGTGTGCAAGTAAACTGTGAACTTCTTTTGCTTCCTAATTAGAGATGGATGTGATAGAAGAGTCCCCTTTCCTCCAGCTTTGTATACATGGTATTTAGCTGAGCTGCTTTGAGCTGCTCTGACTTAGACTAGAGATTCTCAGCAAGGACAATTTAGAGACACGGATTCACTGTGCAATTGCCTACTTCCCTGCTTTCTGCTAAGTTAAATAATACTTGTATGAGATGCTACTACATACTATTCTATTATCTGTTGCTATAACAAAATACCCAATGTTGGGTAATTTATAAAGAAAAGAGATTTTTTTAAAAAAGAAATTTAACTCAGAGTTTTGCAACCTGACAGTTCAGGTCAAATTATTATTGTTTAGATCTAAAATGTTCCCAAAATTCTCATGTGTGAGGAAGTTGTTTGGATGATAGGGGTACTATAGTTGCTCTTGCCATTAGGAGGTGGTTCTAGGTTGGAGTTGTGTCGTGGAAGGGTATATTCTTGTCCTCAGATCCTACTTTATCTGTGTGCTTCCTGCCTGCATGGGTTGAGTACTTTTTCCTCTCCCATGCCCTTCTGCCATCCTTTTGTGCCTTAGAGCCTGCTGAACATGGACTGAAACTGTGAGCCAAAATAAACCTCTCCTCCTTTAAGTTGAGAGTGTCAGGTATTCTGTCTCAGCAATTTGGGAAAGCTAACTAAGACAGATTTTGGTATCAGAAATAAGGTCATTGCTGTGATTATGATTATACTTGACCATGTGGTTCACAAGCCTTTGGAATTGTTTCTCAGGAGTTTGGCAAGGTTTGAAAGTGGCAGCTAGAGAAAGTTTAGAATGCTATACATTGAGCTTAATGGGAGATTCTGATCAGAGCTCAGAAGACCAGGATGTTGATAGAAATGAAGATAGTAAAGGTCAGGCTCAGGAGCTTTTGATTGGGAACAAGTGCAGTGGTACCTTAGTTCATGAACTTAATTCATTCTACCATTCTGCAAAAGATGGCCATGTTCATGTTCATGTGGGAAAGATGGTCACAGTCATGTTTCATCAACCAATGCAGAGTTTTCAAACAAAAATAAAATTTTGCCAAAGACTTCTGTTTGTGAACCACATTGTTCCCAAACAAAAATGTTCATGAACCAAGGTACTGCTGTATTCCATGGGCGGTTGAAATAGAAGACACATGTGTTATGCTCTGGCAGAAAATTTGTCTGCATTTTGCCCATGTTCTGAGACTTTGTGGGAGACTGAGAATAAAGGAGTGGACTAATTTATCTGGGAGAGGAAATTTCAAGTCAGCCCAATGTTCAGACTGTGGCATGGGTATGGCTGGTGGCTTTTAGCCAGATCTACAGTAGGAATTAGGAGCAGAAAGCTGATGTAAAAAGCTGGTAGTTTCGGGCCAGGGATTTAGTTCAGTGGTACTGCACCTGCCTTGAAAGCGCAAAGTCCTAAATTCAATCCCCAATGCCACAAAAAAGAAAAAAAAGCTAGCAATTTCACCAGAAAGGAAGTTTCTTCAGTTTTGACCAGAGGAGAGCATAATTGTTGAAAAGATTGGGACTAAAAAGAAGCTGATTGCTTTGCATTAAGACAATAGGAAAAATGGCTTGAAGGCACCTCAGAAGTCAGCAAGAACCCACATTTGCAGGCTCAAGGATAAAAACATGTAAGCTTTCATTTGCAAAGAGTCTCTGAGCTCCCTGCTTGGGAAGGGCTACCTAGTGAATTTGTTCCAAAGGGATTTCTTTCACAGTGGTCAGTCATCCAGACAGTTAGAGGCCACTGCAAACATGATCGATGAGGGTCTGGCTACTACTCAAGGTGGTGGCAGACCATGGCATCATAGGTGGTTCTGGTTTTAAATGCATGCAGAATGCAAGAGTTGTGGAGTCAGGGAGGCTTCCAGTCAAATTTCAGAAGGCATAGGAGGCCAGACAGTGTGCTTTTGAGAAAGCAGGGCCTGAAGCTGTGAAGGTAAACCTGGAAGTGTAGTGGGAATCCTAGGAAGTTGGAGATACAAAGTGCATGGATCATCTGCCAATGAAAACCACAGGAGTGAAGCCAACTCGAAAAGAGGCCATGCTACAGGTGTGGGGCCACACAAGCCCTTTGGAGCTCATATCTTGCCACAAATTGCCCCAAGTGCTGGACTTGGAACTAATGGATTTAATGTTTGTCCTGCTGGGTTTTGGTTTTGCTTTGGTCTCATTCCTTTCTATTATCCTATTTCTTCCTTTTGGAATGTGAATGTTTACCCTATGCTATTATAGGAAGGGAGTTTTTAACTTTCATTTTTATTTTTACAGGGGCTCACAGCTGAGAGTTTGCCTTGAGTTCTAGAGGAGTGGACTTGAACTTCTCATCAATGTTAGAACTGCTAAAGCTTGGTGACTCTTAGAGATGAACTGAATGTGTTTTGCATAATGAGGTGGACACGAGTCTTTTGAGAGCCAGGAGTGAAAAGCTGTGGTTTAGATCTAAAATGTGTAAGCAAGGCACAGATGGCTGTATATTTTATAAAGTTTACAAAAATAAGGGATTTTAATTATAATCAGTTACAACCATGTTTTTTCCAGTCTGATTTCCCCTCCATTATATCCCCCTTGTGTTAGATATTTTTAAATGGCTGTGGGCATTTTGTGAATTTGTTAAGAGGAATACATTTAATTTAGATTTAATTCATTAATTTTATTGGTACATTTTAGGTATACAATATGCTGACATCCATTATTGGGAATTTGCACCTTTATTGAATATATCTTGGCTCTTACTTTTTCCCCATTCCCCTGCCCTCCCTTCAACCCCTCCATCCCTCCCTATTTACAAAGACTTTGTTTCCATTTTTTCCTCATTTAATTTAGATTTAATGGGGTATATTTATGTGATTTATAGTCACCTCTGTGTATAGTTAAATTATGGGAAGTTCATCTGGTATAGGAATGTCTTCTAGCAATTTGTTTACTGCTCACTGTGTTGATTCACCTGGGAATGTGACAAAAATGTTGATAACTAATCAGACAATGAATGTCATCAATTCTGAAATACTAAAGTCTTATGGCTCACATATAATAGAAACTTGATAACAGTGCCTTCAAATTTGAAATAATCCCAAACTTTACATAACATTTCACTAATGACAAGTTGTAAAGCTGCAAATGACTTTTCTAAGCTATCAATAAGAAAATCAAATTTTAATCAACAGCCTTAATGAGAGGCTTCCTTTAGTCTTTGATTCTGTTTATAAAATATGTCTTTACAAAATTATCATTAGCAAATAGGAAAAAACTTTTCCTAGCAGTACCTGAGGGTAGAAAATTAATTTTTAGAATTATGTCATTTTTCAGGATATTGTGACATTTGAGGCTTGAAATTTGTAATTACTTGTAATTTCATATCTCATTAAATATACACTTTTGTATGTAGTTTTGTTTGCATAATTGCTACAGTTTGGGTCTTAAATCCCTCCCTGAGGTCCATGTGTGAAGGCTTGGTCTCTGGCTTGGTGCTGTTGGAGGTTGGTAGAACCTTTAGGAGGTGGGGCCTAGTGGGAGGTTTTCAGGTCATTGGGGGCGTGGTCTTGAAGAGACTCATGCTTCTGTGCTCCCTAGCCATGAGGTGAGTGGTTGCTCTGCTGTAGGCTCCTGCCATAAAATGCTGCTCACCACGAGGCTCAAAGAAACAGGGCCAATCCTTCTGGGATTAGAACCTCTAAAACTGAAAGAAAATAAACCTTTTTCTTTTTGAGTTGATTACCTTGGGTATTTGTGACAGTGACACACAGGTGGTAATACAGAATTTTACATTATTTTTCTTAAAAGGAACTTCCAATTATGTAAGCTTTAAAACCTATAACTCTGGATGTATCCACCTAGACACCATTCGTTGGGACCACTGATATCAACTATACAAGCCAGGGACCTAGGTAGAGGTAACAGAACCCACTTGTTTCAACAGGAGAGGACTTTTTGATGAATTCTAGAAATCTCACAGCCCTGCCCAGAAGATTGAAGCACTCACCTCTGAGATGGGCCTCCAGAACCAGAGTTGGCCTTCCTGACCTCAGTGACACCTGGCCTCTCCCATGCTGGAGGACTTGTCCTCACTGTCCCTGACTTTGGGAAAGGTACTGCTGTTGCCCCAGCACTCTCCATGCATATGCTTGCCTGCCTTGCCCTGTTATCCTTAGGCTGACCTGTGTAGCAAACTACCTGGTGTCTCATGGGCAGACACCAAGCTAGAACAGGAGATGAAGTCAGTGTGGAAGGCAGGATCCACAGTGTAGGGGGGCATAAAATGTACAGAAGACATTTATGAAAGGTAATGGGCATCCCTAGTGTATTAGTCAGGGTTCTCCAGAAAACAGAAGCTGTGGAATATATATATACATATATATATGGTGGTTCACATTATCATAGAGGCTGAAAAGTTCCATGACGGCCAACTGCAAGAGCCCACTGATAGTGCGGGTGCAACTCCCAGAGTGCAAAGTTTGAAGAACTTGGCTTCTGGGGTTCAAAGGGACCAGCAGATGAAAACATATCTGATTTAGAAATAAGAGCTAGAAGGGAGGGAAAGAAGGAGGGGTAGAGAGAGATTGAGAGATTCACCCTTCCTCTGCTTTCTTGGTCCATCCCCAGCTGGATGGTGCCTTCCACAGTCAGGGTGGGTCCTCTCCAACAGTTTGCTGACCCACATGCAGTCTTCTCTGCAAACACCCGCTCAGATGCACCCAGTGGTGAGTTTTACCAGTTCTCTAGGCATCTCTCATTCTGCTCAAGTCAACACCTCCAATGAACCACCACTCCGAGTGACCAGTGTCCACGACACCACTAGATAGGCAAGAATCTTCTGCGTTCCAGGTGTAAACAGGGAAATAAGACAGGGTCCTAACTTTCAGAACGCCCAGGAGCATGAGAAGCAGACAGACAGTTGGACTCCTCAGCAGAGGGTAAGGGTCTAGCCACAGGCAGTGTTCGCCACTCTCAGACAGACTCCCGGCGAGGGAGGACCCCTGACTGACGGTTCTCTAAGTGGCTTATTCTGAGGGAGCAGGGCCCAGGGTTGTGCTCACTGGCACCAGAACTGGCGATCTCTGGTACAGAGTATCTGCTGTTGTTTCTGCCTCGTGAACACTCAGTTGCCAGTAAATATTACATTCCATCAATTTTGCAAAGAAGAGGAGTTTAGAAACCTAAAAAAAATAATATATACTGAACCGTCTCTTGTTCCCGCATAAGTCACAGAATATAAATTAAGGTGTTCTTTCAGAGCTTCTAAATTTATATGATCTATGAGATCAAAAAATGAAAGGATAACTAACATTTCAAAAATATAACCCCCCAGCAGATGAAATATACAGCATTTGTTAGGAACACTGCTTCTGTAATGGAGCGTGGGGAAGAAGGTGTCCTGGTGGTAAACAATAATAATGATTATTTCAGATATAAAGAGCAGGGACAGAAACAGAAAGATGCTTCTGACTTAACTGGATACTTAAAATGTTTTCCTTTGTGATGGGATATCTGTTTTCAAAAGATTTGAAGGAAATGGCGTATATTGTATTGTTAGATGCTAGGTATCTGTTTTGTCTGCTGTTTGGAAATTATGGGACTTGCTATTTCTGAGCCATTCTGATTTTCAATAGTCCTGTCTGTGAACCCCTGAAGTGCCCTTGGCAGATCACAGGTTCAGACATTGGGTGTGGAAAATGTAGTCACCACATCATTGAGGTAGAAAAGATGACAATGTATTTACTAAGTAAGTCCTTACCTATGCTGGGCCCAGAGCATCAATTTTCATTAGTCATTATGCTTTATCCTTCCCCCTTCACTGGGAGGAGGCTAAAATTGAAACCTGGCTTTTCATTTCAGAGAAAATATAGACATAGAAAAATGCTCCTGTGGGCCACTACCCACGTCTGTGACCACCTAGCCCTCCTGCTCATCCCTCCCCAAGCCAACCCTCTGCCCAGGCACCAGGCCCTTCCTCTCTCGACTGCTCTAGGATGTGCCCAGCAATGCTTCCATCTCTGTCTATACCACCCATCTTCCCTCTACAGGATCGTTCCCATTAGCCACACATACACATTGCCATTTCTCAGAATAACAATCTCTCTGCCTAATCCTCCCCAACTACCATTCCTCTGCTCCTCTTTATAGCAAAACTGAACAAGTCTAATGAGTGCTATTCTCCAAGTCCTCTCTTCTGGTATAAACTGAATCCATGCTGATTAGCCTCCTTCCACCCTACCCTATGGCAATGGTTCTAGCAGAAGTCACTAGCCTAAATTGCCATTCTCCGTGTCCCATGTCACCTCTCAGTCCTTGTCTCCTGGGGCCTGACAGTACCATGAGACTCAGGTGGTCTCTCCCTACTCTTGAAGTTCTTTTCCCAGGAATCTCCCAAGAATCCATAATCTTCTGGTTCTCTTCCAGATCCAAGGCTACTCCTCAGGCTCCTTGTCTTTCCTCTTTAGCTCCTGGCCCTCTTGAGGTCAGTGTGCCCTGGGTCAGGTTGGCTATCTTCCCTCCCCAACTTCGCTAAGCCCTGAAGCCTTCCACCTTCCATGGCAGTCAGCTTGGAAGAATGTCCTCTTTGTCTTCTTGCCCTGAACCTTCAGATGAAACCACACCCAGGGGCAATACCTGGATTGCAGTCTTGCAGGACCTAGAGTAAGAAGCAGCAAGCAAAGCCATGGCCAGATTTCTGAACCAGAGAAATGGTGAGATAATAATGCTCATAGGGTTTTTGAAGTTTTGTGGTAACTTATTGTGTAACAATGGATAGATAATGCATTCCTCTTCTGTGACCCAAGCTTTGTCCTGTTAAGCTTCAAGCCTTTCCTCCAGTAATAGGCAATAAATCTAGACCTTCCTCAGTGAGGTCTTGCAACACATGAGAACTTTGTTTTCTGGAAAGATGGAAATTTTATATAAGCAACTTCCTTATTTTTTACACTTTCAAGAGATTTCAGCTATACTCAAAGGTCAGCAGAGATAATGAATCCATGTCTGAGGGAATAATGTTTGTTAATGTTCTGTTTTCTTTTCCTACATGTCCATGGGTAACTTGGGATGGGGGACTTTTCCGTTACGTTCCAAGGATTCTGACTTCCCAGCCTCGTTCCCAAGGAGCCTCATCTGGATTGTGAAAGGTCATGGCAGGTGGCTGCATAAGAATTTCAATCTTCTCGAGTATCTTACGGGGCCGTAACAGGCAGAATTTGGGCCAACTACTCCACAAGAAGACCCACCTGAAGTAATTTGCATCTTAAGAGTCAAATACATCTAGAGATGTCAAAAAGCTTCATCTTTTGTTCCTGTGGGACTTGCTGCTTAGAATGCTTGACTGAGAAGGGAGAGCAAGGCCAAGCTCATATTCGGTGGAAGAGAATGCTGTGATCTCTGATCAGCTACTGATGTCTGTTGTGATCATAGGGATGAGAACTTGAGGCAGGCTTTACACTAACATTCCATCCAAAGCATACAACATCCTTTTCCTGTGTCTTGAAAGACTTTGGCTGAGCTCTCCATCCACTTGAATCCTGGTGTTTTTCAAAGCAGAAAATGCACAGCCAGAGATGGCAGCCCAAGCCTCACTGTACCAGTCAGCGCTTACTGGAGAAACAGATTTAATGCAAGATGCACAAACACATAGGAATTTACAAGATTGACTTACAATGGCTGCCCACAGAATCAGTAGTGGAAAAGTGCGAAAGGGCTGTCTGTGTACTGGAGATCCAAAGGATCCGGTCAAAGGCCTGGAGCGCACTGTAGTGACCCATGCAAGCCTGTTTCAGGAGGCTGAATGGTCTGTACCAGGAAGATGAAGGATCTGTGCTGGAGGCTAAAGCCAGGAGACAACGTCCAAGGTGAAGGTGAACGTGAATACCACAGCTCCTCCAAGGAGTAGGAGCGAGCCTTCCTTCTTCATTTCCCATTTATTCCATTCATGTGGCAAGTCTGTTGTTTGCTGTCATTCACACCCAGGTTGGGTCTTCTGTCTTCAGTAAATCCGTTCAGCCACATCCAGAACTAAGCCGATCCAATAGGATGTTTCTTACTCAAGTTGACACAATCAATTAACTATCACAATGCACCCCTTGTCAACTTGACAACATTTTCTTAAATCATAGTCTCCAGATACAAAAACAAGTTCATAATTATTCCTAATATGTTACAACTATCATGTGTGCAAACAGAAAGACACTGATTCCCTCCCAGACTAGAAGGCAAGTTTTCTTTGGGTGATCCTTACTCCTAATATTTCATAACTTGAACATTATAGGTTTCACAACACTTAACCAATATTAAGTCTATCAACATATTACAGAGGCAGCATATTAGGAAAGAACTATTAAAATTACAATCCTTAGTTCTGTAACTGATCATGGGGTCATAGCTAGTATCTAGAACAGCTATACCTTCTTCTACTACCCATTCTGTATTCCCCTGGCCTTCAGCAAGTACCTCAGCAGGTCTTGGTGGGGTGTGGTGAGCCATACCTTCATTCCTGAAGGTTTGGACCATTTGTCATCCTGCCTGGATTGGATTATTGCAGTTTCCCATTGACCTTAATAATAGAGCAAGGTAACACTAGGAGTCATCCTAAAGGATCTCCTGCTCTCCAAGTACATTCTTCCTTTCCTCCACTGTGGAGTAATAGTACAATTTCACCTTGATGGTCTGGGTCAGTCACCCCCGCCAACTCCCTTTTTAGCTTGTCTACTCAGAGGCATAAAGAGATCAAAATGACCAGGGCAAAGTCTTAGCTTCCTGTCCAATGGTATCACTGTTGTGCTTCCTTATACAAGCCTTCTCCACTCTGGAACTAAGACTTCTAAGCCAGCAGAGCACAAGGTTGCAGGAATAGGAAGTAGAAATTGTGTTAGTGGATCATTAGGGGTAATGATGAGTGGTACCATTTCCACTTCCACCCCTTGATTCTTGGCTATGGGAAACACAGTACCATAGAGTGGACACTGAATCAAAGCATACAGCCTTTTGAAGGAACTTGCTCCAGCCTTGCAGACTGTTGTTACCCAGCTGGCACTGTAACTGTCTTCAAAAGACCATTCCATCTTTCTATCAATCCAGTCACTTCTGAATGGCAAGGAACCTAGTATGACCAGTGAATTCCACGAGGATGAACTCATTGCCTCACTTCTTTGGCCATGAAATGTATTCCATGGTCAGATGCAAGCTGTGGAACTCCATGATGGTGGATAAGGCATTCTATAAGTCCACAGACCATAGTTTTGGCAGAATCATTACAGGCAGAGAAAACAAATTCATATCCAGATTAGATAAGTGTCTATTCCAGTAAGGACATAGTGACGAAAGTTTAATCATAGTGGTCCAGTATAATCAATCTGCCACCAGGCTGATCACTCCAGGGAATGGTGCCATATTGGCGACTTAGGGTTGATCTCTGCTGCTGGCATAGTGGGCATTTGGCAGTGGCTATAGCCAGATCAGCCTTGGTGAGTGGGAGTCCATGTTGCTGAGCTCATGCATAACCTCCATCCCTGCTACCATGGCCTCTCTGTTCATGAGCCCATTGGGCAATGACAGGGGCTGAAGAAACAGGTTGACTGCTATCTACAGAATGGGTCATCCTATCCACTTGATTGTTAAAGGATCTTTTGCTGAGGTCACTTTTGGGGAGCATTTAAATGGGATACAAATATTCTTATATCCCTTGTCCATATGGAGAAGTCTATCCACATGCCTATTCCCCAAATATCTTTGTCGCCAATTTTCCAGTCATGTTCCAAGTTCCTGACCATCCAACCAGACCACTGGCTACAGCCCATGAATCAGCACACAGTCGCACATCTGGCCATTTTTCCTCCCAAGCAAAATGTGCACTGCCCAAAGTTCTGCCCATTGTGAAGATTTCCATTCACCACTGTCCTTCAAGGGTCTTTAGAGGGGCTGTAATGTTGCAGCCATCCACTCACAGGTCATGCAGCACCATCCATAAACCAGGCCCTGGCCTTCTCTTCCTCTGACAGCTGATCATGATGCTCCTCACGAGGCTACAGGTGCATGCTGGGACACAGAAGGCAATACAGTAGGAGTAGGAGCTGTGACATCTGGGCAACTTCTTCATGTAACTTACTTGTGCCCTCTGGACCTGCTCTGGCTCAATCCTGTATGTTCCTTTTCCATTTAATGATGGACTGTTGCTGTGCATGTCCAACTTTATGACTCAGTAGATGAGGTAATACCCAGATCGTGATGGGAAGCTCAAACTGCATGGCAACCTGGTGTCCCATGGTCAAGCATTCAGTTTTCACTAAGCCCCAGTAGCAGGCCAAGAGCTGTTTTTCAAAGGGAGAGCAATTGTCTGCAGATGATGGCAGATCCCTGCTCCAAAATTCTAAAGGTCTCCACTGCAGTTCACTTATAGAGGCCTGCCAGAAGCTCCAAACAGCATCTCTACCTGCCACTGCCACTTCAAGTACCATTGGATCTCTGGATCATAAGGCCCTAGTGGCGCAGCAGCCTGGATCTGGTGCAGAGCCTTTTCTTTTTCTGAGCCCCACTCAAAACTAGCTGCTTGCCAGGTCACTTGGTAAATGGGCCAGAGTAAAACACGTAAGTGAGGACTGAGTTGCCTCCAAAATCCAAATGTGTTGTGCCTTTTTTTTCTTTTGGTTGTAGGGGGAGCCAGATTCAGCAACTTATCTTTTTTTTTTTTTTTTTTTTTTTGACAACTTATCTTTTACCTTAGAGGGGATATCTCTACATGCCCCACATTACTGGACTCCTAGAAATTTCACTGAGGTAGAAGGACCTTGACTTTTAGTCGGATTTATTTCCCATCCTGTGGCTCACAAATGCTTCACTACCAAATCCATAGTGGTTGGTACCTCCTGCTCACTTGGTCCAACAGCATAATATCATCAATGTAATGGATCCGTGATCAGTGTGATAACTTGTGGGAAAGGCAGTCAAGATCCCTGCAAACTAAGTTGTGATGCAGGGCTGGAGAATTAATATAACCTTGTGGTCGGACAGTGAAGGTGCATGGCTGGCTTTGCCAGCTGGAAGCAAATTGTTTCTGGTGAGCCTTGTGGATAGATACGGAGAAGAAGGCATTTGCCAAGTCAATAGTTGTGTATAACATGTGTCAATATTCTCAAGCAAGGAAACCACATCTGGCACAGCAGTTGCCATCAGAGTCACCACTTGACTCAGTTTACGGTAATCTGTCATTCCCCAGCCCCATCTGTCTTCTGCATGAGCCAAATGGGAGAATTAAATGGAAATGCGGAGGGAACCACCAGCCCTGCGTCCTTCAAGTCCTTGATAGTGGCACTCATCTCTGCAACCCCTCCAGGGATGTGATGTTTTTGATTTACTATTTTACCAGGCAAGGGCAACTCTAATGGCTTCCATTTGGCCTTTCCAACCATCATAGCTCTCACAGTCCAGGTTAGGGAACCAATGTGAGGATTCTGCCAAGTACTAAGAATATCAATCCCAATTATGCATTCTGGTGCAGGGGAATGACTACAGGATGGATTTAAGGGCCCACTGGACCCACTGTGAGTCAGGCCTTTGCTAAAACTCTGTTGATCATCTGACCTCCATAGGCCCCTACTCTCACTGGAGGGCCACAATGATGTTTTGGATCCCCTGGAATCAGTATTAGTTCAGAACCAGTGTCCAGTAGTCCTCAAAATGTCTGATTGTTTTCCTTCCCCAGTGTACAGTTACTCTAGTAAAACGGTTTAGGATTCTTTGGGGAAAGATGGGAGAAAGCCTGACCATATACATTTTTGGTAGTGCACAAGGGACCTTCCACAAGGGGAAAGGGCCTGCCCTTCACTCAAGGGGTTCTGGGTCTACAAACTGGCTCAAATCCAGGAACTGCTTGAGGGACTGTGATTCCCTGTTATTGTGATTTGAAGTAGGTTTCTGTTCGTTTGCCCTTAAATTTTTTTGATTACATAAATCTAGTGAAATTTCCTTAGGCTTCCTGTCTATTTCTCTTTGGGGAACACCGTGGCTAATCAGCCAGCACCTTAGATCTACATGTGTCAGATCTGATTGTTGTTTTGCTTCTGCTGTTCATTACAGCACGTATGTGCCACTTCACCCCTGCCACTCTGGGATCCAATTAAACCTATTGTCCTTAAGTTTTGCAATTGAGTGACTGCAGTCCCCACTGTAAGGTCAGGCATACAGAGAAGAGCAATGACAGGGCTCTTCAGGAAGGCCAATGCTCCCCTCATGAATCTGTTTCTCAAGGTCTAAGTGAAGGGTACATTTTCTGGATCATCCCAGTGTGGCAGATCAGGTTTAACGTGACAAATCCACTCTAGCATTTCCATATCCCAAAGCCTCTGAATACCCTCACCAACAGTAAACCGTAGAATATCAGGCATCTCTACTTTGGCTGAGAAATGTCTGTTCATTTCAGATGCCATTTTTGGACTGGGTCTTTAAATTTGGGAGGTCTGATTTTTTTTTAAGTTCTTTATAGATGCTGGATAGTAGACCTTTGTCTGAGGGACAGGTGATGAAAATGTTTAACATCACTGGTCATTCCAGAGATGCAAATGAGAACAACACTGAGATTCCACCTCACCCCAGAAGGAATGGCTGCTATCATGAAATCAACTAATAACAGATGCTGGCGGGGCTGTGGGGAAAGGGGAACACTTCTCCATTATTGGTGGGAGTGTAGACTGGTGCAACCACTATGGAAATCAGTATGGAGATACCTCAAAGAACTAGGACTGGAAGTCCCATTTGACCCCGCTATTCCACTGCTGGGTATCTTTCCCAAAGAATTAAAAGAATCATACCACAGTGATATATGTGCACCCATGTTCATACCAGCACAATTCGTGATAGCTAAAACTTGGAAGCAGCCCAAGTGCCCATCAACTGGAGACTGGATAAAGAAAATGTGGGGTTTTTTTTTTTATAAAATGGAGTACTTACTACTCAACTATAAAGAATGAGAAACTAGAGACATTTATAGCTAAATGGATGCACATTGAGGCGATACTCTTAAGTGAAATAAATAGGACACACATGTGTAAATACTGAATAGTTTCTCTAGTGTGAGAAACTGAAAGTGTAAATAAGGACTAAAACGTATAACAGATAATATGAAATAGGAAGAAAGGGGGCAAAAGAGAAGGGTAAGTGGGAGGAATAGGGGAAAGGAAAGAAGGGAATGGAATTAATATGAGAAAATAAAAAAATGGAAACAAAGTCTTTGTAAATAGGGAGGGATGGAGGGGTTGAAGGGAGGGCAGGGGAATGGGGAAAAAATAAGAACCAAGATGGATTATGTAAAGGTGCAAATTTCCAATGATGAATGTCATTATATTGTATACCTAAAATGTACCAATACAATTTTTTAAAAAAGAATATCAGGCATCTCTAACTCATTCACAGTGGGCCATCTTTTGATCTGTTCTTTTGTCAACCAGCCAAATAAACTATTAATACCTCTTTTTTACTCCAGGACCAACATTAAGTTCATAATCTCTGCTTAATGGTCATATCAACAAACTCAGCCTGACCCAGGTGTATGTTTTTGCCACTGTTATCCCACACCTGTCAAATCCATTTCCATACTTGCTCATCAGGCCTCTGCTTACAAGAGAAAACTCGAAAAGTTCTTCGGGAGAATCGCAGACCGCCTTGTGAGTCACACTATGCCCCTCACCTCTGGGAGCCATCTATGGTTAGAGCCGGATCACGGGCCTAGACCCAAAACTGAGTAGTGAGGGTGGGTTTGGGGGAGTGTGGGGCATTAGATTAGCATGCCTGGTTAGTGTCCTTGGGCATACTAGAACAGGCTACAACCACAGCGGGTGGGAGTGGGATGCCTCTGCCATTGTGGGTGGGGAAATCTCTTCCTCCAGGAAAATAAGTGTGTTAGAGTCCAGGAGTTCAACCTCCTCGGCCTCGCCGGAATCCTCTCAAATGCCTCCATCCCAGCTTATGGGATCCCCTTCTTTTCTGAAAAGTTCCCTCACCTTTAATTCAGATGCTCCTCGAGGCTGAGCATTAAACTTGCGGTGTATTTCAGCCAATCGAATTAGGAGGGCCTGTGTTTGGGTTTCTGCAATCTTGGCCCTGTAGCGAAAGGAGAGGAGATTCTCTTTCCGAACACATTAGAAACACTTAAATTTTTATGTGTGTCTGGAGGTGGGAATTGGAATCTTTGAGCTCCTTATTTTCCTTTATTGATTTGTCCTCTCAGATAGAAGACTCCAGATTTCCTATGGATGTTTTGAGCTCCTTCTTGTCCTTCACTCATTTGTCCGGAGATGCTAAGAGGAGCCAACCAGCATCATTATATTTCCCACTCTTCCAAACATATACAAAGGAATCATAAATAGAGTCGCTAGCTTCCCTACATCTCACTAGTGATGATGTAGGATAATCAAATGGATCTGCATTGTGTATGGCTTTTAACAGCTCATGTCAAGTACTATTGGCGTTCCCCACAGTATCAGAAGGAGAATCTACCACGTTGAAGGGCCAACTCCAGGAACCACCAAAGCCATTACAGAATTTCAACTTTACAGTTTTGTTTCTTTAGAGCCACTCCTGCTACCAAATTTTGTATCAGCCAGAGCTCACTAGAGAAACAGATTTAATGCAAGATACACAGGGTATAAGAATTTATAAAATGGGCTTACAGTGGCTGCCCAGAATCGGGTGTGGAAAAGTGCAAAAGGGCCATCTGCACACTGGAGACACGATGCAAAGAATCCAGCCAAAGCCTGGAGCTCACTGTAGCGTTCCATGCGCGTCCATGTCAGGAGGCTGAAGGCACTGCACTGGAAGGCCGAAGGGTCTGTGCTGGAAGTCAGGAGATGACGTCCAAGGTGAAGGTGAAGACTGGAGCTCCTCTGAGGAAATAGGAGCGAGCCCCCTTCTTTGTCCCCTTTTATTCCATTCAGGTGCAAGCCTATTGGTTGGTGCCACTCACGCCCAGACTGGGTCTTCTGTCTTCAGTGAGTCCCTCAGCCACACCCAGAGCTAAGCCCATCCAATTTAGTTGGGTGTTCTTACTCAAGTGGACACAGCCACTTAACTATCACACCCACCCAACCCCAGGTTAGGTCCCACTGACCCTTTCAGCTGTTCACTTCGTAGACATTGTCATTCCAAGCCCCAGAAGGGAGACAAGCCAGACAGGGGGTGCAGAATGTTGGGCACACAGCACTGACAGTAGCTGGAAAACCGGGGAGTGGCATGTGGAGGTAGAGCATGCAGTTCACCCCACGCTCTATTAGACAGAAATGTGGATGGCACAAAGCCTCACCTTCCGCGGTCACGCCTGGAGGGGTTGTCCCAGATGCACTTAGCCCTCTGTGGACAAGGGACACTGACCACTGCGGATGACAGACTTGTTAGGAAACAGGAGGCTGCAAACTCCACCCGGAGGTGCAAAGAACACCCTCCACATTGCAGGGGTCTCGCGCTCCTCTCTCCCTTCCATGGGTACTAAGTGTTGCATAGCAGTGGGCTTTTAAATGCTCAACAAGTGGAACTAAAAGTTGTACAAAAGTGTGTGTGCGCGTGTGCGTGTGTGTGTGTGTAGTCAGCCCTCCATGTCCTTGAGTTTAGCACCTGTGGATTTAAACAACTGTGGAACACACACACACACACACACACACACACACACACAGATTGCATGCATATTGAGAAAATAGAGTTTTTGCTCTTGTCGTTATTTTCTAAACAACCCAATCTAACAACTATTTACATAGCACTTACATTGCATTAGGTACTGTAAGCAATCTGGAGGTGATTTCAGGTATATGGGAGGATTGTGTAGATTATACCTAAATCTTCACATTTTCTGTAAAGGACTTGGGCACCCTGGGGTATTGGTATCTGTGGGGGTCCTGAAACTAATCATTCATGTGTGCTGAGCAGCGACTCTCTCTCTCTCTCTCCCTCTCTCTCTCTCTATGTCTCTGTCTCTCCCTCTCCCTCCTCTCTCCTCCTCCCTCCTCTCTCCCCTTTTCCCTCTCTCCCTCCTCTCTCCTCCTCCCTCCTCTCTCCCCTTTTCCCTCTCTCCGAGACAGAATTTTATTGTAAATTTGCATATGCTCCAGTTTCGATCCAGAAAGTCACACACACCGCCCCCAGGCGATCAGGCAGGGCTTGTGGCGGGTGATTGGGTCGCGGTCGCGGGACTGCTGCACCCCGGAAATCCCCCTCTGGTGAGGTCAGCAGCTGCCTGTGCTGTTGAAAGCTGGGCGGAAGAGGTGGGTCACCGGGAAGGGGGGGGGGGTTACTCCTTCCCTGGCTCCTCCCTTCTCTCTTCTCTGCTTCCGGGCCGCCATGAAGCAGGGAGCTTTCCTCTCCCCTAGACCCTTCCACCAGGACCTTCCAGCCTCGGAGCCAGCTGACTTTGGACTGAAAATGAGAGCCAAAATAAACAAACCTCTCCTCCCTTAAGGTGCGGATGTTGGGTATTGTGTCCCAGTGACAAGAATGTGACTAAGCTTATACAGTGGACCCTTGACTTACGAACTCCATCGGTTCCCAAGGGCTGGTTGTAACTCAAGTTGATTGTACGTCAATATAGCTGAGGTCTGGATGTTTACCTGATTCCACGCTATAGATAACAAGGGGCAGGTGAATCTTCCACTAACCTAATTAACCCAAATTGTTTGTATGTCAGGCTGGTCGTAACTTGAGGGGCCACTGTATAAAGCATGTGTAGCACACAAAAATAATGAAACACATAATGCACCTTATTAAACCTCCACAGAGCCAACTGATTCTTACAGAACGTGTTTGTTGACTTTTGTCAAATTCCTCTACCCACAGTCAGCTCCTGGCTGCGTCTGATGACTGAGTGTGATTCAGATGTGAGAGATGGCTGATATTTCCATTTATACTAACCAGTAAAACAAAAATGAGACCCTGAGGGTGCATGTCAGAACTTCACCTATCCATCAATGACAGTGACCTCTTTGCTGAATCAGTTTTCAAGTACTGGAAGAACATGTTCTCATTTTTTGTGCTGGTTACAGCATAATGGTGTATCAGTGTGGTCATCTATACAATGTTCCTCAAAGATATACAGGCCCTAGTCCATGAAAACTGTGATTCTTACGTTCTATGGCAAAAGGGATTTTGCAAATATGATTAGGTTAAGGATCCCGAGAGGGGGACATTTTCCTGGGTTAAGTTGGGCAGTTAAGTGTCTTCATAAGAGAGGAAAGAGGGATGCTTGGTACAGTGACAGCTACATGAGGATGAAGAAGGACGAGATTGAAGATTCTGGGCTCCAACTTTTGGAGATGGAAGAGGAGGCAAGAGGCCAAGGTAAGCAGCTCCAGAGGCTGGAAAAGGCAAGAATTCTCCCTCAGAGCCTCTGGAGGGAGTGGCCCTCCTGACACCTTGGTTCCTCCCTGTGAAACTTGAACTTCTGATCTCCAAGACTGTAAGAGAATAAATGTGCATTGTTTTGTTCAGCCACGTTAATGGTGATTTGCTCTGCCAGCCGCAGGAAACCAATCCAGGCAGTTATGGATGTGGTGCATCTTCTGCTGTGAGCCCCCCTTCAGGAATGAAGGATGAAGGAAACTCTTGGGTCATTTCTCCTTTAAAGTGAATACTGTTACACTTTGTCAGTGGAGGAAGTTGGGGGAATTGCACTAGAAGAGATTTCCGGGAGTTTCCAGGCGACGGTTGGAAATTGGTTGATCGTGGCAGATGTGAGGACATTAGGTGGAGTCTGTTGGAGCATAAGGCCCAGGATTCTGTCCCTCTGTGACTTGGTGATGACTGTCTGCAGCCATCTCAACCTAGAAACCAGCCCCTACCCACCACCGCGCCTGCCTAAAGCCGGAAGGGGCAGCTGCCTCTGCTACCTCCCTCCAGGCCTGCTGCCTGCCACCTAGCACCTCCAGGCCAACGCTGCTCAGGTTAAAGCGCACCACACCCTCTCCCTGAAAGCCTGAACCCCTGATAACTTCACCTCTACTTGAGTAGCTCTGTATCCCTAGGACATCCCATAAAAGTTTCCTTTTATCTTACAGTTATTCTTTTACTAGAGTTAATCATTCTATAGGAACCTTCCTTGCTGGACTCTCTGTGTGATATCTGTCTCCTGATTAGATCCAGACTGCTCTGAATGACTCCAGACATGACCTAGTTTATTTTTAATGTATAATTTTAATTTTATTCCTGAGCTTGCACAATGGAAAAGAAAAATCTCCAAAGACAAAATACATGAATTGTAAACAATAAAGAAAGTTAGGATGAACCATTCACAAAAGCTAATAGCAGCCCTACAATGAAAGTATGTGCCTTGGTTACCAGAACCTATATTGCTCACAACAATAAAGCCACAAGTAATATAACATTATTATTATACATGCATGTGTACATTCACATACAACCTTCAGGCAAATAGTATTATGGAAGAAAAGATGATTGAAAACTAGACATAACCTAGTTTTAAGTTGAATCTGAATAACACTTTCCCGTCACTGCCTAGAAAATCCACAAAACAATAATCCAAGCCCTGATTTGCCATGCTGGATAAATTTCATAATATACTTCAAATACCCCTACCATAGCCAATTTCAAGCTACCAACATGATATACAAAATGTGGATTTGCTACTATTGTCTGCTATTGCCATTGTATTGATACTATCTGTATAAGGTGTGATGAAAATGAGATTGTTTAAATAAAAGATAAATATGACAAAAGACACATTGCCATTAATTTCCTTCAGAACCTCCTCCCTTGCCATACACACACTTCAAACACACTTACCCCATTGTTCCTGCTACTTTCTGAAGCAGTTCTGGAAGCCCTCTTTTCATGAGTGTCTTTAGTTACGTTGTCATGGCTACTGTGATGTCATGAATTGATTCAAAAAGTTTACTTTTCATGGTCATTTTGACTTTGAGGAAGAGCCAGAAGTTGCACGGTGCCAGATCTGGTGAACAAGGCGGATGAGGACACGCCATCATGTTTTTACGAGCCTGGATTTCCTTGGATGGCATTGGCAGCAACATTTACTGTATTTTTGATCATACCTCGTCTCTAACCCCTCAAGCGTAAATAAAGCAAAGAAAAATGTAATTAATTAGGCAGATGTTTTTAATATTTAATATTTAATTGTACATTCATGTAATTAATTGGTAGTAACACTTTTGTTTAACTACTGGCTCTCAAAATTCCCGAGCACTTACTAGTTGGTTCCTGTTTAGTGGTACAAACCAGCTCCAGCCCTACGCTGGGATTCAGGGCCTTCAGCAATAAGCCAGGGATGCTGCGCACGCTTCAGGTCAGGCTGGCTCTGGCTGGGACTTGGGGGAAGGAGAAGGTGCAGGCAAGAGTCCTCTGCTGTGAGTTTCGTTACCACTGCTGTCTCTCCTGACTTCAGCCTAGGGGTCAATTACCCTTCAGCCCAGGTGCTGGATGTGAAGGCAGGAGAACCATTCTCTGCACACCTGGGGCCACGCCTGTCCAGTGGTCATTTAGAGCTCACTTGCAGGCCCTGAAGGAGACCATGAGAGTCTGGCTGCAGAGACTTGGTCTGAAAGTCCTGACCTCACTCCTGTGGCCATGGGGAACTTGGACCAGTCACCCACTGCAGGCCTGAGCCTCCTGTGCCCAGGCCGACCACCCCGAGGCTACCCTCAGCTCTGCCTCCACAGCAAGCCAGGCTCCTGCAGCCGAAGCAGAGTCAGCTGGTGCCTGGCATGAGTTCCTGTTGGGAAAGCCCAGCCCTGGGAATGGGCTGAGGGTCCTGATCACAGGACCTGCCATCAGATAGCTCAGGCTTTCCCCAGAGAAAACAAAACATAGGCTGGCCATCTGATCTGATTCTTCCACTTTCCCAGAGACCGAAGACTCTAAAATAAAACCCAGGGAGCCAGTCCCTTCCCTGAGACAAACAGTGGCCCACCCTCCATCCCCAGCCTTCAGAGCAGAGCTGAGCATTGGCCAGTGCCCTGAGACTGGCCAAGCAAGGGGCAGGCTTGGGACACAGTGGGGCTGCCCGGGTCAAGGTCCTGGCCAGATGCCTGCATGCAGCCTGTGCTAACAAGGGAATAGAGCTGCACTCAGCTTTGCAAAGTGTCACCACCAAGAGGGACGTGGGGGACATTAAGGGTGGGGCCAGCATAAGGGACATCGTGGCAATACAGTGCTTAGCCATGTGCTACCTGAAGGGCCCGAAGCAGTGATTCCAGTGCGTCCTGAGCGTGGATGACGCAGAGGGCCTGAGTGAGCCAGAGAGGAGGCCCAGAGACGTCTCCCTGTCCTCCCAGCCACAGTCATGGTCCTGCCCTGCCTGCCTCCTGCTCTGATGCTCCCTGTGGCACTGTGGGCTGGCATCCCAGGTCTAGCAGCCAGGGCTCACCAAAGCCCCACACCTCTTTCCCAGAGAGCTCGGGGTCTGACAAACCCGAGCGCCCAGAGGAGTTTCTTACAAAGGACTCCCCTTTCCTTGTCGCTGGCCATCAGTCGCCTCAGCCAGGCCAGCTCCATCCCCCTCCCCTTCCCTCTCCTCCCAGCCCTGCTCCTGCAACCCAGGGCCCTCCTGCAGGTTGCCCTTCCCCCTAAGAGAGTGTCCAAAGTCCACTTTGGCCTGAGAAAGCTCCTCACAGGCTGGTGAGACTGCCCGGGCCGTGGTGGCTGCTGTCCAGGGAGCCCCAGCATACACGGTCCTCCCATCAGCGTCCCTGTCTTGTACCAAACGTGGCTAAGTCACAAGTTCACAGGACTGTACATGCCCTGGCACCCACAATTTCCTTTTCTTGGTCTCAGTAGTGAACAAGAGAGGAAAGAAGGCACAGCACGATTTCATTCACAGGAGGTTACTGAAGAGAGAGTGAATGAAGCGATGAAGAAATATTCACAGCACACATGCATCCAGACTGCCTATTTGTGTTATATGCGTATAGTTACACATATGCAAATGTGTACGTGTATTTACATGTGCATGTAAGTCCATACACATATATAGCCATCCCTCAGTTCTCTTGGGGGGTTGGATCCATGATGCCCTCTGGATACTAAAATATGCAGGTGCTCAGCTCCCTTACATAACGATGCAGTGTTTGCAAGTAGCCTGTGCACAATCTCCCATGTGCTTTAAGTCATCTCTAGTTTGTTCATGATCCTGATGCAATGCAGATGCTACGTGAATAGTTACGCTGCATCCTTCAGGGAATGACAACAGGGTCTGTACGTGTCTAGCACAAATGCAATTACTTTTGCATTTTGATCTGCAGTTGGTGAATCTGTGGATACAGAGGGCTAGCTTGAAATTCACATACACATACACACACACACACACACACACACACACACACAGAGCAACTGCTATAAGTGCACAGGACCAGGCATCTAGCCAAGCACCACACAGCAGGAACATTCTGCCCTCAGGGAGCCCCGAGAGGTTCATGCGCATCACATGGGATCTGTCCAGGAGGTGAGAGTCCTTGGTTTTCAGGCCCTGCTGGCAGAGCATGTGACTTGGGCCCTGGTGTCCCTAAGTAAGGCAGGGTGTGCCTGTAGCCTCAGTCACCACATGCTGCCAAGAACCCTGGTCCTGTAGCCCCGTGCTGCCTCCACCACCCTCCTGCTGGCCAGCCGGAAGCCTCAGTGTTACCAGGATGCCATCCGGCCACCCCAGGCCTATTCCTCTCTGGTCTCCTAGGTTGTCATCCCAGATGGTGCTTGGTGACTCACTTGTCGCCATCAGTGCCACCACTCTGGATATACCCATCCACTTGCCGATCGGCGCAGCCAGAGAGGTCTTTGCAGAACTCAGCTGCCACCCAGCGCAGCCCCCAACCCAGTGCCTCCAGCATCACTGCTTACTGGCTCCATAGGCAACATCAGAGCCTGGATGTGTCCTCAAGGCCTGTGGATGTGCTGGAGCTCTGCCTCACCAGCTCTGTGCTCTGTGCGGGCCCCTCCTTGGATCCTCAATGCCAGATCCTCTCTGGTGAGTCAGTATCACCCCAACCCTCAACCCCACCCAGGGTAACTCCAAGCCTCCTTTTGCTTAGTGCTATATGGTGAGCACAGTGGCATGTAGTAGGAGTTGGATAAACGTTTGATAAGGAGGAAGAAGAAGGAAGGAAGGAAGGCTGGGAGGGGGGAGGGAGGGCAAGTGGGCAGGGCCACTCTGGCTGCCCTGGGCAGCCCACTCAATCCCCAGAGCCGGGTCCAGCCCAGCCTGAACTTCACCCCTAGCCTTGCCACTGGGAATAGGCACAGGCCAGACCTCGAAGACTAAAGCTGGGGACAAACACTTCCGGT
Source organism: Heterocephalus glaber (assembly GCF_053883595.1). Lineage (NCBI taxonomy): Eukaryota > Metazoa > Chordata > Mammalia > Rodentia > Bathyergidae > Heterocephalus > Heterocephalus glaber. The sequence continues at coordinate 5,365,099 of NW_028258329.1, read as the reverse complement.
CTGTGGATTCCTCAGTGGGTGGCAGGGAAGGGGCCGGGGCCTGGGCTGTAACTGGAGAGTGCAGGGCTCTGGCCAACACCTCAGGGTACTCAGGGTGGGAGGGGACAGAGGCAGGGCCAGGCCCCTCTTGCTTTGCAGCCCGCGCCCAGTGCTCACTCTCTGCACAGCCGTGGGCAGGGCATCCAGCTTCCTCAGGGTAAGTGCCTGCTAATGTGGGGGACCCTGCTCCCATTTCCCCAGCTTGGCAGGGGGCTGCTGACTGCTGCTCTGCTTCTGCACCTGGGTCCTCCTCCTAGAAGAGCACACCGTGGTGCCCTGGTGTCTGGGCCCCCTGAGGACCTTGGAGCTCCCCTGTGTCAGGGCTGGGGCTGCCCAGTCAGGCACCTCCAGCCTTGGCCCACCGCTGCGTTTCCAGGTGTGGCAACGCCCCCCTGTGGAAGTCATCATTCCAGCAGTTCTCAATTCCTTTCAGCTGTTGCCAGTGGCCAAGAAGCTGAGAAACCAAGCCAATGAGTCTGGAGCAGGGGCAGGCTTCAAACTGACTCCTCGCAGCTCACCTTCTCTTGCATCCGAAAGAGGGGGCCTTGGGCAGAGAAGTTGTGCGGCCCCTGGCAATGCCAGGTGAGGAGCACACAGCTGGGGGCTGCACCAGGCCAGGGGCCTGCTGGCAGGGCTGCTAGGCACAAGGGCACCCTGGAGGGGCCATAGCACTGGTTGAAGGCAATGCAGTTGCCGATTACCCTTCCATTCTTCCCCTGTCCCAGGAGGAAGAACTCACCTGTACCTTTGACTTTGCTAGGTAGGATGGAGGGAATTCTGCAGTTTATTATCCTTTATATTTCTCTCCAAATAGCTTACTCTGGCCTCCTCAAATACAGACTGGCCTTGGCCAACCTGATTAAGACCAAATTAGTGAGGGTCGTTGTGTTCCAAGGTCTTTACTGGAACGCAAAAAGTTAGACAGAATCCACAGAACCCCAAGTGTTTGTCCCCGAGAGGATGGAGTCACCACGGACACCTATTCTCGGCCTGGTGGTTCTCAATGCGGGTACCAGGAAGGGCGACTACAATACGGATCCACTCTCGGGGCTCCCCTTGGGTCTCCCACACCTGCACACCAAGGGTTGGGCACAGGGTTCCTACCCCAGCATGTTGTGTTGGCAAAGTTACATGCCTGCCAACAGGGCTGGTTAAATGAATGACGGGTGAAGGGAACCCCACTTACCCACTGAAGAACAGCACACTAGCGCGCTGCTAGGGAATGGCCGCTGAGATTCGGCACATTACAGAGGCAAGCTCAGGAAGCGCTTGCAGTGCCCAGCAGGATGTGTATGTGGTCCTGGCTGAGCCCACACACTGAGGGCAGTCAGAGCTGGACGTTGCTACGGTCTGAGTGTGGTTTGTGTCTCCTGAGCGTCCATTGCGAGGAAAGGTTTGTCTGCAGGGGGTGCTGTTGGGAGGTGGAGCCTGGTGAGAGGTCCTTGGGCCACTGTGGATGTGTCCCTAGGGAAGTGCTCTCGGGAGGGGGTGGGGGGCTCCTTGGCAGTTCTCCCAGGAGGGACCCGCCCAGCTCTCTGCTTCCTGACTCAAGATGTGACTGCCACTACCATTTCCGCTGGTCACAAAGAACTGGTCTGCTTTTTTTTTTGGTACCGGGGATCGAACTCAGGTCCTTCGTCTTGTGAGGCAGATGCCAGAACCACTGAGCTAAATCCCCTGGCTGGAACTGGTCTGCTTTAAAGGATTTCCACACCTACCCTTCTCCCCACCTTCTCTGCCCTCTTTTCCTGCTTCGTGAATTTTCATTGCGGTCCTAAACCCAACACTAACAAGGCCTCGGGGACCACATTTAGAGTGCGTACACTGTTCTCTGACTGGTTACTAGCAGATATGTAAAATCTAACTTACCACTTAGGGGAGTGGCAATGTGCGGGCCGGCGTGTGCACTTGGGCACACGAGTGTGTGGTGATGACACAGGATAAAGCAATGACATTACCATGTATCTGAGAAGATGCGCGATTGGTAGAAACACAGACAGATCTGCTGATTGCCGGGTGTCCCTCACTGCGAGGTCTGCCACCCTCTGATTATGAATCATAAAGAGAGCTTGATGACAAGAGTGAGTTGACACAGTGACATCTTAATCCAGGCCTGGCAGGGAACAGTGGGATCTAATTTCTCCAAACAACCCAGGCCACCCTGGTCATCACTCTAATGTACAAATTAGCCTCATATCAGAAAGTCTTTATCCCTGACCAAACCATTCAAAACACAATTTGACTTTTCTTTGGTGACTCGGGGCCCTCTCTGTGACAGCCCAGTCATGCTGTGGGCTGCAGAGAGAAGACAGCAGCGGTGAGTGTGCCTCCATGGTCCCTACAGAAACGGCTCCAGGTCGCTGGCCTGTTTGGCCACTTGTGCCCTCAATGGTCAGCGGCTGTTAACTGTGGCACAGCGACTCACAAAGGCCCAGGGGATCACTTAGAGTGAAATGGCAAGGTGAACGTCGTCGCAATCAGTTGCAATCTCTGGTTCAGCAGACACATAATCAATGGCACTATGGTCCATCCAGCCTGAGTTAGCAGGGATGGAGGGCTGCAGGGGACCCGAGGAGCAGGTCTGCATCTGGGGTCTCCTAACCCCCAGCAGCCAGAGGTCTGCATGCGGGCCGGATCTTCACACCCCTGCTGATACCCAGCCTCTTACTGGTTGGCTGTCAGGCCATGTATTCCAGGAAGACGAGTGGGAGCTGCTCTCCTCAGGCTTGGGGTCCTTGCCCACTGCACGGCCTCCTGAGCGCCACCTGCTGCCAGGTGTGGGTGTCTGCAGGAGCAGGCCACCATTACATCTCTGCCCAACCCGGCCCCACAGAGGGCTCCTGGTTGGTTCTCTCCAAGTCTCTTGTTTCATCCCCATTTCACAGATGCAGAAGCTGAGGCCCAGAATGGTTAAAGATCCCAGTGATGTATTAGAAAGGTCTAGAGCTTCCGTTTTTCTTCACTGCGCTGCCTCCCTCAGGCAAGGCCAGCCTTCCCACTGCATCTCTCACATGTGGCGCAGGAGATCGAGGGCCAGGGTCACAGCTGCCCATAACTGTAGTCCCTTTCATCCGCTGTCACAAAGCAGCAGGGATTCTGAAATGTCTGACTTTAATATCTACTTACACGATGTTTTCTTGACTATGAAATCAAAAATTAGCTGCATTCCTTACTTCCTCTAAGAATCCTTTCCTTATACAGCCACACATCAGCCATCCCTTTCTCCACCATGGGCAGTGGCTGACCCCAAGGCTCCGGGTCAGTTAAGAATGCCATTTGGCGGCTAGAAATGCAGTGTGGTTTAAATAAGAGTATATTTTATTTCCTCCTGTCAGATCTGAGGTGGAAGCTCCATCGCATCCTCAGGGAATATCTCTCTTTTGCTCAGCCTCCCTGACTACATGGCCCTGTGACTAAGGTCACTGTGGCCCCACTGCAGCCAGTTAGAAGGAAACAGGCAGAGAGGACACAGGTGGCTTCTTAAGGAGTTGTGTGTGCCTGGGACAGGCCACAACCAAACCAAACCCAGAGGCCCCAGTAGGCTCATGGAGCAAAAGGAGGTAAATAGAGGTATGAATTGAATATCCTTTATCTGAAATGCTTAGGACTGGGATTTTCAGATTTTGGAGCTTTTCAGACTTTGGAGTATTTGCAATAGACTTTAGTGGCCAAGCATCTCTAATCTGAAAATGTGGAATACTCCAAAACCTGATACCTTTGAACATCAAGTCAGGACTCAGAAAAGTTTTGGATTTGGGAGCATTTCCAATTTTCAAATAAGGGATGCTCTCTCTCAACATGTACCTAGTGTGAAGACTGACAGAGATAAGAGAGTGGGCATGGGCGCTGAAGCAATGGGAGATTTGTACCTGCGGATGCCGGGGGACAAAGAGAAGAGGGTCGTGATCTGAACCTGGGGCTGTACCTCTCAGGCACAGCAAGCAGAGGCTGGGCCGTGGCTGTCCTCTGCTGTCACTGTGGTGGGGGCTCTCTGGGACATCTCTTAGCACATCTGCTTCCCCATGGTCAGTGGGAAATCACAGCCACCCAGGCTCAGCCACACCAGGAGTGAAGTTTCTCCTTTGCAGCAGGAGGCTAAAGAATCCCACCTTTTTGGGTGAAAGATGTTGTCTTAGTCTGTTTTCTGTTGCTACATCTGAATACCAGAGACCAGGTAATCAGGGGAGCATGGAGGTTTGCTTGGATCACAGTTGGAGAGGCTGCAAAGTCCAGGAGCATCTGGCAAGTATCGTCCTGCTGCGTGGCCGGGGCATCACACAGTGAGACACAGTAAGCATGCCAGCCAGCTCAGGTCTCCTCTTGTATTAAAGTCACCAATGTATCACATGAATCCAGCCTCGTGACTTCATCTCGTCTAATTGCTTCTCAAAGGTCTCAACCACAAATACCATCAACATGTGAATTTGGAGATCAAGTTTCCAGCACATGAACTTTTGGGGACACATCCAAACCATAGCAGATTGTGTCCCTGGTGGTCTTGGTTGCTGGACTTCAACAGGTGGGTTTCATTATGATGCAGAGGAGACTTTTGGTCCTGCAGACTGGAGCCCTAATTTGGAAATTGCGTAAGTTACCATCTGTTAGGGGTTAGTTTGAGGCTAAGATCTGAACATTTCCTCACGCCTCTCAGTCCACTGAGTGCTGATAACTGTAAGAGGGTGTGTATAGGGAGAGGGCAGAAGTAAATCCAACGAGTCCCTCCTTGAACCAGCTCCAAGGGCCGCCCTGTCCCACAGATGGCCTCTTAAGACAAACAACACTCAAGACATGAGAGCAGACAGATAAGAGGAGGGTCCTTGAGTCCAGCCTGATGACAGGTGGCTCTGGGACAGGTTCTGAAGACATGGGATTGTGGACACACTGTTCTTACTGAGCACCACAGCTCTCATGAGAGTATCTCAGCCCAAGTCAGTGCCACAGATAGGCCAATACTAGCTTGGTCTGGGTTTCATATAACAGTTGACTCGTGTAAATGGCATCACATCCATCCCTTGGCATCCAGGCTCGATTGGTTCCAGAAGCTCCACAGACACCAAATTCACAGATTTCAGAATCTGCAACTCAAGTCCCTTACATAAAATGACACAGCATTGGCATATAAACTACATGGACCCTCCTGCATATTTTAGATCATCTCTAGGTTACTTATGACACCTAATACAAGGCAAATGCCATGCGAATCATTGTAATGCTGTATTGTCCAGGGGGAAATGACAAGGAAAAGAAAGCATGTGAACGTTCAGTACTGTTTCAATTTTTTTTCTGAATATGTTCTCTTGCATTGGTTGAATGTGTGGATACAATGCCACGGGTCTGACTACATTTCATCAAAGATCATTTGTACTCACAGGATTCACTCTGAAAAGCTTTTGACAGAGACAGGATTGCTATTTTGAGAGGTATCTTAAAACAGAAAAAGAAAATCCTAATGATCCAATGGTCAGTGTTCTTCCCTTGACATCAGGAGACCTCTAAACTCAATTCAGGTTCTACACTCAACTACCTAGATTTTTGGAATCCCAGGTTGACAAAGAAAGTGCTCAGTGATGAAAATTACTTGTGCTGGACAAGGACACTCCAGGCCTCTGACTTCCTCCTACCAATCCATCTGTGGTAGGGCCGGAAGGGGCAGAGCTGTGGTAAAACCTAGCTAACTGGCATGGCCCTAGAAGGGACACAGGATTAACAAATCCTGGACAAAACAAATTAAATAGGAACTCTTTTAACAGGGGCACATGCAATATCACAGGCAAAAGAATAACTGGTAATTACTGTCCAATCCCAGTCACAGGGAAAAAGAACTAGAAGATTCTGAGAGATTTCCAAGAAGTCGTAGCTAGCTTCCCCTCATCTTTGTTTTCTTTTTCCTTTTTTCTCCATCTCTTAAAAGCCTGGAGTTTTCTTGTAGCAAACTATTTTCTAAAACGTACACTATGCTATTTCTAGTTTCCTATGCCTTTTCTGAATCTTCTTACCTTCCCAGGAAAGAGCTGGCGTTTATGTCTGTTCCTCGGGAACTGGGATGGGTCATTGTACCTGGATCAGTGAGTAGACTGTGATGCCGATGATCCTGCAGGACCTCTGGAGTAAGGCTGAGCGGGCAACACGGCTGCCATGTAGCCAACTGCCACGCCGTCCAGAAACCTGTACAACCCATTTTCTGTTACTTTGATGAAAACGGAGGCTGGGGACTTACAAAGAAATGAGATTTATTTAGCTCACAGTTCTAGAGGATTAAGAGCATAGCACTGGCATTGGTTCAGCTCTGATGAGGACCTCGTGGTGGATGGTGTCACAGCGGTGGGTCAAGATCACAGTGAGACAGGAATTCAGGGAGCAATTCATGGATCAGGCTTGCTTCTTTATAGCAACTTGCTTTTGTGGAACTCAGGATCCCATGAGAACTATTTTAATCTCTTCCAAGGACAACACCTTCAAAATAACTTCATCGCTGGCTACAAGGCCCCACCTTTTAAAGGTCTTACCGCCTCTTGCATCATCACTTGGGGGAACAAGCTTCCGATACATGAATCCGCGGGGACATGTCACATCCAAGCCATACCAAGACCAAAGCCAGACCCACGCAGAGAGATCACATGCAGAGCCCCATGTGGAGAACCTCCAGGCAAGTAGTTAATGAGCCTTGTGAGCTCCTGGCCTGAGCTTCTGAGCCTTCCAGCTGCAGCCCCTGGAATCACAGAGCAGAGACAAACCATACTGCTATGCCCATCTGAAGGTCTCCTCCCCAGGATCTGTGAAAATGAGGGGCTGTTTTAGGCCACTAAGATGTGAGCCACAGAAACAGAAACTGGAAGATTGAGTAATCACAAAACTGCTCTCTCATTATATGCATACTCCAGAACTAACTAGCCTGGATAAAAAGATCTAATACAAACGAAAACGACATTTTGTAAGGTCTCTTAAAATCTATGGGAGATGCTGCCTAATTGGTTGCAGGGAGCTTATATAAATTTAAAATGAGACAATTCAAGAATTTCCAAAGGAAAGAGAAAGAAAACAAAACCCTTCTCATTATGTGTTGACTCTTAAATATTTTTCAAAGGAAAAAAATTTAACTGTGATTCTCATTAATGACCTTGGTTACTAGGTTACAAAATGAGAAGAAAAGCAAATCATTTACAGCTTTTAAACATAGCTTTAAAACTCTTTAAAAGTAATTTTATAAATATAGAAGAATATAATCTTTAAAAATCATACAGTGTCCTTGACAGATGGGTCAGTAGGCAAATTAGAATGAGTTGGTGATCTCATGTTAAATAGTTCATTCTTGCTTCCATCTAAGATAGGGGAAGCTTCCACAGCAATAATGAAAATATCAATAATGAACCAAAGTTTTAATTCTTTTTAGTTTTTCAAGTATCTGAGGTTGCAAGGCAATCAAGCCAAATTCCAAAGTGGGAGACCACCCGGAGAACTGTGCTACACCTATTATGACCTATCTCAGGCAGAGAACGGGGAAATGTGTGGCCACCGTTGGGTATGAAGGTGTCAGCTAAATTTTAGCAATAATTAAAAGCCAAGTCAAGGCTAGGATGCACATTTGGAATAGCCAGGGAACCCAGACTTCAGGGAGTTCGCACTCATTTGCAAGATCTTTGAGGATCAGGATCAGGCAGGAGACTGGAAAGCTCTCTCTCTGCCAAGGGAATGTGGAAGTGCAGGAAAAATCAGCCACTGGTGGACAGGCACAAAGCCTGTCCCACTTACCCAGGTTCTTCCCCGCTGTGCAGCAAAAGCCTAAGACACTGACAGAGGGGCGGCAAATACTCCCACCCACAGGCACAGGAGAAGGGTCTGCAACCTCTGGTCCCAAGGACACAGGGAAAGATGCATCGCAACTGTGAAGGGAACAGAAGAAAAACCTTCCCACTTCTGGGGGGAAGACAAGAAACCAGGGCCAAAGATCTTATAGCAATATCAAACAGAAGCCTGCTGCCACTGGGGGTGGTGGGTGGGAAAAACCTGCCTGTGAACAGCCACAGATTCAAGGCAGAATTTGGCTGCCGTGGGAAGAAAGAGGCAGGAAAGCTGGGAAAGCACCACATTGAAGTTCAGGATTTAAGAATGAGGTTGGGCCAGGACAACAAAGAACTCTGGCTACATACTCACGTACCATAAGCCTAGCACTGGGCAACAGCACAGACCCTCCACCCTGAAGGTCAGGCAAGAGTACCCAAAGGGCCCCTCCTGCACTGGCATCAGGAACGGCTAAGAGGCCAAGGAAGCAACAGGAACACAGAAAAACCATCCTGCATCCCAGTCCCCATCTAAGCTCAAGGTAGTAGCATCCCATCTTTAGAGAAATTTGAAGTTTTAGCAGCACCGAAGGTACCTGACAAAAGCAAATAACAAAATCCATACCCAGCTCAACTCGTAACTAGATTGACTCAGACTTGTCTATTGATGTCCAGTTACAACAGGCACAATAATTTGCTGATGTATTATTTATTTATCCCAGTCTGTACTATTTTATACAATATGTCTAGGATCCAACAAAAAATTACAATTTATCAAAGAGAAAGCAACCTAAAGTAATAAACAAAAATAGACTTGAGGACCTAGAGAGTTGAAACACGAAGACAGAAAACTAACAAAACTATTAATTAACCTCTTAATACATCTAAGCATGGACAGATGGAGAGTTTTGTTAGAGATGGAAATTATAAGAATGAACTACATAATATCACAGACAACAATGTTTTTCACAGACACATAGTTAGAATGAATATAGCTTTAGATAAATCAGAATACTTGAAACTATCCAAGCAGAAACTCAAAGAGAAAAAGTGACAAAAGTAAAATACAACGTTCAAGGACATCCACTGATGGCCCAACAGATATGTAACTGGAGTCACAGAAGGAAAAGGGAGAGAATAGGGCAGAAGGAATATTTTAATAGCCAAGAAGTTTAATAGCCAAGAATTTTGCAACAGTAGAAATAAAGAGTAAAATTCAGATTCAAGCATTTCAGAGGACCCAAGGCAGAATAAATACCAAAAAGGAAGAAATCAACACTAGTTTCACCATCGCCACCAGCAAAGGAAAACCACACACATCTACACACATTATAGCAAAACCGCCTGAAGCAGAAGTGAAAATAAATGCTTGAAGACACAGAGAAAAGAGGGACTGTTACATGCTGAAGAGCAAAGATAAGTGCTGAAAGGAAAACAAAACAAAACAAAATCTGTCGCCTGGAATTCAGCAAAACAACTTTTCAGGGACAAAAATAGAATAAAAGTGTTCTGCTATGAAGTCAATCTAAGAAAAGTTGTTGCCCGCAGCTCCACTGTTTCAGAAAATGATAGCGGAAGCTCTTCCAGGGCTTCATTGGTTGAGCTCACACAGTCAGAGGCAGAATGGTCCCACAGCAGCTGTCTGCAGCCTAGAGAGCCAGGGAAACTGGCAGCTGCTCAGCAAAACAGGAAGCCTCTGAATGAGAAAGAGGCCAAGGATGTGGCCCCAGCCTGAGGCAGAAGGCCTGAAAGCCTTCAGAGGGAGCCTGGGACAAAGGACCTGGATTCTGCTGTTCATGGTCAGAGTCCTGGGAAAACGAACCTGCTCAAGAAGGACTGAGCATGCGTGAGGGTGAGCTCCCCCTCCTCCCTTTTGTTCCACCTAGGCCGTAACCTGTTGGGTGGTTCCTTCTCATCCAGGGGGCTCTTCCCACAGGGCAGTCTTCTCTGGAAACACCCAGAGATGCACCCAGATAGGTTTTACCAATCTCCTGGGCATCTTTCAGCTTGATATTCAAAATTAGCCATCGGTTTCTGTTTCAGTCTAACAAATTGCTAGAAATTCAGAAACTTACAAACAACGTAAGTATGGATAAGTATTCTGGATAAGTATTGTGGATAAATATTGTGGATAAGTATTCTGGGCGCTGCTTAGCAGGGCTCTCTGTTTCAGGATCTCACCAGGCTGCAATGCATGTGTCAGAGAAGCTGTGATCATTTCTGGATCTTGAGGTCTTCTTCCAAATTTACGGAGCAGTTAAAAATTCACATACTTGCTATTTCACATTATTTATTATACCTTTTAGTCCTAATTTACCCTTTCAGTTTTTCACATTAGAGAAACTATTCCGTATTTACATGTGTGTCCCATTTATTTCACTTAAGAGTATTGCCTCAATGTGTATCCATTTAGCTATGTCTCTAATTTCTCATTTTTTATGGCTGAGTAGTATTCCATTTTATTAAAAAAATTCACATACTTGCAGTCAGAGGATTGAAGGTCTCCGCTCTTGCAGGCCACCCACTGTCCCCTGAGATATTGCTCTCAACAGGCAGCTCATATCATGACAGCTTATTCTTCAGGGACCCCATGGTTAAGTGACATCCATCTGAAAGAAACTAGTGAGAGCCTGGAACTCCGTTTTCATCGAAATGGCATTGTTGAACTCCAGTGGGGAGCTGAGCTACACCTCTACCAGAACCTGCACTCTGGACCTAAACAGAAAAAGAATTTAAAAGGAAGAGAAAAACATTAAACAGGTTTCATAGCACAATACCCAAAATATCCAGAGTACAATAAAAAAACAATTCATCATGCCAAGAAACAAGGTCTTTCTCATTTAACAACCTGAATGGGAAAAATAATTAAAATGTGCCAACATTAAAATGACTCAGATATTGGAATTATCTGAAAAAGATTTTAAAGCAGTGATTATAACAGTGCTTTGGTAAGCAATTAGGAAAACTCTTAAAACAAATAAGAGAAAACCTCAGCAAATAAATAGAAGATATAAAAAGGAAGCAAGGAAAATTACATAACAAAGAGTACAATACAGTAACTGAAGTTAAAAACTCACTGGATGAGCTTGGCAATAAACTGGAGATTCATTGAACTCAAAAACAGATCGATGAAGGGGGAAAGAGACGAGAAGGAGGAAGAGGAGGAGGGAGGTGATAGTTGCCCAATGATGGGAATGTACTTAAAGCTGCTGAACAATGCTCCTAAAAATGGATAAATGATAACTCTTAGGGTTACGTACAGTTTACCACAATAAAACATTACAATCCTTAAGGTGCACGCCTGACAAGAGTTTCAAAGTGAATGAGGAAAAAATTGAGAAATACAGAGAGAAATATACACATTCTCCATGATGACTGGAAACTGCAACACTATTCTATTTTTCTATTTCAGTAATTGTTCTACTTACTGGTACATTTTAGATACACATAATGATCACATTCATCCTGGGGAATGTATACCTGTGCATGGTAGATCTTGCTGCTCGTTTTTCCCATTCTGCTCCCCTCCCTTCAACCCCTCTTCTACTCCTTATTTACAAAATCTTTGTCCCCATTTTTTCCTCTTATTCTCTTTTTTCGTGTCCTTTCTTTCCTTTCACCTCCCCCCTGCCTTGTTCCCTTTCTCATTTGAACATTTTCCTCCTGCTTCCCAATATCTATTATACATTTTGGTCCTTATTTTCATTCTTGGTTTCTCACACCAGAGAAACAATGCAGTATTTAAACATGTGTGTCTGACTTATCTCACTTAAGAGTATGATCTCAAGGTAAATCCATTTAGCTAGAAATATCTCAAGCTTATCCTTCTTTATGGGAGACTAGTACTCCATTGTAAAAAAAAAATCTTTATCCATTCATCAGGTGACAGGGATTTGGGCTGTTTCCAAGATTTAGCTATTACAAACTGCCTCTGTAATCATGGGTGTGCAACTATCACTGTGGTATGGTGCTTTTATTACCTTTGGGAAGATACTTAGAAGGGGAATAGCTGGGGTGAATGAGACTTCTAGTTTTAGGTTTTTGAGGAATCTCCACCGATTTCCACAGTGGTTGCACCAGTCTACACTCCCACCAGCAGTGGAGCAGGGTTCCTCTTTCCCCACAGCCCCACCAGCAGTTGTTATTGGTTGATTTCTTGATAGCAGCCATTCTTTCTGGAGTGAGATGGAATCTTGATGTTGTTTTAATTTGCATCTCTCTAATGACCAGTGATGTTGAACATTTTTTCATATATTTATTTGCCATTTACTTCATCTGAGAAGTATCTGTTCATTTCAGATGTCCATTTTCTGGGCTGAGTCTTTAAATTGGGGGGGATCTGATTTTTTTTAGTTCTTCACATGTTCTAGATATTAGTACCTTGTTTGTGGAAGAGCTGGCAAAAATTTTTTCCCATTCTGTGGGTTTTCTCTTCACTGTTGGTAGTTTTGTTTTTTTCTGTGCAAAAGTTTTTTAATAAGATGAGATCCCAATTGTTGATTCTTTGTCATATTTCCTGTGCAATTGGGGTTTTGCTCATAAAGTCTTTGCCTACACCAATGTCTTCAAGAGTTCTACCTATTCTATCTTCCAGCAGATTTGGTGTTTCTGCTTTAATATTTAGATCTTTGATCTGTTTTGATTTGAGTTTAGTACCTGGTGAGAGATATGGGTCTAATTTTAATTTTTGGCATGTGGAAAGCCAGTTTTTCTGGCACCATTTGTGAAGGAGGCTATCTTTCTTCCAGTGAAAGTGTTTGGCTCCTTTGTCAAACATAAGGTGGCTGAGTATGTTTGGAATTGTTTCTGCAGATTCTATTCTGTTCCACTGATCCTCAGGTCTGTTTTTGTTTTGTTTTGTTTTCCCAATACCGTGCTGTTTTTTTTCACAGTAGCTGTGCAGTATAATTTCAAGTCAGGGGTTGTGATGCACTTTGTCTTGCCTTTGTTGTCCAGAATTGCTTTTTCTATTCTAGGCCTCTTTCAAATGAATTTTAGGATTGTTTTATCTAATTCTGTGAGATATGTTGTTGGAATTTTGATTGGGATTGCATTAAACTGTGTAACAATTTTGGAAGTATGGCCATTTTCACTATATTGGTTCTGCCTACCCTTTCCATTTTCTGATATCCTCCTTGATCCCCTTTTTCAGAGTACTGTAGTTTTCCATATAAAGGTCTTTTACTTCCTTCATTAGATTCATAGGTATTTCATTTTTCTGGATGCTATTGTAGAAGGTATTGTTTCCCTAATTTCTCTCTCACTAAGTTTGTCATTTGTGTACAGGATGCTATTGATTTTTGAGCATTGACTTTGTATTCAGCTATGCTACTGAATTGGGTTATTAATTCTAGGAGTCTTTTGGTGGAGTTTTGGGGTTTTCTGTGTAGAGCATCACGTTGTCTGCAAATAATGATAATTTAACTTCTTTCTTCTTATCCTTATTCCTTTTTTCCTAATTTATCTGGCTAATATTTCCACATCTATATTGAATAAGAGTGGTGACAGTGGACATCCTTGTCTTGTTCATGATTTTAGAGTGAAAGCTTTCAGTTTTTGTCCATTTAGAATGATGTTGGCTGTTGGTATGTCATAGATGGCTTTTATCAGATTGACATAAAGACCATATATTCCAATTTTCTGTGGGTTTTTAGCATGAATGGATGTTGACTTTGTCAAATGCTTTTTCTCCATCTATTGAGACAATCATATGGTTTTTGTCCATGGTTCTGTTAATATGGTGTAATAGATTTACTGATTTGCATATTTATTGATTTGTATGTTGAACCATCTCTGGATCCCTGGGGTGAATCCTACTTGGTCATGGTGTATAACCTTCCTGATGATTTGCTGCATTCTGTTTGCCAGTATCTTACTGAGGATTTTTGCATCTATGTTCTTTAGGGAGATTGGCCTGTAGTTCTCTTTTTTTGGTTGGATCCTTCTCTAGTTTTAGTATTAGGGTAATGGTTGCTTCTAGGAATGAATTTGGGAGTATTGTTTCCCTTTCAATTTCATTAAAGAGTTTGAGAAGTAGTGGCATTAGATCTTCTCTAAATTCCTTGTAGAATTCAGCAGCGAATCTGTTAGGGCCGGGCATTTTTGTTGGTAGGTTTTCAATTACATCTTCAATTTCATTGACTAATATTCGTTTATTTAGAATTTTTACATAATCTTGATTCAGTTTTGGTAATTCATATGTATCTAGGAATCTGTCCATTTGTTCTGTGTTTTCCATCTTTTCAGAATACAGGTTCTCAAAGTAGGTACTGATGATCTTCTGGATTTCTGCAGGATCTGTTGTGACTTCACCTTTACATTCCCAATTGCTTGGATTTGAGTCTTTACTTTCCTTTTTTTGATAAGACTGGCTAAGGGTTTGCCAATTTTATTTAATCTTTCAAATAACCAACTCTTCCCTTCATTCTTTACATTGTTTTCTTAAGTCTCCATTGCATTAATATCTGCTCTGACCTTTATAACTTTATCATATGAGCTTTGGGCTTAGCTTGCTCTTCTTTTTCTAGAAGCTTGAGGTTCAACATTAGGTTAACCTAATTATTTGAACTTGCTGTTTTTTTGCTATGGCAATTCATTGCTATAAATTTCCCTTGTAAGACTGCTTTCATTGTATTCCTTTAATTGTGGCATTTGCAGTGGCATTATTTAATTGTAGAACCTGTCTGATTTCTTCTTTAATTTCATCTGTGACCCACTGGTTTTTCAGGAGGGTGTTCTTTATTTTCCATGTGTTTATGAAGTTCTTGTGGTTTCTTTTGCCATTAATTTCCAATTTCACTGCACTAGGATCTGATAATATGCATGCGATAATTTCAATTTCATTGTACTTATTTAAGCATGTTCTATGTGATCTATTTTGAAGAACATTCTGTGTGCAGCTGAGAAGAATGTATATTCTGATGTTGTTCTGATGGAACACTGTAGACATGTAGCACTTTTCTGTCAGTAATTCATAGAATAAGTAGACAGAATATTTTCAAGGATCTAGAACTAAAGTATGCTATTAACCAACTTGATCTAATTGACATTTATAAAACACAATTACACACATTCCTTTCAAGTGCATATATAACATTTATCATGATGGACCTTGTTGAGCCATAAGCAAACCAAGCAATTTAAGAGACTTAAAATAATAAAATGTTATTCTTTGATCACAATGAAATTCAACCCAAAACTAATTACAAGAATATATCTTGAAAATCCTCATACATTTGGAAATTAAAAAGTACATTTTAAAATAACCCTTGGGTCCAAAAGGAAGTTAAAAGTGGAATTATAAAATATTTTTAATTATACACAACAGAATTTATGAGCTGTACCTCAAAAAGCTTAGAGGGACATTTATGGCATTAAATACTTAGATAAGAAAATGAGACGGCTGGGGATATATCTCAGCAGTAGAGTGCTTGCCTAGCATATGTGAAACCTTGTGTTCTATCTCCTGCATCAAAAACAAAACAAAACAGACAGAACCACCAATGAAACCACCATCACCACTACCACCACCACTACCACCACCGCCACCCCAAATCAAGAAAATGAGAGATGTCTCAAACCAATGACCAAAACTTCCACTCTAGGAAGCTAGGAGGTACAAGGGAGTACTGCCTGTTTGCTGTGTGCATTTTTTATGTCTACGGTTACAACCATAGTCTGGATATCGTCAGGGCCATTTTCCTGTTTTTTAGCATGAATTCACACTTGGTGCCTTATTAATATTTCTGTGAAATGAGTTCTTTGATTAGAAGCAATCTTGTTGAAACAGTGACTAAGACCAGGGAAGGGAAATCCATACCCATACTATGTGTCTCTCTCCGTGAGGACAAATTAATTTCCCCTCTGTGGTGGAAAGATTCAATGGAATCAATATCTTTGTACTTATATTTTTGTACATAAGAATATATTCTCCCAAAAAGAACTTATTTATTGCTGTGTCTGCAAAGCCTGGGAAGGATTTTCTCTGAACATTTTGGAAACTGTACCTTGAGTTCCACTCAATGTTCTGTGGTCAGATAGGAATGAACTGAGAAGCAGCTGGCCCGTATCTTACTGGAATATGTGGCCTCTGGTTTCTTTACAAAGATTGTAGTGTGTGTGCTGCTGAAGTGAGCACTCTTCACGCAGATCCTCTACTGTCTTGAACCAAGGTTTCCTTCTTTGGGTTACAGAGGATTTCAGGTCCTGTGAGGTTCATCTCAGGCTTTCTTTCTCTGGTTCAGCATGGAGCCTCGGTAGCCATCGGAGAACCTATCCTGGTTGTTCACTAGCCCTCTTTCACTGGTCTCATCCCAGCAATGCTTTTCATCCCTCAGCAGTAACAGGGAAAAGAGAAAGATATTATTCCCTTCCTCCCAATAAATCTATTTCTCTTGCCACTGAGAGCCCCTGAATTTTGCTGATTCACCAGGACCATTTGTGGGAGTAGTTTTGCTCACTGGAGCAATACTTTTTTTCTTCCCTTGCCATTTTTTGGACATTTTTAGCATTTGCTTGTCTGCTGCTAATATTTTTGCTTGCTTTTGAGTGAGTATGTGTGGGTGGGTGTGTGTGGGAGAAATATGTGCTGGTTTCTACTATACTGTGTTTGTGTCATTAACTATTTGAAAAGACAGATGCTATGATCCAGCTGCACCCTACCACTTTTTTAAAAATCTCAGCAGCACTTTTAGGTGATTAGCTTGCTCCTGGAGATTTCTCATTATTCATTCATCAGACAATCACTGTGCACCTCCTGGGTTCCAGTCAGGGCCCTCAAAGATGAACCACAGTAGAGAACCAGAGGTTGCCTGCCTTCACGGAGGCTCTTGGTAAATTATGTCTCTGTCTCTTTTGCAAACTTTCCTAATTTTTCAAAAAAAAAAAAACCAAAAAACCCAATATGTTTACAGAGATAATTCTAATGGTTCAAATCTAAGATGCCCTAGATTTTAAAATTAGCTTTCAGAGGCTGAGGGTGTAGCTCAGTGATAGAGCACTTGCCTACCTTGGTTTTGATCCTCAACACTGCAAACAAACAAAGCAAGCAAGCAAACAGTTATAATGTACAGCATCAGGACTTAGTCAACTCTCCATCTTTGAGACCAAATACTTGACATAAACAACGTAAAAGAAGGATTTATTTTAACTCACGGTTTCGGAGGTTTCAGTCCATAGTCAGCTGGTGCCATGGCAGGAACATCATGGTAGAAGGACCTGACAGAAGAAAGCTGTTCACTCTGTGACAGCCAGGAAGAGCCGGAGAGGAGGGTGGCAGAGATGGCCAACTCAAGTGATCTACTTCTTCCCACAGGCTCCACCTCCCAGGAGCCCCTTCAGTATGAACTCACCATCAGTGAATTAATCGCACACGACCCAATCACCTCGCTAGGCCTCACCTCTGAGCACTGCTGCCTTGGGGGTCAAGCCCTCCATCTATGAGTCTTTGGAGGACACCTCACATTTAAGCCATAACAAGGGCTATAAATACTACAAAAGGTACTATGTGTGATGAGGGAAATATTTTCTTAACTATAGGAATCATTTCACCACATCAAAACATTGTGTGCATCATTAGTACATAGAAAAAAATTTTAAGGGCTCAGTGGTAGAGACTTTGCCTAGCATGTGGAGGTCCTGAGTTCAATCCTCAGCACAAACAATAAATATAAATAAATGAAATTAAGTCATATACCCTCTACATTCTGTGACACTTGACAGTTAATTGAAAGTGCTCTCATTGAATATGTCATAGACATAGGGAAAGCTTCAGAGCAGGGATAAAGGATTCTCTTCATTTTGAGCTCTCTCAATATTGTATTTGAAAAGCTATAGCAGATAGAGCTCATTTTCTACTCACTGCTGACAGGGGGAAAAAAATCATTTGCAAATTCCTTAGCTGATGATACACCAAAAATAAATGCAGTTCTGGCATAAGATATAAAGCAAATCATGGTGAAGCAAAGTGGTGTGGCATAGAGAAGATATTTTTACATCTGAAAATCTTGAGGCATAAGATCTTTTAAAAATATCTTTTTATAAGCCCCATAAAACAGAATTGTTCCTCAGCGGTTTGCAGAAATCAGGATTAACATGGTGCTAGAGACAAGTATTTATCCAAAGCCAATTTCTGTACATTTCTACAGTGACCTTGACTCCAAGTCCCGGGAATTCTACACAACCTCTTTCAAACCTCCAAGACACTCAGGGTATTAACTTCCTCAGCATTATATGAGGGCGTCAGTGTGCAAGACATTGTGCTAGGGATGAAGAGAGATAAAAATAAATAACATAGCACCTTCCTGTGAGGAATGACTAGGGTAAATCCAAGAGTGCTGAGGAAGCAATGCAGAGACTGAAAGACGATATGAGAGATAGCACACCTCAGGGATAAATCCTGAGTATCCAGAGAAGCATCAGTAGAGGAAGGCTGGCCTATACTGTTCCCAGCCTGTGTGAAGAGGTTCTCTAACACCTCCTAATCAGAGCCCACAGCATATATGCTTGATATCTGTTCCCCACCCATCAAAACGTTCATGTCCAAATCTTAGGCCCCAAGATCTAGGAGACAATTAAGTCATAGTTGTGGAGACCTCATGAAGGAATTAATACCCTTATTAAAGAGGCCCCAGAGAGCCCCTCCCACTAACACCACACGAGGACACAGGCAATGTAAGGAAACAGGCACAGACTACAAACCTGACAGCACTTTGGGCTTCACAGCCTTTAAAACTGAGAAATAAATTTGTGTGTAAGCCATCCAGTTTATTCTGTTAGACCAGCCTAAATGGACTAAGACAGCATGGAAATAGAACCTAAAGGCCAGACCCAAACATAGCACTTTGCTGTCAGCAGAGGCCCATGGGATTTGTAGATTACCCTCACCCCCCTAAGTACCCTTTGAAAGTGTTTTATTTTGCGCTATTAGGGGCCATGCATCGTCTATTATTTGCGTGTTTAAACTGTATTTGAAAATCTCTTCATATATCCTACTAGTTGTCTTTGAGACCAGCTCCACCAAAAGGATTGGATCCCTAGTTGGCTTATGTTCCTTGGGTTCTAAAGGCTCCTACATATTAATTTTTTAGGGTTTAGGAACAATGTTCATGTCTCCTGTCGTGGATTCTTGAGAACCTCTGAGATTTCACTTTTCACACATTGCAGCTTCATATAACTTAGGCCGTAAAGATGGAGAAAGCTGCTACTTATTTCCTCCACAAGCAAAGTGCACAGCTAGTAACCTCCCCAACTCCATTCCCTGGCCCCTCTTGTGTGGGTACTCAACAGGGAAATAAATGTGTTTCTTCTACACAGAGCAAAGGTTACTAGTACAGTGAGGAAGTTACTATTATAGTTAGCAAAGGGACTTCTTGAAGGAAAAGTTCCTTATTTTTACTAGTGTTTGTAATGCATAGCGGCTACCTTCAGTTTGGGGGTTTGATTTATATACATAGTCTATCTTGACCATTTTTACTCCCTCTGCCCCCAGGGAAAATTCCTCTTCTAAAGAAATGGCTGTTCAACCAAGAGTCTTATGGCTAAAAGTGCTCATTTGCCCTTGAAAAGAAAGGCACACACACAATGGGCTACTCCCAGCCAGAACTACTGCCCATGCTCTGCAACAATTCTTGGGAAAAAACTTAAAGGAGCGGTTTTGAAAACAGCCAGAGAGCAAATGCTCTGGGGACGCGCCACCTAGCGACCACGGGCGGAACTGCTCTCCACCCTTTCCCTCCCTAAACACAGGGGCCTGCATGCTGAGCTTCCAAAAAAAGTCCAGTCTTCAGCAAGTTGCCATCAAAGCGACTTAATTCCCCTCTCAAGTAACCTGTAACTAGTAAATAATCTGGAAGCAAAAACAGGTTGGTCTCATGAGATTCCCAATACATTTTATAGTTTCCGGACCTGCTATGGTAGTAGCTATGTCTCCTGGCTATGAACACACCCAAGCTGTTTGAAAAGTAGTACTCGGATACTCAAATTTGAGAGGAAGAATGCTAAGAAATTTTAGACGTTTCAAAAGCAACTTTGAGTAAAATCCGTTTTGGATTGCTTTTCTGTCCAATTAAGGATCTACAACAGATCTGTACCAACTCAATTATTTATCACAATGAAACGTATTTTCCAACATTTGTGTTAATAAACCAGCCAATTATCACTCTATCTGTTGAAATCAAGTAATGTCCTGAGGAATATTTTACTTCTTAATAAAAAAGGTAACCTGCCAAATTAGTCAAGATAATTTTAATACAGAAACAGGTCTACAGTATTTCTTAAATTTGTATTTTATTAAAGTTTTCAGTACTCTTGCAAACTTTTATATTACTAACAAAATTCAAATCATGGCAACCAGACAGAAAAGTTGTGCATTTTACTTTATAAAGATGAGACTACACCACAAAGCTGATAGATGACGGAAGCATAGGGAGGTGACTCTATTCCGCTAACAGAATAAAAACCTGTCTCTACAGGCCCAGCTGAAAGGCTTTTCAAGGCAGATGGCAGGCAGACTAGAGATACAAGGGGCATGGTGTGACTTATACAATATCAATATAAAACTAATGTCATTGGAATTAGATGGACTTATAACCATGCAGAATTTGTCCTGGCTCTAAGTTATATTTTTTCACAGAAAAAAAATTTGGGCAAATAAAAACAAATTTCTGGTTAGCACAGTTCAGTGTTTCCTTTCTTTATTTTACCTTCATCAAGGCAAGCAAAGTACAGATACTGTACATTAAAAACATAAAAATACCTCACTCATAACACATCAGTTCCTACAGCCAAACACATGCTCTAAGCGCCGCTCCTCTTGGAAGCACATAGCCACAGCTAAATGTACAGAGAGCCATCTGCTGGGCCCACGTAGCCAACTGCAATCAGCAAGACGTCTAGCAGTGTCCATATCCCCAGGCCGCCGAAGCTGAAGAGCTTGCCCAGGCCTTCTCGCCACTGGCCCAGGTAGAAGCGGTCAGCTCCAAAGCCACCAAGGGTGATACTGCGAAGGCAAGGCGGAAGGGACTCCATCAGCACTGGAAACTGGCACAACCCCTAACGAGAACACTCACGGCAGACTCACCAAGTAAGTCACAACTCCAAATAACCACAGGCAAGAAGACTACTGCCAGAAGGAAACCTACGGCTTAGCATGTTCAATACCCAACATCAAAAAGGGTAAACATACAAGTGTTAGCTAGGCTGAAATTTGGTATTTTTTCCTCTTACAGAAAAATAACTGAGCGGGGTGAGGTGGCACATTCCTGTTATTACAGCACTTGGGAGGCCAAAGCAGGAGGACCACAAGTTCAAGGCCAGCCTGAGGAACTTAGTGAGACCTTGTCACAAAGAGAAGGCTGAGGATATGGTTCAGTGTGATGGGCCTGGGTTCAATCGAGAAATAGAGAAAGAGAAAGAGACGGGGTGGGGGGATCAATCTCAGTTTTTACTCCAAGCAGGGCCAGTCTGACAGAAAGTATGCGGCCTGCAGTCAGGAGCTGCAATCTAACACATTCAGCTGACTCAAATCAAGTGACCTCATTTGTCAGCCTTCTCTGAGGCTTTTGGTATAAATCAGCAACTTTTATGGTTCCCTCAAACTCTAAGATCTAACAATACTGGGACAATACCCCACATGTGGCCAACCCCACTGTGGACAGTATTCACCTGCCCGACCCCAACTGCAGAGCTGCCAGCCCTCCACACCTGGAGGGGGCCACGCATCACCGATCAACCAAGCGCGCAGAAAAGCCACCTGGGAAGATGAACTGCCTGTATCGATTATGTGCAGGCTTTTCTTCCTGTCCTTCCCTCAACAACACAGTACCACCGCCACTTACACAGCATCCACACTGCATTAGGTGCTGTAGGTCCTCTAGAGGTGACTTAGAGCCTGCAAGAGGTCATTGCAGGTTATACGCAAACACTATGTCACTTTACAGAAGGGCCTTGAGTAGCAAAGTGGGTCTGGAAAACAATACTCCAAAGATGACGAGGGACAAAGGTACTTTGCAGCAAAGCTTCAGACATTATCTCATTTATGGTATTTTGAAAGAAAGAACAGGGAGCTCTGAGAAGGAAACTGCTCTTTTTTTGGCGGGGGCGGGGACCAGATATCGAACTCAGGTCCTTGTGCTTGCGCAGCAGGTGGCGAAACCACTGAGCTAAATCCCCAGCCCAGCTGCTCTTAAGTTTTAAAAGTTGGCTGCTAAATGTACCACAGTAATGTAAGACATTAACAATGTAGGAGTATATAGGAACTCTCTAACATTCCTGTGACTTTTTCTAAAATTAATCGAAAGTAAGTTTTTTTTAAAAGTCAGTGGTTCATTTTAATCCGAACCATTGTAGACCAAGATCATATATGGCCAGTTACCAAATTTTATTCTGTTATATCTAATTTCCTATCTTGGATTCATCTTTAATTTCATTATACTTTCTGGCCAGAGAAGACGCTTCTTTCTCCAGCCCTAAGGCAGTGGTTCCCAACAAGGGACTACCTGCCCCCGACGCTGGCCATGTCTGGGGACATCCTGTGGTTACCCCTGAGGGTGGGAGAAGTCGCTGACCAGAAGTAACAGGCAGAGGCCAGCACCTGCTGAGCACTCCCCTATGCACAGGCCAGCCCCACGACAAACAATGTGCCCCAGATGTTACAGTGAGAAGGCTGAGGAGTCCTCCCCTATCTCACAGCGCACGACGGCAGGTGTCAGGTCTCAGGCTCTAGGACTTCAAATGTGGACAGCCTAACTTTTTAATTAACCATTTAACCAGGGTCCTGGCTGCCACTCTCTTCAGTGGGAAGAACTGATACACTGACTTTTAAAACTGTTGAAAAGTTTAGCATTACATGTACATTTTCACGTAAGGGTTACAGTGCCATACTTGTCAAGATGGCAAACTTACAGGTAATTTTAATGTTGTTCTTTATTTTTCCAGTTTTGAGCACTGAGCTCTTTTAAAAAAAATTTTTTTTTTTGCTACCGGGGATCGAACTTGGGTCCTTGCACTTGCGAGGCAGGTGGTGGAATCACTGAGCTAAATCCCCGGTCCATAAGCTCTTTTTTAAATAAGAAAGTTACTTGAAATTTAAAACATACAATTATAAACCTACACATTTTAAATAGTCTGAGGAATTCACTGATTCATGTAAGTTTAGGATGGCAAACCCTGGCTAGTTCTAACAGTCTATAACAATGACTCAAAGTCATCTCCAGAGGACCCAGGCATCCTGGGAGCAAAGCTAACATGCCTGTAGTTAAAACTCCACAAAGGGACTGGTCTGAGCATCTAACCTCCTGCAGCCATGTTTCCTAGAGTCTATCTAACACACATGGTAGGATCTGAGTGAACGATAATCCGGGCTGAGCATAATGTCTGGGAGATTCCACAGAACTCTAAATGGCATTTTTGACTTATTAGTACCAAAGCTTACCTTAGAGCCAGAGCAGTCGACCACTTATAGCCTCCAGTCCAATTGCAGTACAGCATTTTGGGAAAAGTACGGTTACCTTACAAAAAAGAAAAATGAAAACACTATGCATAGAAACATGGATACAGAAACACTGCCACAGAGACTTAATTTAACTAATGGCTTTGTAATTTAGAACATAAGAGGTCACCTCTCTTTACAGGAAGCAATGCTTACTACAGTTAATAGCACTTATCATCAATAAACATAGACTTAACATTTAAATCAGGGAAGTCAGGGTTACAGCTTGAAGGATGTGAAATGGCTTACCCGATATCAAGACTCGGTGAAGTTAAGAGTAAATAAAACAGTGTGGTGATGAGACAGATAAAACAACCAAGAGGAAGACTGCGCCCAGAACCAGAACCACACAAAACATCTTACCTATCACAGGGGTCACATACAGATGGATCGCAACAACTGGCTTATCCACGTTGCGTACCTCACACCATCTACCCAAACCAATTCCAGGTGGACTACAAACTTAGATGTAAAAGGCCAAATTTATAATTTTTAAAAGAAAATGCAGGAAATTATCTTTATAAACCTGGGTTGGAAAAGACTTAAACAAAAAAGGTTAACTATAAAAAGACTAACAACTTACACTACCTATATTTTTAAAGTTCCAATCATCATCAAAATATTCTCCAAAGAACGTGGAGAGGAAAAGTTAAAATTTGGGAAAGTTTTAGGGACACTTATGATTAAAATCAAAAGTATAAAAGAATCCCAGAAATCTTTAATAAAAAGATGAAGATAAAAGATATGGCCGAAATAATGTTTTACTGTTTGTGGGATGTAACTTAGGCCATTCTGGAAAACAATACCTGCAGGACAGTATACACTAGACACACCTGCACATGTGCAACTGGGCGCTGTGTACAGAAGTTTTAACAGTGGCTGCCAAGACTAAAAATAACAAATAATCTAAATACCTATGAGAATGGATAAACTGTGCTACAATCTTACAATAGATTATCCTACAGAAGTAAAAATAATAAATAGAAGAGTTCCAAGGATGAACCTCAGAGCCATAATGCTGAAAGGAAAGAAGAGTCTCAGACCACAGCCTGATGTCATTCTATACACAGCTAAAGCTTGCACTCCTGCATGGTGTATCACAGCATATTTTATTACATACACAACTTATTAGTATCAAAGCTTATCTTAGCATTAAGAAAAATTTAAAGAGGAAGTAGATGATAAAATTCAAAAGGTTACCTGAGAAGAATACAAAGCACTTAGCTGCAATAGTATTAGTACTGTACCACTCATTAATTTGAATAAAATCCAAATGCTGTTTTCGACCTTAGTCTTTGTTTTATCAACATTATATTTAATAAGTGCATATTTTCTGGACATTTTCTTTTAACCCATTGAATTTATTAATGAGGCTCACCTGCTGGTATTTTTCAGCAGAAATTTAAAATTTCTGGTTAAGGTCCCTTCAGTAAACTTGGAGAAAAATTATTTTTCTCCCAAACTTCCTTGAACTCCGACTTACCCAAGCAATGAATGTGGTCCCGCACTGTGCAGTTGGCAAGGTAGCGCTGCCGGGGGCAGGACACAGTCATGCAGCTGGTGGAATTGGTGCATTCGTAATCTGTTTCAGGAAGCTGCCAGCAAAATCTGCAAGTCATGTTGATGATGAAGTTCTTTTGGGGTTTGAAGTCTTGATCCTATGTTCCAAAGGACATGGGCTAATCAATCATAATATGGTATTTGTCATTATGTCAATAGACTATATAGTCATATGGTACAACATTTCTAAGACATTTGTATTTAGAATCTAGCAGTAAATGACAGAAAAACGGGTACCAAAACAGAAGGTATGTAAACAAATACATATGGCATGATCTATAATTCTAAAAATATACACTCAAATATATACAGTCCACATATGGGAAAAATTCTACACAAACTCACATTAAAATAGCAAGTTATTTCAGGGTGGTAACTTTCTTTTTGCTTAGCTAACTTTCTTATAATGAGGATGTGTACTTTTGTAATGTAGAAAAAAGGGGAAAAGTTACTTTATAAATCCTAGTCACATAGCTCGAAGGAACAGAAAAGTACACTTGCTGAAGGTCACTGAGCTACAGGTCGGGAGAACCCAGGTGCCCTGACCCCAGCCCGATCCTTCTGTAAGCAGAGCACACTGCCTCGCTTCTTCATTCCAATTCTTCTCCAGCTCTACCTAGCTGTGCAGCACCTCAGGGCTTGGAAAACCCACATAACAGGCAGTCTGAATTGCTACCTGTTAGGTAGTTCTTCTCATTTGGGCTGCCTGTTGGCTGACCATGCCAAGCGCTCCAGGGGTGGGAGCAGCAGTAAGAAGCCACTGGTGTGGACTCCCAGGAGATGAGAGGGAAGATCTGGAACTTGAAAGCAAGCCAGTGCACTCTGCTTAGAGGCATCAGGCTGGGGTCAGGGAACCTAGACTCTCCTCCCACCTTGCACCTTGGTGACCCTCAACAAAGGTAATTGTCTGTTCCTCCCAAGTATACTTCTACCTGGAATTAATTTTGGACAAGGCAGGGACTGACTTCCTTTTTTTCCAGAGAGCCACCCAGACATTCCAGCATTGACTGAACCCATCTTCCCACCAGTGAGAAGACTGACCCCATCACAAACTCATCCACAGTATGAAGACCTTACCAGCCCCTCTGTACACCATCCCTCACTACTAAGAACCCATCTGAAGGAAGGACACCTGCTTCAGGTACACTGAGATGTCCAAGTTCTACAAAGCAGCATTTCTGTCACACACATATATGCAGCCCACACCAAAAGAGCTTGTCAGTTACCATTGTGAGTGAAACAGCAGCAATCTGATGTGGAAAGGAATGAAGGATATTAAAATTTATTTTGCTTTATGTCTTACAGGGCAGTTACAATATAAAAATTATTTCAGAATCTTGTCCACAAGACTAAACTTTTTTTTGTAGTGTTTCGGTTTGAACACAGGATACTTCACTGCATTCATTGCTGAGCTACATCCCACTCCCTAAACTGCACTTTTAACTTGAGATTTACAATGCACTGATTCAGATTAGCAAGCTACAGTACTTACAACACAAGTAACGGAAGGCTTCACTGTACAATCAAAAGTGACAGGCTTCCCATAGACACAGGAGAAATTTGTCGCGCAGTCTATACAGTCTGCAGGGAGTCTGCTACACAAACCATTGCTTGGACACTTCATCATGTAAGGTGGGATTTCGGTACTTTCTGTGAGAGGTGAGAGAGTGGCTTATTCTTTTTTAATACTAATCAGAGTAACAGAGGAAGACAATTTTCTAAGGTGAAGAGATGATCATTATCATTGAGACACTGTGCTGTGTTGGAATGCAAAAAGCAAAGTTGGGAGTCAGCGGCACAGGCAACTACAATTAAAGCAGGGCCTGACACCAGCCAACTCTGTGCCCTGTGAGCAGCACACTGGTAAAAGGTATTTCACTCCTGCCTTGCAAGTGGTCATGAAGACTAAAGGCGCTCATGTGCAAATAATGTGCAGAAAATATTGGGTATAAGGTAGTAGCTCAAACACCTGACCATTTATAAGATGAAAAACTTAAACCTTAGACTCAAGAGGGTTTATGAAAAATTCCATAGAGTCTGGTAAACCTGGAACCTAAACTCAAACCCCTCCATTTCCAGTCCGGTGTTCTTTTCATGAGTTCACTGATTGGGAAATGAGGCCACTGACAGCCTGCGCACAGATCCTTGAAAACACTCTCTGCCACCACTCCACACTGGTACTTCAATATGCCAGTCTGCTAATTTACACTTTTACACTACCAAAGTTCCAAAATTCCCTATTTTAATAATTTGTTTAGTAAGTTTCAACTTTATTCCAGCCAGTCCTGCCAGGTATGCAATATATTTTTAACAGTTGAGAGGATAAAAATTGCAAGTATTATTGAGAAGGAAGATGGGCTTTTAAAAAAACCTAGGATTTTTATACTTTCTCTGAAAACTATGCATCTTAAATTCAAGTATGTCACCGTTTTTTACAACCAAATAATAGGTAAAATACCTCTGCCCATAGTAAGTCACTGAAACAATGGAACTCTAAAGGGATGAAACCACAGAGCCAAAGTTTCCATTTATTAAACGCTGATGTACTAAGTGGTCAGTTTTACAAAATACCACTCTTTTTTCTACTGTTATTGTCACTACACAGCTGAATCTGGACACCTAAAGACTCCCAAAGCTGAAATGGCTTTCGGCAGCCACACTAACCTTACTGCCTTAAAGAAACAAAGACCCAAGAAGGGTGACTAATTTCCTCAATCTCTCAACAGCACCCTGAGTCCTAGGCTCCAAGGGTCTATCAGTCCATCTCCCATCGTCCCAATGCATACAGTATTGTCGGAGCCTTTTAGCTTCAACACCATGAAAAGGATTCTAGAAATATAAGAAATTTTGTGAAGGCAAAGCAGGATTGATTAAAGGATATCTTGATGGAGTAAGTGAGAAAACAACAGAAACAAGGAGACAAACATAAGGCGCAGGAGACTGGAGGCAGGGATGTCAAAAAGTAGTCAAATACCAAAACTGGAGACGGCTATTACCTGCGCTTAATTCACATAACCTAAGAAACAATACATAAAAAATAAAAAATGAAGTAAATTTTGTATACTAAAAGAAAATGTTCAAATCAAAAACAGAAACTACTTGAGGTAAATATGCACATTTACTAGAATGGAAAATGTCTAGTACCTGCTGCCCTGGGAACTACTGTGAATGTGCGTGTTGGGCCCGGATCCTTTACTGCCTGAGTCAGCGGCTGCGAGTGCTCTAAATTTAAGGATCCACAGTTAGAGAAACACGTTGGCCCGGGTGTGGAAGCCTTGGCTGCGGCTGACACGCAGGGACCACACCAAGCCACGACCCTCGTGACAACCTCCGGGCTTGACTGCCCAAAGACAGGAAGCTAAGAGGAGGAAACGCCAACAGGGCTGACACTGGTTCGGGTCTCCGGGCAACTGGGGGACACAGGGTGGTACCAGGTCCAGTTCCGCTGCCCGGGCCGAGTCCTGAGCGCTTGCTCCCCTTCGGCCAGGATTCGGCTCCACCGTCAGCTCTGGGCCCGGCGCAGACCTTCCTACGGCTCGGGGACCCTCTTACCACTTAGCCCGCAGTAGCCCCCGGCCTTTAACTCACCACCACCCGACAAAATGTAGAACTGGGAGAGGAAGAGCAGCAACCGGCATAGGTGGCGGAGGCCCCGCGGCGGCCCCGCTGCAGCCGCCATCTTGCCGGCGCCCGCACTTCCGGGGCGTGGCCGAGGAGCGCGGGCACACTGCGGCTGCGGGAGTCCCCCGGGCGCTTGGGGGGGGGGTCCTCTCTTCCGCCGGAAGTAAGCGGTTGGTGGTGGCGCCCCGACACCGAGAGCCTGCTCTCACCGCCTGCGCCCCTCCTCTTCTCACTTGGAGCCTGGGAAAAAATGACCTCGGGACCAGAATTCACACCTGAGGCGACTGAAAGCGGAAGCAGTCCTTTGGGAAGGTGCCGCCCTCGCATGGGCGTATGTACGAGTTTAGAGATAAAAGTTCCTACGCTGTTGCAGGTCCTGTACGAAGGTTCTGACGACATGATTACATTTTGTACTTACTTACAGATGAGGAAAATGGCCCAACGGCGGAGGAAAGAGCAGCCCCATGGTGACAGGAGTCCAAGGGACCCAACCCTCCCGGATCCGGGCGCCCAGCCAGCCCTAGGTGTGTCACCCTGGGCAAGTCTTTGGGGATGCTTGCTACTTAGAGCAAATTCCTCTTAAGACTGGGAAGAGCAGAACAGCCCGGAGGGACTGGGACAAGAGCTCAGAGTGTGAGATTTTCACGTGGAAGGAGGGTCCACGCACAGCCCTGTGGAGAACGCTTGCTTGTACACATCCCAGGGCACTTCGCGGGGTGCAGCTAACATGCTTGGCTTTCTCCGTCCATCTGCCACAAGGTCATTCACTTGGGGTCTTCAGATTCCCCTCGTCCTCATTTGCATGTTTGATGAATGAAAAAAATACATGGAATGGTGCTTGCGCAGGAAAAGCCCCAGATAAACGTTAGCTTAAAAATTGTATCATGATCTCACTTCATGCTTCTACACAGGTCTGATAATGATAGTTCTGTTGACCATTTATTCACATCCCCCAGGAAACACCAGTATATTGAAAAGAGATAGTTTTTGCATTTATTTTAAATTCTGCAGCACCTTGCCAAACATTCAATAAATATTAAATATTCAAATAGATTGATAACTAAATTCTTTATTCACCAAAAGCCATTTTAATTATGTTCTGAGCAAGTAAGGTATACTTTTTAGTTAAAATCAGAAATCATTTGAGTCCATATATCAGTAAACTGTCATCCCATCAAAAAAATCATTTAACTTACTATATATAAGGCCATGACTGAAACACTGGAAACACCATTATGCATTTTATTTGGGTATTTATTTTCTCTAAAGATGAGTAAGAATTATGAATTAGAAGCATTAAGACTGCAACTTTTAACCTACAGTGCAAATAAAAGATTCCATGACTGAATTTCTCTTAAGGTTCAGAGTCTTTTGTCAGGAGCCCAATATTTAGTACTAGTTTTTTCTTACAGTTGCTGCTTAGTTGAAACAAATTAATGATTCCAATTTGGGAAATAAAGTTTCAGTGTGAACTTTAGTAATAAACAGCCATAAAAATACTTGAGACATAATCTTATTGGAAAATAAGATTTTTTCCATATTCAAAACAGCTTTGAAGACTTTTATTTGAACCCTTTTTACTTATTTATTCATTCATTTTTGCAATGCTGGGGATTGAACCCAGGGCCTCATCTGTTCAAGGCAAGTGCTCTACCACTAGCTACAACCCCAGCTCTGAAGCGTATTTTTTGAAATTCACAAATCTTAGCAATAACTTTTTATAATTTTCATTTCCCAGTGTTTCCTTCTTTCAATGAGTAACATTTCATCAAGGTCACTGAAGACATTATTGGAAAATGTCCAAAGCTGCTCCTCTTATCCCTGTCAGAAAACATTAATGAATTAAACATTATACATATCTACTCATTCATTTTTCCTTTGTCACCTGACCCCATAATAAGTGAAACCATCAGTGGGTAGAAAGTTCTCAGAAGTACTAACATGTTAACTGTTTAAGAAAAAATACATTTTTCAAAGGTCAAAACAAGAAGCATGTACAAGGAAATTTCTTCAAAACCTTTCCTCAGCATTTAGCGTACGTGATTTCTTGAGATTCTTCAATTTATCAATGGCAGAAGTTACTGAAATCTCTCCATGAATTTTGTTGTCTCTTGTTCGAACATTTACAGCATTATTTATCTTTTCCTTTTCTCCAACCACTACAGAAAAAGGGAAAAAAGGATATTTTAAACCAGTGATTTATTAACCACCAAGTCAAGAGTTGCATGACACATGGCTGAGTTTTTCCTCAATAGTAATCACTAAATATAAATCTAATGACCACTAGGTTCTTCTGAGAGTTAAGAGTCCTGAGAAGGAACAACTTCTAATCCAGTCTGAATTGTCCATTTGAGAGAATGGTATTACGGCCTTTGGGCACAAATGAGACCTCATACAGACACTCGGCTCCACCTGTCATAGCTGAGAAGTCAAAAGATAGACATTACATTCATGCCAACCAGCCAATGAGAATTTCCTGGAATGTGGAGAAAACAGCTTGTTCTCTCTAGTGATCCAGGAACCTGCAGCCATGTTTACTGCCTGATGGAAGGAAGAAACTGGTCCACAGATAAGTGGAATAAAGTAGATATTCAAGAAAAGTATAAAGGACTAGAGCAAAACAAGAACCATAAATGTGGAGAAACTGTTCTTGTAAGCTCCTGATAGCTCCCAGTTACTCTTCCAATGATTTGCCTATTTAATTCCACCTTTCACATCATAGGACCCTACAATACCTTTCCAATAAATTCTGTCTAAGCTAATTTGAGATTTCTGTCACTACAACAAGCCTGATTGAAACATCAGAGTACATGCCATAGAGTCAGATATCAGTGGACAACTGCTGACAGGACAATTCTATGCATATTTAGGTTTGCTTTTGATAGTCTCTTACTGGAAATATCAGTGTCATGCCTGCAAGCATATCAGCGTCAGTTTCTCTTGATTTCAAAATCATTTTTAAACTCAAAATTGTAGATTCTGTATCCAATGACTCATGTGCCTGTGGGACATTTTAGTTTTTTACATATTTTTTCCCTTTTATCATTTTAAATGTTGGATCTTTTCCACTCATTCATTTAATCCCCAAGATTTCTAATAAACTTGAAAAGCAAGGGAAAGTATTTCAGGCCTGCCATATGACTGAAGCAGAAGGAATGTAATTCTACTGAAGAGATTATTTTCAAATTCTTTTCGTTTTGGTTTGAGATGTTAACTGTTGTGATACCACACCATAGGATTCATGTGAAAGTTTACAGCTTTTCTTCCAGCAAATAACAAAGAGCACATAAGAACAGCTAAACCAGGACTTGTCTTTGTAAGCTGTTAATAGATTGTGATTATCAAGTAGTGATTATCAAGTATTATACCATATTACTTATTTTGCTTTTTTGGAATTAAAGCCAAACAATAAGCATTGAAAAAATATATTAAATTACCCAAAATAAAATTATACTGAGCCAGCTGGGCATTTCTTATTTTCTTATTTAGTGTACAACTGTCATCTAAATCAACATCAGCCATAAATCCTTCTTCAAAAAATTCATTGGATACCTAGAAGAAATGGAATACTTGCATTATTTGTTAGCCAGACTCAGAACAATCCTCATTGCTCCCCATCTACTGTTATTCACAACTCTGTGTTGCTCCCTCCACCTTGTACCAGCATTGGTCTCTGCAACCCACAGTGAAGGGGAAAAGTGATGGATATCGTTTCTGAGACTAGGGTGTAAAACAACAGCTTCCATTTCTACAGATCACTCACTCTGGGGGAAGGCAGCTACCATGTGGTGAGGACACTCAAGCAGCCTAGCAAAAAGCTCAAAGGTGAGGAGTGGAGGTGTGTATGAGTGAGCCCCCAGGGCCTCTGTAGCCTGCTGGCAGCTGACCACAGCCTCAGGAGACACTGCATCACGGTCAACCAACTAAACCGCTCCCGGACTCCTGATGCACAGAAACTGTGAGATAATATCTGTTGCTTTAAGCTGCTAAGTTTTAGAGTAATTTGTTACACAGTAACAGGTAATAACGTGAAAAAAACACTTTAATCATGATGTAATGGCTTGTGTCTAGATGTCCCCCCAAAGCCTCAATTGGTCATAGATAGAGTTTTTTGGAGACGGCTAGATCTAGGATATGTGATGCTGGGATCAAGGATGTGATACAAGGATTAAGGCTGCCCCACACTGGATGTGAGTGCTATCCATGCTAAGGGTGGGTAGCCTGGATAGCATATAAGAGACAGATAGAGGGTCCCAGCTTGTTGCTGCTTTGCTGTCTTCTGCCCACCATGAACTGTTTCTCCTCTGTGATGCCCCTTTGGCATACCACCCTGCCTTGGAGCCAGCCAATTATGGGCTGAAATATCTACAAACTGTGAGCTAAATAAACTTTTCCTCCTTTAACTTTGGGTGTTAGTATTTTGTCTCTGCAATGAGAAAAGTGACTTAAGATGTATGAAATGTTTCAAAATAACCAGTTTCTTGCCTGGGGGGATTTGGCTGTAATCCCAGGAGAACTGAGGCAGCAGGATCATCAAAAGTTTGAGGCCAACCTGGGCTATACAATGAGTTTAAGGCCAGCCTGAACTACATACTGAGACCCTGTCTCAAACAAAACAAAATAAACAAAATATCAGTTTCTTGAAAACATTAAAAATAAAACAATCCCAATACAGCTATGTAGACAGGATTTATGTGTTATTTTCAATTACTGAAAATATGGCTTAAATTAATGTGTCAATTATGCGGTATTTAAAAGTATGAATAACATTCCAAGTCAATGACCTACATAGAACACAAAATAAAGTTGCATGTATTTTAAATATATCTGATTTTACCTGAAGTGCATATTCTTCACAAGTTGGCCCCACAGGGATGACCATTATCTGACGTGGAGACAGCCAGAAAGGCCTGAAAAATATATAAAATATGCCTTTTCAAAATCATTTCAGAATGACCACTTACTATGTGATTAAAAAATAACCAAGGGGTTTTTTTTCCAGTAAGACTTTATAACAGTAGTTTGAGTAGAATGGTGTAGAAGCAAACCAAATTATATTAAGAGTTAAAAGGTAGTGCAGTAGACAAAAGGAGAAGTTTGCAATCTTTATAGAAAAGGAAAGGGAAGCCTGTCCTAGAGCACATGATGGAAGGGTAATCATGAACTTACACTCTTGGGCATTTATCCTAGAGATGCAGCCTTGGGTCATACAGATACTGTACACCAATATCCACAGAAGCTTTATTTACAGTAGCCTACACTGAAAACACCAAATGTCCTACAGCAGATGAATGGCCAAACTGTAGTACCATCGGCAATCAAAATGAACCAATTATTAGGCATAATGCCTGTAATTCCAGCCTCAAGGGTCCATCTTTCTTTCATTCACTGAATGAAAAATGCCCATCTCAAACTATTGTATACTATGTGATTCCACTTATGTACCACTTATGATAGAATTATAGAGATAGAGAACAGATTCACAGTGGCCAGATTAGGGGGCGGGAGTGGGACAGAGCCTGTGGGGCAATAAAAGGACAGCATGAGGGGACAATGCAGATAACAGTTTGCATCTTGTAGGTGACAGTTATCTGATACGCACATGTGATAAAACCTTACAGAACTAAATACACACATGCACAAATAAGTGCAACCTGGTAAAACTGGTGAGATCTGAAGAAAAGTTGATAATCACATCAATGTTTATTTCCTAGCTGTGATACTTTTATATAATTCTGCAAGATCTTACTATTGGGGAAAACTGGGATAAGGGTAGTCTGATCCTCTCTCTATTATTTCTTACAACTACATGTGAACCTGTGCTTATGCCAAAATATAATGTATTCAAAACATATAGAGGGTGAGTAGAAAGAATGTTTGATATAGGACATATTTGGCATTTTCTTCATCAAGAGAATTGAGTTTGAAGGTCAGAGGGAGTAAAATAGGGACTATTTCCAGATGGTACTTTATGAATACATATTTATATACTTTCCTTAAATTTTAGAAACAAGATAATATGTGAAACTTTGATGCATGAAGCATGGCGAGTATCCCTGAGTCCCTCAAAAGAGGATGGTCCCCTCTATGCACTGGCTTTCCCACTCCATCTCCTGATTCCACAAATTCTCTTTAGTTTTTGTGACCTTCACCAGTACCAGACTAGTAAGACAACACCACTCTCACTTTATTTAAAACACAAAAAGAATTATCTTCTAATCAGTGTAGATATACTGATATGGATAAGGGCTGGCAACTTGTCATGGGATCTGCCAGGGGATTAGTAAAGTCCAGTTCTGGGTGTGTCTGGTGGGTCATAAAGACATGACCTTGGGGTCCATATCTAATCCTTTACCCTTCTCTCTGGTATTGTTCTCTCTGCTCTGCTTCCTGGATGCCATGAACTAAGCAGCCCTGCCCTTCCACCATGATGTTCCTGCCATGGGGCCGCTGACCATTGACTGAATCTTTTGAAACTGAGCCAAATAAACCTCTCCTCAAATTGTGGTACCAGGTAATCTGACCCAGCAATGGCAAAGCTGACTAATTCTCTTAGGTAGCATATATACTCATGCCTTTACTT
Source organism: Heterocephalus glaber (assembly GCF_053883595.1). Classification (NCBI taxonomy): domain Eukaryota; kingdom Metazoa; phylum Chordata; class Mammalia; order Rodentia; family Bathyergidae; genus Heterocephalus; species Heterocephalus glaber. The sequence continues at coordinate 5,330,031 of NW_028258329.1, read as the reverse complement.
TTAGCTTCTGTGTAACTGTAATGGCTTAGATATTACAGGATACCACAGTATATTTTCAAGATCTCAATGATTAGGGATATATGCAGACTCTACTTGCTTCTACATTTAAAAGATCCTCAGTTTGTAAAATTCCCCATCATATGTTTACTGCTAAGAAATTTGCTTCTGTGAGTGCTAGAATGCATCCATGGACTTCAGATTCTGCCAGTCAGCTGTGCAAGGATGGCATGCTGATTTGGGACAGAGTGGCACACAGGAGAAGAAACCAGGTGGAATCCATTCTGACAAGGGTGATGCAAAAACAGAGTTTTGGGAGGAATCTCTGACGGTGACCTGAGCAGACACCCATGCCCAGTGTCTAGAGCAGGAGCTACAGATACTGTGCCTAGCAACAGTAGCAGTAGGGGCAGTAGATCTTGAAGAGAGAACTGAACTTCATTAGCAGATGCTCTGTCAATTTTGTAATTGTAAGAAATTAGATGACACTGGGTGTGTGATTTGCCAGCTGGTACTGTAACTGCTAATGAGGCCAGCTGCTTCTCATGCACCAGGACAGTAGTGAATCCAATAATGTTGGCATACTGCCTTACTTCTCAAAGGAGGAGTACAGTGATGGAACTTGGTGAGGGAACTTCCATTCGGTGAGCCTATGCATGTCTCCCTGTGGTCATTTTATTCATTTATTCTGCTGTGGTCATCAGTAGAGGTCCTGTTGTACCTGAACAGTAAAAATCTCAACAATAAAGGCATTTAGTGGGCAATATCATTTGGATGGTTTAGGTATAAAATATTCCCTAAAAGTCTCATGTAGTCAGAGGTGGGGCGTCTTAAGGTAACTGCATTGGGATTCTCACTATACTCATCAGTGCATAAGTCCACTGATGAGTTCATGGCTAAAATGTGCTATTAGAAGGTGGGGCCTGGTTGGGGCTGAGTTATGGGACGTAACCTGAAAGGGTGTGTTCTTGTCTCCACTTCCTCCCTTCTTTGTTTCCTGTCTATATGATGTGAGCAGCTTTCCTCTGCCATGTCCTTCCACCATGGTGCTTCTGCCTTGAAGTCAGCCAGCCATAGACTGAATCCCCTAAGCCATGGGCCAAATTAAACCTCTCCTCCTTTAACATGTGGGTGTCAGGTGTTAAGTCTTAGTGATGGGACAGCTGATTAAAATAACCACTGTTGTGGCCCAATGTGAGCAATCACCCATATTTCTCCTCCCCAAATCTGTCACCTATATTTCCAATCTAATTACTTCTCAGTCTCTGGCCTTGTGTCCAAAGCAGTAACCAGGACTGGGGATTTAGCTCAGTGGTTTCGCTGCCTGCTGTGCAAGCGCAAGGACCCAAGTTCGATCCTTGGTACCAAAAAAATTTAAAAAAGAAAAAGAAAAAAGAAAACAAAGCAGTAATCAGAGCCCTGCATCAGTGTAGCTCCATAAGTCTGACCAGTTTTCTTCCAAGCAAAGGGGACTGCAAGATGCATCACTCCACATTCTACAGAGAAAGCATTTCCCTTCCCCGCTGTCATCCTTAGATAGGGCTGTGCTGCTACAGTCGTCCTCTCCAAGTCTCTGCTACTGTGTTCTTCAGGCCATTCACAGAGCAGGTTTACATGTTTTCTTTCTCAGTCAATGGCCACAGGAAACTCACACATGTAGACATGGGTCACAGACGATGATGGTGCAGCAAGGGGCAGTACCCCAGGAAAATGAACATAGGTTTTCCAGGCAGCCACTGGATCTTCAAAGGCTTCAAACAGGTGCAAAGATAATCTCTGAAATGACTGAGTTCCCCAAAGGGCAAATAGTACAGTTTTATGCCACTCTGCCTTTGTTTTCTTTGTTTCTGTTTTCTGATCTGGTAAATGAATTCTTTATTTGCTCTAATATAAAGCAGGAGCTTCCAATTTTTCCTACCAATTTAATCTTGATAAACATCATTTTTAAGAATACGAGACATCTGGCTTTTCTTTCCCATTATCACTTACCATTTCCCCCCATAGTTTTCTGAAAGAATGGCGATCATCCTTTCTACTGATCCCAGTATGGCTCGGTGAATGATCATGGGTCTCTTTTTATCATCCCCATCCTTACTAAAAAATAAAAATTATACATTTCAGTATTTTCCTAAGAAATAATTTTATTGTCTTTTTATATTTTATTTAAATTTTTTTGAGACAAGGTCTTGCTATGTAGTCCAGGCTGACCTTGAACTCAATCCTCTCAAAGGCTGGGATTACAGGCATGCGCCACCACACCCAGCTTCTTTATATTCATCTTTGACTAGAGTTAGTGTTTCTGAATACTTCTCCATTCACATTACTGGTGGCTGTTTTGTTTCCTCAAACAAAAGATTGCTTTGGTAGCTTCTTCATTTATTTTTTAAAATTTATCAGAGAACACTGAAAACAAACAAAAGATTAGACAGCAGTATTATGAGCTCCCACATACACTCTCAGCTTCATAAAATGTCCACTCACAACCAAGCTTGTCTGATCCAATACACCCTAATTCCTGCCACTACCCTGACCCCTCTAAACCTCATTTTTCCAAATGTTCTTGATATTTGTTCTAAAGGTCATTGGTTGGCCTCTGGGCCTTGGGTGGGAAGAAAAGAAGAGCCAGTCATTAAACGGGCCCTTGGCTGGCTATATCTAAAAAAAAAAAGAAGTCATTGGTCAAATTCTGTTTGCAGACCTGAAACTCTCAAGACACGTACTTTACATTTAATGACTTCCTCTCCTTTAGGAGAAAAACAAGTGAAAAAAGCACATTATGACCTTTAATTGTAATGAAATAAGCCACTCCCAAGAAAATCTATGCACAAGTTTCCTGGGAAGATAAAATCCATTTTATTGGAACAAGTATATGTTCATATGAGAAATTTTTATCTAAAATTCACACCAGCTAGGTACTACTAAAGCACAAAATAAAGAGAGACTTATTTGTGAAGTTCACTTCAAATGAGTTGCAATTGGCTATTATCACTGTCTATCATTTTTGCTAAGGGGAGATAGTAGACACATTAAGATACTATCTTGAGATACTACTGCTGCTTTCTGATAAATGTTATTTACCATAATAAATTTCTTTCTTCCCACTTCACAGAAATGAATGTTAAACTTTACCTGATGCTTTTCTGCAAGGTTGAATGCAATGAATACAGTTATACACATCTCCATGGTAAACCACCTTTTCTTTCTTAGAATAACCCTTATTGGAGCATGGTACTAACCTTGATGCTTCTCTCTTCCCTAAGCCTGTACAAATCCCAACAGTCCTTCCTCCAAAATATACCCTAAACACCCCCACTCTGTTCATCTCCACTACTGCTCTCTGGTTTTAATCATCATAATTTCTGACCTATCTACTGCCCACTGCTTCTACTGCTCTGCTCTTCTCCACACACACACTGAGGATAGCGGGCTGCTTGGGCGGGCTGTTTCTCCTCCACATCCTCCTTGGATGAAAAGTGGTTATTCATTTATCGTAAGAATCTTAATAGGAAAATATCCTACCAAAAATTACTGGATTTGAAATATGCCAATAATTTTTCCTTTTTTCCCCAAAAGGAAACGTACAGCACTGGATGGTTTCCATGACAAATTCTACCAAATATCAGAAAAAGAAATAGCATCAAGTCTATATAATCTTTTCTAGAAAACAGAACAGTGTGGAATACTTTCCAACTTGTTTTATGAGGCCTGGATTCTCAGACACTAAAATGAGGAAAAAAATGGTACTAGAAGGTGGGGATTTAGCTCAGTGGCACCGTGCCTGCCTCACAAGTGCAAGGTTCTGAGTTCGATCCCCAGTACCAAAAAAATTAAATTAAAAATTTAAAAAATGGTACTAGAAAGAAAACTACAGACCAATATCCTACAATCACATACAGTGTCCTAACATACTCCAACAGTACACATCAAACATTCTTAACAAGCTATTAGGGCAGTGAATCCAGTAACATGCACAATGACATACCATGATCAAGTAGGTTTTATCCCAGCAACGCAAGGCTTGTTAAATATTCTAAATCAATGCAATCTACCATATTAACAGACTACAGAATAAAAATCATATGGCCATATCAATTGATGCAGAAAAATAATTTAACAAAATTCAACACGTTTCTGATAAGAACTTTTGGAAAACTAGAAATACAGGGGAAATTCTTTAATTTGATAGAGGACATCTACAACAGACCTGTAGATCCCAGTGTACATAAAGTAATACTCCTAAGACTGGAAGCAAGGCCACAGTGCCTGCTCTCATCCCTCTTACTCAACAGTATTGGATATTCTGGCCAGTACCGTACAGCAAGGGAAAGCAAACAATGCAAGCAGAAATGAAGGGTTCAACGGTCCCTACTGCGGTGGCATGCTTGTCTACAGTGATGGAGAGCCCCAAGAATCCCCCTACCACCAAAAAAACCCTTTGTAGAATAATAAATGAGTTCGGCAAAGTCCTAGGATACAAGATCAACGTACAAAACTCTGCTGTATTTCTCTATAGTAGCAATGGACATATGGATTAAAAAAATTAAGAATACAACACTTAGAATCACTCTCAAGAATTGAAACACCTGGATATTTTACATCTACATCTATTTCAACATTTAAGATGATGTGAACAAGACCTCTATTTTGAAATCTAGAGAAACTGAGCAAAAAAATTAAAGAAGGACATGGATTAGAGTACTTCATTTAGTTCAGATACCCAAACTGATCGGTATTGACGAGGGGTTAATCAGTGGATCAGCAGACCAGAACTGAAAAAAATCTAGAAATCAACCCTCATAAATATGTCCCATTGATTTCTGACAGAACAAATACAAATCAATGACAAAAGAATGACTTTTCAATACATAATGTTAGGACAATTAGACATCTAGATGCAAACAATGAACTCTAACCTAAACTGCTCATGTTACACAAAAAATTAATGCAAAACAGATCTTACATCTAAGTGTAACCCTTAAAACTAAAAAAAAAAAGAAAATTAAGATAAAACATAGCAAAAAAAATCTCCATGGCCTGTGTGCTTTATCAGAGTTCACAGACATGATGCCAAAGGCATGATCCATAAAAGAAAAATTTTTATAAAGTAAACTTCATTGAAATTAAAAACTCAAGATGAATGGGAATGTTAAGAGATTGTGAAAAATGAAAAAGAAAGCTATAGATTGAGAGAAAGTATTTGTGAATCATATATCCATCAAAATAGTGTCTAGAAGTCATAAAGTCACAAAACTTAATGGTAAGAAAACAACCCAATTTAAAAATGGGCAAAAGATATGAACAGACACTTCATCAAGAGAATCGATAAGCCTGGCATCATGGCACACGTTTGTAATCCCAGCACTTGGGAGGCCTGAGACAGGAGGAGCGCCACAAGTTTGAGGCCAATCTGAAGTGCAGAGCAAGACCCTGTCTCAAAAAAAAAGGGGGAATCTATAAATAGGAAATAAACACAGGAAAAGATGTTAACACTAGTAGCAACTGAAGAAATACAAAATCAAAACATAATAAAACTATACACTTATTAGAATGTCTTAAACAAATACGGCTTGGGGTATAGCTCAGTGGTGGAGTGTTTGCCTCATGTATGTAAGGCTCTGTGTTCCCAGCACCAAAAACCAAACCCTGACAATACCAAATGCTGGAGAGGATGTGGAAAACATGGCATTGTCATGCATTGCTGGTGAGAATACAAAATAGTATAGCTACTATGCAAAACAATTTGAAAATTTTTTTTTTTGGTAGCGGGTATTGACCTCAAGGTCTTGTGCTTGTGAGGTAGGCGGCAGCTAAATCCCCGGCCATTTTGGCAATTTCTTAGCAAATTAAACAAACATTATATGAACATTCCTATGTATTTTTCTCTAAAGAAATAAAAATTACATTCATACAAAAACCTATCCACAAGCGTTTATAGAAGCTGTATACATAATCACCAAAAACTGGAGACAACTCAAATGCCTTTTAAATGAGAGAATGGAGGTCCCGGGCCCCGCCCATGCCACGGTGAGGTCCGCTTAGCCGCGCCGGGCGCCTCCAAGGCCCAGTGTTGTCGTCCCCGGCGCCTCTGGCCTTCTGGCTTTTCTGCTACCTGGTACCACACTACAGACGCACAGGGGATTACAAAGACCCTTGTCCTGAGCTCCACAAGATAGAGCAGAAGTTAGTAGCAAAAAGAGGGCTTCTCAGGCTCCTCGGTGAAAACTGAAGCTCAGCGGAAAAGTAAAGAGAATCTCTACAATAAAGGCACATCAGACCACTGTACTGGGTCTGCTGCTGGCTTGCTGAAATTCATTTACTTGTATATGCACAGGGATTCCTACGTTGCCTACTGTGACAGCAGAGACATACCCTGAAGGAGGCCCATAATTTTTATTTTTTGCTATTTGCAAAAAAGAAAAAAAATTTTTTTCTCTTACTTTTAATTCTTAATTTTTACTTTTTTCTACTCTTCAAATTTTTCCTTGTTTTCTTTTCTTTTATCTTTTCTCTCTCTCACTCATTCTCTCACTGTCCCACATTGCTCGTCGTCTCCCCATTTGTTCCTTTCTGCACTGAATTCACATTTCTCCCTTATTTTTCTTTTCTTCTCTTTTTCCTTCTCTTGATGATCATTAGGTTTAATGGAAAGTAAGTCCGATATCTAGCCTCCCTGTTGCTGTTAGGTGATCCTATTCACGTCTTTGTTCTTTCATTCTGGCTTTTCCTCTTGCCTTTAACAACTTTTTAGAGTTTGTGTGATCTTCCTGTGTCTTCTGGCCTCACTGCTGATCTTTCCTGATCTTTCTACCTGTCCCTCCCTCCCCAACTCTTTCTAACTCCCCACCTCGAAGGGGAAAGATGCTATATTGAGGAGTTTATTCATTATAAGCTTATGCTGGGTTGATCCTTGGTTTTAATTTAACTCACATAGTTAAATGTGATAGATTAATAACTACCACAAATTGTCATTTTCTAAGCTGCGCTTGATGCTATGGTATTGCTGACTGTGTCATTTGGGCTAACATGATCACAATTGATCTAATTAATTTTCCTTCCTGGTATAAGGAAAATAAAATAGCCTCAGCGTCATTAGAGTCTCAAACCTCAAACCACAAGCTATATCTAGAAGACACCTCCGAAAAGCAATCATTCCACAAGGGTTTTAAACACAAGCAACAAAGATACTTACATTAAGCAATTTTGAAATATCAACCGAGGAATTAAACCAAGGACAGTATCAAAAACAAAAATGAGAAGACACTTAAGCAAGGCACAAACACGGGCTTGCACACCACAAAAAGGAATTCCTGGGGGAAATGAGGTGGAAAAGTCTGATAAGCAATCACTTGGACACCCTGAACTGATAGCACAGGAAGTAACAAAGCAGATGCATGAGGCTCTAGAAAAATTCAAAACAGAAATAATCTCTCAGATAAATACAGACCTGGTGAGCAGAGTGAAAGACATGATTAGAAGCTCTAGAGCAGAAACAGATAAGAAAATAGATGAGATCAGAAACATGCTGGAAGCCATGAATGCCCAGCATAAGAAAGAAATGGAAAACATGATCGCCCAAAATAAGAAAGAAATAGAATCCATGAAACAGACTCAAACAGATATTCAGGAGATTAAAAACTCCACTGAAAGCATGCAGAGCAGACTAAGAGAATCTGAAGACAGAATATCAGATATAGAAGACAGGATTGTGGTTAAGGACCATGAAAACAGAGATTTCTTAAAGATAGTAAGGGACCATGAGAAATCAATTCAACAGCTGCTAGATGATGCAAAGAAGAATAACATAAGACTCATAGGAGTCCACGAAATAACAGGAGAAAGTACAATTGACATAAAAAACTGTTCACAGAAATAACAGTAGAAAACTTCCCAGACAAAGGTGGAGAATTGGACATACAGATAAGTGAGGCATATAGAACTCCAACTAGCCATGACCAAAAATATCTACACCTAGACATATAATAGTCAAGATCCCAGAAACCCAACAGAAGAACAAAATTCTACAGGCAGTTAGAGAAAAGAAACAAATCACCTACAAAGGAAAGCCCATCAGAATCCTGGCAGATTTCTCAACACAAACCCTTAAATCAAGGAGAGCCTGGAGTGAAGTATTTCAAGCCCTAAAAGAACATAACTTCCAACCTAGACTGTGGTATCTGGCAAAATTATCTTTCAAAATTGATGGGGAAATTAGATACTTTCATGACAAAGAACACCTGAGAAATTTCATGAACACCAAACCAGCACTCCAAACAATCCTAAGCAATATCCTAGAAAAAGACAATGAAGGTCACAATTCCATGAGGCCCAACAGAGAGAAGGCACCACACAAGGTAAGACACTAAAGTGAAAGGGGGAAAATACGAAATAAAAGAGCCAAAAAGAGTAAAACATCATGACAAGGATGAGTCAATATCTCTCAATTATAACTATCAATGTTAATGGCCTCAATTCACGAATCAAAAGAAATAGACTGACAGAATGGATTAAGAAGCAAAATCCAGCAATATGCTGTATACAAGAAACACACCTAACTCAAAAGGAAATCCACAGACTGAAAGTAACAGGATGGAAAACAGTTCTCCACACCACAGGAACCCAGAAAAAAGCAGGCATAGCAATCTTACTTGCAGACAAAGTAGATTTCAAACTAAAACTAATTAAGAGAGACAAAGATGGTCACTACATCCTTGTGAAGGGAACAATCCAAGAGGAAGAATGACAATCCTAAATATATATGCACCAAATACGAATGCCCCCAACTATACAAAACAAATATTAATGGACATGAAAAACCAAATAAGCACTAATACAATTGTAGTGGGGGACCTCAAGACCCCACTATCACAAATAGACAGATCAACTAGAAAAAAAATTAACAATGAAATTCTAGAACTGAACCAAGCTATTGAACAAATGGACTTAATAGATGTTTACAGAGTATTCCACCCCACAAAATCAGAATACACATTCTTTTCAGCTGCACACGGGTCATTCTCCAAAATAGATCACATGCTAGCTCACAGGACATATCTAAGTAAATGTAAAAGAATTGAAGTTATCCCCTGTATATTATCAGACCATAGTGCAATACAATTGGAGATCAATAACATAAGAAACCGCAAAACTCCACAAACACATGGAAATTGAACAACACCCTCCTGAACAACCAATGGGTGACACAGGAAATTAAAGAAGAAATTAGACAGTTTCTACAAGTAAATGATAATGCCAGTAAAACATACAGGAATCTGTGGGACACAATGAAAGCAGTTCTACTCAGGAAATTCATAGCAGTGAATGCCCATATTAGGACAACAGAGAGAACTCAGTTAAATAACCTAATGCAGAACCTCAAGCTCCTAGAAAAAGAAGAGCATAATAAACCCAAAGCTCGTACAAGAAAGGAAATTATAAAGATCCATGCAGAAATCAATGCAATGGAGACTAAGAGAATGATACAAAAAAATCAATGAATCAAAGAGTTGGTTTTTTGAAAGAATAAATAAAATCGATAAACCTTTAGCCAACCTTATCAAAAGAAGGAAAGAAAAGGCTCATATCCACGCAATTAAGAACAAAAAAGGTGAAGCCACAACAGATCCAGCAGAAATCCAGAGAATCATCAATACCTACTTTGAGAACCTGTACTCTAATAAAATGGAAAACACAGAAGAAATGGACAGATTCCTAGATACATACAAATTGCCTAAATTAGATGAAGAAGATATAGAAATTCTAAACACCCCAATAACAATGAGTGAAACTGAAAATGTAATAAAAAATTTACCAACAAAGAAAAGCCCAGGTCCTGATGGCTTTGCTGCTGAATTCTACAAGACATTTAAAGAAGAACTATCACCATTACTCTTTAAACTCATCAAGGAAATTGAAAGGGAAGCAAGGCTTCCAAATTCATTCCTGGAAGCAAGTGTTACTTTGATCCCAAAACCAGGGAAAGACCCAACCCAAAAAGAGAATGACAGATCAATCCCCCTAATGAACACAGATGCAAAAATCCTCAACAATATACTGGCAAACAGAATACAGAGTGTCATCAAGAAGATCATACACCCTGACCAAGTCATATTTATCCCAGGGATGCAAGGATGGTTCAACATCCGTAAATCAATAAATGTAATACACTATATTAACAGAGTCAAGGACAAAAACCACACGATCATCTCAATAGGTGCAGAAAAGACATTTGACAAAGTCCAACACCCATTCATGATAAAAATGCTACAGAAAATTGGAATAAAAGGCCTTTATCTCAACCTGATTAAGGCTCTGTATGAAAAACCAACAGCCAACATCATACTAAATGGTCAAAAACTTAAAACTTTCACACTAAAATCAGGAACAAGACAAGGATGCCCACTATCACCACTCCTGTTCAATATTGTTCTGGAAACACTAGCCACAGCAATTAGAAAAGAGAAAGAAATAAAAGGAATAAAGATAGGAAAGGAAGAAGTGAAACTGTCATTATTTGCTGATGATATGATACTTTACATAGAAGATCCAAAAAACTCAGTCAAAAGTCTGCTAGACCTAATTGATGGATTCAGTAGAGTAGCTGGATACAAGGTCAACACTCAAAAAACAATAGCCTTCATATACGCAAATAGCAGACCCATTGAGAGAAAAATTCGGGAAATAATTCCTTTTACAATAGCATCTAAAAAATGAAATGTCTAGGAATCAACCTAACAAAGGAAGCAAAAGACCTCTACATTGAAAACTAAAGCATTCTGAAAAAAGAGATCAAGGAGGATATAAGAAAATGGAAAGACATCCCTTGTTCCTGGGTAGAAGGAACCAATATAGTGAAAATGGCCATACTTCCAAAACTACTATATGGATTTAATGCAATGTCGATTGAAATTCTAACAATATACTTCACAGAACTAGAGAAAACAATCCAAAAATTCATTTGGAAGCAGAAGAAACCTAGAATAGCAAAAAGCAATTCTAGGCAACAGAGACATAGCTTGGGTTATCACAATCCCCAACTTGAAACTATACTACAAAGCTACTGTGATAAAAACAGCATGGTATTGGCAAAGCAACAGACCTGAGGATCAGTGAAATAGATTAGAAGAGGCAGAAACAACTTCAGACATACTCAGCCACCTCATCTTTGACAAAGGAGCCAACCACCCTCATTGGAGGAAAGATAGCCTCTTTAATAAATGGCTCTGGAAAAACTGGATTTCAAGCTGCCAAAGATTAAAACTAGACCCATACTTATCACCATGCACTAAACTAAGATCAAAGTGGATTAAAGATCTAAATATTAAGACAGGAACACTAAACTTGCTGGAAGATAAGTTAGGTAGAACTCTTGATGACACTGGCATAGGAAAAGACTTTATGAACAAATCTTCAGTAGCACGGGAGCTAGCACAAAGAACCAACAACCAGGATCTCATTGTATTAAAAAGCTCTGCATTGCAAGAGAAACTACCAACAGAGCTAAGAGACAACCTATAACGTGGGAAGAAATTTTTAGCAGCTGTACCTCAGACAAAGGTCTACTATCGAGAATATATAAAGAACTGAAAAAAATCAGACCCCTTAAATTCAAAGACCCAATTCAAAAATGGGCATCTGAAATGAACAGGCATTTCTCAGACAAAGAAGTAAAAACAGCAAATGAATATATGAAAAAATGTTCAACATCACTGGTCATTTGAGAGATGCAGATGAAAACAACACTGAGATTCCACTTCACCCCACAAAGAATGGCTGCTATCAAGAAATCAACCAATAACAAATGCTAGCGGGGGTGTGGAGAGAAAGGAACCCTTCTCCATTGTTTGTGGGAGTGTAGACTGGTGCAACCACCGTGGAAATCCATATGGAGATACCTCAAAGAACTAGGACTAGAGGTCCCATTTGACCCAGCTATTCCCCTGCTGGGTGTCTTCTCCAAAGAATTAAAAGAATCATACCACAGCGATATATGTGCACCTATGTTTATAGCGGCACAGTTTGTAATAGCTAAAGCTTGGAAACAGCTCAAGTGCCCATCGACTGGAAACTGGATAAAGAAGATGTGGGGTTTTTTTTATAAAATGGAGCACTACTCTGCCATAAAGAATGAGAAACTAGAGACATTTATAGCTAAATGGATGCATATTGAGGCCATCCTCTTAAGTGAAATAAATAGGACACACATGTGTAAATACCGAATAGTTTCTCTAGTGTGAGAAACTGAAAGTGTAAATAAGGATGAAAATGATTAAAATGAACAATTGATAATTTGAAATAGGAAAAGCTCCAAAGGTTTGGGGATGGCAGGAGGGGAAGGGGAAAGGGGAAAAAAAAATAAACGAGTGAAGGGACAAACAAATCTTGGTGCATCTATACAATGGCTTATTAGTAAGCAATAAAAAAAAGAACAAACTACTGATACATGTGAAAATATGAATGACTTTCCAAGGCATTACGCTAGGTGAAAAAGGCCCGTCTCTCAAAGCCACATACTGCATGAGTCCCTTCATATGACATTCTGGAAAAGGCCAAACTAGAGTGATGGAGAACATATAGATGGCTGCCAGGGTAAGGGCAGGAGGAGAATATGACTGTGAAAGAGCATCACAGGGTAGGTTACAGGAATGACACTGTCATAAATGTGGAGGCTACACTACTCTGCATGTTTTAAAATTCATCAAACTGGATATGTCACGTGTACACACGTGCACACAATTTTATTGTATGTCAAGAAAGGTTTTTAAAAGAAGTCACTTTTTCTGGCATATAATGACTATAAACTACATGAACTGCAAACACGCACTAATAAAATAAAAAATTAATAATTTTTAAAAAGAGGTCATTTGTAATGATGAAACTGCCTTTTCCCCTGGATTCTCTTGCAAGTGTCTCACAGAGCCTTTGCCAGCTCTTTGAGAAGTCTTCTCTCTCTGCCTCTGGACCATATCTTCATGGTACTTTGTTCAGATTTCTAATCCTATGCTTGCTTATGTTCCCTTCTCCACCAGACCACGACCGCAGGACACTCAAGTTGGTTTGAGTGTTCCCACAGGTTCATGTGAGGAAGCTTGGTCCTCACATCTACTGTGTGGCAGTGTTGAAAGGTGGTACATTTTTTTTCAGTGTGCTATACCCCTAGACCAACAGGTGGTGGATACCTTTATGAGGTAGGTCCTAGTGGGAAGTGACTAGTTCACTGGGGCATTAGCTTTAGAAGGGTACTTCTCACAGGACTGGGTTAGTTCTCAAGCCTACCTGATGCACTTGCTCCTTTATACATGTAGTCACTCCTAAATTTGCTACCATGTTGAGAAGCAGCCAGGAGGCGCTCCTCAGAGGTGGCGCCATGCTGTTTGGACTTGCCAGTCACCAGATCAGCCAAATAAACATCTTTTCTTTTATAAAGTACCCAGCCTCAATTATTTCGCCTTAGCAACAGAAAATTCTTAGATTACACATAGGTAAACAAATATACACTGAATAATAGCATATATTTTAGACAACCACTTAGTTTTGTATTGTTCATGCTCAGATGACAAATAACTAGGACAGTAGTACTATATTATTTATCATATTCACTCACCTAACATATGTGAGATTAAATCTAATAGGCAACTGAAAATCCAGCTGAATTGTAGCACACTGATGGTATCTGCCAATGGCATCCTTGATTTTTATATCAATCTGTAAATTAAATGATGTTTGCTTAGAAACACTTATATTTCTTTTAAATTTTACTCTTATTTTAAGTAGAGACAGTCTACTTACTTTAGGCCCATAAAATGCTCCATCTCCTGGGTTCATTTTCCATGGTTTTCCAAATTCTATCAAGCTATTTTGCAGTTGCTGTTTATTTTAAAAGAAGAGAACATTTAAAACTTCTACTTTATTGTATACTTTTATCTTTTTATCAGATAGCTCACAAAAGCAACTATAAGCCTTAATTACATTCGACATTAGTTCAATATAGCTCCCTCTGCCCTACACAGTTACAGCTTCTGTCTCCTGGTAGAGTTCTAAGATGGTGATTGTGTTTCCTTGTAAGTGGGGCCTCTCTGTACATGAGAAAGCAGGAGGGCCCTCACTTTGCTCCCTCTTCCATGCCGTGTGTGGGTGGGTAAGAAAGCCAAGTCAGTAGGTTTTGCCATTTCTCTCTTGCTCTTCCTCTACCTCTGTATATGCAGCTGGGGGAGGGACCCTCTATGATTTACATGGGTATTGAGAGAGGAGACCCACTTTGGTCTTTAGCCTAGCTATGACATGCTTTTAACACAGTTTGTGGTGAGATTCTCAATACTGAAGATAAGTGGATGTCCATGTGGGTATAAATAAAAGGGCTTCTGAATCCTCTTGGTGCTCCTGTGAACACAGGTTCCTTGGGAAGAACCTGGTTATTCCTAAGTCCTTGGCCAGAATATTATTAAAACATCACCCAAACTCTTGTCATCAGCTTTACATGCTGGTGCCTGGGAGAGGGCTCACTCTGGGGAATGAAGGCAGAGCTGCTGCTGGGGAGCTGCAGTGAGAAGACTTCTTGTGTCACGGCAGTTTTTTCAGGACCTCAGCCAGCATCTGGTCTGTCTCGGGTGTGTTGCTCATAGGCCTAACTTTACAGCAGAGGCTTCCTTTCTCCTTAGGACCAGAGACAGCCCCCTCCATACAGCCTTCACAGGCGTGGGAAGCCCCTGCTGATTCCACTCCTCTGAAGAAGGAATACCAGTACATGATCCCAGAGAAAACCAGGCCCTCCACGGCAGTCACTAAAAATGGACAGAATGTTGGGAGCTCCCAGAGTATGACCATTGATCCTGATTTGTCAACATCATTAGATTAAGAAGTGCCTAGCAGATTTACAAAGCATGCTTCTGGCTGTGTTTGGGTGGGTCACGGAGGCGGGACCTTGAGTACTATACAGTATATGGTCCCCGGCCCCTTCCTCTCTGGCACTGTTCTGCTCTGCTTCTCTGCGGCCACGAACTAAGCAGCTTTGCCCCATCACATCCTTCCCCCATGATGTCTATGCTTTGGAGCCAGCAGGCCATGTCCTGAATCTCTGAAACCATGGGCTACATAAAACCTTCTTCTTTACATTGTGGGCATCGGGTACTGTGTCTCAGTGATGGGAAAGCTGACTAAAAGCCAAAGAAGGACCAAGGTCTGGAGAAAAGCATAAAACAGAAGTCAGTGCTTCTCATGAGGCCTCTGGAGACACAGGAATAAGGCAGACTAATAGGAGCAGACAAGGCTAAGAAGCCCAGGCCAAGAAAGCTTTAGATTATACTTTATATAAAGCATGTTTCTTTCACATCATTTCAGAGACTTCTGAATACACAAGAAAAAACCCTCAAATGTTTATCCCACTGAGTCCCAGGTGAAAAGTGGTCAGTGTGAGAAATTCCCCTGAAGTGGCACCGGGCCCATCCCTATTGGTGCAGTCAGATCCCCAAGTGACTGTGGGCTTGGCTGCTAACCTATTCAGCCACATCAGTTAAAACAGAGCAAAAATGGTGAGACTTCTACCCCTTCTCCCCATGCCAGGCCCATTCCTGGTCCATCCCTTTTTCACCTTCCCATATCCCATCCATTTCCATGTGCCTGGTGTGGTGATAAGGATGATGACGATGACAACGCTAACACCTAACGTCCACTGGGCACTTATGCGAGCCTGACACTATGCCCAGTATCTTGTGTAAGCTATTTCATTCAAGCTCACTATAAACTTAGGCAGTAGGGGTTATCACTATGATGACCACCAGAACCACCATCACCACCATTTCATGCTGGATTCTGAAGCTTAGAGGTCTTCTATAATTCCACCCAAAGAGCTAAAGACTCGAGGGAGGTAAAACAGCTCTGAGCCAAGTTTTGCATCCTGTTTGCCTCCTCCTGCTTCCATGTGGCTGGCAGGTAAATCTAGTCAGTATCCTTCCCAGGGTAGAGACTGTCTCATTTGAGTTTCTTTCTCCATGCCGCAGACATGAAAGAATTTAGGACAGGCATGGGGGGTGGAGGAGAGGAGATCCTGTTCAGAACTCAGACCTAAGTGCTTCTATACAGCTCTCTACACCCTCTGTACTCTGAACAGCACAAAAGTAATGTTACACTATTAGTGCAGTGTTTGATTCTTTCTTATTTCTCCTGATTTGTGTGTTCAGCTCCTGTGAGTATTCCAGGAAGAGGTGGCCTGACAGGCAGGTAGGGGATCTGGCCACACCATCCTCATTTCTAATAAAACAGGAGATATATCATATCCTTTTCATATTTAATGAGAGAAAAAAAGCATACAATGAGCTCAATTTTACTTTTGCAAAGCTGCAATGTGATGCCTGAGTGTCCCAGACAGAGGGTGGGCACAGCAGGCTGGGCTTGTGGAGGGGACGCAGGCATCAGACGTGGCTCCACCCACAGCTCACAACCCTGGGACTCTGGAGTTAGACTACCAAGACTCATAGGCAACACTTTAAAACCAACCACACAAGTGAAAATCTGCTGCAAATAGAGGATTCTGTTAAAAACTTGAGCTATTTGTGATTAGGACTGAAAAAGACTATAAATGAATACCTGATATAAACTTCAGAGTGTGAAACAAATATAAGGTTATATGCATTGTAAATACGGTCTGTTTAAGGACTACTTTTCATTTTAATGATGTCATTTAAAGTTCTAAATTTTGATAGAATCTCATTTATCAATTTTTTTTCTTTTATACATCATGTTTTCTGTATCCTAGGTAGTTCTTGCCTACCCTGAATTCATAAACATTTTCCCTTATAATTTCTTCTTAAAGTTTTATACTTTTAGGCTTTCATATTTAGATTCATAGATCCCTTCAGGTTATTTTCATGTATGGGAATAAAGGGTTGAGGTTAATTTTTTATATACGGATACCAGGTGTTCTAGTGCCGTTTGCTGAAAACACTATCTCTTCCTCGGCTCTTGAATTGAGTTTATATTCTATAAAATGCTAATGTTAAATAATCTTTCAAAACTCAGTGGACCACATATGTGTGGTCCTATTTCTAGATTCTCTGTTTTATTCCAATGATCTATATGTCTTTCCTTACACCAACACTGCCTTGATTACTGTAGCTTTTGAAGAAGTCTTAAAATTAGGTACTAAACATCTTCCAACACTGTTTTTTTGTTGTTGTTGATGTTGTTTTAACTTTTCTAGGTCCTTTGTACTCCTACATAACTTTTAAATTTCAATATCCAATTCTTCATTTATAGCAAGTATACACAGACCTGAAGTTTTATACATACCTTGTGTTTTCTAATCCTGCTAAATTCAAGTACAAGTTCTAGGGGTTCCTAGAGATTTCTTAGTATTTTCCCTGTAGATGATCATTTCATCTACATACAAAGATTTTGCTTCTACCTTGTCAATCCTATCCTAGTTGTGTCATTTTATTGCCACAGTATTTTGGTTGGGCCTAGGTTTCAAAGTTTAATGGACAGATAAGGAGTAGGCACATCTGCCCTTGTTCCCCACCTTAAGGAGAAAGCATTATATCTTCTCCATTCATATAAGGCGTTCTCCCTGGAAGTATGGAGTACATGTCTTTAATCTGTTGAGAAGGTTCTGTTCTACTTCTAGTCTCCTGATAGCTTTTGCCATGAACAGCTGTAGAATTTAGTCCAATACTTTTTCTCCAACTAGTGACAGGATCATATGGCTTTTTCCTTTCCTCTGTTAAAATGATGACTTTTGGGGGTGGATCTTCCAATGCTAAACCAACACTGCCATCCCTATAACAAAAACACTTTCTACATCCTGCCAGATCTGACTGCTAATAGTTTGTTTTGCTAAACAAATTTCTATCTATGTTCATACTTTTTTCTTTATCCAGTTTTAGTATTAGCACAACGTTGAGTTCCTAAAATGAGGGGAGAAGTGTTCCTTCTTTTTTCTGCTTTAATTGTTTGTTATAATTTATCAGTTAAAATGTTTATGAGCCGGCTGTTGTCATATAGGTAGGTTTTCAAGCTAGGAATATACTTTCCTTAATAGGTGCTATTCAAATTTTATATTCCCTCCAGAGTTAGTTTCATTAATTTGTCTTCCAAGGTACTTCTTAGAAGTTGTCAAGTTTATTTCAAAAAAGATTTTTGTAATACGCTTTCTACATCCTTTTAAATTCTGTCAAATCTGTGGTAATGTCCCCTAGATCTTGATATCATAATTTCAAAAATGTAATGTAAGCCCCTTGCTTCCTCTCACCTTCTCAGCTTCATCCCACATCTCCATCTCTCCTAGAAATTTTTCAGGCCTTGTTGACAGGTTTAATTGAAAGGAGAAGCCAAAGGTTGAGTAAACAGACTGCAAAAACTGCAAGCACCCCTTTATTTCTTCTTCAATCTAAAAGTAGAACAAGTAAAATGCTCAGATAGAACCCTAAAATAAATGCACCTGTGGCATTTTTGAAAATAAAAAAAATTCTTTGTGTCAGATGGATATGAAACTTGATTTAGTAGAGTAAGAGTCGCTGTTTCAGTCATCCACCCCTCCCTTCCTTGTGCCTTTACCTTGTGTGCCCACATGCAGGCTGCTGAGGCTCCCAGCCATAGGGGGGGTGTGAAAAGCAGGCCAGGGCACTGCACCATGAAGAGGCCTGGCACACAGGAGGAGGGGTAGGAGGGCTGCCCCGGGGAGGTGACAGCCATGGTGCCTCCAGAGGAAATTACTGATCTACTGACTCAAATGAGAGACCTGCTGAATGCTGGAACTGAATGAAACCTCCGAGGCCAGACCAAACATCTTATTTCACAGCAACTCAGAAAGACTAAGGGATGTGTTCAGGGTAACAGTGAACCTGTGACAGTCAGGCTTTGCTTGTACTCTTGCCTACCTGCTCCACTGTGCAGAAGATGTGAGCATCATCCTGCTGGAAGCGCCTGACTCGGGTTAAGCCACTTAAAGTCCCTGACAGTTCGTTTCTATGAAGAACTCCAAAATCAGCAAATCTAATAGGCATCTCCCTCCAAGATCGTGGACGATGGGCAAACATTAGACTAGGAAAGATGCAGGAACACAACTTTTACATAGTAAAGAATGATTATATAAATATGAAGGAATTATAATTGTCTTAAGATTTGCAAACTCCTTATTCTTAGATCATAAAGTTAAAACATTTCTTCTATGAATTATAATGGGTGTTGTTGTTATTTATTATCATTATTATTCATCACTGAGGATCCAAGCCAGGGCCTTGCCCATGCTAAACACATATGTTCCCATTGAGCTACATCCCCAACCCTCTTTTAGGAATTATTGAACCTTATGTTCACATCACTACAGTACTCTAATAATAAACTCTGTTATCTCTTCCAGAAATGTTTTTACCTGTTTTTATCACCCACTGAATATTCACTTATGGTTTATAATTCATTTAAAGCCCTTTTCGTAGGATTAGTAGTAACCAGTCTTCAGATTAAAGAATCACTGAAGTCCAAAAAGTAAAATAATAACATTAAAATCTAATTGTGATCCAGTATGCTATGTCCTTATGGAGAATCTGCTTCACTTCTAATACTCACCAGTGTCCTGGACAATTCATGGGTTTGAGGGCAAAAGTGTCCTTTTCAATATCAAAGGTAAACATGTTCTCACTGTAATGCTGCCAGTGGCCTGAGGTTTCCCAGAGTTTACTGTTGTACATATTGGGAGACAGCACTTCTGTGAAGTTACGATTGTGATATTCCTCCTACAAGTAAAGGCACCAAACATTAAACCCTGCTAGGAAAGATCATGATTCTATGCAAAGTAACACTATGAGTACAGCAAATCTTTTAAAAACTCAGGATCATGTCATATTAATTCATGATTTACGTGTCTTCAGTTTTAGCTGTGGTAGTTTTTGGACCAGGAAAAAAGATTTGTACGTGCACAATAAAATATTCACTGGTGTTATTTTATTTTATATAATATATAAAGATTTTAGTACTTTAAAATTTTTTAATTAAGATATAATATACAAAGACATCCAAGAAGATGACAGAGTGGTAAGCAGTAACAAATCAACTTCTCTAAGATTAAGAATCTAGACATTGGAAAACAACTCAGGGAAGAAAAGAAGGAGGGAGGTGGATCCCCAGGACTCAGGAAGGATCTGAAGGGAAAATCTGAGCCCACAGAGAAAGTAAAGAGACAGACCACAAGGCAGAAAAAGGAACTTTCTCCTGACTCATGGTGTGAGAGGGAGAATCAAATCTATAAAGACAGAGTGAGGGTGGGAGACTCCAGAGGCCTCCAGGGAGAAATGCACCAGTGGAATGACAGCTGGTGAGTGACTCCAGTCTCAGAGACTGCTGTGTCCCCTGGAACCTGGGACTCAGAGCAGCCATGGGTTGATAAGTCAGGGCCCACAGTGACTGGGTGAGGGACAACTGTGGGGGACATCCAGGGTCAGGGAGCCAGGATCAGGCCAGCAAGAGACACCCAGAGTGTTGCAGGATGAGTGACTCAGACCCCAGCCCCATGACCAGAGGACAGGATCAGCCAGCCTAAACTGCTGTGGATTTGAAAGTACTAGAACTGGCACCCTGTCCTAACACAGCCTTGCTGAGATCATCCAGCACAGATCTGGGTGCTGGCTGACTCCTTTGTCTCCCAGCAACAGCAGTCACACCCTGAATTGGACACTGCCACAAAACTGTAGCCCCTACAAGATGATAATCACAGGCTTGAAATCACAGGAAAAAATATTTTTTTCTTTGCTTTTTTTATTGTTTTTTCATGGACACTGGTTTTTTGGTTTTGTTTTTGTTTTTTCCTTCTTTCTTTCCCTCCTGTCTTCTTCGCCAGTTTCCCAAGGTTTGGATAATATTTATTCCTTTGTCCTTCAGCTTTGGGTCTAAACTTTTTTTTTTTCTTTTTAAGATAGGGTCTCCCTCTGTAGCTCAGACTGGCCTTGAACTCACTCTGTAGCCCAGGCTAACCCTGAACTCACAGTGATCCTCCTGCCTCAGCCTCCTGAGAGCTGGGATTACAGGTGTGTACCACTATGCACAACTCTAAACTCTTTCTCTTATTTCTCTATTTTTTCCTCTTATCCCTTTTAAATTTTCTCCCCTTATGGTCAAAATGCTCTACTGATGTGATATTTACTGTACATACTTTTCTGATTTGCCTTATTGTTATATAACTATAAATCTTATTATATGGTTGAAGGGGGCAAATTAATAGTTATCACAGTTTGTCATTTTCTAGTCTGTGCTTGATGCTAATGTTATTACTGATTGTACTTTTAGCCAAGGTGACATACTTGTTGTGATCAACTGATCTTCCTAGTATGCCAATACCTAAGTTGCCTGAGGGTCATAAATAGTGCTATAGTCTGGTACCAAGGAACAGAGTGTTAGGCCAAACAGGCAGCAACCTTTTATCCCAAATAAATTGAAGAGGCAGGATATTGGGACAGACTCAAAAGTCAAAAGCCAACTACACCTAGAAGGCATCTCTGAAAAGTAGTCATTTCAGGGCCGGGGATTTAGCGCAGTGGTTCCGTCGCCTGCCTAGCAAGCGCAAGGATCTGCGTTCAATCCCTGGTACCAAAAAAAAAAACCAAAAAAAACAAAAGTAGTCATTTCATAAAGAGGTCTACACACTAGTAAAAAAGCTAACTACCATAAGCAATTTACAAGCCTCAATGCAGAAAACAAACAAACAAGAAACAGAAAATGAGAAAACATGGAAGGAAAACGCAACCCACAACCCTCGACTCACCCAAGGCAAATGAAGGGGGTCTTGAGGTGGAAGAAATAAAAATACTCCCAGCTGAATTTTATGAAATGGTGGCAGCAGAAGTAACAAAATAGATCAATAAAAATAGATCAATAAGTCTCTTGACAAAAACAAAACAGATAATCATAATGAAAGAAATGATTAGTGGACCTAGAGTAGACACAGATTTAAAAAAAAAAAAAAAGAGGAGCTTAGGAAAGACATGGAAACCATGAATTCTCAACACAGAAAAGATTCAGATTCCATACTCAAATAGAGTACATGTATTTCCAGACTCAAACAGAAATCCAGTGGATTAAAAATTTCACTGAAAGTATATAGAGCAGAGTCAGATGTAGAAGACAGGGTTGTGGTAGTCCATCATCAAATGTAAGACCTCTTAAAAATAGCAAGGGACAACAAAAAAATCAATCCAACAGCTACTAGACAATGCAAAGAAGACTAATATAGTATTAATTGGAATCAATGAAGAATTAGAAGATGCACAAAAAGCATAAAAAATTGTTCACAGAAGTTAATAGCAGAAAATTTTCCAAGCATGGAAAAAGAACTCCATATACAGATAAGTGAGGCATATAGAGCTCCAAATAGTAATCATCAGCAAAAAAACCCAAAAAACAACAACAACAACAACAACAACAAAACACCAAGGCATGTAATAGTCAAGATTCCAGAAATTCAACCTAAGAACAGAATATCAAAAGGTGTTAAGGGAGAAGAAACAAATCACCTATAAAGGAAAACTCATCAGAATCACAGCAGACTTCTCAACACAAACCTTTAAGTCAAGGAGAGCTTGGAGTGAAGTATTTCAAGCCTTAAAAGAAAACAACTTCCAACCCAGATTGATGTACCCTGCAAAATCTTCTCTCAAAATTTATGGAGAAATAAGATACTTCCACGAAAAAAAAACCTGAAGAAATTCATGACCACCAAACCAGCACTCCAAAAACTTCTAAAGGATATTTTAGAAAAAGACAATGAAAACAACTATTCCAAGAATTCCAATAGAATGAATCCACCAGGCAAGGCAAGCAATTAAACAGAAAGGAAAGAAAGGGAACCAACCTCAGGAAAATAATATAACAAAGATAAGTCAATACATTTATCAGTTATAACCATCAATGTGAATGGTCTCAATTCACCAATCAGAAACAGACTGGAGAAGGGATCAAGAAACAATATCCAACAATATGCTGCATACAATTTCAAAAAGAAATTCATAGTCTGAAAGTCAAAGGATGAAAAACAATATTCCATGTGATAAGAACCCAGAAAAAAGCAGGGGTATCTATTCCATTTGCAGACAAAGTGGATTTCAAGTCAAGACTGATCAGAAGAGACAAAGGTCACTACACACTTGCTAAGTGAACAATCCAAGAGGAAGGGATAACAAGTATAAATATTTAAGCACCAAATACCACCACACCCAACTATATAAAACAAACATTAATGAATATGAAAAATCAGATAAGCACTACTACAATTGTAATAGGGGACCTCAATACCTCACTGTCACAAATAGACAGATCACCTGGACAGAAAATGAACAGAGGGGCTGGGAATTTAGATCAGTGGTTCAGGCGCCTGCCTCACATGCACAAGGCCCTGAGTTTGATCCCCAGTACTAAAAAAGAAAAGAAAAGAAAGAAAATGAACAAAGAAATACCAGAGATGAATTAAACCTTTCAACAAATGGACTTAGTAGATATCTACTGAGTGTTCCATTCAACAACAACAGACTACACATTCTTCTCAGCAGCACGTGGAACTTTCTCCAAAATAGACCACATACTAGCTTACAGAACATACTTAAGTAAATGCAAAGGAAATTAAATTATCCCATGCATATTATCAGATCATAGTGCAATGAAATTGGAAATTAATGGCAAAAGAAACCACAAAAACTACATAAACAGATGGAAATTAAATAACACTCTCCTAAACAATCAATGGGTCACAGATGAAATGAAAGAAGAAATGAGGCAGATTCTACAATTGAACAATAATGCCAATATGTCATACCAGAATTTACAGGACACAATGGAAGCAGTTCTGTGAAGAAAATTTATAGTGGTCAATTCCCACATCAGAAAAACAGAGAAAGCACAAATAAACAATTTAATGTTGAACATCAAAGTTTGAAAAAGAGGATCAAGTTAAACCCAAAGCATGCATGAGGGAGGAAATTATAAAGATCAGAGAAGAAATTAATGCAACTGAGACTAAGAAAACAATACAAAGAATCAATGAATTGAAGAGTTGGTCCTTTAAAGATTAAATAAAATAGACAAACCCTTGGCTACCCTTATCAAAAAAGGAAAGAAAAGGGTGAAATCACAACAGATCCTGCAGAAACCCAGATCATCAATACCTACTTTGAGAACCTGTACTCTAATAAGACAGAAAATTCAGAAGAAATGGACAGATTCCTAGGTAGATATGAATTACCAAAAGTGAATCAATAATTTTTTTAAAATTCTAAATAATCCAGTATTAGTGAAACTGAAGAAGAAAAAAAAAACTACCAACAAAGAAAAGCCCAGGTCCTGATGGATTCACTGCTGAATGCTATAAGAAATTTAGAGAAGACCTAATGCCACTACTTCTCAAACTCTAATGAAACTGAAAGGGAAGCAATACTCTCAACTTATTCCTGCAAGGCAAGCATTACCCTGTGTGGTAATTAATTGATTGTCAACTTGAGTGGAGAAGGCCCAGTTGAATTGAGTTAGCATGGTTCTGGGCATGGAAGACCCACTTTAAGGAGGATTGTTGTTGGAATGTATAAATGGAGAACCAGAGGGAAGGATTTCAGCTGATTTTCCTCGGAGGAGCTTCAGGGTTTCTCTTTGGTAGAGCTCTGGTCTTCCCCTTCAACTTGGGTGATCCCTTGGCTTTCGGCGAAGATTCTTCAGTTTCCAGCACCAGCCTTTCAGCCTGCCGGTGCAGACTACTAGGTTCTACTGCAATGACCAAGTAGGATTCATCCCAGGGATGCAGGAATGGCTCAACATATGCAAATCAATAAATGTAATACACCACATTAACAGAACCAAGGACAAAACCACATGATCATCTCAATAGATGCAGAAAAGACATTCGACAAAGTCCAACACCCATTCATGATAAAAACCCTACAGAAAATTAGAATAGGTCTTTATCTCAATCTGATAAAAGCCATCTATGACAAACCAACAGCCAACATCATACTAAACGGTCAAAAACTGAAAGCTTTCACTCTACCATGAGGAAGAAGACAAGGACGTCCACTGTCACCACTCCTGTTCAATATAGTTCTGAAAACACTGGGCAGAGCAATTAGACAAGAGAAAGAATAAAAGGTATATGGATAGGAAAGGAAGAAGTTAATTTACCATTATTTGCTGATGATATGATACTCTATGAGAAGATCCCAAAAACGTCACCAAAAGACTCACAGAATCAATAACCAAATTTGGCAGTGTAGCAGGGTACAAGGTCAACAGTCAAAAATCATTAGCATTTCCTGTACACAAATAACAAACTCACTGAGAGAGGAATTAGGGAAACCGCACCTTTCACAACAGCATCAAGAAAAATTAAATACTTAGGAATCAATCTAACGAAGGAAGTGAAAGACTTATACAATGAAAACTATAGCTCTCTGAAAAAAGGAGATTATTGAAGAGGATATCAGAAGATGGAAAGATATCCCCTGTTCTTGGATAGGCAGAACCAATATAGTGAAAATGGCAGTACTTCCAAAATTGTTATACAGATTTAATACAATCTCAATCAAAATACTAACAGCATACCTAAGAGAACAAGAGAAAACAATCCTCAAATTCATAGGGAACCAGAAGAGACCTTGTGAGACCAAAGCGACTCCATTTTGCTAAAATCCATTATTCCCCTAGTCTCTATTGTCCTCACAAATTAATGGTTAAAATGTGCTTGCTCTGGGACAAAAGACACAATCTGTAACGAAGCAAAGTTCCTAAGTTAATTACTCAACCATCTGTTTGCCCAGGAAATGAACGTTCCGGGTCCACTATCTATAGAACAATCTGTCAATGTGCTGACCATCAGTACGTGACAGTCAACCACTAACCTTTGTCCCTCTTTTCCCCCATAAAACCTACATGTAACCGGCCCTCAAACCCCCGATGGGCCTAGCCAATCAGAAATATACACTTCATGCTTGCAAAATGCCAACCAATCATGTAACTGCTAAGTGAAAAATCTCCAAACCTTGCTGTAACCACAATAAAAACCCCGCTAATTTGAAATTCGGGGCTCTCAATTCTGATCCACTGCATCGGTGACGGTTGGGAGCCCCTGCTCGAGCTTGAATAAATGGCCCTCGTGTGCTTACATCGGAATCGGCTTCCTGGTGGTCTTTGGGACTTCGCGATCTGGGCACAACAACCTAGAATAGCAATAGCAATTTTGGGCAACAAGGGCAAGACAGGGGGCACCACAATCCTTGATTTGAAGCTATACTACAAAACTACTGTGATAAGAACAGCATGGTACTGGCAAAAAACAGACCCAAGGATTAGTGGAACGGAGTAGAAGATGCAGAGACAACTCTTAGCACATTTAGCTACCTTATCTTTGACAAAGGGGCCAAACACCTTAACTAGACTCATACTAGCAACTCTGCAGGGAGCTCCCAGGCCTTTGACCTTGGACCGTGCTACATCTTGATCCTCTTTGTTCTGTGGCTTTGATCTTAGGCTGAGCAGCTACTAGATTCTCCAGCTCTCCAGCAAGCAGACAGCCACTGAGGATTCTTCCACTTCTGCTCCCACACACAACTACTATGGACTCTCCTGCTTCTGACCCTGGAAGCTGATCTAATAAATCCCCTTGCATAATTATACATATATTTTCTATCGATTCTGTTCCTCTAGAGAACCCTAACTAATACAGAAAAGAAGGAAGCTCTGATTTTTCAGCTGAAGCCTCATGTCTACCCATAGAAGCCAGGGGTGGGACAGTTCCACCTAATTATTTCTTTTCCTCATATTCTTACACAATGAGCAATAGTGGCTGAACTCACAATGTAGATTTTAGGAAAGTAAACTGAAAATAACCACATGATGACACAATAGTGGATGAGACTGTGTGAGGACACAAAGGTCATCATCCAAGGGAGGGACAGAAATATGTGCTGAGAGGCACAAGGGATGCCTGTGCTGGCTCTTCTGCATTTGCCACTGTGCATGCTGCCCCAGTCTGACTCCGGCTTACTTCTGTGATGGTGACTTCTGTGCTGGTTTGATTGCACCAGGGGTGCCCAGATAAACACTATTTCTGGGTACCCTGTAAGTGAGCATCATTCAATCTGTTGAGTCCCTGAATAGAGCAAAAAGATATAGACGTAAGCTCACCCAAAGTTCAGTAGAAGTGGAATCTTAGCCTAGAGCTTTGGAACTTCCCTCTTGTTGGGAAGAACATGCCCACTCTGGCCTCCTGCGTGACTTTCCGCAGAAATGCAGCTCTAGTTCTGAGAAAAATGGTCCCACCGAGCAGATGGCTTCTGCATAGGCCACTGTGCTCAGCACCACATCCCCCACCACCACTCTGGCCACAACTCAACGCACCAGTCGTTGGCACCAAGCCAGAGGCTGTTGATACCAGGCTGCCCCATAGCCCAGGAGGCAGTCGGGCACTGCTGGGGATCTACCCCATATATATACCTTCCCCTGTTTGGTGACTAAGAAGACCAACCGAACCCTGTCTCACGTTTCTGCTAATGGAAGAAGGCAAAATGAAAGATAATAGGACACAGGGAGATAGAGCTTTTGCAAACAGGAAGGAGACCAAGAGACAGAGGGTGGGGGGAAGGAAGGGAGGGGAAGGAGAAGTAAAAAGAATTAAGATGTACATGTATCAACTCCCTACCATGAATGCAAACATGCACTCATACAAATAAAAACTTAAAAAGAAAGTGTGTTATTCAGTAACAGAACACATTAGAAGAGCAGAATTGACTTTCCTTCAATCATCTGGGGCTGAAGAGACACGGACCCATCAGCATGTCAATTGGAAACCCCAGAGGGTCACCTCCTGGGAACAGGGATAAAAGAGAATTTGGCTGATTCTCATTAAAATGGAAGCCCAGCCTAACCCAGCTCAATCTCTGATCAGAATAATGATCAATCTTCAATCCTGGCAGAGCTAAAAGCTCCAATGGGAGAAAACATCATTAGAGCCTCTACAGTTATTTTCATATAATAAAAAAATTGCTAGATGTAAATGAAAACAAGAGAAAAAACAGCTGAAGTCCCTGGACATTTTTTAATGCATGGAAAGACCAATTTCTTCAAGTAAGTTATCTGGAAATTCAAAATCCTCAGCCTTGTCTGTATCTGCTACATATTCTCATTCCATGCCTCAAAGACCCACTCCTTCCCGACCAATGCCCTTACCTTAGCATTAGAGACCACTGGGGCTGTGTATTTAAATGCCTTTACATCTGCAACCCACACAATCAGGCCTTGAGCCTGATCATCAGCCATGTCTGTCTTGCATCTATAAAAGATAAGAAAGCCCTTTAAGGCCACCACAAAGACTTTCTGTTTATTCTGTACCCACTCCACCACGAACCTTGAGAGTTCCAGGTGCCAGGGGCTGTGTTGATCTTCCAGCAAAGACAGCACATCTAAAGCAGCAGCTGTGATTGGTCATCACCACCTGCCCAAATCTCTAACAATTTTCAGTGACACTTCAAGTCTCACTTCTCTGCCCTCTGTTTTATTACTGCCTCATACTGCCCAACCCCTAAAGCATACAGCAGGTGACAGGCCACAGGGCCAGCGTCAGGCTCCAGGGCACAGTACAATAAGAGAATACTGGGAAACAAGATGAGGAAAGCAAATACAAGAAGCAGCACATTCCATGTACCCTTTTCTCAGAAACCTGAAGAAAGTGCTTTCTCAAGTGAGAGGTGTGAATAAAGGAAGAGAAAAACAGGGATCAGGAAAGAAGGGACTCAGAACAGGAGTGACATGAATGAGTAGCCAGAATGAGGATGAAAAGAGGTCCTAAGATATCCGTTCACAAGAATCTTAGTATCAAGTTAGTTCTGGAGTGAAAGGACCAAATCAGGAAAAAAAAAACACTTACTGAGCAAACACACAAACCATTGCAGAATATGCTACAATGAGTTTAAGTTTTTGAGAGACTGTCTGAGGATAAGTTAGTGACAGGCACATAGAAATCCAAAATTTTAGGGACCAGTCATGTGTTGTTTAATGACAGGGATACATTCTGTGAACTGTTTCATTAGGCTATTTCACTGTCATCACAGCATGCAGTTACACAAACTAAGTTGACCAAAACAAAATCATCTTATGGGACCATAAGATTGCCTGGCAATATAATCTAATGAGAACACCATAATATATGCAATCTGTCACTGGCTGAAACATCATTATGTGGTCATCACTGTAACTATCAGCTACAGGAAAGGCCAAGATGGAAATGTAATCCTAGTAATGTACATAGATCACCTCTGAACAGTGTCTGTATAGTTCTAATTATGCAAACACTAATGATTTTCCAATCTATAAACTTACACTACAGGTAAGTATTTTACACAGTTGTTTTTCTGCTCTTCTCTGAAGCTGCCAAATCACCTGGGAGTCTTTCCACAGACAAAAGAGGAGGACCAGCGGCCCCGGCGCCACCTTGCAAGAAGCCCTGCTTCACAGCTGAGCATCTTGTGCCAAAGACATTTTTTCTTTTCTTCTGTCTCACCAGGAGATCCACACCTTCTCTAAGGCTTCTCTCTATATTTTACATACTCTAGATCTAATTTATATAGATGCTAGGTACAATATATAAAATCTAAAAATGCATTTAGGGAAAGAAATTATTTCCATGTTTATATTGGAAAGTACAAATTGATATTTTATTTTTAGGTTCAAAATTCTTTTTACATTACTACAATAAAATCATTGGAAATCACCATTTAACTATGAGAGAAAATCATAAAACACAATTGAATAAGAACAAAGTATTTTAAAAATTCACTTACTCGTATGAAATTCGTCAGTGTATTATAAATGAAGGCTCCTCTAGGAAGAAAAAAACAACTTCCAGGACTCAGATCATGGAAAAAGAAAAGCTCCTGTTCCTAGATTGAAACGAAAATACATTTCAAATTTCACCTTTTGTTACTTACTATTTCTCACCCACACAATACACTAGGATAAAACAAGTCATACTCAGTTACCTTCCCATCTTCTAACAGGCAGGCTTTTCCAAGCCCCTCAGTACTTATCCCTAACTGCATGTGACACAGCATGTAAAATTACAATTCATATTTATGATTACTTAGCAATGAACTTGATTTTTCTGGAGTCTGTTATTATTGACCATTAGTTTTCTTATGTGGCACTCAGGACATGGATTTCATGTCAAGACAACATGGCAAAAACTCAGAAGGGTTCACTCCTTCAAGTATTGATGATCATTCTTGTCGGGAGCAATGCTACATAATTTTAGGGAAACATCATTTGATTAGGCCTAGTTCTCCTGCCTACAGGCCAGCTATGGCATTTTGAGACAGGATTCCACCTTGGCCTACAGTCACAACTGAGACCTCAATGATCCCATGATGCTGTGATGCTCCAGGGCAAGACCACACCTGCAGGAGACACCCTGTGAGAACCAAATCTTCATCTGCATAGTTCCTCATTGATCTAGGGATTCCGCCACTCCCCAGTTATCTGTTATTTGTTTCTCCCTTTGTACTGAATAAAAGGTGTGGCAAGCTCAGGGCCTTTCATCTTTGCTGCCCAGAGCAGCACTGATCAGGCCCACAGCTCAGCTTCTCCAAGTCTCATTTTTCTGCCTTTCCTGTATAAGAAGTTAATTCGCCTTGTGCTGCCAAGGCTCGCAGGAGACCAGGACTCACTGCAGAGGTCCTAGTAACGTCCTCTTCCCTGTTCCCTACACCTTCTCCTGGCTGTCACCCACTGAGATTCTGCCTAGCACTGGGCACCACCACCCAGTGTCCGTCCTCACAGCAACCCTGCAGGCCACCCTGTAAGGTACAGCGGGGCGGGGCGTTCCTTAAGTGGGTATGGGCCCATCATAGATCGGAGTGGTCAGGACCAAGACTGAGATCAAAAACCCAACAAAACCTGTTTTCAAGTCTCATTCTTTCTACACACTGCCTTGCCTCCCAAGTGTACACAATTTTTAAAAAAACAATTTTATTTTTATACCATGATAAGAGAAGGGAGCAATTTTTAAAATCTTATACAAAATATAGGAAGGAGAGTGGTTAGAAGAATTTAAGGCATTAGCATGAAAGAACTCAACAGCAGGCAATGACTACCAGCAAAAAATAAGACAGGAGAAAAGAAAAATTTTTTTTTTAGTACAAGGGATCAAACTCAGATCCTTGAGCTTGCAAAGCAGGCAGCGGAAGAAAAATTATTTTAAAAAGTTAGTTTTATGAGACATAATCATAAGGCAATAGAAAGGCATGCTTGTGTCTCGGTAGTAATGAGGACGTGAGGCATACTTTCCCAATTTTCCTGTGATCTCGGTTCTTGGCTTCCTCTCGGAACTTTTCCCAGGTTTTCATCATTTTGTTATTAGGAAAGGATATCCCATAGATCCTCTGCAATGTTTCCATTTCAGGACTGCCCTCCCAATATGTTGAGGAATTCTAAACATCAAAAAAGATTTTAATCAACATATCAAACATCTGGTTACATGTAAAACCCCTGTTAACTACATACACAATTTTCCACTGCAACATCCATATTGCTAACTTACAGAAGACTTTCTGTACTGCTGGGAAGAATCTGAAATTGATTCTAATTAAACCTTGCCAGCCCAAATCACACTACAAATCAGTAAATTATATAGAGTCTGCTGTAGATTCCAGGAACGAAAGTGAGAGGGATGGACAGGGAATGCTGAACAGCAACTCACCCAGAGGGGAGTAGAAGAGGCAGGATGCCAGGAAAGGGAAGACGGGCCTCACTGGCTTATGGCTCAGTGTGAAGGACGTAAGAGGTAAAGCTGTCATGTGGCCCCACATTCTGTTTGTGAGAAAACTAAGGCCAAAAGAGGCAAAGACTGCAAAGTTAGCAATACACCTCTCAATTGCCAAAGCAGTGTTTTCTCTACTACACCATCACATTCATTCCCTTTGTTTTTTTTTTCCTACAAGACATTATTCTTACTGTAGACTAATGTTTTTCCTCACATTAGACAATCCAAGAAAACCAGAGGACAGCTGTCTCTTGGTTTCTGTAGGGGATTAGTTCCACACTTCCCAAGGATACCAAAATATGTGGATGCCCAAGACCCTCACATTAAATGGCACAGAACCTACACACATCTCTCTGCATACTTTACATCCTCTCCAGATTACATAACACAAAGTACAGGATATGTATAGATTTGCTATACTGTATTGTTTAGGAAAGAGTGACTCAAAAAAGTTTGCACATGGTCAGTATAGATGTGATCTTTTTTTCAGATATTTTCATTACACAGTTAGTTAAATCCAGGGAAGTGAAGTCCATGGATACAGAGGGCCAACTATACACACAGCAATATTCTTAACTATCATATGAAAAAGAAATGCATTTTAGTGCTTTCAGTAAGGCTAAATGATGAACAAAAGCTACATACAGTGTTCTAATTATCAAAATTCTAAAATATATTACTTTTAATCAAGTAAGAATAAGGTTGTTTGTTTTTTGATACCGAGGATTGAACTCTGGTCCTTGTGCCTGCAAGGCAGGTGGTGGAACCACTATGCTAAATCCCCAGCCCAAGAATATTTTGGGTTTTTTTTTTAGAATAAGGTATTTTTAAATGGCATCATGTTCAAACTATAACAATATGACTGAAATCCCTTATCCTCTAGTTTACCTTAAATTTACTGTATTTATAAGTAAAAAAAATAATAATAATACTTACCTTGAAAATCTTTATGCTTTTAATTTTTCCTGTGTGTCTTACATGCGGGCCTTTACAAAGGTCAATTAGTGGACCGCACCTGTAATGAAATATGTGGCACACGCCCAGATACAGTTATAACTTTTTGGACTCCTCATTAATAGCCATATTCTTACCTGTTTTAAGTGAAGAGTTTACTTATGTCTATGTGGTGGAGAAATTTTTAACTTAGGATCAAGGAGAGAGGCAATTCACATAGCCTCAGACTCCTGCCTTCCCTCTTTTGCTAAAACTCAAATACCATAATATATCACCTGAAAGAAACTGCATAGAGATGCCATTTTTAACTGTCACACCCCAAGGTTCTTAAAGAACTTTCCATTGCCATAAAATCAAAAAGCCAAGGGCCAGGGATTTAACTCAGTGGCACCGCGCCTGCCTTGCAAGCAGAAAGTCCTGAGTTCAATCCCTCGTAAAAAAAAAAAAAAAAAACCCAAGAAACAAAAAGCCATTCCTCTAATTAACTAATGCTGCTCTAATTAAACTAAACCCCTTGTACTAATTTTCAAGACTGAAATTATCTGAAAGTTACTCACAACACAGTAACTGGATAATTCAGTTTAAAAATGGATGTCAAAAGAAAATAAAAGTAAAAATAAAGAAAAAAGTAAACGTTAAGGTTTTCTTTGCTTGATTTAGATTCTTTGGTTTTATGATGAAATGTCTCATCATCCCTCAGGTCATTAAAAGAAACATGACTTACAATGCAAACCTCAGACAAGAGTTAAGATCACTATTAAAACACACTGGGCTATAGCTGGGGTTTTGTTTGCATATACAATGAACAAGGATCCCCAAATCTTAATAAGCATAGACTTTTCTTCAAGTACAAAAATATCAATAGAGTAAAATACAAATAATGTAGGCAAGACAAAAAGTTACTTAAATTTAACCAACTGAAGGAAAATTTAGTAAAGTGGTGCCTTATCTATTCCAACCAATTTGAAATATTTCTAAAGTTCATTGGTGAAAAAGTTTAAAAATTACAATGAATACAAAAAAAGGACTGGCTATAGACTAGCAAATAAAGTGATACTCTAAACATGAAAATGTCAATTCTTTGAACAAGCAGGCTTTTGAACCATTCCTCGAGATGGAGCTTTTACCTAACACTCAGCAAAGGAAGGAGTGCCAATGCAGCATGAAAGCCTTCAGTCTTCTAATCTTTAAATAATCCCTTAGAAGAAAAGACTTTTTTCTCAAAAATTAAATACAAGCTATTCAAATTCATAGGATACAAAAAGTGTCAATTTTTCAGGTTTTTGAGACAGGGTCTCACTATGTGGTTCAGGCTGGTCTTGAACTATGTAGCCCAAACTGGCTTCGAATTTGCAGGGATCCTCCTGCCTCAACCTTCCGAGTGCTGGGATTATAGGCATGCACCACCACACCCAGCAAGAAGTGTCAATGTTAAAAGCAAAAAAGAAGTATTAATGCTGACCTAAGTAGAGTTCTTTAAAAATTGATCTCGACCCCAAAGTTTAAAAATTAGAAGCCAGAAATTTAAAACTCAGCCTCTCTCTTCTATATCTTCATTTATTTTTAAACTTTAAAATGGTTATAGTAGTAACATTTACTTACATTATAGATGGAAAATAATAAAATCTTGCCAGGTTCAAACACAGTGGCAAAAAATAAGATAAACATAGTATCCCACATCACTGCCAAAGGGCAATAAGCTCACATTATATTTTAACAGCTTTACCCAAAGGCGACATGGCTATACTCACAGTGCAATTAAACCAGGAAATCGTAAGTATTTGACTGAAAAAATAAATGCCCTGGTGGAGAATATTTGTCATAACGATAAATGATAGCACAGGACCGTGAAAATCCCAACAGCAGGAACACAGAAAGAGGGAACAGCAATTACCCCTGGGGCAGTTTAAAGACTGATAAATACCAAGTGGCTCAGGAGCCTCGTGTTCAACAAACAGAACTAAGGGATTCTGGT
Source organism: Heterocephalus glaber (assembly GCF_053883595.1). Classification (NCBI taxonomy): domain Eukaryota; kingdom Metazoa; phylum Chordata; class Mammalia; order Rodentia; family Bathyergidae; genus Heterocephalus; species Heterocephalus glaber. The sequence goes on along the minus strand of NW_028258329.1, from coordinate 5,295,340 downwards.
GTTAAGCTCACCTCTTAGCATCTGACCCTTCTTCCTCCACTTTTCCTCCACTTTCCCTCCCCTCCCCTCGTACAGTCTCATCATGAAGGCCCTACTAGCAATGCAGGCTGATGTGTCTGGACTGGGCAATGGCAAGTGCAGCGGGAGGCAGAGGCTCACTGTGAAGAAGACGGCCCGTCTGGCTCCCACGGCTATGGTAACACGAACGTGGAGCCAGCCATGGGGCACTTGCCTGTGATCCCAGTACCCTGGGAGGCTTAGGCAGGAGCGTTCCAAGACCCTATCTCAGAGGAAAACATAAAAGCTAGAAACACAGCTTAATACATAGGTGCTGAATTCAATTCTCAGTAACATCAGGAAAAAAAATGTGGAAAGAGGAAACAGAAAGCCCTTTCTCTATGTAAGGCACTGAGTTGACACAGTCTCACCCACAGGGAGAAAGATCTTACTACAGCTGACTCCCAAAAAATAAAATTTGAGTCTCTGTGCCATCCTGAAAATAAGAGTTTCCTCCTAGGAGAAAATAAGAAAATAAGGAGAAAATAAGAGTTTCCTCTTGGTGATAAAATTTGGGGGCTCCTAACTAAAGCAGTAATCAGCTATGCAACTTTACAAATAAATCACTCTTCAGAAAACAAAGTCTGCTTCTACTGCTAACCCTTCGAGCTTACCATAGAGCAGTACTCAACTTTGTATACACAAACCTGTAAACTGTGGTAGTCGGAGTGTTGACCTTCTCCTTCAGAATGCGGCATTTAAACTTATTGTACTACAAAGGAAAACATTTACATATTATTACACAAAATGTGTGAATGAAAAAAAACTCTAATTTTTTCAAGAACCAGTGAGGGTGTCTCTTGTGTGCCAGGTGCTGAAACACAAAGGACACAGGGAGCTGTAGCCTAGAGCCTAGTGCGGGCCTGTATCCCGCGTGGCTAAGCAACACTCAGATGAGCTGTGAGTGCAAAGCACCGAGGACCTGGGAGGCACAGTGTGTGTGTGAGGGAAATATAAAGTGGCGCATTACTTCTTTTTCATATGGGCTACATGTTGAAATGAGTTTTACTGGGTTCAATTTTTATTGGGTTAAATAAAATTCTACTAAAAATTAATTTCACCTTTGTTTTAATTTTAAACTGTGGCTGCTACAAAACTTAAGATAACACATGTGGTTTAATTTGTAGATTCCCTATACATAGTTCTAATGTATAGACTGTTCTAGAAGATCCAATTTTAACTACATGAAATAAAATTCTGACAAGGATATAGCTAGATCATTCATTTGTATAAAAAGTTTACAGGAAGCAATGAGATACTAAAAATGCTAATTAATTTTTCCTTTTCTTTTTGCTTTTTGCTTTTATGACTATTATCAAAGTATATTAAATAACTACTTAAAAGAAGTAGCTGTTGGCAGAAAAAAACATATTTGTGCATTTAACTGTTGCATGCCTACACATTGAACTCCAATCATTTTCCTTCACAAAGACTGATGTGTTCAGTTCATAACAGTAGCTTCAGAGAAAGAGAATCCACAGAGTGGAGGAAAACATCTGCAACTCATCCATTTGTTGAGGCACTGCTATTCAAAGTATCCTAAGGTACTCAAAACCAAAATAATAGCAGGGTGCACCTGTAGTCCCAGTTGCTTAGGAAGCAGAGGCAGGAAGCCAGTGAGACAGCATAGCAAGGTCCTGGCTCAAAAGCAACAACAAACTCATTTGAAAATAGGCAAAGGAGTTAAATAAAACGTTCTCCAAAGAATTCAAAGATACACAGATGGCCAAAAGCATATAAAATATGCTCCATGTTACTAAGTCATTAGAGAAATCTAAGTCAAAACTTCAATGAGATAGGACTTCACATCCATTAGGATGGTCACTGTAAACAAATCAACAGAAAATAACAAATGTTGGCAAGAATGCAGAAAAACTGAAATGCTGGTAGGACTGGGAAACAGTAAGGCAGGTCCTCAAAAACTTAAGTTGATATATGATCCAGCAATTCTACCTCTGAGTATTTATCTAAAAGAAATGAAATCAGTATCTCGTACAAAAATTTGCACACCCATGTTGAGAAGCATCATTACTGACAATAGTCCCATAGTATGAATGAATAAATAAAAATTGCTATGTACATACTAAGAGGTATTACTTGGCTTTAACAAAGGAAGGAAACCCCGACACATGCTACCACGCAAATGAACCTACACAAAAGGACAAATACTGAATGATTCCACTGAGATGAGGTTCCCTGAGGAGTCAAATTCATACAGACAGAAACTCGAATGGTGGTTACCAGGGCAGCGGAGGAGAGAATGGGGTGTTAAGTGTTTAATGGGTAGTTTACTTCTACAAAGCAATGCATTCTGTGGATGGATAGTGGTGATGGCTGCACAATGTAAATGTATTTAATACCACAGAAATATATACTGAAAAATTGTTAAAATGGTGAATGTTATATTATACATATTTTGCCATACAAAAAAGAGCAAATGCAATTGTTATTGAAACTAAACCTTTTTTTAATTCAACCTCACAAAACTATGATATTATGCTTTTAAAATGTGTTCTCTGAAATGCATGATTTAAAATTAAAACTAGGAATATACTTAAGCAAACTGGTCAAAGCAGTATCATATAAGAAAATGTTAATGTTTTACACAGTTCACTGCAGGTAACAATCTTGTTTTTGCTTTGCTAGAGATTGAACCCTGGGCCTCATGCAGGCTCCACTACCACTGATCTATATGCCTAGCCCAGGGTTAAAATTTGAAAATAAAATTAACAGAGAACTGTCCTAAAAAGAGAAAATGCCCAATATTGTAGGAAGTTATACACACTGTTAAATTTAGTAGTTAGACTTTTTTAGTTTAATGCTGCTAATTGGCTTTCTCAACTCTAGAAGTAGATAACACTTCATTCTATAAGATAGAAAAAGTATTCCCAGTAGTCAGATATTAGTATATCATACTCAAAATTAATCAGATTTACAAACACACACATGAAAATTATACACCGGACCCTTCACCTATGTCCACTTGGAATTTTTCAGGAAACAGATGAGGACGGAAACATGAGGAAGGGATTGGTAACAACCTCACATAGGACACCAGACTATTGGACCGTGTGGTGAGCAGAAGCTACTTTTTGCAGTGGTGGAGGATCTAGTCTATGTTAATTGCTTTTACATTCCTACTAAAAGGGTTTCAGAGTTTCCCAAGTTACCTTAAACATATCCAGGAGGGTTTCCTTGCTGACTTCCAATCTTTCAAAAGGCTGCTTTTCTTTTATGATGCTTTTACATATGTTTTCCAGGGCTGCCAACTCGGTGCTGGACACTGCTCTAAAAAGAAGAGCCCCGAAGAATCAATCCAGGCCTTCCACACAGCGTGTGTCGCCCTTTCTCCTCCGTCCTACCACCTTCATCACTAGTTGATGCACTTTATGAATTGCAATGGTGTTTTATTGTACCAGGGCTGCAGAGAGCCAAACATTCATGCACGCAGCAGTTTTTCTTCTTTTTTGGCAGTGCCAAGGATTGAACCCAGGGCATTTGCACTAATTCGTCTTCAGCCCTTTCTTTTGTTTTGCGCTAGGGTCTTACTAAGTTACCTTGCAGTCACTCCTGGTTGGGGCCCACGCTCTCCTGCCACGCTGGGTTCCATGCCATTCCTCAGATCAGCCACACACACCCCAAGGCCTGGGACGCTCTCCCCTCGATGTCCACAAACACCCTCCCAGTTTCCTTAGGGCCTGATCCTCCCTCCATTCTGCTTAACTGTCTCTCTGCCCTTTCCTGATCACCTGCTTGGCACAGCACACACCTGGCCACCCCTGGTGTTTTTCTTCGCACAGTCATCACCACGTGACTGTAGATGGCCATTTGTTTACTGTGTGTCTTCCCTCAGCTGACTGTTGGCTCCAGACTGACTTGATCACCGCTCAGTCCTCAGCACCAAGGACAGAGCAAATGGACTGAACAGGACAAATCCTGGAGCTGTGGTACCTAGAGATGGTGCTGGTATGACACTGTGATACGATAGATTCTCTGGAGTGAGAGACTGGGAGCTGACAGATCCAGATGGAAGGTGACACTGGCAAGGCATGATTAGAGGTTTGGAACTTTCAGCCCCTACCTTCAGAGAGGGGAGGGGGCTGGAGACTGAGTTAACTGCACATCAGTGGTCAATGATTTCCTCAACAGTGCCCATGTAACTAAGCCTCCATTAAAACCTCCAAGCAACAGAGTCCAGGAAGCTGCCAGGATGGTGAAGACATCAAGGTGTTAGGAGGTGGTGCAGCCACTGGGGAGCCACGCCCTATTCCACATCCCATGCCCTGTGCCTCTTCCATCTATCGGTTCGTGGATATCCTCTGTAACATGCTTTAAGAGCCAGTAGATGTAAGAAAAGTCCCTTCCTGTTTTGTGAGCCACTCTAACAAGTTATTGGACCCAAAGAGTGGCTCCTAGGAGCTGACTTGTAACAGGTGGGTCAGAAGCATGAAAGGCCTGGACTTGGGACTGCCATGGTAAACTGGGGCAGGCTTGTGGGGTCTGTGCTAACTCTGGATAACTGGTGTCAGAATTAAATTGAATTGCTGAACACCTAGTTAGTGTCCAGAGAGTTAGTGAATCAGTTGTTGATATGGAAAAACCTCACACCTTTGGTGGCAGTGGTGTTGTAGATAAATGCAGTTCTTAGTTGTGGGTAAAAGTTGTTCAGACTGGACCAGTCTGTAGCTACAGATTGCTGCTTGCTCAGTTACAGTCATTAAACACTGTGGAGGTGACAGGCAAAGGCAAAACATACTGTATGTGTCTAGGCAAGAGATGTCATGGATCTAAGTTAAGACAGAAGTGAGGGAAGAGGAAGACAAGAGAACTCTTTAGGAGACAAAACTGACAGAACCAGACTGAGCTGCTGGAAGATGGGGTGATAGTGAGGAGTATAGGGGAACTGCATGGGCCCAAGATTTCAAATTCAGCAGCTGGTGGTACCTTTAAGAGCTACGAGGAATACAGGGCTGCGCAGTTGCCAATGACTTCAAGCACAGGCCTCTGGAATGTGTGGCCTCTACCACAGCACCTTGATTATCATGGAGCAGAATTAACTGCTCTCTAGGAATTAAGCTGTGATTCTGCTCTCAATTGGTATCATGTTGTAGCAAGTCTCACATTAGATAAACAGTACATCATGTCATTCATTCCAGGGAAAAGAACAAAAACATTGGGAAAGTACCTTTGAATCTAAACTCATTAAAAAAGAATTTTCACAAATGGTTAACCAATTTATGGTCAAATTACCCAACAGTGACTACCCAACATATAACCATTATAAAAGGATGAAGTATAAACACAGGCATTCAGAGGCCAGCATTCAGCGATGTTACCTGTCTTCGATGAACATGTCATAGTAAAATCCGTTTTCAATGGGGGGACCATAGCACAGGTGGCCTCCGTAGTAGAGCTCCATGGCTTCACCAAGAATGTGAGCACTGGAGTGCCAGTACACCTGCATGAGTGGGACAGAGAAGTCCTCACGTACCAACACGTCACCTGACAGACACGTTGACATGAGTAAGCAAGTAGATAAATGTCCAGGAGATAAATGCCAAGACATTTGAAAGAGTCTTCCATGTCCACTTGGGAGAGTGTTTTCTGTGCACTTCCTGGCATTCCACCAGAGCCTCTTGCTCCAATCGCCTGCCCTGCTGAGCTCTGCAGCAACAGCGCAGCTACTCTGTCATTTCCCTCTGTGCGGGTGACTGTGGGGAATGACACCATCCACTGGTAACACCAACCAGAGTGGCCATGTGGAAATCTGCCTTAGTCCCAGAGTGGGAGGAAAGCTGAGGAGTGCCGATACCAGCTCCCTTCCTTTGCTCCGAGATAGCCAAGTGGCTGCTTGGGATATTACTAAGTTAAGGCTCTATCTCCACCACTGTCTTCACGTGTATTCAGCACATGACTACAGAAGTCTGCAAGACGGCAGGCAAAAGGTGTTACCAGGGGATGCCAGCTAGCTGCCTGAGAACCCTGAGCAGCGAGTACATGGTTAAGTCACTGTAGTGCAGGGGGCGGTTATCAGCCCTTCAATTTTAGAATGTTGATTTAATCTCAAATTCCCAAGGAATTAGTTTTAGTTTATGGGCAACTACTATTAACTAAATTAGCTTGGTTTATGGATAAGGAATCTGTTTTAGTTTATGAACAAAGTAAAACTAATCAAGATACCAAATAAATGCAAGTGCCAAGGTACAAGGCAACTGGGTCCTCTGTCAGCACCTTCTTTCTCTTTATTAAATGGGAAACATTACAATTAGAAAGCTCTTTGATGAAATAAATTAAAACAGGGTGTTAGGCAACTGAGCAGCTATGTGCAATCCTGACCACATGGGCTGGGACATGCATTGCCGACAGACCTGAGGGTCAGCCCTCGAGACCAGCACCTCTCCTCTGGATGCCGCCAGGATGGCAGACTGGCTGCCAGCATCAGCTCAAATCTCTTTGGGGCACTGCACACACCTAGGTATTTGTTGACCAAGCACAGTTTTAGGTGCTGGGGAGACAAGTGTGCCACAAATAGATACAGCCCCTGTCCTGGTGTACTTACAACCTACTGGAGTAGAGACGGGTAATAAACAAACCTGTGAGGGCATATCCTGAAGATAAACAGGGCTCGGTAATAAAGAATAATGGTGAAGACCCCACTTTCACAGGGCTGCGGTTTGGCCTGTGTGGCTGATGTGTTGGGGATGGAACAGAAAGGCTTGGAAAGGTTGGTGAGGTGACAATGGGCTAGTGGCCATGTAGCCCAAGGGAAGCAGCACCGGTTTTACTCTAATGTAATGGAAACATTCAGGGGTTTTAACCCTTATTTTTGTTTTGTGTTTTGTGGTACCGGGGATGGAACTCGGGTCCTTGCATTTGTGAGGCAGGCGGCAGAACCACTGAGCTAAATCCCCGGCCCAACATTCAGGAGTTTTAAGCAAAACAAAAACAAAAACAAAACCTCAACATACATTTTGTTTTGTTCTTTTCAGACAAGGTTTCACTATCTAATTCAAGCTGACCTAGAACTTGCTATGTAGCCCAGGTTGATCTCAAACTCTTGGTGATCTCCCTGCCTCAGTCTCCTGAGTGCTGGGATTACAGGCATGCACCATCATGCTGGGTTTGTCACTTTACATTTTAAAAGAGTTTGATACCTGTATGGGAATGGATTTCAGGGAAAGAAAAAATAGTTTCTTGGTCAGTGGTATAACAGGAAAAGGGCAAAGTTTTGGGCAGTGGCCATGGAGCTATAGAGAAGTGGACAGGCTCCAGATGTTAGGAAAGTCCACTCTCCTGAGCTTTCCCACACACTGGAGACCAGAGTAATCAAAGATAGGAGCTGAGAATTAACAGTTTATAGACTTGTACCTTCTGAATCAATTTTAAACACGGTGAATTAGTACTGTATCATTCAGCTATTTATTTGCTATACGTTGCATATTTTAACCAGAAATTATGATACTATTCTTGTTTACATGAAGAAATTCTGAAACTTAGTAGTATAAGCATGACAATTATATAAACTAAGCTAACTATGGGTTGAATTTTATGCAGGTAATGGACCACTTGAAAGGGGACTGCAAAGTTAAGGTGACACGGTGTGTCACAGACCGACACTGAAATGTGGTATTTATTTTATAGAAAATTATATTAGTATTTAAAGAATATTTGAGTTTTGATAATTGTTCCCAATTCTATACATACAATGTTGTAAAGTAGATGCATTTTTAAACAAACATTGATTTAACAGCTAAGGCATTCTAACTTAAAGAAATAATAGCTTTAAGCAATGATAAATATAGGCTCCTTAACATATACATACATTTGTATATGTACATTCTACAAAAGTTTACTAAGTATCTGTTAAACACCACTTGTAATTTTAAATCTTAAAAGGCAAAAGAAATCCACCATTCTTGACTTTGCTATGTGGCTTTTTCCAAATATGGTTTACAGTACAACTACTGAAAGCTTAGATGGCCGGTTTTTAATACTTACAGCTTGAGCCTCCTCATTATCAAACATGAGTAGCTCGAGTGTGGAATCCCCTTCCAGTGGGCGGTCCAGGTCCCACAGTTCCCCATTCACTTTGGCTATCACTGTGTTTTCAGCCAGCTCCTGACTAGTAAGAGAAAAGCCACTTGGGAGTTAACCTTCTCACATGCTACAGTGACTCTTTATTAGAAGAAAAGATTCAAACAATTTCTGGGATTTTTTTCTTTAAAATGGACAGACTGTCCATTTAAAATGTAAGCTAATGGGACAGTTTTATCTCGTAGCAATTATTTTACACATAAAATATATGTTTACTATACAAATCTTGAAAAGTAAAGCACAATGAATAAAATTAAAACCACACATAAACCTCAGCACCCAGAAATGTCTCGGAACATCGTGGCACATGACTACCCAGTCTTTTTTCTGCACCAGTCCCTCCTCTTTTTAAGACATGGTTGCCACCATAATTTTCTGGCCTCCTTTTCCACTGCCATGCCGTCGGGCAGACAGACTTCTACAGCGGAGGCACACTCACTAAGGATGCCTCCACTTCGGCACACCCGGGCCTCCTGCGGTTTTGCCCTCACCCAGCGCCTCGGGCAACTCTGCCTCTTCTGTGAATGCGTCTGTCAGAGTGGAGACTGTCAGGTCAGTGGGCACCAATGACTTCTGACAACACCACGTGAGCGCACTTCCTCACACCATGGAAGATTTTTTAAATCTTTGTCAGTGTTATGTTGAGATTTATTGTTTTGGTTTCTTTGATGAGTAATTTTAATTTTGAAGAATGGTCCATTTCCTTTGGCTATTTTCTATTAATGTATTGACCTTTTTCTGTTTTCAGTGTATCTTCTAAGTAACATTTATTGTTGGAAAATTATTAATAAAAATAGAAAGAGAAGAAACCCATACAGAAAATCACAAAGAAAAAAGATCACCCACAATCCTACCACCCAGAAATTCCTGCTATTGTTCTGTTCTGTATCTTTCTGCATCATCTGATATACACACCAATACAACAAACTTAATAGCATCATTCTGTATTTTGTATTCTATTTCTTAAAATCAACACTAAGTCATAGCATTTTCCTTAGCAATAGACTTCTAAAATATGACTTAATTGTTTTAAGGGAACCAAGACTTGCTGGGCATTTTGGTTCCTTGTGGGTGTTGTTGTTGTTTTAGATGATTACAAGGTTGCAATCAACATTCTTGAACAAACATCTCAGTATTCAATTATTTTCTCAAGAAAAATTCTTGAAGTAAAAGTACTACATCAAGGGACATGAATTTTTAATGCTTCATGTTGGAATTATATTGCCAAATTCTCCTCGTAGCAAAGGTGCAGAAGTATCCTCTCTCTGCTCTCAGTTTTAAGTGCTGTGAAATTAGATCCTCTCTACAATGTAATGTTTTGTTTTATTTTCTTGGTACCAGGGATTGAACTCAGGTCCTTTTGCTTTTGAGGCAGGCAGCAGAACCACTGAGCTAAATCCCCCACCCTACAATGTAATGTTTTAACTGGCATTTCTGTGATTAGCCTGAGTAGTAGGACAACACTGGCTAAGAGCCTATTCTCTGGCATAAGGCCTAGATTTTAAACTGAACAAATTACTCAGCTTCTCTAAGCCTCAGTATTCTCATCTATAAAATGGGGATTATAAGATCTTCCTTACACATGTATACCAAGGTTTAAATATGATTATATATGTTAAGAACTTAATGCTAGATATTATTACTGAAGTAGAATAATTTTCATTTTGCTGACTGTGACTGATAAGTATCCCTCAAATGCCTTCTTCCCTTCCTCTACTAATTTTTGAACCTCCCTTTCAGCTAGATGTGGCCACGTGACCAGGACAGGTGTCAAGGAACATAAGCAGAAGTGAGTGCAGCGACTCTGTCTCAGCCTTAAAACAGTGGAGGACACTTCTCCACTTTGTCCATCTTCTGCGGAGCAGAACACATACGTGCTGTTAGCCCTGGACTGTAAAGACAAAGGCAACACTGAAGAGGCCCAGTCACTACACGGAAGGAATTTAGGTCCCCAAATAACCAGGTGCAGAAGTGCTGCCCTGCTAACCTGGACCACTCACCTCCAGACTGCTTTAAGAGAAAGAGACTCTGACAATAGTTAAGCCACTGAGTTTTTTGTGGTGTCTTTGCTGAAGCATCTAAGTACCTTAACTAATACAGTGATAAAGACCTGCAAGTAATAAAATATGACACATTTTTTTTTGGTACCAGGGATCAAACTCAGGTCCTTGCACTTGCGCAGCAGGCAGCAAAACCACTGAGCTAAATCCCTTACCCTGCAAGTAATAAAATATGTGCACTGGCTTAGTGGAGGGACACTGGGTTGCAAAAAAATAATACCTAAGATGTAGATAGCCAATACCCTTTTAATGGTATTACAAAATATTTGATAAAAACTTGCAGACAAACCATGTGTTACAGCAGCACATGAGGAACCAGATACAAAAAGGTAGGATGTCAATGTACACTGGCTAACTCCCGCAGCTTTCAGCAAAATAACTCCAGAACGGGATAAGCTCAGCTGCAAATTATCTCAGTCGCAAGCAGAGAGGGATGAGACTGACTTTGCCAAGGAAGGTTTCCTCCCACTGTGGTCTGTAATTCAAACTGACTAGGAGTCCAGATATGTGGCACTGTGCTTATTGGAAAGACAATCTTCCGTCCCACACTGCAGGAGGGCTGGGCACTGACACCCCTTCTCAAAGGCCGTTTGTTAAGGACACACAAGAGGGGCCAGAGGAGCTGCAAGAATTAGAGTGAGGGTGCTGCCCTCCCACAAGTCGTTGTTTCATATGACCTCAGTCTATTCAATTGAGGGAAGGAGGAATAAACCAAGCACAAAAGCCATCCAACAAAAGGGTGAGGAGTCTGTGTCTACACAGAGTCTTTAAGGGAGATTACTTTCATGTGGGACTGATTAGCAGCTAACAGACCAGAGCCACACTACAATTAACTGTTTGAGGGAATCACATTGCGAATCACACCACAAGCCCCTCTTACAAATAGCTATGATCGACCTTTAAAAGGACCTGGAGCCCCCAGGAGTACACCTTCAAGAAATGGGCTGTGCACACTGTACAGTCCTCAAGAGGACAAACCTTCCTACATTTTAGATGCGGGAAACACTATGAGCTTCCCAAAGACAAACTCAGGGCCTAGAGGGCTGTCGTGGACAAAAGAGCTGCTTTCGGAGAATATAAGGTGACCAGATGGGCTGACTCAAGCACAAACTATGGGCGTCACAATTGCTGTGAGCAGAATCCAAGCTTTCTGTACACCACTGTCTACCATGTTTCTCCCCTTCTCCAAATGGAGACTTTAATTGTGATCGCCTTGCACCTGCTGTATACACTGTGGTGTGAGCAGACTTGTCTGTGAGTTTATTTGTTGTTGGGATGCAGCAGCCAGCCTGCTTCACACTGGGCATGGGGTGTTCTGCACATCACTTAGAAAACTTGAGCTTTGAGCAATGTATGGTGCCTTACACTGTCTCACTTGGGAGGGGTAAGTGTCAGATTTGAAAAAAGAGCAAGCACAGGCAGCTGATGTTGGGAGGGGTGGGCTGGGACAGATTGCTCACTGTCCCCTAAACCATTCTTCTTCTCTTCTGTGGTTAAGAATGCTTCGGTGGGACACATGCTGGCCTGTAGAAGCTGTATTTCCATTCTCTCTTATAGCTAGGTGTGGTGTATGACTAAATGTAAGCTAAGAGGACAGAGGTAGAAACGGAAGTATGCTACTCTGACAATTCAACCTCAAAACATCACTCTTCTTCAGCCTTCCTTTCCCGTCTGCAGGCAGGTCCACAGATGGAAACTGGCCTCCACTTCTAGACATGAACAAGCCCTACCTAGGGGATGGCAGATCGCCAGGACAGATCCTGGGTCCATAAATGACTGCATGGACCAGAGATGTCCACCAGCCTCTACTGGCCACTTTGAGACAGTTGTGTGAGATAATCTGACATCTGTCTTACTCAAGCTACTGTCTTTAGGGATCTCTGCTAAAGTAGTTTAGCCTAATTCAGTGGCTCTTAAACTTTAGCTTGCATCAGAAGCCCTGGAGGGCTCATAAAAAGATAGCTGACTGAACCAAGAAGTTTGAGATCAGGTCCAAGAATCTGGTTTTTTAACAGGTTCTCAAGTGATTCTGATTCTGCTGGCCTGGGAAGCACACTTTGGGAACCAGTGTCCAGCGACACTTTTCAGGCAGCCTGACACCCTGAGAGAAAATGTAAACTTATGTTGACTTCAAAAGTCATTTTAAACTCCCACATCATCACTCCTGGAAAACATGGAAACATGTTGGGAAGACCTTTAGAGTACATGATATCACAGGATGAAACAGAAATACAACTTTATCCATATTTTTCAAAAGAAACCTGAGAACTTCAACTGTTGAAACAGTTTTCTTTTTAAGTAAGTTTATTTACTTGGAGTTTTGAGCTAATGCTTCCATATAATGTAATTGTATCTGATGCTAGAAATTAATGTTAATAAAAACATCGTAACTTCACTAATGTATCTAATTTCCAGAAAGGTCAAAGTACTATTCTAGAATTGATAATAGCTTTGACACTTACATCTTCAATCTATAATTAAAGACCTATATAAATTCATGAAAAATACTTGATTGATGAATGTACTAGTTAAGCTTAATTATCAAATTGGTTGTCATGGAAGCTGCACAGAGATTAGTAACGCATACTTCTGGGTGTGTCTCGGTGGGCCAGGAGGTCATGATCTTGGAGACTGTATCTGGTCCCTGGCCTCCTTCATCTCTTGTGCTGTTCCCCTGCTTTGCTTCCTGGCCACTATGAACCAAGCAGCTGTGCTTCACCACACCCTTCCAGCATGTTTCTGCCCTGGAGCCAGCAGACCATGGACCAAAACCTCTGAAATCGTGAGCCAAATAAACCCCTCCTCCTTTAAGTTGCAGGTGTCAGGCATTATGTCTCAGCAATGGGAAAGCTGACCAACACAATGAATAAAGTCAGTCCAGTAATGTGGCCTGTAAAGGAGTACTGCTTTTTCTCCCACTACATATTTTTATTAGAACTTTAAATTTTGGACCTTTTAAAGTGGAAGATATTGTTCTCTGATATTACATTACTTATTTAAATGGCTTTTATTAGAAGGCAGAGGGAAAAATTCATTACATTTAACTTAACGGAACAACAAAAAAATATTTTGGCTAAGAAATCATTTTTACCAGGCTCTACTATAATTACTTAATACTACTGTCTCCAAACTCTCTCTCTCTCTCTACATATATGTGTGTGTGTGTGTGTGTTAGTGTGTATGTTTTACCTAATCTCAGCAGCCACTTCATAAGGTGTTGTTTTCCAAACTTCTCCTTCCAGTGTTTTCCCATCAGCCATGCTCACTGTGATCACATTGCTTGTATTCTCCTTTTCTTCATAAACAGAAAGCAAGTGCTGATCTTTCTTCAGTGTTTCAAATAGTTTCAATCTTTCTTTCATGAAAGTTGGTTGTTTCACCTGAAAATCGTTAGAATACAATGAAGTTCACATACACAGCCCACTTTACTGCCAACTCCTCAGCTCTAAATCAGTTCCGGCCCTCAATGCCTTCTCAGCATACATACACTGATGAATGTGACAGTTAATCTTGTCAACCTGGTTGGTGAGGGAGATGCAAAGAGATTAGTAAAGCATGCTTCTAGGTGAGTGTGTGTCTAGGTGGCCATGAGGACATGACCTTGGAAACTATGTCTTCCCCTCCTGAAGACTCCTCTCCACTAACTCCTTGCTACTGCTAGGAACCCAGCTCAAAGCGCACCTCCTCTGACTAACACCACTGGGCATCTCCCTTCTCTACTGTTTACTGCATATGTATGAAGAATCACACAATATGGCATTTTTATATACAGTATCACTCCATATCCATGGGAACTTCATTACTATGGACACCAAAATCTGAGGATGATCAAATCCCTTAAATAAAATGGCATAGTATTTGGATATTAATTTATGTAATCTTTCTGTATACTTTATTATCACCAGATTACTTAAAATACTCAATACAATCTAAATACCACATAAATACTTGTAACATTGTGTTATTTAGGGAATAATGATCCAAAAAGGCTGCACATGTTTATTACAGAAGCGGTTTTTTCCCCATTTTCAACCCAGTTGACTCTGTGAATGTGGACCCTGAAGATACAAAGAGCCTCCGCACCACCTAACTTCATCCCGTCCTTGTCTTCCCTGCATTTGTCTGAACTCCTCAGCAAGAGCCAGACTGAGCCCTTTGAGGCCACATATTACTCCCCTGTTCCTATCTAATGTTGATGCTCAGATAATACTTTCTGGTTGTTTTAATGATTTATACTTAAAACACAGTGTAGCTCATTTTCAGAACACAAAAGAAGAGCCTTGCTATGTCAATTAAATAGACTACAGAGCACTTTAAGAGCTGTGTGGCTAACTCATGTCTACATTAAGATATATCCAAGGCTTGGAAGGTTTTAAATATGGTGTGCCACAGGTAATAATTAAATCAGTAATTGTGTTTATCAAAGATCTTCTGTATGCACTTTTAAAACTACAGATGGTATTTTATATTATTTCCATAGCAATGACTTACCCCACTGTCAAGCCCATTTTCTTTCAATTTTTTCTTTTTAGAGTCCTTTTCTTGCCCTTGACCAGGAGGAGGCTGAAAAATACATTGTAAACCACTCACACCAATCAATGGCAACTAAGAGCAATACATCTGGAACCTGAGGAAGGAGGGGCACAGCCAGCAGTCCGCATGCACCCTAAGCTTACAGTGAAGAGTGGGGCTGTCCACCACCTATCACCCTCCACCGGCAAGAAAGTCACTTTCCAGGGTTCTGTCCTCCTTGCCTGTGCATTTCACACTCCTGGCTAAGCACACTCATCTTTTAAAAATCTCCCCACGACACTTTAACAGATAATATCACTGGGAAAGGCGTGACTGCCATCAGACACTTTGGATGCCCAACTTCACAAAGATGTTGCTGGTGCCCAGTTACCCCTTGGCCAAAAACTGAACATGCCAGTCTGAAAACGTCTTCAGGTCTTACAAAGCTTACTATTTTACAGGAAGATGCCATGTCCCTTAATGATTTAAAATATTAAAATACTGTATTAAATAACGCTAAATATACAGATTTCCTCTCAAGACAGACCACCAAAACAAACAAAAAATAAGCAAAAGCACCTGTCCAGAATACCTTAGTACCAGCCGTTAGAGGGAATAGTAGCTGTTGGTATTTCTGGCCAAGAAAAGAATAAGGAATCCTAAATACTAAAGTTTTTTTTCCCCACACAAATGAAAATGCCACTTCTGCAGCAGGTTATCTCCTGGAAAAGTGTGTGAGCACCTTAGGTCGACTTGGCGATTGCTGCGGCTGTTCCCAAACCTCAGTGGGACGGGGCAGGACACGGGGCAGGACACTGACTGCAGGGCTGGGTGCCCGGCTGGGCAAAGGGCGGCAAAGGGCGGCAAAGGGCGGCAAAGGGCGGCAAAGGGCGGCAAAGGGCGGCAAAGGGCGGCAAAGGGCGGCAAAGGGCGGCACAGGCGCGGCACAGGCGCGGCAGGCAGGCGGGAGGCAGGCAGACGTCCGGCCCGGCAGCCCCAGCCCCGCACCCACAGCAGGGTGCAGAGCCGAGCTCTGGGGCACGCGCTGCACGCGCACCGTCGGGCCCGCGGTGGCCGGGGTCCAGGGGCGCGAGCCCGCCGCGTGCCCGCCCAGAGCCCCGCGCCGTTACCTGCGCTCCCGCGGCCGCGCGCCCGGTCTCCCCCGGCGTCGCGCTCCCCAGCCAGGCCCGGCGGCTCAGCGACTCGGCCAGGTTCAGCCGCAGGCGGCCCAGGCGCTGGCGCAGGTCGCGGTTCTCGGCCCGCAGCTGCGCCACCTCGCGCGTGAGGCTCGGCCCCGCGGCCCGGCACGGGTCGGCCGCGCTCAGCTGCTCGTCCCGCAAGCGCTGGACCTCCGCCCATAGCTGGCGAATGTCCTCCTCCTGCCGCTCCAGGCGCGAAGCCACGGCCTCGGCCGCCATAGTCCCGAGGCCCTCAGGCGCCCGCGCCCCGCGGGGTCAGCGGCAGCGTCGCGCGCGACTCGGTTCAGAGATGGCAGGCGGCGGGGCGGGGAGAGGGGCGGGGCCGCAGTTGTGCTCGCGGCAGGAGGTGAGGCCAGAGGCAGCGGCCTGGACCTGGGTGGTGGAGACGGGGCCGCTGAATGGGCTGCCCTCAGCGGTGTGCACCGGTGCAACGTGCAGTCTCCATTACTCTGTCGAAGCTATCACCTCCTTACATAGCTGGGGAATTGAGTCACAGAGCTCCTGTCGCCTGACCAAATGTCACACAGCCCCTGCATGAAAGAGCTGGGATTCAAGCTCAGCCAATCTGATGCCGGGATCTATGAACTGACACCATGGTACCTTTTTAGGGATTAATTTTATTGATACACTTTTGATGTACATGACGTTCCCATTCATCATAGGGAATTTTTACCTGTACATGATAGATCTTAATTCTTCTTCTTTTCCCCATTCCCCTCCCTCCCTCCAACCTTTCGTCCCCTCTTTATAAGCTTTGTTTCCATTTTCCCCTCCTATTCTTTTTCCCCCTTTCCCTACTATGGTACTTTTTGAACCTGATAAAACTTAACTGAGGATGTCAGATGACGGGTTACAGGTAATAAATGCCATAAGAATTCCAAAACGGGAGAGTTTACCTTGGACTAGAGTGGTTGGAAGAGATTGTTCTGGAAAATAAAGGTTGGGTGATGTCAGACAGGTGGAAAGGTAGTTAAGTACCATTCCAGGAGCAGAATTAGTGTGGAAAGAGCTGAGGAAAATAAACTAATTAACTGGAATCACCAACAGCCCCAGGAGGAGGTTCCATAACCTTTCACATGGAAATTTAAAAACCATCTGTTAAAGAAGTCCTTGTTGAAAGGAGAAACACAAAGCGCTTCTGCAGAAGGTCTGCTTATCGCAAGGTAAGGGAGAAAGAGTTCAGAAACTACTCTTGATGTGCTGCCATATGACTGAGCAAGAGCAGATGGGTTGACATTGGATCTATGGTTCTCATTGTAGAAGAAAGATACAAATATGGAATCAGGCAAAGCAAGAAATAGGGAACAGTTTGAAATTAAAGGGATCAGTATAAACTCATGATTTATAAAACGTATGTGAATGTGCTTGTTTATGTCCACATATTTGTATGCATGTGTGAGTATATGCATGCATTTATATGTGTGCATACACACGCATATATTCCCTAATGCTAGATGCTGAAAGGGTCAACAGCAAAGATATGTAGGAGCAACAAGGACACCTAGCATCATAGTCTTGATCCCTAGTATCTTTTCTTACTAAAGGAACCAGGACTTGTGGGAGAAAGGCCTATCCCAGGGCTGGAGCATGTGCCAAGACAAGCCTGTCACAGCTTGGTTTTGCTGGAAATTAAGAAAGGGCTCCCCGGGACTGGGGATTTAGCTCAGTGGTTCTGCCACCTGCCTCGCCAGCGCAAGGTCCCGAGTTCGATCCTCGTTACCAAACAAAACAAAACAAAAACAAAAAAAAAAAGAAAGGGCTCCCCATAAACATGGTAACATCACAGGACACAGGAGCCATCTTGAAGGAGTTCTCACTGGCCAAATGTACCATTTGAACACTAAAAATAATTAAGTATAGAAATAAAATATAACCATTGAAAAACATAGGAGCTCATGACTCGACACCAATAATAGATGAAACAAGGAGGGAAGCAAGAGCTCAGCTTATGGTCTAATGCCAAGGACTAAATGTGAAGTGCAGAGGTAAATATGGAATCACTCTTCCACCTTCAGACTAAAGGCGAAATTAAGCGAGAATTATCTTGTTCAACCTAGGGGACGGTGTTGAAAAGCAGCAGGAATCTTGCATGGTTATAAAATATCTGCCTGTAGACTGTGACTAAGCTGCAAGGGAGAAAACAAAAAGTAATTATGCAGTGGAGAAATCAGGCAACACTTTGACCAAGTGATCAAAATTAACTATCTACGAGCAACCAGTGGGATCATGGACCTCCAGATGTGATATTCTGAGGAAAGCGTAACATTCCCTGTACAGAAGTCACACCTAGAATGCATAACCCAATCTAATCACAAAGAAATTTCATACAAACACAGATGTGATACTTTTTTTAAAAAATAGCTCAGAGGAGAAACTGTATTCTTCAAAAATGCTATGATACAATGCAAAATCTGTAGAAATGCTGCAGATTCAAGGTAACAACAAAAGCTAAAGAGTCGTGACAAGTGCAATATTTGACTCTAAATTTGATCCTAATGGTAGAAAAAGCCTTACTAGTTTAGCCAACAAAATTGGAATATGGATGGTATTTTAGGTAAAAGCATTGTTGATGTAAATGTATGATGCTGATAATTGCTCAAAAGCTATATAAGAAAATAAATTTCATAAAAACAAGCTGAAGTATTTAGTCATGATAGATGTAACTTTTTTTCCAAATGGTTCAGGAAGAAAATTGTAGAGGGGAAAAGAATAAATGTTAAAGCAACGGCTAAAATGTTAGCTTCAAATGTAGGCTTTTTAAAACATCTACCAGATTATGTTGTTCCCCAGGGCAAAGCCTTCAGGAGCTTTCTACTGCAAAAAGAGTAAAATCTCAATTTCTCTTCAGGACCTACCAGGCCAGCAGGACCAAGCTCCTGCTGGTCTAACATTACCTCACAACCTCCACACCCTGAGACCCTCATGGAGCTCTCAGATCCTCCAATACATCCCATTCTTTCCTACCTCTGGGATTTTCCACATTCTGAGTCTCTACTTAGTATCTTCTGTCCACTTCTTTTCATCCTGGATGTCTTAGTTTACGTGGCCCCTCTGCACTCTGTATGAGCCAGCCTTGCTCCCATTCTCTCTCAGCATCTTTTCCAACTATATTGTAATTATTTTATATTACTTGCCTACTTGATTTTTTTCTATCTCTACCTGCACCTCTTCTCTGAAGTAGGAAGGTTGATCATTCGTCGTCATGTACCCAGCACAAAATGGGCAGTCAAATAAATACGAGTAGATATGGCTACAAAAATAAAAATAAATAAATAAATAAATAAATAAATAAATAAATAAATAAAAGCACAGAGGCAGTAAGAAGATGAGTAGTTGCAGGGGCTCAAGAAAGGAAGAGTGAATAGAGAGAGTACAGAGGATTTTTAGGGCAATGAAACTATTCTGTCTGATACTACAATGGTGGATACGTGTCCCTACACATTTTCCAAACCCAGAGAATGTGCAATACAAAGAGTAAACGCTAATGTAGACCAGGGACTCTGGCTGATAATGATGTATCAATGTTAAGTCCACCCACTGTGCCAGATGTCTGACTTTGGTGATGGATGAGGGCTGTAGGGGAGGTTGTGCATTTGCAGAGCAGGGGTCTATGGGAAATCTCTGTACTGTCTGCTCAACTTAGCTGTAGACCTAAAATAAAATTACAATTGTTTTAAAGAAAAAGAAATGGCCTAAGAGGCCATAAAATACCACGAGATGGCATTCTTTTTCTCAGAAGTTTCAGTGAGGAACCAATTTAGGGAAGTTACTAGGGCTAAGATGCAGCAGAAATTCTGGCTGCCTCTGCCCTAGGTCTTCATGAAGCCCAGAGGGCTTCACAATATTGTCACTGCCCAGCCCCGGGTTTATTCTTTCAGTAGGAGTTTGTAAATGAAGGTTTTATTATTATTCAGGTATGGCAGGGCCAACAGCTTAGCTGATGGGCACCACCGGAAAGAGTTCATTACTCACAGTTCCCACGAGGAGGGAGTGAGCAGAAGAGCCAGATGTTCAGAAAGCAGGGGCACAAGAAGAAAGTGTGGACAGGAGCCTTTTTGTTGTTTCTGTGGGAAGGGGCAGGTGAAGCAGGGCAAGCAGGTTAATGAGGACTGGACTGTTTGAATAATTTCAGGGGCATAGGCACTGGGCATAGGCGCTGTCCCGCCCTGACCTGGTGTTTGGCCCTGGGATGATCAGTGTAGGTGGGTAGTGGCCCCGAAGCCTAAGAGCCTGATCAAAGAGATGGTTGGGGTGTTGCTTTGGATTGGTTGGTTTGCATATGAAAAGCAAGTTTTCCAGGGAGTTCTTTACTCTCTCCAGGGATTAGGTAGCCCTGGGAAGGGCAGTCTCTGGGGTAGCAAGGCTCCAAAAATATCAAAGCATCAGAACCACATGGTTAATACAATGGCGTGTAGTGACATCAAGTTATTTTCCCAAGGTCACACACAAGATCAGAAGCAAAACCAGGCAAAAATCTTTTCTTGGAGTTACTACCAGATCACTAACAGGTGTTTTGATCTGAAAAGTAAATTTCCTCAAAAGTAAATCCTCCACACAAATGCTGTAGAAAAAAATCTAATTTCTTCTGTAAACCAAACTGGCAAAAGTATTACAAGAGCTAAAGATTTTTCACCAATTTCCTAACTAGAAAAAAGTCAGAAACACTGGAGATCCTTTAAATCACTCCTCATGACCTGCTCATGATCTTAAGGTGACTTTTGGAGAGAAGACACAGGAGATGTGAGGGGGAGAAGGACCCTGCTACCGTATCTCACTTGTTATCACCAAGTGCAGAGAAACAGGAGAGAGTGTGCACTTGAGAAAGAACTGGCCACCTGCAGATGGGGCCAGGGACGTCCCGAGTGGGCTCCAGGGCCTGGGCAGTCCCAGGCAGGTGTAAACATGGGGCTAGCTTGGAGCAATCGTATTATAGCTGCACCATCTGCAATGAGGCATTGCTTGTGGCAGCAGTCTCCCCTGAGCCACCAATAATCCCTTCTCCTAAGCTGGGTTCATTAAGTGGACACCAGGCTTGGATCAGAGGAGAGGGGTCATTTACAGGACTGTATTATTTAACCAAGCAATCATTTTGAAGTTTTAGTTATTTTTTCCTGTAAGGACTGTGTTATACTAAGAAATAGCAGACACCAGGCAGGCTAACAAAATGGAGCCACTGTTATGCACAAGTGGCTTTGCCTCCTGCCCCTTTTCTTTTGCTGTCTATGTCCTTAGTGCACAGAGATGTCTAACTCTAAACCGTGGCGGTGAGAAGTCCATGGAGAGATGAGCAGCGGCGTTCCTGATAATGTTCCTACATCTTGATGGGACCATTCATTCTGCACTGTGAGCATGGTGTATTCATGGTGGTATAAATAATCATTTGGGGGTGGGAGGGTAGGGAAATGATTATTTGGAGATGCAGAAAGAATTTGAATTGAGTCAGCCAGGCTGTATCTCTTGTTCAGCTTTGAAGTTTACTGCCACAAGGGGTTAATTAGCATAATACAATCCTCTTGGGCAAGACAGCCAGCACCACATTTCGTCTCAGGTTTAATCTGATGCCTTCCTTTCCCCTGCAGACCTGTAATAAGTCTAGACAGCACTATGCCTGTGCTGCCAGGTGTCTGTGTGGCATGGGCATTGCCTGCAGAGGCCATGGAGTGGCAAGGGCCAGGAGGGAGACATTCCCCCAGCTCTCCACGGGCCAGGATGTTTGAGACAGGAGCCAGGTCTTGGTTTTACTCCTGTGAGACTAGGACACAGAGAGAAAAGGAGAAGAGGAGCCAGCAGCTCTCAGAAATACTGATGAGATATAATGAGCAGATCCTGAAGGAATTCAGCCTGCGCCGGGTGCTCCCCTGCTTGGTGTACGATGGCGTGTTCTCCCTGAAGGAGTACAGAGAGATCCTTTCATGGCACTGTTACCCGAAGAGGGTGGAGTGCTTTTTCCTGAAGCTTTTTTCCAAGGGTCCAAGCGCTTTCTGTGCTTTCTGCTCTCATCTGGAGGAGTTCAGCCCTTACCTGCTCACCTCCGTTTTTCTTTATTACCAAGGTAAGAATATAGTTTGCTCTGAAAAGTAGTAAGTTTAATGATGGCCTAATCAAAATATCAGGCACCCTAGTCAGGCTGTGTAGTAGCAGGTTTCAACACAGCACTGCTTTTTAGCTTACTAAAAACATCCAGTGCTTCTCTCTAAAAATCTCATGATGAAGAAGTAAATGTCTATAATGCCAAAGAAAACCTCAAAAGGACCCTGGTCCCACCTGCGGGATGATTTCTAAGCATCTAATACAAAGATTTATATCTTGTTTTAATGAGGATTTTTAAGTGCAATGCACAAAATATTCGTAGATTACAGAAGGTTGAACTGAGCTTTCATCTCATAGATAAAGACACAAAACAATCATGGTTCTTCAAAGTGTTACTGTATGGCCCAGGAATTCCCCTGCTCGGTATGTACCCAAAAGAGAGGAAAGCATGTGTCTACAAAGATCTGTGTAAGAATGCAATAGTAGCATTATTCATAATAGCCAAAAAGCAGGAACAAGCCAAGTGTTCATTGACTGATGGATGGACGAACAAAACATGGCATATCTATACAAATGGATATTATTCTGCCATCAAAAGGAATGATGTAATAATGCATCATTCAGATTTGTGAAAAATGCAAGAAAAGGAATTGAACCCATTCATATTTCTGAAAATGCAAGAAAAGGAATTGAATTACAGTGGACTCTCGAGTTACAAACAGCCTGACATATGAACAAATTGGGTTACAACCAAAATTTTTGTTTTAACTTATGAACAAAGTCTTGAGTTACAACCCAAATGCCAGCCACTTGTGCTTCCAGATGGTCTCAGATACAGATTTAACCCTTAAAGAGTTCTGGAAGGAGCATTACAGCATCCTTTCCTGTGTGGGGTTAATTGAAAAATCTTGGGCCATGTCTTTCTAAGGACACTGAGATCTGCCTGTATACAGCAGAGAGACTTTAAAGGAAATGTAGAGGAGCCTGAGCCTTCAATTGACCAACTTGAGTTACAACCAGGCCTCGTGAACAAATTGAGTTCATAAGTCAAAGGTCCACTGTATTTTGAAATAGCATCTTGTTGCTGGTTTTCATTTACCTTTAACATTTCTCCAGGACCAAACCACAAGGGTCACAGCTTTATAACAGTCACATGTATTTTAAGATCTGTCTCAGTGGGACAATTGTCCTTGGCTTTTAGGATAGTTGTCATGATATAAGTTTATTGTAAATTCTCCTATCCCCCCTACATTCAGTAAAATGGTCAATCCACTGAAAAGATCAAGTCAGTGAAAATGAATATTTAGTAATAACTTCTTACATTACTGTAGGCTAGGGGCCAGGGATTTAGCTCAGCGTTTCCGCCTCCTGTCTCACAAGCGCAAAGTCCTAAGTTCAATCCCTGGTACCAAAAATCAAACAAACAAACATTACTTTAGGCTATACTGTAATGTACATGTATACTTCAGAGAAGTATTTGTTCTTCTGTTCATGTATTAATTCAGTCCAACTTCCGTAGGTATCTATTGTGCATCATACATTAATAGTAACTAAGATCAATACAATCCTTTATTTCTTTATTGTCAAGTACTTTATTCTTATTAAATACTTACTATACATTAAATAACTGATAAATATTTTTTACATTGTAACTTAAGATGCTGGTAAATAAAAGCCAGGCAAATATATATTGTAATAACCATTTAACTTTTAGGTAACAGACAATCACAAGATGTTTTGCTTGTTTGCTTACTTACTTTGAAAAGAAATGATGTTGACTGATGAAGAAGAGGGAGAGGGAAATCGATAGACTGAGATTTTATCTGTTTCTTTAATATTGTAATTCTTTAAAAAATTCTGACGGCTAAGTGTCAAAACATTAACATCTCTTAAAACTAGAGTTGGAAACATGGATACCCCTTATTTTCTTTTCTATTTTTCCTGCATATAAAATTTTATTAAATAAAAATCAAAACATTGTATTTGAAATGAAAGTAATCTGCTTGTGGTTACATAAATCTATATACCTGACAGAATTTTGTAGAACTGTACGACCACCATAAACAATCTAGTGCCTGTAAAAACCAGGGCAAAGTGAATAACATCTGTAGTTTAGTATGGTGCCAATACTGATTTCCTGGTTTTGATCACTGTGTGAGGTTATATAAGATATTATTACCCAAGGAAGCTGAGTGAAGCCTACATGGGAATTCTCTACTATTTTTGCAATTTCTATGTGAGTCTAAAATGATTTAAAATTTAAAAAATTTAAAAAGTTGTAAAAAGAAATATAGTGGCAATGACACGGTCAAAATTTGATTGGAGAGATCATTTTTAAGATTAGTTTTGAAAAATAAAGTTCTAAAATGTTCACATTCGGCTTTGTGTCTTTCCCCCCGGATAGCCTGCCCTGCCTTCTCCAGGGCGTTCTCTTATCTTGCTTTTTCCTCCTTTTACTCAGCCCAAGCTTACCCTGCAAAGCAGTTTCTCCCCCACTTTTCACTTTTACTTTCCCAAATAAAGTTGGCCACTGCTTAAAATAAGATAATAAAATAAAATAAAATGTTCACATTCATTTGCTATCTGAATATCAGATTAATGGTCAGAAGTGAGAGTTTTGCACTAACTTGTGTAAGTGATTAGATGTAGATTCCAGGCTATTCAGCAAGTTCTGCACAAAGGCCTAGGTCCCTCCGGGCTTGGAGGATCCATCTCCCAAAGGAGGAGCATCACACAGAGTGGCTGCTTCCTGATGGGCTGTAATGACACCCACTTCCGGAGGAAATCCATTCCCTCCCACTGTGTGGGACTAGACTCAGCTCATATAAACTGAGGAGGTCTTGCAAGTCCCACAATATAAAAAACAGCCAGCTGCCATCATTAAGATGCAAATTATTCAACAAAGGCATCCTAGGGTAACAGTGAGAAAGGTTCGAGTTAGGAGTTAGGTTGCAAGGAAGGCAAAATGATCTACTCAACATAAAGGTGGAAGCAATGGGCTGGGAGTGTGGCTCAGTGATAGGGGACATGCTTAGCATGCACAAGGCCCTGGGTTCAATACCCACCTCACACACATAGTGGGTGGAGAAAGAAAAATGGCATTTTGTTCAGGATGACCAGCTAGTGATATTCACGGGGTCCAGAAGTTCTATTCCGTCTTTTCACATTATGCTCACATTTAGTGCTCCATGTGGACAACACTGGCTGTTAAGACAGATTATTTGGTTCCAAGAGAGGTAAGAGAAACAGGTTGCCCAACACCCTGGATTTCAAGGGAAGAGTCACCACATTGCGGGGCAAAAGGCTTTATCTTCACTGTAGCTTCCACTTCTTAAGGTGGCCAATGCATTTCTTTTGTTCCCATCCCTGTCTCCTGTTAGGAGGAGTCACAAGATATGGAATTGAAAGGACAACTTAAGTGTGAACATGTGAGGGGCACTCATGGAGATCAGCTCCAAAACCATCTTTCCCATAGCTCATTCTTGGGGTGAGCCCTTTGCATGGTGATGGGATTCGGTATGGCTGATGGCCCATGTGTCTGCAATGGGGCTGCCAATGAGCATGTGGATGGAAGGATGGGGATGCCTTCCACGACCTTGAGGAGATAACATGCCAGTGTGAATGTGGGCAGAGGACAGTGCAGTGAAGGCAAGGAGTAGGTGAGGAAAGTAGTGGGGGTGGCTTTGAGTGTTAAAGGCAACCCACAGAAAGTTTTAAGTGAGGTACCATCAGCTCTTTGCTGGGGACCGTTGCCTCTTATGACTGGTGGAAGGGGTGGTAAAGAGGCTTAGGAGGGAATGTACTGCCCTAGCTAAGGCAGAAATCATGATCAGTTTCTGGGCTGGTAGAGAATGAGTCCCACTCGTGAGTTTACAAATTCAGCAGGATCTCCCTGAGACTCTGTGACTCCCAAGCCAACCCCATGAGAGAAAGGCATGGACATCATTCATCAGTGACTGAGAAAGAAGCCACATTCAAATTGGATTCTGTTGCCTCCCTTTCCTTCTTCCCTTGGCTCAGTGAAACCCAATTTTAAATACTGCAGAGAAAGTGGATATTTTTGCCCAAATCTTTTTAACCAGAAAACACTATCAGGTACATTTGCAAAATGGTCACTTTATTCTTAGCCAAGACAAGCAATGATTTTCAACAATTGATAGTTACTCATTTTTCAATGAGCTGATGGATGTTTCTTTCAAAAAACATGAATAGAGTAATGTTCATCCATTTATATTTAATTTAGAACAGCCAAATCTCCAGCAATATATTGTTATGAAGTTAGAGAAGAAAGACAGCAGGAGTAGGGAAGCTTACACTCTTGCCAGAGATGTGATAATCATTTATGTTCCTATGCAGAACAAACCCATAGGATCTTACAAGATGCATCCACTGCAGAAGAAAAAGCAAGGGTTGGAGCTCAACGTGATGCTAGCGATGCCCTTGACACTGAAGATCAAGAACAATGTCATCAATTGTTAAACAAGTATGTTAATATTCTTGGTGTATTTGCAACCTTTAAAAAGTCTGATCTTTCTAGTTTTCATCTTCCTCCTCCTCTCATCATTCTTGTTCCACTGTGTCCTTTAGCTACTTACAAGTAGTTTTCTGCTAGTGTCCAGGATGTGCCCAGCTATTGTGTGATTTCTTGGTTGTTCCACAGCACAGCAATGGTACTCAGAGGTCACCTCTTGACTGTAGGATGTTGATGCTGTTGAAGTGTGTGGCCCCTGACAATCCTTAGGTTTTGATCTTTGTTGGAACCCAAGACAGGCTGACACCTCTCATTCAGAGGGAGGCAAGTAACTATGCATTTGAGGAGTAAAATTTTAAAATCTGAATAGGAACTACAAATAGAGCAATGATCCCCTAAAATATGTGTTATTGCCTCTCCTCCAAAAAACACAACACCCTTACTTCCTTGTAGAACATTCTGGAATTGTTCAATGGCTTTCATCTGTTCTTTTGGCTCATAAATTTCATGTTTCATGGGCAAGAATAAAACATGAACTGTGGTAAGACTTTATGGCAAGTTGTCTTAGTTACTTTCTCATTGCTGGGACAAAATACCCAAAACTCACAAGATCAAGGAGGAGTAGTTTATTTTAGCTCACAGTTTGAAGAGGTTTCAGTCTGTAGTCAGCTGGCTCCAGGGTGGGACAGCATGGCAGAGGGGCATTGAAGAGGAGGAACATTTCGTGGCACAGCAGGCAGTGAGACTTCCTCCATCTTTCCCTGTGTATTTCATCCAGGCTATGAGCCTATTGGTTGGTGCCACTCACATTCAGGGTGGGTCTTCCCTCTTCAGTAAGTCCATCATCCACACCCAGAACTAAACAAATCAGTGGACTAATCTGGTATCACACTTCCATGACCCAATCATCTCCCAAAAGCCCCACCTATGAGCACAGGAGGCTTTGGGTGAACATCTGGATATAAGCCATTACACAGATACAGGCTTTCTGATACAAAGGATTTGCATGAAATGAGAACTGAAAGCAACCATTCAAAGGATCCCTACACGTCATTCAATGTCCTTTCCACCTTGAAAAGCATGAAATGGGATGTCGATAGTTGATGTGTTAGCCATCAGTTTTCTTTGTTTATAGCTCATAAGAATCAAAGATATGACAACCAAAAAGTATTGTAGAAAAATGAGCAAGCCAACGGTTAGTGTGTTTAAACAGTATGTGCATTTAATCTTACATTTCATCAGGCTTTTTATAAATATGGACTCAGAGCTTTCACTGTCACAGTTTCTTCACCTCCTAAGTACACATCCTGCTCTCTGCCCTTTGTCTCCCTGGGCAGAGAACTATGTGTCTTGCGCAAAGTTTTGGGAAGTCCCTGAGCCTGACCTGGGTAGGCCTGAGTTCCCTGCAGGGACAAGAGCTTTCTCTGGCTGGGGCTGTGTTGGTGGCTCAGGAGTGTCCACTCCATCAAGAGTAGGACTTTATGCCAGCTCTGTCCAGGAGCTGAGGTCTGGCCCTCATCACTCAAAGCCCATCTTAGTAGGACATTCTGGACTTCAGGTACCTCTGGGTTTTGTTAAAGCAGTAATTTCAGTTTCTTTTCCCATGCAACTTCTTGTTTTCAGTAAGAAGAGAGGGACAGAACTGTGCTTGTGTGTGTGTCTGTGTGTGTGTGTGTGTGTGTGTGTGTGTGTGAATAGAATGCATACTTACATACATACATAGAAAGAGAGGTAGAGATTTATTTAGGAAATTGGCTGACATGATTGTGGGTGTTGGCAGGTCCGGAATTTGTCAGGAAACCCGAGAGGCTGAAAATTTCGGTAAGAGTCAAAGTTGCAGTCTTAAATTTGCATTCCCCAGGGCAGCAAGCTGGGAACTCAGGTAGAGTTTCTATGTGGCAGATTTGAAGAGAATCCTCTCTTTGCAGGAAATTTCTTTGTTTTTAAAGGCCCTGACTGATTGGAAGAGGCTCATCTACTCTACAGAAGGCGAGAAAGCTGCTTTACTCACAATCTACTGGTTTAAATATTGATCTCATCTAAAGAGTACTTTCACAGCAATATCTAGACTTCAGTTTGAATAAACAATGGGGCGCCATAGCCTAGCCAACTTGACACACAATATTAAGAGTCACAAGCACAAGCACTGTGTAGCCTTGGGCAAGCTGCGCAATCTTTCTGTGCCTCACATCCTCTCATGTGGCGAGTGCAGATAAGGAACAGTCCCTGCCTCATAAAGTTGTTATGAGGTTAAATGCACAAAAACATACACAGCAGCCTCTTCTGACCCATGCTTTGCTTTATGTGCCCCAAACTACTCTTATGCCTGGCCTATCATTGGCACTTAAGGCATGCTCCGTAGTGACTGGCAGCAGCATGCTCTCTGCATTTCTCTACTGAGCTCCACATTGCTCTGATGGTAAGACAACAGTGGTCTTCTCCATGCACCGCGGGCCTGCTGACTAAACTCATCCCACTACCATCTGCACACCCTCAGTTTGCCTGGGCCCACACCCCCCAGGAGTATCTGAGACACGTGTGCTGAACTGACAATTGCAGTAGATCTGCCTAGATTTTGACTTTCTGTCTTGGACGTAAGACCTTATCTTGCACATTATTCCTTGACATATCCTACCTATCTCTGCATCTTAGATTCAGTCTGTCTCTTCTCCTCCCTGTCTCTCTCCCAGTCACATTTGGTATACATCCACCCCAGTGGTACTGTTTCTGTATGCAGATGGAAAAAACTGTACTCAAATCATAGTGTTTATGTTGAATCTGAAGGGAATGGAAATCTGGGCTCTAAAGTAGCCCCTTTCTATGCACTTTCTTTCTTTAAGTTTCTAAGGCTTTTGTTCCGCTTATGACTGGAGAGGGTTAGAATCCCCCCATATTTCCATGTCTGCCGCCAACCTTCCCCTCAGAGTCCTTGTTGATACCGGTGTCCATGGGTTAATACGTGCTCTGGAGTGCCTAGGAGTAAAGACCCCTCTTTCTCCTATCTTCTGCCCCTAGTCCAAGTCTCAGAACTGTTTCCCCTTATGAGTTTAACTTTAAGCTAAGGATATTCCTGCACTTCCATTTGTCGAGGAAATGTTGTACCCAATCCTGCCTGCATCCCAAAGCTGGTTCTTCCCTCCACAACCATGATCTATGCTCGCATTAGGTACCCCTGATCCATTCTTCTCTTTTTGCCTATGTGTATCATGTATCTTCACTCTGACTTCACGTCCATTTTCTAGCCAATAATTCTAAACAAAAGTTCCCTAACCCTGCTGAAGACCACGTGGAGAACTTGTCCTGCTGGGGCCATAACTGGACATTTTATCTACACTGGTTTAATCTTTT
This sequence comes from Heterocephalus glaber, assembly GCF_053883595.1. Taxonomy (NCBI): domain Eukaryota; kingdom Metazoa; phylum Chordata; class Mammalia; order Rodentia; family Bathyergidae; genus Heterocephalus; species Heterocephalus glaber. Next base: position 5,265,569 of record NW_028258329.1, on the reverse strand, counting down.
TATCTTCTCCCTCTGAGTTCACTGTTTATGCAAAAAAATGACTTTGTACTTCCCCACCTGCTCCATACTGTATCCTACCATGATTGACAACTATACTCATAAGGAGTATTTAGGCCAGGCACGCTGGCATAGCCTTGCAATCCTAGCACTCTTGGAAGCTGAGAAAGGAGGACCACAAGTTTGAGCCCAGCCTGGGAAACTTACTGACTTAGTGAGATCCTGTCTGAAAACAAAAAATAAAAAAGGCTGAAATATAGCTCAGTTTAAAGGCCCTGAGATCATTCCCCAATACCACAAAACACACACACACACACACACACACACACACACACACTTTACCCCCATGAAGTCGTGGTTCAGAGTTTGTGGCCTCAGTTGTTCCCAGATTTTTCCTTTCTACTAACTAATTATTGCTTGGAAACCCCAGCAATTTCCCAGAAACCGCAAATATCCTCCACAATTGTTTTTTTGGTGGGAAATTTGCAAGTAGCCAATCTGAGAGCCTTATTCAGTTCACCTTGCTGCTGATTGGGTGCTGCCCTGTAATCCATCTCTGGCAGATGCATCAGCCTTCCCACATCATAACAGGTTGCTGTACTGCATGGAGCTGTCAGTGTTCTAGGTTTTCTTCTTCTTTTTTTTTTTGGTACCGGGGATCGAACTCGGGACCTTGCGCTTGCAAGGCAGGTGCTGGAACCACTGAGCTAAATCCCTGGTCCCTAGGTTTTATTCTTCTTAGAGCCTTAAGATCCCTAAGACACAGCCAAAACATGCTGCACCATCTAAGGCTTTATTAATACAGTATTTTATTAAATTAAATTATGTAACTGCAGGAGAGTTAGCATATTTTAGGTCTAAACTATAAAAGTAGGCATTTGTAGACCTTTTTTGGATCAAAATCTGAAAGTTGTGGTTTTTCACAATTCATGGGTGCTCTAGGAATGAAAACCCCTGTGAATTTCACGTGTCCACTGTAGTTAAAATTGCCTTACCTATTACTCCAATACTTAAGTCTATGAGATTAACCTACAGTGTGTATAATGTGCAAGTAAGCACTGCTTTATCAAAACAACCTGCAGCATGTACATTTTTCTACATCAGTGAAACTTTGATCTAAAATTATAATTGCCATAACCATTGCATACTCATGTTAAATGAAGTCCTCTGAAGAATGTACCTCATTAAGTTATTTTACCACACTAATGACAGTATAGTATGATTAAATGCTAGGTGGTCACCCCTTTAATATGTTTCAAGAGAAGAGCAATAATATAGATAACCCCAAAGGAAAAATGTTCTATCAGGTTGTGCACTAGTGAATGGGTCAGGAATGCTTTGTGTGATTTTATGGGGTTCCGTCACACTAACATCTAAATCAACTTTGATTGCTCTGGCTATGGACATTTCAGCTGTCCACCCACTTGCCATCTGCCCTACTGAAGTCCCACTCTGTGCCTTCAGGGTGGGAACATGTGCTCCCCCAACCCTCCCAGCTCACCACCGGAGGACCAGGGCAAATAGAATACGACCTCTACCACGCGATATGTTGCAAAAGTCAGGCTGGAGGCAAGTCCCTCAACATGGATCCCTCCTGCTCAGCAACCGGATTTCAGAAAAGATACAGTGGCTGTTTTGCGATTTTTTCTGCCCATCCCCTAAAGGACTGGAGAGAATGGAGTTAAATGGGATGCAGAAACCATTTGCTTTTCCGCCTTTTTCTGCTAATTCAGTTGCCAAAACAAAGACGACTTTATGGGTTTGTAGTGACATACAAGGAATTAAAAACAGAAGAAGGAAAGCCATAAGTGATTGTAAGACTCATCAGGGATAATCTCGATTTTTAAGAGCATAGAATAAATGGAAGAGGCTTCTGTCCCTACCCACACACCAAGGAATTCTCCAAGGCAACAGTATCCAAGAGGTAAGATTCACCAATAAGAAGCCAGCAACAGCAGTCCTGTGGACAGTCAGGTGGCAGCTGGAGACACAGGGAGAGGCCACATCTAGACAAGGCTGTAGCATGCAGGGAGAAGTCAAGCCTACATTGTGCTTCTACTTGCAAACATCTAATGCATTGAAAAGGCAACCATCCAGAATAAGCAGAAAGAAATGGTGGTCTTACTTTATACTTAAAATTTTTTGCTCCTTTAACTGACCCTCTGGTGTCTGCTTATAACCAAGGGTTGGTGCAGATAATTCCCTGGAGTACTGAGACTTTCTCACTGCACTGATAGCTCCACACAGTTCACAAGGGTTTTCCAGCCATTATCCTCATCTCCCCAGCATGGCAGTGTAAAATGATCCCAAAGCTGCTCGTTTGGAAACAGGCTCAGAGATGAAGTGACTTGCTCCAGGTCCCGTGGCCTCTAGCAACCTGTTACCAGAGTTTTAGAGCAAAAGCCACTGCCCACAGTTCTGACAGATCAGGATTGGCCATTTGTCCCAAAACACCAGACAAGGAGACAACAGTAATGAAGGGAAGGAAGGGGACTTTAACCAGCATGGCTATTCTGGGAGGACACATAAAGAGCTTCAAGATTCATCTGCCGGGGCTGACAGATATCTTGGGGTTTTATAGAAAAGGGGAACAATGACAAGAGTTGGGGATTTGCATAGCTGGCCCCCTAGGTGATCCTGGTCAAGCTATGGTCTGGCCAAGACTGGTTCTAGAGATTCTAGGAGAGCCATCACTATTTCAGCGGCAGCTCCCAGCATGAGGCAATGGGTCCTGTTTAGGGGAAGCCGGTCCTCACCATGGGGTAATTGCTCCCACTAGGTGGGTGGTGACTTCATCATGGGGTGGCCTGTGAGGCTCTGCTTTCCCTGGAATCAGAGCTGACTGCAGGTGTAGGACAATGACTGGAAACTTCTAGGCAGAGCCCCAGGAGTTCTAGAACTGGATGTGTAAACCTTGGCAATAGGATGTCCCTGAAAATGTAGTTATTCTTGGTGTCCTCTGTCTTGAAAGGGGGTAAAATTGGCTAGGAAAATTTAGGACTAATAAACCAAAAGGTTGAGTAATTAACATTCCTATGTGTAGAGCTGAGTAGGGATTTGACCCACAGTTTTTGGGTAATGAAGGATACAGATAAAAAATGAAGGCAGAGATGCCACACTTGGTCCCACTTTTGTTACACATCAGGCATCCGCACGCCCAGATTCTAAGTCCCTGTTCCAAACCTGGTACATCTCAACCACAGGGTGTATGTTCAGACTTAAACCTACCTATGATGCAGCTGACCTGCTTCTCGTGCCTAAGGGTGGAAGAATAGGCATCTAGCCCACCCGTGCCCATCAGGAACTCTGTTGTGGGTAGGAAACAAATAAACTATCACCAACTGACTCAGCAAATCTGAGCATGGTCATTATAGCAGCAACAACGTATGTCTAATATATGCTTGGAACAGAGGCTTTTTTGGTTGATTGAATCCTTGGAAATCTTACTTTAAAACTCTCCTATCCTCTATCCAACACTCTGTTTCCATATACCCTGACACTGGCGGCTGTTTTCAAGCTGATCAACATGTAGAGATCAGTCCGTTCACTTCTTACTCTTTGTTCCTCGGCCCTCACTCTCCACTCTACCTCTGTACAGAGAGACAAGGAACAATTTAAATTCACCTTTTAATTCCAGAGCCCAGCCCAGCCTGGGATGGTGTCTCCTGGCAGCCCTGCAGTGAGCAGAGGGAAAGGCACCCAGCACACCACACCTGTGGGGCCCAAATCATTGTCTACAGCTGTGGGGGGAACAGGGTGCTCTGCACGCCAGACTTGACTTTCTCACCTCTCCTTCCTCTGAACCTCCTCAGCACCCCACCATCCTCTCTTAAGGTTGCCTGTGAGAACCTTCTGGGTTCTCGCCTCTTGGCTTCATTAGCACTTCCCTTGGGTAACTTACCAGTGTGCTTCCTTGCTCTCCTGCGTCTTGTATTGTTGACTGGGTCCTGGGTCTTGGATCCTTATGCTCTTTCAGCATACACTAAGATATCAAAAAGGACCTGCTTCGTTTCCCTGCCTTTCCTCTAGACTATATCTGTCAACTGTAACTTTAGTAAAAAGAAAACAAAACCCACACTTTGTCAGACAGTCAGCAGGGGCAGTGTCACTCCCCATAGTGGAGGCACTGTGTAAAACTGGCCAAAGAGATGAGTCTGGACAGTGGCACTTCTCACACGTGTGACCTCTGGACTGACTGCTTAGCTCCAGGGAGTACCTGACCAGTGATGTTGAAAAACAGGTTGTCAGTGCCCAAACCAAATTGTTCTCTCCCTATTTTCTTTGTAAATTCAACTGTTTTTTTCAGTACTGCAGATTGTATACAGGGCCTTGCACATGCTAGGCAAGCTCTCTAGCTGCCACTGGGTTACATCCCCAGCCAGTGTCTCATTAAGTTACCGAGGACAGCCTCAAACCTGTGATCCTTCTGCCTCTGCCTCCCACCTAGCCAGAATTATAGGCATGCACCACCATGTCTGGATTATCTTCATCTTTTAAAAGCAGGCAATGTATTCACTTGGCTCAAAAGTCAAGGAATTGAAAGTATAAATGGTAGAAATTCTTCTTCCCACCCTCATACCTATCCAGTTCCCTTCCCATGAACAGCCACAATTCCCAGATTTTTGTTCTTCATTCTGGAGATATTTTCTGCATGCAAAAGCTAAATAAAATTTCCTCCCCAAAACCTACAGATAGTGGCATTGTATTGTACACATGTTCTACAACTTCCTTTTTTTACTCAATAATATACATTTGCAGATGAATCCATGTCTGTTTGTGAAGTGCTTCTTCATTTTTTCTTTACAGCTATGGAATATTTCACCATGGCTGTCCTGTTATTGATTTAAACCATCTCCTGTTCAGTGAAATTTAGCTTCTCTCTTGTCTTCACTGTTACAAATATTGTTGCCATGAAGATACTCATGCACATACCTTTCGTGTATCTATAAATATGGGTAAATTCCTAAAAGAGAAATCGCTAGTTCAAAAGATATTTGCACGCAAAAGTTTTGTAGATATTGTCGAGTTATACTTCATAAAAGTTACACCAATTTACACTCCCACAAGTAATTTATGATTGTTCTTATTTCTCAGCATCCTCAAATATTGAGTGTTATCACACTTTGGAATCTTTGTCAGCCTGATGGGTGAAAATGATACCTGGTCATAGTTTCAGTGTGAAATTACTTATCATGAGATTGAACATCATTTCATCTTTGAAGATTCACATTTCCTTTCCTTTCTGTTCATATTCTTTGCACATTTTCTGTTAGGTTAGTGGTCTCTTCCTTACATATTTTTAGGAACTCTATGTAGTATTATGGATTGAATATTTGCCTCCTTCAAAATTCAAGTTGAAATTTAATTGTCATTGTAATAGTATTTTTAAAAACTGGGTCCTTTAATTAGGGTCTACCTTCCTGAATAGGACTGGTACTGATATAAAAGGACAAGTTCAGGGCCCTCTCATCCTCTCTCTTGCCCTTCTGCCTTCTACCACGGGAACTATAAGCAACCTTTCCTTGCCAGATGACATCCCCTAAACCTTGGACATTCTCTGCTTCCAAAATGTGAGCCAGTAAATTTCTATTCATTATAAACTACCCACTCTTAGGTGTCTGTTATAGAAGCACAAATGGAATAAGCCATATAGTAATGAAATTGGTCTTTAGATGTGATCTGAGTTGCAAATACTTTCCCAGGGTATTGTCTTCTGATTTTGCTTATAGAGGGCTTTTAAATTTTTTTAAAAAATTTTTTATTATTGCCAATAGCAAACATTTTTTTTTGCTTAAATTCTTTTATTGGTACATTTTAGGTATACAATACGTTTACATTTATCATTGGGTGCTTATACCTGTACATGATGTATCTTGGTTCTTAATTTAAGGGAAAGGCAAAATTATGAGAAAAGGGAAAAATGGAAACAAAGTCTTTGTAAATAGGGAAGGGTGGAGGGGGTGAAGGGAGGACAGTGAATGGGGAAAAAATATAGAGGGCTTTTATGTGTAACTTTCCCTATATCTTTAGGTAATTGAATCTATCAATCTATCTATCTCTTTCAAGCCTCATAGGGTTTATGTCATGTCAAGAAAGGTCTCCCCAGTATTTGATTCTAAACAATTATCATGATTTATTCTAACATTTTATGGTATCTTTTTTACATTTAAATAAGTGATTAACTAGGCTTTATCCTGGAGTCAGGTGTGAGATCAGAGTTTAACTTTATTGTTCTTCAGGATTTTCCTTTCCATTTTAACTTTAGAATGAGATTGTTTAACTCTCCCCTGAAAAAAGAAAATCGTATCTGGATACTAACTGGGATGGCATCATCTTTATAATTGACACTCTCCACTACTGAGACTGTTTTAGTCATGGATCTCCCTTTCTAAAAGCATAGATTTCCATTTGTTTGAGCTTTCTTTGTGTCCCTTGGAAGTGTTTTGAATTTTTTAACATGACTTGTGCACCTAACAAATATTTATCCCATTGAGATATGTTACAATTGACAAAAGAAAGAAAGAAAGAAACCCCAATAGCTCAGTAGAAGAACAGCACATTTACCACTTACTCATTGGAAGGCAGGTTGGCAGGTGGATCCTTCATTCTGGGACTCAGGTAGCCACGGTCTTTCCAGCTGGAGATGTTGCTTTTAAACACATGGCCTCCAAAGTCCCTGTGGCAGGGGAAGAGAGCCTACCGGAGCCCCTGTCTAGAGGTGCTTCTTCCATCATTTCATTGGCCACATGCATCACAAGACCACCTACCATGACAAGGAAAGAGAGGAGGACTGGATAAGACTGACACTGGGAGTCATTCTCACATTGGCAAAACTATTAATTAAGCACAAGAGTAAACCGAAGAAACATTTTGGTCATACAAATTCTCAACACATATTCCTCCAAGGCATCTTTTGTTAGGATGCTAACAGAGGGGTGGGGTGCTCTGCCAAAATGAGGAAGCAAACCACAGAAGAAAATATGGAATGATCTTGACCCAGGATGAGTCAAAAGGAATCCCTAGGATGATGAGGAAGCCAAAGGAGTTCCCTGAATGAAGCTGGACTTGAACTGAAACTGTTTTGCCTAGAGCTGTGGCAATGGCCCTTGCCTTTGTAGAGGAAGGCCTACCTGAAAAGGAAGCAACAGAGAGGCAGCTAACCAAGAGCCGAAGAGCAGCACCATGACCAGATGATGTGGGCTGAGCAGCAGTGCCACGCCTGCCAGAAGCTGGACCTGTACTCACAGTTACGAAACCAACACCTTCCCTTCGTGGTTTAGTTTAGGTGCCTGGCTATCTGACGCTTGTAACAAAAACATTCCAGGCTGAGCTGGGAAATGACACAAATAGAAGAAATGAAGCTTGTCCTTAAGGAATTTTAAATCTTGTTAGGGAAATTTTATCTGGCATTAACTACCAGGTATGCTTCCTCTTCTTGATTATAGTCTCCTCAACGACTTTGCATTTTTTGCTAATTTCTTTGCAAATTGCCCCATTGCTAATGGGCCTGAGAAGCTGGGTAATTTCAGAAATGAAAACTACACTGTCTTGATGTTCTTTTACAGAAGCATTTGCTATTTAAGTAACATTTTTCCATGTTTTTCTTTTTAAGGAAATTAAGATTGAATGTGAGAATTTATTCAAAAGAAATAAATTAATGTGGCTATTTCCAAAGGTTTTCCTATAGGGATGTTTATCTGAGCATGGTTTACTACACACAGAAACCCTGGGAGGAAGTTAAGTCCAACATGGCAGAAATAACTGGGAACATTGTTCTACACATGTCAAGGAAAATGAAATAATTTCCTACAAGTATTTCTGGAATGGAAAGCTATTCATAGTTTATTACTAAGTGAAAAAAGTCAAGCAGCAAAGTAATTTTCTAGCTTTAGAAAATGTATCCACTTAGGGAAAACATTCAGTCCAGCGCCTTAGCCTGCTCAGACCCACTATCCAGTTGGGGAAAATATTTTAAATGGCAATTTGAGTGTTGTTGAAATTTCAGTGACATCTTATCTTCTTTTTGCATCTCTGTTTTCTTCATGTAGAAAAGATAGATCATGTGTACAAACTATGGAGCTTTACAAGCATTAGACATGAAAGTAAACTAAAGAAATATTGTGGTCTCGATCTTGCTGCTCTTTGACAAAAGTACTTACTATTAAAACACCTTAAGAGTATCTCATATTTTCTCTGTGAAAAGTAAGATTGAATTGTGAAAATTTCTCTCATACTCAATAAATGATATCACCAGGTAGTATAAATCATATCATCATAATGCAGATGAAGATTTTCTTTAAATAGTTGTTAATTCAGTAAGCAAAATAAAGTAGAAACATGAACTTTAAGAAATAATTTAGGCCTAAAGGTTGACATTTACCTTTCAGACCCTTTTCCATTGCAATATGATATTTACTAGGTTAAACTGTTAGGTTTTTACTTGCCAAACAAATAAGTGTCAGTTTCATAAAACAGTACTTGAAACAAAAAAATGTGTGTGTGTGTATATATATATATATATATATATATATTCAATTGAATCTTGTTTATATTTAAACTAGAGTTCGAGCTGTAAGCCTAGAAAGGTGCTTATGATATAAATAAGCTGCAATTTAGATCTAAATTTAGATTTAAACTTGCCCAAATTACCCATAATGCTCTCAACTATGCCCCTAAATTGTCATAGGAGTAATTGTTCTTTAAAAAATTATTTTCTCCATCCTTCATAAATCTCATTAAAGATAATTGTTTTCCAACAACACCTACCATGTCAAAAATGTTTGTTTTTCAGATCCATCTACTGGAGGAAATGCACAAACTTCTATTTTCAAAGTAAAAAAAGAACCAAAACAATACTCAGAATTTTATGGTAGCACCCAGATCCAATTGTTAAAATTAATATGTAAAAGGGAAACTATAGTACTTGCTGAATATTTAAAAACATGATTTACTGTAACTCTATATAAAACATATCTAAATCCTAGGAAGATTTTACAATTTCACATGATGTATGAGCTACACATACTCAGTTTGCCTTTCATATATCAACTCACTTTATCTTCCTAAACAAATTTTAAAAACACCTTTCTTCTTTTGCCCTTTTAACGACAGTTTACAGTCATGGTACTCTAATGGCTGTTGACCTGGATTTGCAAATGTTAAGCTCTGAACCCCATCTTCACTTACATAGGGGTGGAGATATTTCACCACTAGATGGTACTATGCAGTAGTTATTAAATTCCACACTATTTAAACTTGGCATTGGCAGTGATCTCTTTTTTTTTTTTTTTTTACAAGGTATAAATCACTCTTAATACATTTTTGCCATTCCTATTAGCACTATCTGCTCCTCTCCTAACTTTAATTTCCCAAATCATCCCAGTAAAAAGGAATGAATGCCTTTGATTCATAAAAAAATCTCTCAGGTAAAGTTCTTTGTGGGCTTTTGATAAGTGATATTCATTCACTATTTTCTTTCACAATGAACTTTAAGCTAAACATTATTGTAAAGGAATGCGAACAATACTTTTCATAGCCAACTACACAATTTTTTTTTTTTTAAAAGACAAAGTAACATTAACAAAATTCAGGACTATGCCATTCTTCATGATGCATGTGGTCTACAGCTTTAGGCTTTTTAAATTTTTCACTGCTAAGCCTTGAATGGAGAGAATGTTTTTTAGTAGATAGGGTGAATTTTATCTTTATCAGTGTGGTTCGAGCATTGCAGTTCCTAGCAGTTTCTCTAATGGGCATTAGCACTGTGCTTAGTCACCCAGGAAAACACAATGATTTAAATCCAGAGAGCATTAGACGCCAACTTCACTCTGCCCTGCTAAATTCTGGCACTTTTCATTGAAAAAAATTCCAAACATATATGCAGAAGGCCATACCAATTCTGGTTTGTAATACCAAAACCAGTTTGATAAACTGGCAAGAATGATGATTCACTGAGGCCTAACTCAGTTCAGCTGTTAGCAACTTCATTAGAGCAAATGTTTCCCTTCAACCAATCCAGGATCTGAATGATTTTCATCAGATCAGACAGACGCAGGACCTCCTATAGATACCAAAAGCCAAGGATGTTCAACTCTCTTATATAAAATGAGATTGTGTATGTATAGAACCTACAACCATCCTTCTGTATACTTTAAAACACTCTAGATGATTTGCAATACCTAATGCAATGTAAATGCTGTGTGAATAGCTGTTACACTGTATTCTTTAGGGAATAATCATTAAAAAACTATGTATGTATATTCAGTGTAGTTGCAATATTCTTCTTCTAATATTTCCAATCCAAGTTTTGTTGAATCTATGGATCAAAGCAGGTGATTATGGAGGGCTTATTGTCTGGACAAGAATATATTAAATTAAACAACTGAAAATTATGTTTAAGTTAATACATCTGTTTCTACTTCTTTCATAAAGGAACACATTCCAGTAACAATTGATTATTCAGTTCAGTACCTTGAGAAGGAATTCTTGGCATATTTATAAACACAAATAGAAATAGAAATCAATGTATTCCTGTTTTAGTCAATTTCCTCATTGCTGGGACTAAATACCTGACAACTTAGAGGAGGAGCAGTTTATTTTAGTTCACAGATTTAGAAGTTTCAGTCCAAGGCTCCAACAACAAGGCAGAAACAGCAAGGCAAAAGGACTCGCCTCAGAGGAAAGCTGCTCATGTCCTGTGGCCAGGAAGCAAGGACAGAGGGAGGAGCCCAGGAGGACGAGTACCCACCCAGGCCACACCCCAGCGACCTGCTTTTTCTGACCAGACTACACTTCCTAATAGCTACATCACCCCATAATTCAATTACATTCCAACACATGAGGCTGCTGGGGCCCTTCTATATCTAACCCATAACACTTCCTGTTAAATTTATAATTATTTATAACTAGGGAATATTTATTCCCACTTGTAATTATTGAATAAATATTTATAATTAGGAAATAGTCCCTTGTTTTCTAAATAAAATCTTGAGCACGTGTTTATTTATTTACTTATTTAAATTTTTATTTTATTGGTACATTTTAGGTATACAATATAATGAAATTCATCGTTGGAAATTTGCACCTTTACATAATCTCTCTTGGTTCTTATTTTTCCCCCTTCCCCTGCCCTCCCTTCAACCCCTCCATCCCTCCCTATTTATAGAGACTTTGTTTCCATTTTTTCATTTTCTCATATTAATTCCATTCCCTTCTTTCCTTTCCTCTACCCCCCACTTTCCCTTCCCCTTTAACCCTTTTCTTCCTATTTCACATTATCTATTATACCTTTTAGTCCTTATTTACACTTTCAGTTTCTCACACTACAGAAACTATTCGGTATTTACACATATGTGTCCTATTTATTTCACTTAAGAGTATTGCCTCAATGTGCATCCATTTAGCTACCAATGTCTCTAGTTTCTCATTTTTTATGGCTGAGTAGTACTCCATTTTATAAAAAACCCATATTTTCTTTTCTTTTCTTTTTTTTTTGTGTGTATGCAGAGGGACTTTATTTTATAAAAGTGATCTCTGTGTAACACTTGTATGTAAAATGAGGATATTTACCCTCTGGAATGCTCTCATTTGCCCCTGAGCTCTGGGGCTTCAACTCCTGGGAAGGGTGAGGTCCACCCCATGTTCTGGTGACACAGTGCTGCTGTGTCTGCTGGGGCTGCAGGGATGGTAGGAGGTGGGCACCAGCAGCTGTAGCTCCACATGACCCACATGGAATAGGATGAGGGAAACCAGAGTTTTGCTTTGTTTCAGACTTCATTGCAAAGCACTACATAAATGAAGGATAGCACAATTGCTGACTACAATTCACTGGTTGTATACAATCCTTTTGTCCCTGCCTGCTCCTGTTCAGTTGCACTAGTAAAATATCTTCCAAGTTCAGTCTTGGGTTCTTTGGCATTTAAAACTGATCCTTTAGGCAATGTTATATTTATTTTTTGTCTAGTTGATCTATCTATTTGTGACAGTGGGGTGTTGAGGTCCCCCACTACAATTGTATTAGTGCATATATGACTTTTCATGTCCGTTAGTATTTGTTTTATATAGTTGGGTGCACTAGTGTTTGGTGCATAGATATTCATGATTGTCATCTCTTCCTCTTGGATTCTTCCCTTTGCAAGGATATAGTGTCCTTCTTCGTCTCTCTTAATCAGTGTTGTTTTGAAATCTACTTGATCTGCAAAGAGGATAGTTACTCCTGCTTTTTTTCAGGTTCCCGTCTCATGGAGTATTGTTTTCCACCCTTTAACTTTCAGTCTATGAGTTTCCTTTTGAATTAAGTGTGTTTCTTATATGCAGCATATTGTTGGATTTTGCTTCTTGACCCATTCTGCCAGTCTATTTCTTTTGATTGTTGAATTGAGACCATTAACATTGATGGTTATGACTGAAATGAATTGACTTATCATTGCCATAACTTTTTCTTTTTGTTGGGTTCTCCCCCTTTCCATTTAATTTCTTGTCATGCCAGATGGCTTCATTCTGCTTTGTTTCCTGGGGTTGTGATCCTCAATGTCTGCTCCTAGGATATTGTGTAAAATTCTTTGGAGTGCTGGTTTGGTATTCACCAAGTTCCTAAGGTGCTCTTTGTCTTGAAAGTATCTTATTTCTTCATCAACTTGGAAAGATAGTTTTGCAGGGTATATCAATCTAGGTTGGAGGCTGTTTTCTTTTAGGGCTTGGAATATGTCACTCTAAGCTCTTCTTGCCTTGATGGTTTGTGTTGAGAAGTCTGCTGTAATTCTGATGGGCTTTCCTTTGTATGTGATTTGTTTCTTTTCTCTGACTGTTTGTAGAACTTTGTTCTTCTGTTGAGTTTCTGGAATCTTAACAATTATATGCCTATGTGTAGATTTTTTTTTTTGATCAAGGCTATTTGGAGTCCTATATGCCTCACTTATCTGTATGTCAAGCTCTTTTCCCCTGCTTGGGAAGTTTTCTGCCATCATTTCTGTGAAGAGATTTTTTTATATCATCTGCACTCTCTCCTGTGTCTTCATTGACTCCAATCAGTCTTATGTTATTCTTCTTTGCATCATCTAGCAGTTGCTGGATTGATTTCTCATGTTCCCTTATAATTTTGAAGCAATTTTCCTTTTCCTGGTCACTAATTGCAATCTTTTTTTTAATTAAATTATTTTATTGGTACATTTTAGGTATACAACACAATTACATTTCTCATTGGGAATTGTACCTTTACATAATACATCTTGGTTCTTATTTTTTCCCCATTCCTAGCCCTCCCTTCACCCCCTCCACCCTTCCCTAATTACAAAGACTTTATTTCCATTTTTTTTGCATTTCTCATCATTTGTCCTTTCCCTTCTTTCCTTTCCCCTGCCCCTCCCACTACCCCTACCCCTTTGGACCTTTTCTTCCTATTTTGCATTATTGATTATTCATTCTAATCATTGGTACATTTTAGGTATACAATAGAATGACATTCATCATTGGAAATTTGCACCTTTACATAGTCTCTCTTGGTTCTTATTTTTCACCCTTGCCCAGCCCTCCCTTCAACCCCTCCATTCCTCCCTATTTACAAAGATTTTGTTCCTATTTTTCCATTTTCTCATATTAATCCCATTCCCTTCTATGCTTTCCCCTAGCCCTTCCACTTCCTTCCCCTTTGCCCTTTTTCTTCCTATTTCACATTACCTATTATACATTTTAGTCCTTATTTACACTTTCAGTTTCTCACACCAGAGAAACTATTCAGAAAACAGAACAAGCCCAATTAAACAATCTGATGCTGCACCTCAAGCTTCTAGAAAAAGAAGAACAGGACAACCCCAGAGCTCACACAAGGGAGGAAATTATGAAGATCAGAGGAGAAATCAATGCAATGGAGACTAAGAGAATGATACAAAAAGTCAATGAAGCCAAGAGTTGGTTCTTCGAAAGAATCAACAAAATTGACAAACCCTTAGCCAGCCTTGTCAGAAAAAGGAAAGAAAAGGCCCAAATCCATGCAATTAGGAATGAAAAGGGTGAAATTACAACAGACCCAGCAGAAATCCAGAGGATCATCAATACCTACTTCCAGAACCTATATGCCAATAAGATGGACAACATAGAAGAAATGGACAGATTCCTAGATAAGTATGAATTACCAAGGTTGAACGAAGAAGACCTAAAAATTCTAAACAACCCAATATCAACCAATGAAATTGAAAACATAATTAAAAACTTATCAACTAAGAAAAGCCTGGGTCCTGATAGCTTCACTGCTGAATTCTACAAGACATTTAGAGAGGAACTGCTGCCACTACTGTTTAAACTCTTCAATAAAATTGAAAGGGAAGCAATACTCCCAAATTCATTCCTGGAAGCAAGCATCACCTTGATCCCCAAAGCAGAGAAAGACCCAACCAAAAAGGAGAACTATAGGCTAATCTCACTAATGAACATAGATGCAATCTTATCTTCTATATCTGAAATTCTGTCCTCACATTGGCTCATTCTGCTGTGTAGACTTTCAATGGAGTTTTTCATGTCCTGGAAATCTATTTGAATCTGTTTTATGGATTCCATTTGTTTCCTATGTTGGGATCCCATCATGTTCCTGAGCTCCTCTCTAGATTTATTAATCATGTCTTGCACTAGGAGCACAATCTCTCCTGTTATCTGAGAAATTATTTCTGATTTCATTTTTCCCAGGTCCTCTTTTGTTGCCAGTTCAGTGGGTCCAGGTGGTTGAGTATCAGAGTGTTCCATCTCATTTCCCTTTAGGGTTGCGGTAGGTGATCTGGAAGTCTGTTTTTGAGACTTATTTACGTGTTTTCTCATTTCGACTAGGGGGGTGGGGGGTGGCGGCTGTTAGCGCCTGCACAGATTACCTCCTCTGAGCTGGGAGAGGTGGGACAGGGGCTGGGAGCAGCAGTAGGGATGGTGACCCAAAACCCCTTTCCTGCGGGCTGGGAGCAGTGGTAGGGATGGTGGCCGGGAAGCCCCTTCCTCTGGTCCAGGAGCAGTGGGACGGTGGCTCAGAAGCCCCTACCTCGGGGCCAGGAGCAGTGGGACAGCGGCTCAGAAGCCTCTACCTCTGGGCTGGGAGCATTGGGACTCAGTACCGTGGTCTGGTGGTCCGGTGTCCTCTGTGTCTTTGTAGTGTGGAGCCAGGTGGCTGTACAGAGGGGCATGTGTTGGGGGTGGGGTGTTCCGCGCAACTGGCGACCTCGGTAGGGCGTGCGTAGACCTGCCTGTCTGCAGCAGGCTCTAGCACGTGTTTCTTGAGCACCAGTATCAAGTTGTGGGGAATGCAAAGAAGTAAATGGTCCCTAAAGGGTTACGAGGTCAAGAACATCTATCCATACATCCAAGATAAAGAAACCAATTATGAATTGTTAAAAAGAGTACAAGGCCAAGCACTCTGAGAAGCTGAGGCAGGAACACTGTAGGTGTGAGGATGATCCAGGCAATATAGGGGCTTAATGAGACCCTGACTCAAAACAAACATCTTTTTAAAGTGCTGGAGATGGACCTCAGTGCAAAAGCTGTGGGTTTAATCTCAGTACACACACACACACACACACACACGAGTACAAGGCCCTACATACTTATATACCAGACTGGCCATCAGCAATGTTGAAGGGATTGGACAGAGAAAGCCCTTGTCAAGCTAGTACAAGAAGAGAAAACTTCTCTGAAGGGAAATGATTAAGAAGATCAGAAATCACTGGTTCTTGCCCTGGCTATATGCTGGAATGATGTTGGAAACCTCATATTGCACTGATGCCTGGCCCCCACCCCAGTGATTCTGGTTTCATTGACCTCAGTGCTCCCGGGTCAATCTCATAAACCATTGCTTAATGTTGGTCACAAATCTGGCTGCTGATCTGAAAATCAATCTTGAACGAGAGCATGCATCAACCACATCACCTAGCAAAATATGTTCTGACATTCTTCTCTTGACCTGACATTCTCAGTGACAGAAGCAGTAGGTTGATTTACCTCGTGGTACAAGGTCTTCATCTTCTTGGGTCCACACTTTGAATAGAGCTGTTAAAGCATAAGTAGACTTTGCATACGATTTGAGGAATGGACAGAAATGAGCACTCATGGAAACAGACTAAATGAAAGTACAGAAATGGGAAGAAACAAGACATATCAGAGCAACCTTTGTCTCTGCATTTAATCACAGCACCACTGGTACTCCATTTAACATGGATATCACCACCACAAGCAGATGCTGAAGAGTCCTTACCAATGTCAGCATGCATGTATACATAGTAAACTCTGAGCTGACACTGCATAGTCATTGAAAATCTAAGATATTAAAAATGCCCAGTCCTTTCCACTAATTCCACATTTTCCACTCTTCAATGCACTTACTGTTTGTAAGTAAAAATTCCATTTTAAATTTACTTCTCTCTATATTCTGCAGCCTTGCCTTCCTGTGCTGTATCATTAGCATAAGGTCTAGTGTGTAATGTATTCAATACATTTTTTTTATTTTGGAAAGTTTCAAACATATACAAAGTAAACAGAATAGTCTAAACAGCCCCTAGGTAGTACTTCTCAGTTCCAACAATGACTGCTACTCTACCATTCCTGCTTTTTCTGTCATTCCAACCTCTCCTCGATCTCCATCCAATCATTAAATGTTTTTTGCAGTTTTAATGGAGATAAAATTTACATTTATCAGGGGCCGGGGATTTACCTCAGTGGTGCCTTTGCCTGCCTTGCAAGTTCAAGGTCCTGAGTTTGATTTCCCGTACCAAAAAAAAATTTACATTTATCAAAATACTATAGGAAGGGCCAGGGATTTAGCTCAGTGGTTTTGCCGCCTGCTGCGCAAGCGCAACAACCGGAGTTCCATCCCAGGTACCAAAAAAAACCAAACTATAGGGCCAGGGATTTAGCTCAGTGGTGCCACTGCCTGCCTTGCAAGCACGAGGTCCCAAGTTCAATCCCCAGTATCAAAACAAACAAACAAACAAACGAAACTATAATGACAGGGTAAAAAAACTTAGCTGTAACCCACACCCCTTTCAGGATATAGAGCATTTCCAGAATTCCACAAAGTTCTTTCATATCTCATTTGAGGTAATCCCTCATCCATCACAACCAACTATTAGGACTGTTTTCACCTTAGGTGAGTTTTGCCTATTCTAAAATGTCATCTAAACGAAGCACACAGTATTTACTGTGCATGTGTGTGTGTGGTGAATGAACTCAACAATCCTCCCATTGAGCTATCTCGTAACCCTTTCAAAATGTTTTATTTTGAGAGGGCCAGGGATTTAGCTCAGTGGTGTGGTCACCTGCCTTGCAAGTGCAAGGTCCAGAGTTTGATCCCCAGCACCAAAGAAAAACTTTATTTTGAGACAGTCTTGCTAAGTTGCCCAGGCTGGGCTCAAACTTGTGACCCCAGTACCTCAGCCTTCCAGAGGGCTGGGATTGTGCATCATTACACCCAGCTAGTGTTTATTTTTTGCATCCATATTCTTTTGCTTCATATAACGTCTGTGAGGTTCACATACCTAACAAATATTTTTTAAAGTAGAGAATTCTGTACTAGAAAACAGCAGTGGAAGCAGAGGGCTCATGTTGAGGAACAGACTGAGCAAGCAGGTTAGCATGGGCTGGTGGGAGCCCTCGGAATCCAGGAAAAGGGACTTTTACTCTATTTTGCTGGCACTACGGTCAAAAGCCTGCTTCATAATTGCCGAGGATGATCTGGGAAGTGATTTCCAGCCGCCACATCCACTCCCCTCTGCTTTCATGAGTCACCGCTGTGCCATTGAGTGGTGGTGCCTGTTGCCAAATCTACTTGGAGCTAGCTCATTTGCATCTTCCCTTAAAGACCTGGCACATCTGCAAGTCCTGTCCCACACCCCCTGGAAAGGCAGGAAGAGGAGCTCATAACTTGGCACAGGCCTTTGAAGGATTGTTCACGCCCACTTGAGGTGGTGGAGCTGGAAATGTAAAAGTCAGGAAGGGCAGTTAGGGAGCCATGAACGAGGGCTAAGCACCAGGAGCCAGTCAGGGTCCTGCTTGGATAAGTCAGGACCTGGTCTCCTCTTTCTGGGGGATCAAATCAGACCATTCTGCAGGGCTAACAAGAGTGTTTTGATTTGGATGGGTGCAATGGATGTCAAGAACATTGCAAACCAACCATCGAATGCAGCTGCAATAAAAGAATTTGCTGATGAGATCAGCTAAGAAATGCACCAATCAGGCTCTGGAATGGGAATCCAGGTCAGGGACACAGAAGAATGCAGTCTGGACCCCAGCCAATCTTGGAAGCACAGAAAGTCTAAGGCAGAAGAGTGAGGGACGTGCTCTCTTCCAGCAGAAATCTGGAGCAGGATTATAGTAGAGAAGCATCATGGGAAGGATGCCTGGAGGCACACACTGAGTAATTTCTTCATCCTGAAGCAGCCCATTACTTTCCCGCAAATTGTAGAAAAGCATAAATTTAAGAGCTTTGGAAAGGATGGGAGAATTTCTAGGAGCCTTATAGTAACTGACTAGGATCAATGTGTTGAAACATTCATTATCTATTGGTGCATAACCAATTGCACCCAAACTCAGTGGTTTAGGGAATGTATTACCTCAGCTTCTGTGGGTGAGACATCAGGATACAGCTTAGCTGGGCTGTCCAGCTCAGGATTTCTTACAGGAACACAATCAAGGTGTCACACAATGCTGTGGTCACGTCTGAAGGTTCAGTAGGAGAAGGATCCACTTTTAAGCTCGATCTCATGCTTGTTGGCAAGATTCCATTCCTTGAAAGATGTTGAGGTGGGGGTCTTGATTCTTCACGGCAATTGGCTGAAGTCACCGTCATGTTCTTGACATGTAAATCTAGCTTGCATTATCAGACAAGCACATCAAAAGAGTCAGGAAGAAGCTGTATGAAAAAATATGGAAGTTATAGTCTTTTACAGCCTAATTCAAAAGTGATATCCCATCACCATTGCTGTATTTTTTCACTGAAATCAAGTCATTGAGTCCAACCCATACACATAGGAGAGGGAAATATCTAAGGGCATGAATACTATGGGGTGGGGATCATTGTGAACCATGTTAGTAGTCACCTGTCACAATAGGGGACTGGAAAAGTAGAAATATCACGGACAAAAATAAGACAGCAGATGGAACCATCTAGAACCCAGATGATGCACTCAGTTGCAAGCATGGTGAACATGAGGTAAGGGTGTAGCATCCAGAACCCAATTATTTGAGCCATAGGAGAAAGTCAAGAAAGAGGGCAAGCTGGGACATGAATTAGGAAGCATCCTCATTTGACCATGTGCAGGAGATGTAGTCTTAATTTTATTGCAGACACCTGAACCCTAAATGAGTATCAGGTCTGTCCTTGAGAATCTAATGGATCCCACTAGGTGTTGTCCATTTTCCAACTAATTCCTCCAAATTCCGAGAAAACTGACTGATGAAAATGACCTTGACTGTGTATTGAACAACATATGTGACAAGAATCACTTAAACATTTTTTGAGATAGAATAAGGCCTAAAAATTAATTTACTTTTATTACAGTTGTCATTTTCCCAGAAGTGATCTTTCTATTTTAAACAAGGATGTAACATCCACCTGTTCTCTTTCACAAAGCTCTTGTGGGAGTCAAATGACATACTATTCATAAATGCATTTCAAAATTTTGCTTAAAAGAAGACAGATGTCACATATCCAAATCACATTGCGTTATTATCATTGTTGTTGCTTTGAACGGCTGTTTATCAGAAGAGATCAAAGATTTTGAGGTAGTTTGGGATTCTTCCACTCCTCTGTTCCCAGCTTAGATAATACCTACAACTCACAAGGAGGCTTCCTGTTTGCAACTTTGGACATCACACGTTCATCTTCCTGCCTAGGTTAACACTCTGCTTTCCTCACACCAGGGTCACAGGCTGTCCTTGTCTCCGTTTACCTTTTAGGTTGCCAGATCTTCCTTCTGAAAAACTTCTGGTCTTGTCTCTGTGTAAAAGGCTTAGAGTCTTCAGCCTACCCTCAGGGTTTCCTCATGCTACTCCATTGTCCCTCCCTAACAGAGCACACCCTGGCAACCTCATGGCTTGTGCCCATCTCTCGAGGAACTGCCCAGGCCCACTGTCCTGCTGAGCTTCGCTTGTGTCCTCTCCTCTGTGAATGGAGCTGTACCCAGCTTCCCTATCTCTGAGGCCTCCCATCCAGCAGGATAATTTATGGTTGATTTTCTTCTGCACATATGTGCTTGGAATACTCCAACCCCTCTTTCTGTCCTAAGTATTGACTCGAAACCATTAACTAGTCACTTTATGCCACAGACGCTACTTATTGAAGATGCATATAATCTTTGTAAGTGCAAAGATTACAACTTACAGTTGAGTATGAGCCCCAGTTTACAGTTGAGAAACCTTAAGTTCAAGATTGCACAGTAAATATCAGAGCAAATATCCAAACCCAGACCGAAGAGCTCCCAGGGATTCCTTGACATCTCCTTCCTTAAATGAGGAGGCACCATGTTTTCCAAATTTGTTGAAACCCCATAAGCTCTAGGAGTTTGGCACAAGGATACAAACCAAAATGATGTGTGTGAACTTTTGACAGACATATACCTTTCTTTCATAATTTATGTAAATTTTGATAAATTCAAATGGATAAAGGGTTAACTTATATTTTATAAATGAATTTTAATGAAAATACTACATTACCATATCATAGGTAAGAATGCATGTCCATATTGGATATAAGTATTGGAATTTTTCTATTTCTGGTCAGTTAAGTCTGTCTCTTTTTCCATTAAATATTTGCATTAAATGAAGTACCATACTGTACTTCAGATTTATGCATTTATATGAATAGACTCCAGGGTGTAACACTTTAATCTATAAAAAGTACTAACAGTAACTGTTACCATGGCAACATACTTCATGTATTAGTAGCCTCCAAAGGCACAGCACTTTGGAAATGAGCATTTACTAAGCATTACCCAGACTAACCGAAACTCCAAGGAATGGCATTTAAATCACCAGTAACACTCAGAAGTAGATCCTCAGGTTTTTAACTTAATAGGCAGATAGGACTAGTGGCTAACATATTGAAGGGTACAGATCTAGAATACAAGAACTCCTAAAACTCTGTAAGCAAAGATAAAAGAAATTCAAAATATGAGCAGAGAAAAAGAAAAAAATGACTTCATCTACATTTCTTGCCTTAATTCTCCTCTTCTATGTCAATGTTTTTCTTATCTTTGTTGTATGTATGTGTTTCTGTAATCCACATGTGTTTGTTCTCCTGACAGAGAGAATCAATAGGATATATGAGAAGAGAGTTATTACAGAATTGGCTCCCAGGATTATGGAGGGGAGAAGTCCCTTGCAGGCCGTCTGCAAACCAGAGTCCCGGGGATGCTGCTAATTTGGCTCAGCCCAACTCCAAAAGCCTCAGGAGCAGGGAAGCTGATGGAGTAACTCTCAGTCTGAGGCCAAAGTCTTGAAAATCCACAGGGCTGCTGGCATAAGTCCTGGAGTCCAAAACCCAGAGGACCTGGAGTCCAGTGTTGATGATGAGGAGGAGAAGAATATATCTGGGCATCAGGAGACAGACAGACACATTTCTTTCTTCTGTGTTTGCTCTATCCCAGCCTGTAGCCAACTGGATGGCACCCACGCTGATAGTTCACTTTCCTTATTGCTCTGCTCAGACTCATATGCCCATCTCCTCTGGACACCACTTCACAGACATACCAAGAAACAATACTTTACCAGCCATACAGATATTCTGCAATTCGGTCAAGTTGATACCTAAAATGAAGCACTACCCTACCCCAAATTCCTCTCTGGCAGTGAGATGGAACACAAATGCATGGCAAGCTCCACCCACTGACTGGCTGTTCTAACAGGTTGGCTTCACAGGCTCTTTGAACTTCTACAAGTCAGGCCAGCACTGGCTGAAAGGAAAGCTCCACGCTGTCATATAACAAACACAGTCAGGGACTTTTGTGACAAACGATGCATTCAGGTTCTTTATAAAGAAGAAATGGATTTACCAACATAAATCTAAGAGACTTCTAAGACAGTAAACAAAGGACTCAGCAAGCTTTCCAGTTCTAAGCAAGCTAACTTAGAGGGGAGATTGCACTATGAGATTTTACATAGTTGAGAAGAAATTCTGGGTTTCTGTAAAGGTAATACAATTTTCAGTGAAATGAAAATGGAAGAAATTGTAATTTATTACGTAACTGAACAAGGACAATATTTCATGTTATTCTTGTCATTGCACCCAAAGAGAGATATAATTGAGGTAGCGAGAGTCAGAGCAAGAGAATGAATGGTAAAGTAGACAAGAGGCTCTTCATGGATGGGTGGGAGAGAGATTAGTCTTCCATGCTGAGCAGATGGGATTGGAGCTATACATGTGACTGTGCCATGTTTGTCACTGAGCTATATGTGCCATGGAATGATACATGTGAATAAAGAGGAAATAGGGATAAAACAAATACTATTTTGCTCAATGTTATGGTTCAGATCTAACAATGTCCCCTGAAAGTCTCACATGTTCAGAGGTGGGGATTTTGGAGAGTGATCGGACCGTAGGAGTGCTATACTTATCAGGTTTTTTCCACTCATGATCTCATGGTTGATTGTACTGTTAGGAGGTAAATCCTGCTAGAAAGAGGTGGGTCACTGGGGATATGACTTGGAAAGGAGCATTCTTGTCCCTGCTTCTCCCTTCACTCTATTCTTCTTGGCTGCCATGGGTTAAGCATCTTTTGTGCACCATGCCCTTTTCTCCATGCCATTTCTGCCTTGGAGACAGCCAACCATGGACTGAACCCTTTGAAATTGTAAGCTAAAATAACTTCTTAGCCTTTCCTGTACAGGTGTCAGAATTTTCTCTCAGCAACAGGAAAGTGACTAATATACTCAGAAAAATGGTTTGAGGGAGGAAGTATTTGTTTCTCCTATTGGAAAACAGAATATGTCATTTCTGCTCCAGAGGCTTTAAGTTGAAGGATATGAAATTGGCATTTTTGCTGCACAAAAATGACCAAAAGAAAAGGTAACATCATATAGTTCAATTTAGCAGATAATCCATATCTAGAAAGAGCACCAGAGCCTTCCTGACTGATGAGAGGGTGCAGGCTCTCACTGATAGCGAGACCATGTCTGGGCAGGGAAGGGAATAATTGGCTCCCAGGTCCAGGGATGAAGTTTCCGGGAGCCAATAGACAGGCAGGCCTCAAGTATGAAAGAGTGTGAACAGAGAAGCAAGAACCCAAAACAAAGTGGCATGAGTGCTAAGGACATAGGCTGTAGGAGTTTAAATGTTGTACCAACTTTAGGGCACTTCTCACTGGGGTCTTCCAGAACATGGTTGATAGCATGACTGCAAGGATGCTGAGCTATGTCAGCCGTGTCTATTGCACATGTCCTTTCCCATAATTCACTGTTATAATGGGATGTATGAGATGCAGTCCATATGCATGAGCTATGAATGAGCTCCAGGTCAGGCAGGGAGGTCTGGTGTGCATGAACCCTGTTTTGGAATTTTGGAGTTTTCTAGGGCAGACTTGGAGGGCTTTCTTTCCCTTATCTCAGCCACAATAGAGTAAGCCCTGAAGCAAGAGTATGAGGGGTGTGGTTTGGCCCTCAGGATTCAGGTGAGTGGAGGGAAGTGGTCCTGTAGCCCCTAGTTGCGCTATCTATATTAAGACTCCATTTAGGGCCAGAGGTTTAGCTTAATGATGCCAGCGCCTACCTGGCAAGCGCAAGGTCCTGAGTTCAATCCCCAGTTCTGCACCAAAAAAAAAAAAAAAAACTCCATTTATATAAGATTTGTGCAGTCCTTTGACTAAACTCAATCCAGTCATCTGAACTACAGTCAAGCACTGCTGAATGATGGGTTACACTCTGAGAAACACATTGTTAGGCAATTTCATTGGGATGTAAACAGCACAGTGTGCTTATACAAACTAAAACAGCATCACTAGGTGACACATGGCATCATCATCACATACGCAGTCCATCACTGACTGAATGTTGTCATGTAGCCTATGACTGTATTTGTTGATTTTTTGGTAAGACTTGAAAGGATCAGTCCTTTGATTTAAACATCATCATGGTGTAATTTATAGCTTTGAGTTAAACAGAGCTGGATTCAAATCAGCTTACTTAGTCATTAAAGTGTGGTCCTCAGCATGTCTCTTTACATCCATAAACCTTAGTTTCCTCATCTGTAGCATGGCTTGCTTTGAAATGAAGTGAGGGAAAATATCCATGTCTGTTCCTTTTTCCTTGCATCGGGTTTTTACCTACTCTTTCCTCCCTTTCTTATGCTGGTACGGAAGAGTGGGCTCTATGATGAGACCCCTAAGTACAGTCTTCATCACAGGCCCATTCCTGGACACAAAACAGTTCTCATAGAACCTTCTAGAAGGGAATGAAGGAAGTGAAGTCAATGGCAGTCATCCTGAGCAGCAATTCCAAGGTTTTCCCTCACCCTGCAGCCAACTGGGGCCCTGGCCAATTACTTCTAGAATATTTTGTTTGAGGATCCTTACCTTCCTCCAGACCTGGGTTGTGGCACTAACTAGGGTGGCCTTCATTTTCATGTTTTCATGGTCTGAGCTTCAAGGCCCTGAGTACTATCTGGTGAAAAAGGGAGAGCTTTTCCTCTGTTCTTTCCTGAAATTCAAGAGGAGATGTCTACATTGACTTTGTTTCAGAGAAGTGTTTCTAATTGTTAGCCTTTTTTGCCTATGGAAAGAAAAGTTCTTCAAAAAAGAATCTTAAAATTCATTTGCTTGGTTTGTATCTTTGGATAAGTGATTTTCTTTAGAATACAATGCAATACAATAATGACATAGAAGTTGTCGATGCTCAGGGATTCAATAACCCACTCGTAACGTAGTAACTTTCCCCTCTCGTCTGTTATTTGGTTGGAGATAAAAATAGATAAAGATTTCAACCTCAGAACCAAAAAGCCACTTACTGTATTTATTTAGTGTGTTATAATTAAAGCTGTTGTGAATTCTGCAGCTTCATTTTACAGAGGTTGAGAAAACCTTTTTTCAAGTTGGTTCAAGTAAATTCACACTTCCTGCATTCTGTTTTGTGTTTTAGAATCTAAAAATGAATCTTAGATAAAAAGCAAAATGCAGCCACTCTGTTGTGTTATGCCTGGTCCCCTGTAGAAACAAAAGGGGTGTGTGCAGTGCCCAGAAAATATCCACACGACACATCCATAAACTCAGCTGGAACTTGGTAGGTAAATTTTAAACCAAGGATGTTATGTTCACACGCGCTTCTTTTTTTTTTTTTTGTCAACTTTGAATTGAGGTCAGCTCCCTGATCCCATCACCAACTCTACTCTCACCTTTGGGATTGAATTCTTTTTGATTAAATGAAGCATTAAAAAGAGAGAGGAAACATTCCCAGCAAGAGGAGGTCACTAAAGAGTATTCATATTGTTTATCACCAGAATTGTTGGAGATTGCTGGAGTTGTAGAGACTGTGGGAACATCTGCCCTCTGGGGCCTCTCTAGTAATAGCACCCTGCTATGGTTTGAATGTGCCTTCCCCAAAGGGTCACATGTTAGAAACTTAAGCCCCAAACTTATATGTTGATGATATTTGGAGATGGGACCTTTGGGAGTTAACCAAGATTAGATAGGGTCATGAGAGTGGAGCCCCCCATGATGGCAGTAGAGGCTTTATAATAAAAAGAAGAGAGAATTGAAGCTAGCACATTTATTTGATCTGTCTTACCCTGTGATGCCCTCTTACATGTGAGGATGCAAAAGAAAACCCTTACTGGATACCATGCAAATGCTAGCAACATGCTCCTGGGCTGGCCAGCCTCCAGAACTGTGAACTAAATAAATCTCTATTCTTTACAAATTATCCAGTCTCTGATTTTCAGTTATAGCAACAGAAAATGGACAAAGACACTTCTTGATATTCATCTTGGGGAGTCTTCCATCTGCTGAAGGGGATCACACCCTTCTCTCTTGGCCAGTGTAGTGCATAAGCTGACCCTTTGGGTCCTAGGTCACTGATGCTTGAAGAAATGATACAAGGTCCCAAGAATGGTCAGAAGTCACATTGCTGTGGCAGTCACGGCCTCAGCAGCCATGCTGGATCCTGTGGGGCTCTTCTTGCCTGTTTCCTGCTTCCTAAATTTTCAGAGCTTCCTGGTCCTGCTGCTCCTGAGGGCAGAGTTGGCACCTGGTACCAACCGGTGTTTGTAGATGTATATGCCTTGAGCCATAGTGTCCTGTGGTTGAGAGAAAGTCAGAGAAGATAATCTTTGTGTGGAAGCAAACTTGGATAGGGTTGCAGTTCTTCTTACAGGACATACAGCTTTGGACAGCACTTTCCTCTGTGTCTTTTATTTCTTATTTGTGCAGTGGAGACATATGCCCTGCCTTGAGCACTCTTAAATAAATGCACCTTTAAACTGCAAAATGCTATGCAGCAGAGAAATGATATACTGGTTTGGTTTTAGAGATGGACAAAATGTAATTTTCATAAAGAGAAGCACATGAATCTTTTGGGGGCCTGGGACACAATATTATGGTTTAGATTGAGAATGACTCCTAAAACTCTCATGTGCTCAGAGGCAAGGGTTTTAAAAGGTGATTGGATCACAGGAGTACTACAGCTAAAAGTGCCATTAGGAGGTGGGCCTCATTAGACGTGGGTCACTGGGGGTGTGACCTTGAAGACTATTTCTCCCTCCCCATCTCCTCCCTTCTCTCTCTGCTTCCGCACTGCCAGGATGAGAACAGTTTTTCTCTGCTATGTCCCTCTGCTGTGCTGCTTCTGCTTTGGAGACAACCAACCACTGAATGAAATCTAAAATCCATGAGCCCAAATAAACCTCTCCTCCTTTAAATTGTGGGCATTGAATATTTCGTCGTGGCAAAGAGGAAAAGTGACTATCACAATGAACATAATAAAAGCACATCAAAATAGCTGAGGCAGAAGCTAATGGAACTGCAAATAGAAATAGAGTGATTAGCCCAGGGATTTAGCTTAGTGGTTCTGCCACCTGCTACACAAGCACAAGGACTTGAGTTTGATCCCCAGTACCAAAAAAGGAGAAAAAAAAAGTAATAGAACGATTCATTATCATAGTTGGATACATCAATACCTTTGTCTTAGTAATTGACAAATTTGTCAAGAAGAAAATCTACAAGGATGTGGTTGAACTGAACATCATTAATCAACTGGATCTAATAGATATTTATACATTTGCTTTACAACAGCAGAATAAACATTCACAACAAACCTTTGCCAAGGTCCAACACATTCTCAGCTACAAAAGACAGCTTAACAAATTCAAAAGAGTATAAAATATGCTATATAAATTAGCTCAGGTTGCCATAACAAAATGTCTTATTCTGGATAGTTTAAATGACAGAAATTTATTTTCTTACAATTCCGTAAGGTGAGAAGCTGAAGTTCAAGGTCCCAGCTGATGCTGGGTTCTCTTCTCCATTTACAGATGTCTGCTTTCTCATTGTATTCTCAAATAGGGAAGAGGGAGTGAGACCTCCCTCTTCTTATCTGGACAGAAATACTTACAAAGGGTAATATGACCTATTTTAAATGTAATTATCTCCATAAAGGCCTTATCTCTAAATATAGTCCCATTGGGAATTGCAGCTTCAATATATGATGAATGCGGGAGGGAGAGGCAATAATCATTCACTCTGTACCATTTGCTCTCAGGCCACAAGAGAAATAAACTATAAAATAATAAGAAAAAGATATTTGGAAAATACTAAAATATTTGGCGACTGACTTCTAAATAACACATAGGACAAAAAAGAAATCTCAAAAGAAATTTTAAAATACCTTGAACGAAATGAAAATTAAAATACAACTAAAAAGTATTTGTGGGATGCAGCAAAATAGTGGTTAGAGGAAAACCGATAGCATTGAATGTATATATTAGAAAAAAATAAGGATAAAAAACTATAGGAAACTTTAAAAAAAACTCAATTTATTCCAATGTAACAAATGTTTCAGCAGAATTAATGAAGTTAAAAATAAGAATTTAATAGAGAATATCAATAAAACCAAAATCTGGTTCTTTGAAAATGTCGATAAAATTGATAAATCTCTAGTAGGCTAAGAAATGAGGGGAGATGGGCATATTAAAATCAAAAGTGAAAAAGAAACCGTCATTACTGATTTCACAGACATTAAAAGAAAATAAAGGAATATGTCCACAAAATTTATAACTGTTAGTCAGCTTTTCATCACTGTGACAAAATACTGAGGAAAATCAACTTAGAGATGGAAAAGTTTATTTTGGCTCATGGTTTCAGAGGTTTCAGGCCATGGTTGACTGGCTCCATTGCTTTTTAGGCCTGTGGTGAGGCAGAAACATCACAGTAAGAAGGGTGCGGCTCATGAAAGCTACTCATCTCATAGCATCCAGGAAGCAGGGAGAGGAAAAAGTCAGAAAGGAAGGGGTTGGGACAAAACATACGCTTCAAAGCCACAGCCCCAGGGGCCTGCTTTGTCCAATTAGGCCTCACCTCCTAACAGCCCATTGAGTTATGAACTCATCAGTGGATCAATAATGACATTAGTATCCCCATGGACCAATCACCTCTCTAGGAACCACTTCTGAACACTACTGCATTGGGGACCAAGCCTTCAACATATGAGCCCTGGGGGAATAGTTCATATTTAAATCACAGTAATAATTTAGGGGTAATGGACCCATTCCTTAAAAGATACAATCAGCCAAAATTTACATGAGAAAAGAGATTATCTGAATAGATTATATCTATTAAAAATATTGAATCAACAATTAATAACTTTCAGTGAACATCAGCAAGACAGCAGAATAAGAGATCCTCAGCTCTAACTCCTCAGAGAAAACCAATTTACCAAATACTTACACACAGGAATGCCTTTCTGAAATCTTAGAGCTTGGGAGTGAGGCTTCAACATCCTGGTGGAGCACAAAGATCATCAAAAACTACATCAAGAAGGAGAAGAAGAATGATTTTACCTTGTATGCATTGCCCCACCCAAGCCAGCACAGTGTCAAACTGAAGAGGGTCCTCTTAGTCTACAATTTTTCCAGCGGGAGAAAGAAAGCCCAAGATAATATTCAACTTTCCCAGCTTTTCAAGGCACTGGCCATGGAGCCCACTTCTCTCTTGTCCCACATGAAACACCAAGGAAATTAGTCTATGTAGACCACCTGGGGACAGCTAGGAATGGGTAAAGGGATGAGGGCTGCTGCATAGATCTTCAGAGCAGCCTTGTTCCTCCATTAATGACCTCATCTACCAAGGACCATTGCTGGTAGCCTTGTCAGAGCAAAGAGATCCTCAATCAGCAAAACACAGGTCATCAAGTTTCCAAACTTATCCCACCAAGTATCCCACCCAGAATCCCTGCCTGATCAGAAAAAGCCAGGTCAGCATCCCTGTCCAGCCAGGGAGTTTAGTTAGTAATTCCAGCTGACCACAGACACTAGGCAGGGTCCTGTCCAACCTCAGGTCAAAGCAGCAGCCCTAGCCAATCAGAACGCCCATCCAGTGTCTCTTCCCAGCCACAGAGCCCAGTTAGCAGCCCAGACCACCCTCAAAATACTGGTAATGGATCCTGCTGATATGCAGGTACCGTTAGCTGTCTCTCCTGGAACCCCTGGTTGTGCTGACTAATGAAGATCTTGCCCTGCCAAATCCAATCTGTATATTCCTGCAAATACTTAAAATGCATGCACAACAACTCAAAGATACAAAGATCACAAAGAATTATGGAAACATCACTCCACCAAGGGAGAACTAATACAGCCCTAGTAACCAACCCTAAAGAAATGGGGATCTGTGAACTGCCTGACAAATAATTCAAAATAACCATCTTAAAGAAGCTCAGTGAACTATTAGAGGGTAGATAGAAAAATATATCAGGGGAAAAATACATGAACACAGTGAGAAGTTCAAGAGGAAAACATGATTTTAAAATCTACATATATATATTTTAAAAGCACAGAAATCCTAGAGCTAAAGATTCAAAAATTCAAGAGGCAGCTTCAACAGCAAACTCAAGCAGAAGAAAGAATTAGTGAAATGAAAGCCAAGTCATTTGAAACTATCTAGTCAAAGGTGCTAAAAAAATGAAGATGGGTGAGTAACATCAAAGGAACTTATGAGATACTATCAAACCAGATGATATATGTGGTATGGAAATTTCAAAAAGAGAAAAGACAAAAATAGTGCAGAAAGTCCATTTAAAGAAATAATGGCTGAAGACTGCCCAAACTTTGGCAAGGGAAATGAGCAACGAGATTTATGAAAGTTAATAATCCCAAATAAATTGAACTGAAGGAGGTCTACATTGAGACATATTATAATCAAATTGTCAAAAATCAGACAAAATGAATTTTAAAAGCAGCAGGAGAAAAGTGACTTGCAAAAAAACCCCAGAAGAAAACCAAAAGAACTTACATAAAACCATCATCACCAGATTTCTTAGTTAAAATCTTGCAGGCTGAGAGAGTAGTGTAATATGTTCAAAGTACTGAAGGAGAAAAAAAACAGCTAACACAAAATACTATACCAAGTAAAACAGTCCTTCAAAAATGGAGAGATACTTTCCAAGATAAAAAAACTGAAAGAATTCATCAGCAATAAGCCTGCCTCCCAAGAAGTGCTAAATTCTTTAGATTGAAATAAATAAATACTAAATAATGATAAAAAGAATATAGAAGTCCAAATCTTACTGCTAAAGATAAACATATAAACAAATAGAATAAGATGACACAAGAATAGTGACCCTACTATAAAAATTAAAAGATAAAATTATTAAGAATAACTATAACCACAAAAATGTGTGGAATCTTATCTCACACCACTTAAAAAAATAAAGTCAAAATAGACTAAATACCTAAACATAGGGCTGGGATGTACCTCAGTGGTAGAATGATTGCCTAGCATTTGTGAAACCCTGGATTAAACTTCCCAAACACACACACACACACACACACACACACACACACACACATACACACTTAAATATAAAAACATAATCCCTGCAACTGTAAAACTAGTAGAGGGAAATAGACAAAATATTTTTTGACATTGGCTGGGGCAGTAATTTTTTTGGATACAATACCAAAAATACAGACAACAAAAGTAAATTAGAGTAGCTTGATTGGATTAAAATAAAAAGCTTCTCACAAACAATCAACAAATGAGATCTCTTCTTATTAAAAAGCTTCTGCACAGCAAGAGAAACCACCAGCAGTGTGAAGAGACAACCCACAACGTGGGAAAAAATCTTCACCTGCTCTTCCTCAGACAAAAGTCTACTATCTCGAATCTATAAAGAACTTAAAAAGATCAGACCTCCCAAATTTAAAGACCCAATCCAAAAATGGGCATCTGAAATGAACAGACATTTCTCAGACAAAGAAGTAGAAATAGCAAATAAATACATGAAAAAATGTTCAACATCACTGGTCATTCAAGAGATGCAAATGAAAACAACGCTGAGATTCCATTTCACTCCAGAAAGAATGGCTGCTATCATGAAATCAACCAATAACCAATGCTGGCGGGGCTGTGGGGAAAGAGGAACCCTGCTCCACTGCTGGTGCGAGTGTAGACTGGTGCAACCACTGTGGAAATCAGTATGGAGATACCTCAAAGAACTAGGACTGGAAGTCCCATTTGACCCCGCTATTCCACTGCTGGGGATCTTCCCCAAAGAATTAAAAGAATCATACCACAGTGATATGTGTGCA
The DNA here is from genome assembly GCF_053883595.1 of Heterocephalus glaber. Lineage (NCBI taxonomy): Eukaryota > Metazoa > Chordata > Mammalia > Rodentia > Bathyergidae > Heterocephalus > Heterocephalus glaber. The sequence goes on along the minus strand of NW_028258329.1, from coordinate 5,233,828 downwards.
CCCATGTTCATAGCAGCGCAGTTTGCAATAGCTAAAACTTGGAAACAGCCCAAATGCCCATCAACTGGAGACTGGATAAAGAAAATGTGGTTTTTTAATAAAATGGAGTACTACTCACCCATAAAAAATGAGAAATTAGAGACATTTATAGCTAAGTGGATGCACATTGAGGCGATACTCTTAAGTGAAATAAATAGGACACATATGTGTAAATACCGAATAGTTTCTCTGGTGTGAGAAACTGAAAGTGTAAATAAGGACTAAATGTATAATAGATAATGTGAAATAGGAAGAAAAGGGGCAAAGAGGAAGGAAGTGGGAGGGCTAGGGGAAAGGATAGAAGGGAATGGGATTAATATGAGAAAATAGAAAAATAGGAACAAAATCTTTGTAAATAGGACTGGGGGGTTGAAGGGAGGGCTGGGCAAGGGTGAAAAAATAAGAACCAAGAGAGACTATGTAAAGGTGCAAATTTCCAATGATGAATGTCATTATATTGTATACCTAAAATGTATCAATGATTAGAATGAATAATTGATAATGTAAAATAGGAAGAAAAGGTCCAAAGGGGTAGGGGTAGTGGGAGGAGCAGGGGAAAGGAAAGAAGGGAAAGGAAAAATGATGAGAAATGGAAAAAATGGAAATAAAGTCTTTGTAAATAGGGAAGGGTGGAGGGTGTGAAGGGAGGGCTAGAAAAAAAAATAAAATAAAAAGCTTCTTCACAGAAAAGGAAACAATTGAGAATGAAAAGGTAACCTACAGAATGAAACATATTTCCCAATATATGTCTGACAAGAGATTAATTTCCAAAATATATAAAGAACTCCTAAAACTCAATAGCAAATAATCATAATCATAATCATCCAACTGAAAAACATGCAAAGGACTTCAATAGATACTTCTCCAAAGAAGACACACGAATGACTAATATGCATACAAAAATATACTCAACACCATAATCATCATAGAAGTACAAATAAAAACCACCTGTTAGGATGGCTATTACAAAAAAGAAAAAAAGGGAATGATAAGCTTGTGGAGAAATTGGATCCTTATAGAGTACACTGTTGGTAACAATGTAAGTTGGCACAGCTAAAATGCAATGAAATGGAATATGGAATATGGAATGCAATGAAATATGTAATGAAATGGAAACTTGGGCTTATCATATGATATAGGAATTCCATTTTTGGACATATATATATATATATTTTTGTACTGGGGATCAAACTCGGGACCTTGCAGTTGTGAGGCAGGTGGCAGAACCACTGAGCTAAACCCTCAGCCCCCATTTTTGGATATTTGCTCCAAAGAACTGAAATTGGTATCTTAAAGAGATGTCTCCACTCATATGTTCATAGCAGCATTAGTCACAACAGCCAAGATACAGAAACAACTCAAATGTCCTCAGACACATTAATGGATAAAGAAAATGTATGTACACAATCAAATAGTTAATATTCAGCCTTTAAAAAGAAGGAAATCTTGTTTGTGACACCATGGGTGAACCTGGAGGATACTATGCTAATTGAAATAAACTGAGCACAGAATGACAAGTAATGTGTGATTCCTCTAATATGAAGCATGTAAAATAGTCAAAAGTATGAAGTAAACAATAAAATAATGGTTACCAGGGGATGGTATGAGGGGGAAAATGTAGCTGCTGTTCAGTATGTATAAGTTACAATCATACAAGATGAGTAAGTTCCAGAGATTGCTACATAATCTAGTACCTATAGTTAACAATACAATTTTGTATACTAAATAATTTAAGAGGGTAGATCTTATGTCAAGTTTTTCTATCACAAAAAAGGGGATGATAAAAGGAAACTTTTGGAGATGATGGCTGTATTTAGTGCCCGAAATGTGGTCATAGTAACATGAGTGCACAGATATATCCAAACACACCAAGTGTATACATTAGAAATTTATGCAGTTTCTTTTGGATATTATAGCTTAACAACATTGGGGAAGAAATTTTTTAAAGCAAAAAAGCAAACTCTAAAATAGAAAACACCTGGCTCGGATGGATTCATTGGTGAATTCTACCAAACATTTAAGGAAGAAATGATGCCAGCTCTTTAAGCTTTCTTTTACAAAATAGAAGCAGAGTAAACCCTTCCTAAATCATTTGGTGAAACCAGAATAACTACTGTACAAAAACCAGGCATTATAAGAAATGAAAATTACAAACCAATATTTCTCATAATCAGAGATGCGAAAGTTCTCAATAAAATGTTAGTAAAACCAACCTAAATTATACCCCTCAACCAAGTGGGATATTTTAGAAGTATACAAGGCTTGTTTGACATTCAAATATCAATGAATAAAAGAAAAATATATGATCATATCAATGAATGGACAAAATGCATTTGACAAAATCCAATTTCCATTCATGCTAAAAACCAAAATATTTCTGGAAAAGTAGGAATAGATGGAAACTTCCTTCACTTGATAAATGGTACCTATGAACAACCTACAACTAATGCTGTACTTACTAGTGAAAAAGATAGATGCTTTCCCCTAAGAAAGAGAATAAACAAGAAAGCTCCTCTCATCAGTTCTAGTCATCATTGTACTGGAAGTTCTAGCTAATGCAATAAGACAAGGAAAAGAAATAAAAGGCATAAATATTGAAAAAGAAGACATGATTGTCTATGTGGAAATCCACAGAATTGACCAAAAAAACTTTCTAAAACTAATAAATGATTATAGCAAGGTCACAGTTCACAACATACAAAAGTCAATTTCTTTCTCATACACTAGCAATGGACAAATGAAATTGGAAATTCGAAACACAATACCACTTACTTTTACACCACCAAAAATAAAATAATTACCAATAAATCTAACAAAATGTGTATAAGATCTACATGAAAACAAACTACAAAATACAGACCTCCCAAAAGAGAATTCAATAAATGGAAAGATATTCCATGTTCATGGATAGAAAGACTTAATATTGTTAAATGTCAGTTCCTCCAAACTTGATGTGTAGATTTAATGCAATCCCAATAAAAATCCCAGCATGTTATTTTGTGGATATCAGCTGAGTCAAAGTTCATATAGAGAGCCACAAGATTGAGAATAGCCAATGTGATACTGAAGGAGAAAAACAAAATTGAAAGATTGACACTACTCTACTCCAAGACTTACTATAATGCTACAGTAATCAAGACAATAGTATTAGTGGAAAAATGGAACAGTACAGAGAGCCTATAATTAGAACCATATAAATGTTGTCAACTGATCTTTGACAAAGGAACAAAGGCAACACAATGGAGAAGAGATAAATGAATGAAACTGAAACTGGATAGACACATTTTAAAATGACTCTAGATACAGACTTTAAACATCTCACAAAAATTAACTCAAAATGGATCACAGACCTAAATGCAAAATGAAAATTATATAACTCCTGAAAGGTAACATAGGAGAAAACCTAGGTGACCCTGGGTAGGGTGATGCAAAAAAGGACACAACACCAAAGACATGACCCATGAAAGAAAAAAATGATGGGCTGGGCTTCATTAAAATTTGAAATTTCTGCTCTGCAAAGACAGTGTCAAGAGAATGAGAATCAAGCCACAGACTAGGAGAAAGTATTTACAAAAGACTTATCCGATAAGTGACTATTATCCAAAATATACCAAGAACTCTTAAAACTCAATGGCCCAATTGTTTAAAATAGGCAAAAGATCTTAAGAGACAGGAAATAAGTTACATAGATAGCAAACAAGTTTATGAAAAGATGCTCAGCATGATATACCATTAAGGAATTACAGATTTTTAAAGCTATAAGATACCATCATCTATTGGAATTGCCCCAAACCAAAACAACTAACAACAAATTACAGTGAACAACAGCAACTTTCATTGTAATACTTACAATACTGTAACTGTACTATAATTAGATTTACTATAGCTACAATACATTGTTCATGGAAATATAAATGGCAGTCATTTTGGAAGATGGTTTGGTGGTTTCTCAAAACTAAACAAAGTCTACCATGTGATCCAGCAATCACACTCCTTTGTATTTGCCCAAATGAACTGAAAATGTAAGCCTACACAAAACCTACATGTGAATATTTATAACATCTTTATTCATAGTTGCCACAACATGGAAGCAAACAAGACATCCTTCAATTGGTGAAGAGATATGTAGAATGTGGTACATCTATCCTATCGAATATTATTTAGTGATAAAGAAAATCATGTAGAGGAACTTTAAATGAGCATTGTTAAGTAATAGAAGACAGGCTAAAAAGGCAACATACTTTTAATTCCAACTATATAATATTCTGGAAAAGGTAAAGCCATATAGATAGTAGAAAAGATTAGCAGTTGCCAGGGCCTCGGGGGTGGAGGGAGGAAGAATGAATAGTGGAACACTGAGCTTTGAAAGGATGGGGTGGGACTATTTTGTATGCCACTGTAATGACAGATATATAAAACCATGCTATGTACAGGCATAAACCCGTAATACTGTTCAACAGAAAGAATAATTTCCTAATATAAGCTATGCACCAAAAATTTAAAAGAAAATTAAAAGCCCTTCTTTGCATTTAACTGGTATTTCATTTTAAGGTTTATTTTGTCTGGTATTAGTACAGCCACTCCAGGTCTTACAAAGTTGCTCTTGGCATGATATCTCCTTACTATCCTCTTACTTTCAACCTCTTTGAATCTAAAATGTCTTTTGCACAGAGGATATACTTGGATCTTGTCTTTTAAATCCAATCTGAAAATCTCTGCCTTTTGACTGGATTGTCTAGCGTATTCACATTTAACATTATTACTTATATGGCTGAAACTTTATCGGACATTTAAATATTTTAATATTTAATATTTCTCATGACTTTTGGTCTTGTTAGTGTCATGACTGTTCTTCCTTTATTGCCTTTTCTTGTAATAAGTAGATAATTTCTAGCGTATCACTTTAATTCTTTTGTTCACTTTCGACTGCTTTGGTTTTAATTATTTTCTCAGTAGTTGCTTGCAATCTGGAGCACTTAGGAATGCAAAGCTGGCATCAGGAGACCAATCAGAGTTGCCAGGTACATACAAGCTGCTGTTTGTTTTCTCTCTTGCCTGCTGGGGCCATCGGCTCCTGGAAGCCAGACCACGGCAGTCTTCCTCTCTAGAGACTGCTTTTGCTTAGATGACCCTCCTGGTTCCAGTCTGACCTGTTGCCCAGGTTCCTGGCTCCATGTTGAGCATGAAGGGCTCATACTTTTTGGTTGGGGCTCCTTTATGTGTCACCAACTATGACCCCTAAAGCTTCCTCCTCTTTAAGCAGCCACACCCATCCGCTAGAAGCCTGTCAATAAGCTCCTTTTCTAGATTCAGAAAGCAGCCTTTGAATGGGATGGACGTGAAAGGGTCTGTCAAACTCTATTTTTCTGATTGCCTTCAAATAGTACTGAGAAAACTTTCTCACCCTCTACTGCTTCCATTCATCATCTCACTACATCTCTACAAAATATCTGTTGTGTGCTTTAAACACCTTTTTTGGGCCTGATTTAAAATACATTCTTACTGAATTGTAATTGTTTTATGGTGTGATTAATGTTAGAAGTTTGTGCTATAAAACTACAGAATATCTTACATATGTTTTCTGATAGATCTAGGGCAGTGAATCCCTTCTGGATATTTTTCTCTGAAATTACATTGAAAGAAATAAACAGCTGTCAGGAGTATGAAGGCTAAACCATTAGACTGCTGAGTCAGTGCTCTGGAAGTTACAACATGTCCTCGAAGGCAAGTCACATGTCCTGACATTCAAGTACTCATTTTGTTTGAGGGTCAACACAAATTAGTTGCGTGAAGTTGAAAAGAGGACAGGAGCACAACTGCAAAAACGAATGCATAGAGAAGTAACAACCAGTATTCTGGTAGTTCAGGCATAAAAGTCAAAGAATCAGCCAAGATTTAAAATATGACCAGTACCCAATTTTGTAATAAAGAAAGCCTGTTTGTAGAGTGGTCTTCTTTATTTATTGTATGTACTGAATTATATAATTATTTATCACTTTGTCTTGTTTTTCTAAGGCTCTATAAAACAGCAGACAGTATTTAATAAATATAATACTAACACCTTTTGTCCTTAAACTACATTTCATTCCAGATTCTCAACTTAAAGTAAAGTCTGGGCATGGAGTCCAGAGTACATATGTACCTTTTTGGGCAAGATTTTAGGCTTGAAATCCAGGCTTCATGGATTCGGTGGATTCTTTCAGATGCCATTCAAATCACCTTGACCCATCTCCTAGAGCAAAGATGAAGTCCTTCCACTTCTCCTTGCTGAGCCTGGAGTTTTTCTTCAATGTGAGAGAAGGAGGATGTCATAGAGGAAATGTAAAGGAAAGCTTACCTCAGGCAGTCTGTAGGGCGGTGGGTAAAAGAAGAGCAAGAAGAGTCTGGTGAGATGGATAGCCTGATATAGGCAGTGCCTGAAAGTGGTGAGACGTTTGGCTGAAATGGGGTCTGAAGTACTTATATGGGAGATGCAACAAGCACTTAGAGTATCATCATCTGATGAGTTGGAGAAGAATCCAGGTCTGTCAGGTACCACACCCTAAAAGAATAGTTTCTGAACCTGACAAGTTGCACCAGGAATCACCAGCCCAGACCTCAGCTCAGAAGCAAGAAGGAAGTTTGCCAGCACACAAGCAGCCAAGGGCATCTCTGAGACCCAAAGGCTGGCCACTGAACACCCATGCAGAACAAAGCTGAGGGGGCTAGCAGTCCCCAGTGATTATGTGAAGTATTGTGCACCCAAAGTTCAAATTGGATGGGGCATTTCAGCCAGGGTCTGTTGGTTTGTTTACTTTGTTTTGCTAATAACAGTAGGAAGTACTTGATTAAGGCAAGACATTATATAAATAAGATAAGAAATAACATTTTCTTTGTATATCCAAACTATAGCCAGCATCATGGCAGGTAGTTACAGGCTGACAGGATGTATATGCACACATTCACGCATGCACACCAGCAGTGAACCCCTGATTTGTGTATCTGAGGTATAGAATTTAACAGGAGCAAGTGTCAAAGCAGGGTAAGAAGACATTTATAAATGTCCAAATAGCTCTTAGGTTGACATCAGTATTGTCAGTTCTCACCCAGAGGAAGAAAATGATGCTGTGACCAGTGGCCTCTGATTGTTGTCCAACTTTCCAGAAAGCCCATGTAAAAAACCATCCAACTTTCTTAGAGGTGCTGCTTCCATGTGTGCATGTGATGATGGGGGATATAGTTTAGATCTAAAGTGTCTCCCAAAAGTCTCATGTGTTCAGAGGTGGGTCTTTTGAAAGATGAATGTATTATGGGGCACTGTACTCATAAATCCACTGATGAATTCATGGCTGAATGTGACGTTAGGAGGTGGGGCCTGGTCAGAGGAGGTGGTCACCGGGGCATGACCTGGAAGGGTGAATTCTTGACCCTGGCTCCCTCTTCTCTCTCACTCTCTCTTCTTGGCTGCCATGTAGTGAGCAGCTTTCCACTACCATGGCTGTCTGCTCTGACATTTCTGCCTTGCAGCCTGCTGACCATGGACTGAAACCACTGAAACTGTGAGCCAGAATACACTTTCTTCTTTAAGTTGTGTATGCCAAGTATTTTGTCCCAGCAACAGAAAAGTGGCTATTACCTATACACATTATTTTATTTGCATAACCAGTTTTTCTTAGAGTAACATCCTTGTCTGCTCTCAGTGTTGTTGGAATGTAGTGAGATAGGATGATTGGTGACAGATCATCTCCTAAAGGGCTCTGCAGTGTGACGAGGCAGACCAGGAGTCTTGGAATGGTGAAGCCACTCTCCTGGGTTCCCAGAGACATGTCCTATCTTCTTAGCAGTTCCCATGACTAAGCCAGTATAAGCAAATCTTCTCCTGACTATAATAGGTAATGTTTTGAATTAGTTCAGGACATCAGGGCAGCTACAACAGCGCAACTAAAGACACTCATGAAAGACATTTCCAGAGCTGCTTAAAAAGTGGCATAACTGTGTTTGAAGCAAGTGCAATGTTTTGAAGGTGATTAATGGCAAAGTGTTTTTTACCACAATAACATTTTTAATATAAACATTCACTGTATTTGTCCGTCACACCTCATAATACAGAAGCTCAAAAAGCTAAACAACATTTTCCTTACATTGTATTGAGTATATTTCTCATAATATCTCTTATCTCTTCTTTTACTTACTAGTTTCCCCAACAATAGTTATGGTGGTGTCTTTTCCTCCACACCAGGTTGACTTGGGCTTTAGTTACCTTCAAAAATCTCCTATTGTGCTATCCTTCTCTAACACTGTCCTAACTCACTCCTTTTCCTCCTATTTTTCTCATGTCTATGTATCTTTTTAAAAAATCTCAACTCAGTTTCCATAAGAATTTCTAATATGCTCATTGTTTGACACGATCTGCTGCGATGAGAGGTCAGAGTCTGTCATAATGGCCAGCAAATCTGGGCTGTAGAACTCTTCCTTTTACGGAAAAGAATGTGGTGAATGTTTGAGAGGACTGGAAACCTTAGAGTTGCTGGTCTTGACACTGGGTTCGCTGGTTACAGCTCCTTTGAGAGGAAGATAAGCAGCCACAGCATTTGAGAACATTGTCTCAAGGGAACACTGAGTGTTCCCTTTTCTCATTTTTTACTCAGAATTTTGATGAGTCCAAACTTTGTAGGGCTTTCTGAAGTCTTTCTTGTTGAGCTCATCTCCTGCCACACCATGGTGCCTCACGAAGTACACAAAGCAGAAGGGTCACGCTCTCTACTGGGAAATTCCAAGGGCAATCAGAATTCTAAAAAGATGAGCCAATACACATAGGCAGGGTCTGTTGTTGCAAACTACACAACTGGCCATATCTGGGCATTCCACACACATGGATTCAACCAACCACAGATCAAAAACATTTGAAAGAAATTGTATCTGCTCTGAATAGTACCAACTTGCCATTATTGTCTAAACAATAATGCAAATTTGCGTAACATTTGCAGTGTATTAGATATTATAAGTCATCTGAAGATGATTTAAAGTATACAGAAGATGTGTATTTGTTCTATGCAAATACTATGCCTTTTTTTTTTTTTTTTGGTACCGGGGATCGAACGTGGGTCCTTGTGCTTGTGCAGCAGGTGGCAAAACCACTGAGCTAAATCCCCGGCCCTACTATGCCATTTTATATACAGAAGATGAGCATCTGTGGATTGTAGTATCTGTGGATTGTAGTATCTGTGGGAGGTCCCGGCACCATTCACTGTAGATTCCAAGGAATGACTATACTCAAAAAGATGTGCAAAGATCTGATTGAATGAGGTTTCAGTTCTGGGCACAGGATTTCATCCACTGTTGTGGGTCAGATATCTTAACGGGGGTCTCTTGGCACTTTGGGTGGCACAGTTCTTCTTTGATCAGAACCTTCTCACACACTGCCAGACATTTAGCATTCTGAGTCCCTAGGCAACAAGTAGCAGTAGCGTTTCCCAGTGATCATACAGTAAATAACACCTTCTACATTTCTGAATGCCCCATTGAAGATGGAATCTTCTTCAGTTGAGAACCACAAGCTCTCACTAACAAGTATGAATGAGCAATTTGATAGTAATTTTTTGAGTTAGAATCTTTTGTTCCTTTAGATCAAAAGCTTCATTTTTAAACAGTGAGTTAGTAGGAGTACTAGATCCAATGGCAATGATGCTAGTTTCCCACTTGATAACCCTCAGTTCTCCTGACCTTGCTATTTGAAATGTGGTCTTCAGATGAGGAGAATCAGAAATACAAAACTTACCAAATCATAAACTGTATTTGGACAAAACTCCTATCTAATCCACATGCATATTAAAGTTTGAGATGCAGTGGTTTAGAAAACAACCTGGCAATCTTTTGACAACACTGAGTAGCTAGACTTTCCCTCATTTGGTGGCACAAATGTTTTGGATTCCAACCTCCAACCATATAGACCCTCTGAATTGTACTTTTCCGTTATGGTGAAGTAGATCTTCTCTGCCAAAGAACCACTATGTTCCTACTCAACCTGGGTTCCAACATCAATTGGATTATATTATAATTATGAAAAAGCAAGAACATCAAGTGATCTTACAGTCAAGGCCAGGAGTAGTGCCCCATTGCTCATAGTTCAGGCTAATGTCTTGAAGCATTGTTTCAGGATTTATACTGCCCAGTATTATCTACCTTTCCTATTTGTTGTTGTTATTTTTAACCAGGAATTTTTCCTAGTCTAAAGAAAATCTGATATTACACAATCATCCACCCATATGTCCCATCATCTCTGGCAACAAAATCCAAGAATCCCAAAGGCCACAAATGTTCTAAGGGAACAAATAAAAGGACTATGCCTCAGTGCTAGCAAGGCTCCAGCCAACATAAAGGGTTGCTTGTGCTGGCCCTATTCATGATCAGCTGACCTTGCTGGACACTGTGAGCATCAGTAGCTCTGGAACCTGCCCTCAGCTCTCTGCAGCTGGCTCCACAGTGAGGTCAGACCAACACGATGTCCAGTGTCTCCCTGCATGCAAGTCTGCCTCAGTCAAGTGAACATCACTGTGTTGGTTCTGCTGACTGAACTCACATCTGTCCAGAAGTTCGTGAAGAATTTGCAATTTGCAGATTGTACACAAACACACACACACACACACACACACACACACGAGAAATCTCAGGAAATTCACGTTGGGTTTATCTTTTTTTCCTTCTAGTCTCAGACTTTAAGTTTCTGGCAAAATGGATTGTCATGATTATTTAAGTGAATTATGCTTTTTTAAAAAGTGTTTTCTAGTTGTGGCAAATGTATACGACACATACACAAAATTAACCCGAAACCATTTTAAATGTGGAGATCAGAGGCATTTAGTGCATTCACATTATTACACCACCATCATCCTGTCCAGTGTCAGCAGCAATTTTAAAAAAGGTTTCAGCAATTCCAACCATCTTCTATCTTCTGTTATATATTTAAGAAATTAAGTATTTTTTACTTTTTTGTGTTCAACCAGGATACATTTGATTTATCTAATTTTGAAGATCTCATCATACCATATGTGAGCTAAGGTAGAGATACATCTGAAACTATCTTCAAACTAAATATAGGCAAAGAACTATTTTCAACTCTTTAATAATCCACATTATTTCTGTATTATTACATATGCACATTTTTTCTCTGATATGTAGCCTTTTTACTAAGCCTGAAAAATCTAAGTACAATACAAACAGAAGAGGAAAGTAATTAATTATATGTATGTTGCTTTTCATAAATTCAAAGCAAAACATTACACAACAATGAATATTTTTAAAGTTCTTAACTATTTGGTGAAATAAATACTTAGTTCCTTTCATGTACACTCAAATGAATTTCTATTTATAAAAATTAAACACACATATACACATAAAGTTGTCTGGCTTTATTAGGAGGCTAGAATTTGGAAGCAAAAGACCAAAATATTGGCACTCAGAAACTGCTGTCAGGAAAATTGGGGGTTATTGTTTTAATAGCATAAGACGTGATTAAGCCTGCTCATAGCCCCTTGTTGTGGGTTGATAAGGCTATGATTAAATTCTCATTCTTTTTATTGGTCATAGCTTTTCACTATTCTTTCTTTTCATAGCCACTTTCCCCAACCAGTAAAAGTTTCACCCTAATTTTAGATCACAGGCACCTTCTTATATAAACACCACCCACCAGGAGAACTGGTTCTTTAACCAACTAGTTATACAGGCTTGCTCCCTATTTTTCATTTTGTCACATGAATTATCAAAAAAGTTTTTTGTTGTATCTGGGCACTTTTTGTCACTTATAAGAGTAAACTTCATCTTCAGATTTCCTCAGAATTTTTGAATTGCTATCCCCACTTCCATTACCCAGTGAATACTAACTATAGAGGACACTACAGTTAGACAACTATTTTGGTAAACAGTGTCTAAGTTATGAAAAAGTTGGGACTAGATAAATTTCAAGATTTCCATAAGATCATTCCCTAGATTTCCGTAAGACCAAAGAGGGGAAAAAAGAGTAAGCCAGGTCAATATTAAAGATGCTTAAACCACTCATTTGCATTGTCAGTATGTTAGTGAGCTTTCCATTACTTTGACAAAACACCTAAGAAAATCAATTTATGAGGAGAAAAGGTTAATTTTGACTTATGATCCACCACCTATAATACTGCATGGGCTGGAGAGCATGCCTTCAGCACATGGACCTTTGAGGGATATATGAGATCTAAACTATGATCATGAGATAGTTTAAAACTTTCAATAATCTATTCCCTACTTTCCTTTCTTCTTAAACATGCTCTACTGGGCAAAATTCATATGGTGAATCATGTTATACACAAACAATACTTTGGGAAATCATGAATTTACATGGCACGGAAGTAAAAACTCGGAAAGTGTCATGCCTTCAGTCAGGAAGGTTATCTTAAAATAATGTAATTCTAAGGGCCGGGGATTTAGCTCAGTGGTTCTGCCACCTGCCTCTCAAGCGCAAGGTCCCGAGTTCCATCCCTGGTACCAAAAAACAAACAAACAAAATAACATAATTCTAAATGAATGCCATGTTCATAGAGGAGTGGCTTCCCTTTCAGCAGCAGGTGCGGGTAGATGTCTGACCAGAGGAGGAGTCACAGAGAGGAAATATTCAACATCACCCATTGAAGATATTTCTAGACTTCAGAGCTGCTCAATAATGGAACAGCTCCTTTTTTGAGGTGATTCATCTCTCAAAATGCTCAGAGATCAAACCATTATAGATGAGAACATTACAAGAGCAGTCTTGTGTCATCTACCCGTTTCCTAACTCCCTTCTGACCTCACTCAGCTTACATAGCCAGGGAGCTAGAGGTATGTAGCTTGAACATCAGGGTTTTTTGTTTTGTTTTGTTTTGTGAGACACAGTCTCACTATGTAGTTCAGGCTGGCCTTGAACTCACTATTTAGCCTAGGTTGGCCTCGAACTTGCAGCCTCCTGCCTCAGCTTCAGTGCTGGGATTACAGACATGTGCCACCATGCCTGGCAAACATCAGGGTTGCTGCTGGACTATGAAATAGAAATGGTCTCACGGAGTGCTTGGTTTCTGTTTTGTTTTGTTTTGTTTTGTTTTTGCTTCTACCTGTGAGGTATGTTATCTCTAAAAGTGCTCACGCCAATCACCCCACTACTGCCTCCCTTTCCCTTAGATATGGACTGGCCTCCTGATTTTCTTTAGACTTACAGAAAGCAGAAACAGCAATACATCTTCTGGGTCAAGGTCTTAAGAAGCCTATTCATTTCTGTTTCTGCCCTTTAGGAAGCCAGTTGCCATGTAAAAAGTTCAGCATATCCTGTTGGAGAGGCCACATGGGATAGAAGAGGGCCTAGAGGCCATCTACAGGAGGATTATTTGCCTGAGCTGACAGTGTCCAATTGGCAAGCACCCTGGACTTCCCAAGTTTAGCTACACCAAGTGCTCTGGTTTGTATATGGAATGTCCCTCCATAGCCCCGTGTACTCAGAGGTAGGGGTTTTGGAAGGGGCCTGGATCATGGAGGTACTGTACTCATCAGTGGATTAATCCAAAGATGAATTCAGAGCTAAATGTGCGATTGGGAGGAGGAGCCTGGCTGGAAGAGGTGGGTCATCCTGGGTGTAACCTGGAAGAATACAGAGTCCACCAAAAAAATGTATATACACTTAAGGAAAAGAAAAATTTGTATAAATATTTTAATACTAAATTTATTGAAACATCATGACATTAGTATGTTGCCTTTAGCCTCTAATATTATAAGAGATGCGCAAAGTGTTGGCCATTAGCTTTCAGACACTTATTATACAGTAAACTGCTGCTTGGGTATGGCAAACCTTGGCCATTGAAATTGCTCAACATGCATTTTCAATTTCTTCTCTAACAACATCCTCTTGGGTCTCCCATATGAGGGTAACGCGACCTGCTGAAAACATCATACTATTTTTTTTTTCCTGAAGTGTGTATACATTTTTTTTGTGGACTCTGTATATCTCCTTCCCCAGTTCCTCCCTCTCTCCCTGCTCTGGGCTACTGTGATGTAAGCAACTTTCCTCCACCATGCCCTTCAACCATGGGGTTCTTGCCTTAGAGCCCACCAAACAAGCAAGGACTGAGATTCTGAAACTGTGAGCCAAAATAAACCTCTCTTTTTAAGTTGTGGTGTCAGATATTTTGCCCCAGTGATGAGGAAAAGTGACTAAGGCAGATTTTGGTACCAGAAATGGAGTTGTTGCTGTGAATATACCTGACTATGTGGTTAAGAAGCCTTTGAAACTAGTTTGCAGCAGGAGCTTAGAAAAGTTTGGAGATTTCAGCTAGAGAAGCCCTAGAATGCTATAAACTGGGCTTGATGAGCAATATGAATTCAGAAGACCAGAACGCTGATAGAAATATGGATGGTAAAACCAGGCTCCAGGTCTCAGTTGGGAGCAAGGACTCCATTGGCAACTGGGCCCAAGACCATGTATGTTATGCTCTGGTAGAAAATTTGTCTACATTTAGTTGGTGTCCTGAGACTTTTCAGGAAACTGGGATTAAGGGTGGCAGAATAATTAATCCAGTGGAGGAAATTTTAAGGCAACCTGACATTAAGGCTGTGGTATCAGCACTGCTCACTGCTTTTATGAAGATTTACACTGAGCAGAAAGCCCATTTAAAGTTTTCAGCTTTGCCAGAATGGAAGCACTTGCAAAGTTGGAGCAGAGAATTTGGTTGCTAAAAAGATCAGCATTAAAAAGAAGCCAAGTACCTTGCATCAGAACAATATGAAAGATGCCTTGAGGGTATCCCAGAAATCCTCAAGACTCCATCCATCTCAGGCTCTAGGGTGCAAAGCTATCACTTTCATTTAAGAAGAGAGATACAGGGCATCACTCTTGAGAAAGACAGCCTAGGAAATGGGTTCCTTGGGATTCCCTTCACAGCACTCAGCTGTGCAGGTACTCAGAGGCCACTGCAGCCATGATCCCAAGGGCCTGGCTACTGCTCAAGCTAGCAGCAGATCTTCACATAATCCACATGGTGCTGGTTTGATAAGCTTCAGAATGCAAGAGTTGTGGAGTGAAGAAGGCTTCCACCCAGATTTCAGAAGAAGGGCTGGGAGGCTAGGCAGTGTGACTGTGAGAGGGCAATGTCTGAGGCCATGAGATCAAAACTGAAAGTGGAGACCTAGGAAGATGGAGAAGCCAGGAACATTGGAATATCTGAAGCAAGCTGCAGGCAGTGAACAAAGCCTCCTCAAAAGAGGCTATGAGGGCTGTAATCAGCAGTGCCAAAGCACAAGGGCCAGCCAACCCAAACCCTTTGGAACTCATACCTTACTACCACCTGTCCCAGATGCTGGACACAGAGCTTTGGGGTTTAATGTTTGCCCTGCTGGGCTTTATTCTTGTCTTGGTCTTATTTCTTTCTATCTCCCTATTTCTCTCTTTTGGAATGGGAGTGTTTCTCCTGTGCCATTTATGTTGACAATGTTTAAATTTCTTTTTTTTTTTTTTTTTTTTTGTACCAGGGATCGAACTCGGGTCCTTGCGCTTGCATGGCAGGCGGCAAAACCACTGAGCTAAATCCCCAGCCCTAAATTTCATTTTATTTTAGTTTTTTGGTTTTCACAGGGGCTCACTCCTAAGAGTTCGCTTTGAGTCTCAGAGGAGACTTTGGACTTGGACTTTTTAACAATGCTGGAGCTGTTAAAACTTTGGCAACTCTTAGAGATGGACTAAATGCATTTTGCATAAAGAGATGCTCGCGAGTCTTTTGGAGGCTAGGGATGGGCTGTTGTGGTTTGGATCTGGAATGTCCCCTCAAATTCTCATGCACTCAGAGGTGGGGCTGTTGGAAGATGATTGGATAATAGGGGCAATGTACTTATCAGTGGATTAATTTATTGATGAGTTTAAAGCTAAATGTGCTATTGGGAGGTGGAGCCTGGTCGAAAGAGGTGGGTCACTGGGAACCTGACCTAGAAGGGTTTATTTCCCTCCCAAGCTCCTCCCTTCTCTCTCTGCTTTCTAGCTGACATGATGTGAGCAGCATTTCTTTAACAGGCCCTTTCATTATGCCACTCTGGCTTTGGAGCCAGCTGACCATGCAAGGACTGAGGTTTCTGAAACTGTGAACCAAAATAAATGTCTTCTCCTTTAGTTCTGGAGGCTGAGTTTTTTGTCCTAGGGACAAGGAAAGTGACTAAGACACCAGGTGCCTCTTCCACTTCCTGGGGCTAAGATAAGCAATTTCCATCTACCCTGGCCGAAATTTCAGACCTAGAGAATGGTGAACAATAAAATGGATAATGATTTAAGTCATAAATTCTGGACTGGTTTATTAAACAGTAGTAGAGAATTGAACCAGAATTTGGCATGTGGGATGCTGCCATAGCCAAAACCTAAAACATGCATCACTGACTTTGATACTAGGTGGCAGCAGAGGCTGGAGAGATAGTGAAGAAATTCTTAGGGCACCTGGGATAGCACTGATAAAATTGGTATTGGAAGTTCACAAAAACCATGACCTGTATTACATAGCAAGGGAATTTTTCATCACACGGTTACAAAATCACAGAAAACTGACCTAACTTTATAATCTGTGAAAGAAGATTTCCAGACAACACATTGAAAGCATGACTGGTTTTCTTTAGATGCATTTATAAAGTCCAAGAAGAGAGAGGTGAACATATGACAAACGCAGAAGGATGAGACCACTTGAGCAGGCAAACGGAAAGCAAAGAGGCACAGACTTTATTCACCTGGGTGGAGGTGGACTGAGGGCAAGAAGAGGCCCATCAGTGCTGAAAAGAAAAAAAGGCAGGGGTTTTTACAGGGGATTGGGAGGGAGAAGAGTCTGGCACATCTGTCATGTGCTGGGGTAGGTGCAAAAGTGTGGTTGGAGCCCATGCAGCGGTCAAGGCAGGGAAGATGTTGTGCTATGCTTTTGTGGTCTTATCCCTTCTATAACATCTTGTTCTGCGGTCTATCTGCTTGGAGACAGCACAGCCTGCATCTGGTCTGGGGATTGGTGTGTCTTGCTGAGGGCTGTGTTTTTTATATCTGTTAAATTGTAGGTTGGAATTAAACAGTATGTATAGTCATTAACCATTTCATGACCAGATCAAGTCTGACAGAACTGAAGAAGGAATGTTTCATTTTTAGGCAGGATAAAGACAAAATATAGAGAGTTCAGGGCAGTATCTCTAGCCAGCACAATATTTTCAGTATGCCTCGGGGTAACAATTAAATCAAGGGCTTCACTGTTAAATCCCATGTTAAAACCTCTATAAGATTTAAGCTGGCACTAATAAGAATTTCTCAACTAGACAATTGGACTTCTAAGAATCTTAGGGGCAGTTTCACATATGACCCAAAGTAAAGAGAAGCCTGTTTTAGAATTATAGATGTAGTCTTCAATAAGATTCATAGAGAACTCAACATTTTAAAGAACATATTTGCTAAAGCACAATTAACTCCAATTAAAAGGAGCAGAGACATTTAAACAGTTCTCTGGGCCTCCAATTTTTTATAGGCAACAAATAGATTGAGAGAGTTACTTCTAATGAAAAGTAAAGACAATTCTAAGGGAAGAGCCAAGATCACAGAGGCTAAACTCAAGAGCTTCTTAAAAATCATGGATCAGGCTGGGAGTGGTAGTAAATGCTTGTAATCTCAGAGTCACAGAAGGCTGTAGCAGGAGAATCTCAACTTTGAGGAACCTAATGAGACTGAGCAACCTAATGAGACTATGTCTCAAAATACAAAAAATTTAAAGGAGCTAGAAATGTAGTTCATTGAGAAGACCCTGGGTTCGATCCCCAGTATAATAAATAAATGAATAAATAAATAAATTTATTTTTGAAATCATGGATCAAGGAAATAACTTCTAATATAGATAGTATAATTGGAGGCTTTGGGACCATTATCCTCCACTCACTTGAACCTGGGCAATGCCTCAGGGACAACTCCTCTGATCTTTATCCTAAGGCCCACTACCTAGAGGCAGAAATAAGAACAACAAAGGGCTGGGGATTTAACTCAGTGGTTTCACTGCTGCTGCTGCTGCTGTTGCGCAAGTGCAAGGACCGGAGTTCAATCCCCAGTACCAAAAAAAAAAGAATAACAAAGACCTCTGGAAATTTCCAAAATTCCAAACCAGGACACATGCATGCTAGACCTGGTGGCACGACCAACAATCACCTTTCTTCATTTGGAGCTTATTAAAGGTTCATATATATGGACTGCAACTCAAACATCCAATTATAAAAGAGTGAATTATGGGAAAGGACATGCATGGTAGATACAACTGATTTGACTCAGCACCCTTGTCAATCACACTGTCAATCATGTTCTAGAAGACCCAGTAGGAGCTGCTCTAGATCTGGTGCAACTTTTTTAGTTCTTAAACCCACCAGGCCTTCAGTGCTAGTGCCACTGACCACATGCACCAGCTCAGGTTCCAGCTTCCAGTCAAACTATTTATCTCTCTTTCTTTCTTCTTTATTCTCTGTCCTATACATCCAGATCCCTCTCCATAACTTTAGAGAATTCAGCTATTGGATTCCATTTAAACGTTCAAAGGCCCTCCTAAACTGAAATCTCAAACCCTTCCTTCCAGTCTGCTCTGTTAGTGGAAAAAAGCCATAGGGAAACTTCTCTTCCACTGATGAGAAAGTGGTTATGGATAATCCGGACCCTACCTTTCCCTTTTCCATTACTTATAGGAAGCATTAAATAAAAAGAACTGTTCAGAGTTTATGTGATAAGACTGAACATTAGAGTAGAAATCAAAACAAAAGATAAGGTGCTGACAATCTGAAGTTTCATCCCACATGAAATTTCGTACTATTTTAACCTTTTTAGATTATGACCACGAAGAAAACAATAATATCCCAAATTGAGATAAATATCTGCTATGAAGAACAAAAATAGGATGGAATGGAAGAGGAGGTTGAGCTTCTCTAAGGTCTCTGCCCACCAGCATCAAATGGTTGCCTCACTCTGGCCATTGATTTTATTGGCTGAAGAGCTAAACAGATCCTAAGCAGGAGTGAAACTATTTTTAAACCGTTGGCTTGCATACATATTTTAATTATACAATTTTAATTATAATATTTAAAGCCAGTTACAGCTGTATAATTTAGGCATATTTAGAGTTTTGACATATTTATATGTACATATAAAATGCTCTGTTCTATATAGGCAAAACTATTGAAAAATTGCCAGAATGATTCTTGATATTTCAAAAACTAACAATTTATGAAAGCAGAGATTAATAAATTGAAGTATAAGAAAATACAAAACTTGTGCTGGTCAAAAGACATACAAAGAAATAAGAAATGATTATAAACCAGGAAAATAAATTCGCATCAGTATAATACTCAAAGGGCTAGTTAGGTTACATGTTTATCAATAAGAAATAGATAAATTATCAAGAGAAAAATATAGTACAGTTAGAAACAAAGGAGCTGAAAGTCACTCCTTTCCTTCCATTTAACTGTAAACAGCACCCTACAGTTATTCTTGCTGCCACTATCCTAAGAGAGACAAAGAGATAACATAACAGACACCTAGGAGATGGTCATGCCGTAGGCACCAGTGAGACATTCAGTGGGAGGCACAAAATCAGAGATGTCTGGCCTTTAAATTCTGAAAGCCTGAGTTACCATCCCTTTCCTCCCTTTTTGTGTTGCTATTGCTACCTTCCCCGTGATCATCAATAAATGTAGCTACTTACTACTTTCTACTTGAGGGACACATGGCAATTCTTCCCTCATCATACACAAGAACCTGGACTATTATTGGCCCATTCAACTATGACAAATGGGCAATTCATAAAAGAGAAAATAATCAAGACTCAATTCTAATAATCAGGAAAATGCAAGTTAAAACCACCATGAAATATCATTTTATAGCAGTCATATTTGTATCAAGTACAGCATCTCTCACCATTAAATCACTGCAGAACAATGTGTGGTCAGGGTCATCGTAGTGTGTGGAGCACAGTTTGGAACTTTCACTTCAGTCTGGAAATCTGTATATCTCACAATCCAGCAGTTACATTCCTAGATCTATAAGGAAGAATCTTTTTTACCTGGCAAAAATTTTACTTTAATAATAAAAAATATTAGCCTATTTTTAGTATATATGCTGCTGAAACAAGGATACTATTAGCATATTTCTGAAATTGGGAAATTAAAAAAATCAACCTTAGCTGAATGTGGTGGCACATGCCTATAGTCTCAGCACTCTGGGAGGATGAAGTAGAGGAATAGCGTGCTCAGACCCAGGCTGGACAAGGCAGTGATTCAGTGAGTCTCTGTCTCAAAATAAAAAATAATAAAAGTCTGGGGAATAGAGCTCAATACCAAGGCCCTGACTTCAATCTGTAGTACAGGAAAAAAATTACTCACAATTTAACTAGGTATTCCATCTACTCTTAATGATATAGGAAAGCTATAACTCCCAATCTGGTAGATGTCAGATCTGCTGAGTTTGTGTCCCCTGAAATCTAAGAATGAATTCCAAAGGACAGAGGTGGTTAGAAGTAGGGAAGGCTTACTGAGGAATAGAAATGGGGCATAGGAATAGCTGCTGAGAGACAGAAGGTCCTGAGTGGGTTGCCACTGAGGTTATCTCTCTGAGAATGTTTTATAGGGCAAAGTCACTAGGTGGGTACAATGTGGGTCATACTGTAATCAGACAGGACTTCCAGGAAGATAGCAGAGTGGTGAACAGCAGAGAAACAGCTGAGATTTGGTGTCCAGACCCTGGAAATAGTAACATCAGGGAGAGAAGGAGGGAAATGGGTCCCAGGACATAGCAAGGATCTGAAGCAAGAATTGAAGCCCACAGGGAGAGTGAAGAGAGAGAGACCTCAATGCAAAAGAAAGAGGTGGCAAGGAGCACTTTCTTCCTGAGACCTGGCTTGCTGTGTGGAAGGTCAGGTCGAGCCTGAAGATGCACTGTGACTACTGGTGAACCCAGAGGCCTTTATGAAAACATGCACTAGTGGAATGGAGCAGGGGATGCAGTGGACTTCAGTAGATGGTGAGTTATTCGGATTCAGACATCCTTCAGGACAGGATGATTGGTCAGTAGCCATCTTGAAGAGGGGCCAACTGAGCTTAGAACTCAGAGCACCTGTAGGCTGGTTCTATCTAGAAGCTCCCAGTGTCAGGGTGAGGTAGAACCAAGTTTAAATCAGCAGGAGATCAAGAAGCCAAGTTCAAGCTGGCAGGAAGCTGAGCTCAAGCCAGGAGGAGATACAGAGTGTTGCAGGCTGAACAAATTGAGTTCCAGCCTCACAGCCAGAAACTAGCTTGAACTTCAGTGGAGCTAAAGATGTAAACTTGCTGGGATAATCCACTACCCTACCATAAATCTATGGCTGGCTTGCTGGGATTAATCACCATGGATCGGGGCTTTGACCACTCTGTCTACCAGTGACAAGAGAAACATGCCCTGATGTGGACGTTTTTTTTTTTTCTTTTCTTCAGTTTTTGTTTTTGTCTTGTTTTTTTTTCTTGACTGTTCATTCTTGTTTTTATATGAGTCCAAATACTAGTTTTTGTTGCTTTTCTGTTCCTTCTTCCTTCTCTCCTTTCCTCTTGTTTTCTCCACTAGTTTTCCAAGTTCCTGTAATCTTCCTTGGTCTTCCAGCCTTGCTTCTCATCTCTTTCTCTTCTATTTCTCTATTTTTCCCCCAACCCCTTTAAAATTTTCTTCTTAGGGTAAAATCAGCATATCGAGGGCATATTTACTGTAAACAACTTTGTGGTTTGTTTTAGATTCCTTATATAACCACAGATTATACAGTTCATATGGTTAAAGGTGGCAAATTAATAGTTACCACAGTTTGTCATTCTCTGGGCTGTTTGATGCTATTGTTATTGCTGATTGTACTACTTTAGCCAAGGTGACATAATTGTTCTAATCAGTTGTTTTTCTGGGTGTACCAAGACTGAGATTGCTGAAGGATCATAAGCAATACTATAGGCCAGTGCCAAAGAACAAGGGGCTAGGCCAAATAGGGAGTGACTTCTCATCCCCAATAAATTGAACAAGTAGGATCTTTTCTCATAAAGTTTTCTTTTCCCTTCTTTCCCTTCCCCTTCCCCTCCCATCACCCCTACCCTTTTGGAACTTTTCTTCCTATTTCAAATTATCAATTATTTGTTTTAATCATTTCAATCCTTATTTACACTTTCAGTTACTCACACTAGAGAAACTATTCGGTATTTACACGTGTGTCCTATTTATTTCACTTAAGAGTATGGCCTCAATATGCATCCACTTAGCTATAAATGTCTCTAGTTTCTTGTTCTTTATGGCTGAGTAGTACTCCATTTACTCAGTTGTTGATTCTTTGTACTAGTTCCCATGCTACTGAGGTTTTGTTCATAAATCTTTTCCTATGCCAACGTCTTCAAGAGTTCTACCTAACTTATCTTCTAGCAAGTTTAGTGTTTCTGTCTTAATATTTAGATCTTTAATCCACTTTGATCTTAGTTTAGTGCATGGTGATAGGTATGGCTCTAGTTTTAATCACTGGCAGGTTGAAATCCAGTTTTTCTAACACCATTTATTAAATAGGCTATCTTTCCTCCAATGAGGATATTTGGCTCCTTTGTTAAAGATGAGGTGGTTGAGTGTGTCTGGAGTTGTTTCTGCATCTTCTAATCTATTCCACTCATCTTAGGGTCAGTTTCTTTGCCAGTACCATGCTGTTTTTAAATTTTTTTTTTTTTTTTGGTACCAGGGATCGAACTTGGGACCTTGCAGTTGTGAGGCAAGTGCCAGAACCACTGAGCTAAATCCCCGGCCCTTCATGCTGTTTTTATCACAGTAATTTTGTAGTATAATTTCAAGTTGGGGATTGTGATATCCCCAGCCATGTCTCTGTTGCCTAGAATTGCTTTTGCTATTCTAGGTCTCTTCTGGTTCCAAATGAATTTTTGGATTTTCTCTAGTTCTGCAAAGTATATTGTTGGAATTTCAATTGCCATTACATTAAATCTATATAGTAGTTTTGGGAGTATGGCCATTTTCACTATAGTGGTTCTTCCTACCCAGGAACAAGGGATGTCTTTCCATTTTCCTATATCCTCCTCGATCTCCTTTTTCAGAGTGCTGTAGTTTTCAGTGTGGAGGTCTTTTGCTTCCTTTGTTAGACTGATTCCTAGATATTAACCTAAAAGCCCACTACACCTTGAAGACATCTCTGAAAAGTAGTCATTTCCTAAGGTTTCTAAATACTAGCAATAAAGTTACCTACTATAAACAATTTACATGCATCAACCCAGGAGTTGAATTAAGTACATATATTATTAAATAAATAATGATTAAATATAATAAAGAAATAATTAAATATATTTATTAAATAAGAGAGAGAGAGAAGACACTTAAGCAACATGCACCCCTAGACTTCCAGCTAACCAAAGGCAAACCCAAGGGGCAATGAGGTGGAAAAATTCAAAAGTTACCCACATGGACTCTCTGAAGTGATAACAGTGGATGAGGTGCATGAGGTTCTAGAAAAAAAATCAAATCAGAAATAATTTCACAGATAACTACAGAAATGGTGACATGGTTAGATAATGAAAGACATGGTTAGTGGCTCTACAGCAAAAACAGATAAAAAAATAGAGGATCTTAGGAAAATGATGGAAACCATGAATGCCCAACATAGGAATGAAATAGAATCCATGAAACAGATTCAAACAGATATCCAGGAGACTCAAAATTTTATTGAAATTATATGAAGCAGAATGAGCCAATGTGAGGACAAAATATCAGATATAGAAGACAGGATTGTGGTTAGCAATCATGAAAAGAAATATTTCTTAAAAATAGCAAGGGACTATGAAAAATCAATTTAACAGCTACTGGAAGAATAATATAAGATTGACCAGAGTCAATGAAAAAGCAAGAGATAGTGCAAGTGACATAAAAAACTTGTTCACAGAAGTAATGGCAGAAAACTTCCCAAGCATGGTAAAAGAATTGGACATATAGGTAAATGAGGCATATAGAATTCCAATTAGCCATGATAAAAAAAAAAAAACTATACCCATAGTATGCCTGGGTTCTATGGTGTCTGTCATTGCTGCAGGGGCTGCAGGGCCTCCAGCCTATACACTGGTTACATGATCATCTATGAATGTGGATTCTGATCTTGAGCTTTCTTTTCCATCTTCTCATTAGGAGCTTAAGTCTCTGACTTCTTCCCTAGAGGATCCATTTTGCTCCCTTGGGAACAACAAAGTCCGGAGTTGCAAACTCAAATGTTTGCAAAAAACATGTAGGTAACGTGAGGGCAGAAACCAAGCCAAGTGTTTAAAAATAGAAAGTGATGGCAACTATGAAAACTGGAACATGCAGGTCCCAACTAAGAAGGCAACTTCCACCTAGCTCCAACTGTTCATAAGAGAAAATGATTTCAGTTTAAAAGTTGTCAGATTTTCATATGCAATTTACCAATTTTAAAATACTGTGCAGGCCAAAGAGGTCAGTAACTTAATGTAGCCCTCAGGCCCAAACTTGCAAATTTTAGTCAAACTATTTGATGAAAGTATGTTTCTTCTATTAGTAAAGCTCCACCCCTGTTCTTAAAAAGAAATGACAGGTCCCCATTGTCATGCTGTGGGGCTTTTGGTTCTTCCCTCTTCCTAGGAATCTACAACTATCCCAAGATCACTTTTTTGACTGCTAAAAATTCAAAAATAAGTATCCCTTGTTTCAATTTTATTGTTATTTCATCAGTCAATAATTTGACTCAATATTCCATTCATCTCAACTAACACAGTATATGATATTTTATACATTTAAAAAATTACTTTGGTGTAATACACAGTAACACTAATTTTCTGAGTGAACCAATGGCTCAGAGCTTACAAGTGGTGGGTTTTTTTGTTTTGTTTTTTGTTTTTGGGTACTGGGGATCAAACTCGGAACCTTGTGCTTTCAAGGCAGGTGGTGGCACCAGTTTAAAAATTGTTTTCTAAGTAACAAAAAATGTAAGCTTAAATAGTAAACAGTCAACAAGACAGCAGTGCAAATTTTCAATGAGAATTTATGTGTGGTCAGACTAGATATGCACCATTAAAATAAATTCAAATATGTGTCTTTAAAAAATAAATGATTGAATAGGAAGTACAAAGATGAATTTCTGAAAATTCAGTGTTTTCGGACTAGCAAGCTATTGCTATAATAATCTCCACTTATAAAATTTGACAAATAATGGGAAATTCCATCCATGTTTTATATAACTTCCAGAGTGCAGTGGGCTCCTTTTTAGTAAAGCAATGGAAATTTTACATAACCAGTAATGTCTTCCTGCATAAATTTGATGAATTCTTTCTCTAAACAACAAGCAAAACTAAAGATCTTCATCAGTCTTCAAAAACTAATGTAGTTTATTGTATTTCAAAGAGACTGAAAAAAGTAGCCTTCATGGCCAGCTTGGCATATAGTCTAGTGATGGAGCATGTATTTGTCTAGCATGTATGAGGTCCTGGGTACAATACACAGCAAAGCCTCCATATTCATGCAATTATTATGCTCAGAGAAAACCAAAGAAACATAGGGAAATCCTATTATATGGTATAGAAGAACAGCTAGCATTGGGTGTGCATGCTAGCATGTACTGCACATTAAAGTTGGATCAAACCATGTATGTGAAGAATATGAGCTTTCTCCTCAATATGTGGGGTACATGTTTGAGATTTGATGCTTAACAACATTTCCTATCTGGCAGTATACTTTTTGTTTGAGTGATACTTGTAAATCATTACTTTAACAAAAAAGGAGAAGGAGAAGAAGACAGAGATGGAGAAGGAGAGGAGGAGGAGGAGGAGAAAGAAATGCCTTGGAGATACATAATTAAGGACCACCTGGTACGAGTGAAGTTGGGGTACCACTGGGATGCACAGAACTCAAATCCACATCCCTCCTGATGCTTATTGTTGGCTGTCAATACATACAGTACAATAAAAATGCAGACAACATGTGGGTATGTGATGTATGCTAATAAAAGAAATAAGCAAGAAACATAACACTTTTGTTCCTCTTCAGCGAAGTGTATAGAGTAGAAAGAGAAGGGATGCTCTTAGGAGAAATATGAAATGAAAATGTATTATTTTTATCACCATCATCATCATCATCATCACGAGATAGGCTTCTCCATGTGACAACTGCGTGCCTTCAAGATATGAGTGGCTTCCTTCAGAGTGATCCAGGAGACCAAGCAAGAAGGAAACCAATCCCTTTTATGGTCTAGTCCCCAAAGTTGTGCACCACCACCTTTGCTTTATTCTTATCATTAGATGAGCTGGTGTTAATGCCCCTCCCCCAAAAATAAGATTGACATGGACATCAAAGAAAATAGCATTTATTTGGGAAACAAGGAATTGTAAATCTGGGACGTTGAATCAGGGCACACTGAATTAGTATCTCATAAGGCGAACTCAAGAGAAGTTTCTTAGGAATTTCTGCAGTACAATAGTTGTTTCTATAGGCATTTCAGTGACCAGGCAGAAGCCCTAAACTGCAAGGCCTTTCTGCTTGGCTATTTAATGGAGGTATTCTTATTAGGGATGTTGCAGGGTATGGATGCAGACTTCGGTTGTTTATCCAAGGCTATTGGAACATTCTGTGTTTTGACCTTTAGCAGCTGTGTGTGTGATCCTCTCACAATTCCCTGACGCCACTTCAGAAGGTATTAATTACTTTTCTTTCACAGAGCAAGTTATTACTTTCAGCCAATTCCCAAGGGGAAAGAAATTAGTTTCCATTTCTTAGAGTAAGAAGTATACACAGCATCCCAGAACACAAACCTCTAGAACAAGAGTAAATGATTTGCAAGAACATACTCCTGAAACAAGGGTATCCAGAACCAATACTGATTTTTAAAAAGTATGGTGCATTCTAATATTTCCAATTCTACTTTCTTTCTTTCTTTTTTTCCTTTTTGGTACAGGGGTGGAACTTGAGACCTTGCACTTGGGAGGCAGGTGGCAAAACCACTAGTTTATTTCATTTTTAAATGCTGGTTAGTACCACTGCTTTAAGTTCATAATCCATTAATAGGTTGTAACCTGCAGTGGAGAAAAACACTGCTTTAAATTCTGTATATTTCTGTACTTAGATTTTATCAACCTTGGTAAAATAAATGATGAGGATATTGGTGCAATCAGACTACCTCTTACCTCCTCCCAAATGCTTTCACTTGATTTTATTGTTATTGTTATTGTTACTGTTATTATAATGTCCTCAAATTGTACTTTCATTCTGTTTCATAGCCTTTTCAGTTGCTATTTTAGTGTTCTTAAATTTTCAGTATTATATTTTCATTCTGTTTTGTAGATCTAATTAAATCTGTAGATTAATTAGTAAATGTTAAACGTAATAGAGCAGTATTTACAGCATGATTATTGTGTTATCAGCTTTGTTAGTATGACAGAATGAGTGAGATAAACAATTTATAAGGAAGAAAGGTTTATTTAGCTCAGTCTTGGAGTTCCATGGCTGCTTGGCCTCTTTGCCTTGGGCCTATGGTAAAGCAGAACAACATCACAGGGGTGTGGAGCAGAGGTTTCTTCACCTCATGGCCCCTGGGAAGCAGAGAGAAACTGGAAGAGGCTGGGGTCCCAGAATTCCCTCCAAGGAGATTCCCCCAATGACCTAACTTCCTCCCACTAGGCCTTTCCTCTTAAGAGTTCCACCAACTCCCACTTTTGGCACAGGCTGTTATGGGTTGTTAACTAGATGAACCTCCAAAGCCTCATGTGGTCATAGGTGGGTTTTCTTGGATCTAGGGTATGTGATGCTGGGATTAAGGGTGTAAGTGTGGGTAGCCTGGATGGCATATAAGGGGCAGAAAAAGAGCTGTTGTAGTTGCTTTCTGTTGCTGCTTTTGTTGCAGCTGCTTATCCTATGCTGCCTCCTGCCTGTTCTGTAATGCCATTCTGCCATGCTACCCTACCTTGAAGCCAGTCAATTATGAACTGAAACATCTACAAAATGTAAGCCACAATAAACCTTTCCTCCTTTAACTTTAGATGTTGGGTATTTTGTCTCAACAATGATAAAAGTAACTAAGACACAGGCTGAGGACCAAACTTTTAACATGTGGGCCTTTGGGGATATACCTATGCAAACTACCAGTTACTAACAATTGCAGAAATAAATGATGTGCTCATACCCAAAGAAAAGGAGATGAAATTCTAAGTCTCCAAACTTTCACCAATGAAAGAAAAGTGCACCAGATACCAAAGCTCAATGGATTCTCTTCTGATTTCTTTTTAGGTTTTTCTGCTTCATCTAAGGCATATTCAGCAATCCCTGCTTCTTTCTTGAATTCACTTTTCCCCTGGTTAGTGTTCTGCCTCAAATCATTTCTTACATGGGCTTGTTGGTGGTCAATTTTCCAAGCCTTCACATATCTGGAATGATTTTATTTTGACCACACTTGATTTAGGGCTTTTCCTGAAAATTCTGAGGCATTGCTGTATTGTCTTCCAGTAACCAGTGTGCTGATGAGAAACCTGATATCTTCCCATTTCTCATTCTTTTGAAGATGACCTCTTTTGGTATTTAAAATCCTTTAGGATTCTTTCTATCTTTGGACCTCTGAAATTTCTCCAAGATGTGGTCAAGGTATGAGGCTGTCTGCATACATCCTATTCCCATACGGTGGGCCCTTGCAATCTGAAATTGTCTTTATCCACTCCAGAAAACTATTATTCACTTTTTATTTCTTTATTTTCTCATTTCCTTTTTGCTCTCTGCTTTTAGAAATCTTATTGGATAGACTTTTAATGTCCTGGATCCAATCTTCCATCTTCCTCCTCCTCCTCTTCTTCTCTCTCCTTCTGGTTTTTTGGTCTTTTGGGTTTTGTTTTGTTTTGTTTTGTTTTGTTTGTTTGTTTGTTTTTGGAGACAAGGTCTCACTGTACAGTTCAGGCTGGTCTTTAATTAGCTCCTTATGTAGCTCAGGGTGGCTTCAAACTCATGGCAATCCTCCTGTTTCAGCCTCCCAAGTGCTGGGATTACAGGCATGTATCCCCACGCACGGCCATATTTTCCTTCTTCTACATCTCAATAAATTTCTTATTTAGCCTGGTCTTAGCCATGAATGTTCAATCCATCCACTGAACTTTTTATCTGGCAATCACATTGGAATTGGCACCAAGTCTTTCTTGCTCTCTAGTTAGTCCTTGTTTATTACAACCAATCTTTTTTGTGGATTCAATATCCCAATTTTTCCAAGAATTTTTAAAGTTAACTATCTCTTCAATTATTTTTCTTCTGAGATCAGCTGTTTGATTGATTCACTTTGGTCTTTCTTTAAAGTAATTTTTAAAATCATGGTAAAATGTACATACCACAAACTGATTTGCCACTTTCACATTCTTACATTTTCAGTACTATATTTCTAGGTGTACAATCTAGTTAAGTTAAGTACATTCATGGTATTTTGCAGCCATTACATGTCACTACTCATCTGCAGGACTTTTCCATCTTCCTGCAGTGGAACTCTCTATTAAATACTCACTCCCCATCCCCCCACCCCTCTTGGGTGTGCAGATAACCTTTTAGACATGTGGATTTCAAATATTTGGTTAAATACCTAGAAATGAAATTAGTGGATCACAGAGTGGTTCTATTCTTAGTTCTTGTTTTATTGTTGGTTCAGGCTGACCTTGAACTCACTAAGTAGCCCAGGCTGGCCTCAAACTCTTGGTGATCCTCCTGCCTCACCCTCCCAAGTGCTGGAATTACAGGCATGCACAACCTCACCTGGCTTCTTAGTTTTTGTTTGTTTTGGTTTCGTTTTTTGAGACTCTCCCTGCAGTTTCCTATAACTAATTTATATTCACACCAAAAGGTAGGAGAGGTTCTCTTTCTCCACATGCTCATTGGTACTTGTTTTTTTGTCTTTGTGAAAGTAATGTGAAATTGTTAGAATTAAAATGAAGTTGCTTATATCAATCCTAACCCTCCAAAGTCAATATAGTCAGTAGATTATAAAGCAAGAATTCCTATGTAAGGTGCATGGTGGACACAATCAAAAAAGGCAGCCAGAATCACAAGCTGGCACAGAGACCACCACAACCTGGAATAAAAACCACTTCTGCAAGTACTACTGGCCAGTAACTGTCCATCCAACTTTGAAGTGATGTCTCTCATGTTATTTGTGTTTGCTTGCTTGTTTGTTTTTCGAGACGGGGTCTTTCTAAGTAGCCCAAGCAGGCCTTGACTCTGTTCTCCTGCCTCAGCCTTCTGAGTGCTGGGACTACAGGTGTGCGCCACCACGCCCAGGCCTCTCTCTTATTATTAATCACTGTCCCAAAGATTTGTTGTTTCAAAATATCTGCTGCAATCTTCCTCATTTTTGTCTTTAAAAACTTCCCCTTATCTCAACCTCTTTGACTAAACCCATAGTTTACAATGCATGCGTATTCTCACTGCAACACTCTGCTTGTCCCAAATAATATCAGTATTTGCAGACTCTCTGATTGTTTTGTTTAGGTTGACCTCTTTTTGATTATAGCCATCCTAGCAGCCATTGTGGTTTTAATTTGCATCTCCCTAAGGATTAGTGACATCAACATTCCATAAATCTTCCTTTGAGAAATGTCTATTCAGGCCCATGCCATTTCAGAGTCAGACTTGTTTTCTTTCTGCACATTCCGTGAGTTCCTCGTATACCTTAGATATTAACCTTTGCTCAGACCAATATCATCTAGATTTTCTCTTATGTTTTTCCTAGTGGATTTACAGTAGAGTAAGAGAACAGTATATAGTACTACACGTACTAAGCCAAATACAAAAAGAAAGCATGGATTCTAAAACAACTGCATTCATAGAAGCAGAGAGCAGGTTGACAGTCATCAGAGGCTGAGGAATGGGGAAGAGGAAAAGGGTGATCAAAAGGGTACAAAGCCTCAGTTAAAGATATCTGTTTGATTTTTTCTTTTCTGAGATCTGCTGCAGAGCCTGGTAAATATAGTTAATAGTTGAGTGCCATGCCTTCCAGTGTCGCCAGGAGGGAGGATTTCAAATGTTCTCATCACAAAACATGTCAAATGTTTGAGGTGATGGGTGGGTTGTTGACTTAATCTGGCACTGTATTAAAACATTGTAACTTCCCTTTGCACCACATAAATATGTAGAGCTATAATTTGTCAATATATAATTTTTAAAAAGCAGATCTTTTTTCTTCTAACACCCTAGTGACTACAGAACCCTGCTTTGAACTTGGTGCTTTTCTTAGGGCTCTGACAGTCCTAGTTGGGCCTTTGTGCACAGAAAAGAATTTTTATAATTACTTATTTTAATCTATACTATAATTATAGCCATAATGTAAAAACTCTTGTTTACCTTAATAATACAAGCTTAGCAGCCTTTATTTTATGTAAAACTTTAATAATTTTAATTAAAATAAAATAATCCTTTTCATTTGTTCCTTTACAGCTAACTCATACATTTAATGTTAAATATTATTTATGCATTTAACCAATCAAATTCCTTTGGCTGTTTCAAAGTATGATTTTAATGCAATTGATCCTTTCAAACATATCAAATACATTAAGGGAGGTTTACAAATGTAAGAAACAAAATCTTCCTAAGCATTTAAACCACTCAATCTACTAAATCAATATTATAAATTTGGTAAATAAAATCCTTCTAAACTCTTTAAACATCATTTAAAAAATTAACAGAGTATGTACAGGAAATCATTATGGCTATATTTAAACACAAGTTATGTAAGAGTACTGTGAGTTTTTATACTTTCTAGAGATTATAAATGATTCATCTGACTAAAGGGAATGTCAACCAACCAACAACCGATATTACAAAGTCAAAAGCATAGGGCAGTGATATGGTGTCAAAACAGCACACCCTGGAGACCCCTTGGACGACAGGACCTCGGCAGCTCTGGGTTGTGTATCTTCTTATGGGCACCCTTTTTCTGCCCTGGAACCAGCAGTTGCCAAATTTATGACTTTCAATTGTATCAACTGGTTAATTTTAATTACTCAGTCTCAATTTCTGACAATCCAGTGTCCCCCCCCACCACCACGACCCACCCTTAAGTAATGAATGCTTTCTTGGTTTTAAATTTTCTTGTCTGTAGTTCTTATATAAATTGCTGTACTAAAGCTTAAAATATTCTATTGGAATTTTGAGCTATATGGCTGTGAATGACATCCTCTTTGTTGCATTTTCCAGAGAAGTGAACTGTCCACACCTTGTTTCAATGCTACACCATGGAAGAGACTTACTCTATTTCTTTCATTCACTCAAAAAGATTGTCTAATTTGTATATATCAAAATCCCATATTAACAACCAATGCCTGAGTCTTCTCGGAATCTCCAATTTAATATTGTGTGTCTAAAAGGGAATTACAAAATAGCTAAGCTTAGTTTCTGCTATTAATTACCTGCCAGGCTTTCCGGGATATTGGTCTATGTAAGCTGATTTCAGATCCCTTGTCTCAGTTTTCTGCTATTCATTATAGCTTTTCAATATATCTTTAACCCTGAAATGTCTAAATTTTTGAAATTCCAACTTTACAGTATCTCTGGCTACTCGCACAATGCCTGGCAAATAGTATACATTGACAATTACTGGTTGAATGGAAAGAATGATTAAATAAATCAATTATTATCTTTAGTCACTTGTATTTCTACCATCCAGATACTTTCTAG
Organism: Heterocephalus glaber; assembly: GCF_053883595.1. Lineage (NCBI taxonomy): Eukaryota > Metazoa > Chordata > Mammalia > Rodentia > Bathyergidae > Heterocephalus > Heterocephalus glaber. Next base: position 5,201,103 of record NW_028258329.1, on the reverse strand, counting down.
AAGGAACTTAGCCTATGTGAAGAGGTAGGCTAAGAAGGAGCACATAATAAATGTTTCCTTAACTGACTTTTATATTGTGATGAAACTTAATAGCTCGTATCATTCACAGCACCAATCTGACAATTAGATGCACATTCTGAGCTTCCCGTGGCTGCTGATTAACGTAACAGAATTTTGTTGAAATTGTGCAGTGGATATTTCATTGTGCAGGGAGCCAATGTTATACTGGCTTTTTAATTACCAAGTGACTCGTGCCACTAACCTATGCCCGACCCTGTCTCTTCCTACCTCTTGATTAATCTAATGATGCCAGACATTGCTCTGGGTCAAATGCAGAAAACAACAGATGGTGTCATACCATTTATAGATAAAAGAAAAACAAATGAAGCTCATTTGATCCAGGGTGGGGACACAGGACTATTGAGCAGATTGTAGGATATGAAGGCTGGAGTCTAAATAAATTTCAATCATTTACCTATAAACAGTGAAGAAAACAAAAAGTATGGATGAAACAACAGTTATTTATTTATTTTTTTAACAATAGTTATTTTTTAAAATGGATAATATGAATAAATGATTAAGAGCCTGTATGGCAAAGGCTGTAAGCTGCTTACCCACTATTTCTCCCTCTTTTTTTTCTTTCTTTCTTTTTTCTTTTTTGGTACCGGGGATGGAACTTGGGACCTTGCACTTGTGAGACAGGCGGCAGAACCACTGAGCTAAATCCCCAGCCCAATTTCTCCCCCTTTCTTATAAACATAATTCATATTTTGTTCAGGGGGAAAGTGTGAAGAGCGAAACAGCAAGTTACTTCCTTTTTAAGGAGCGTTACAGGGAACACCAATCAAAAACTTGCATTTAAATTTCACTGAATAGCTCCTTAACTGAAGGGAGGCTGGGAACTAAGTTGCTCAAGAGTAAAGCCTATCTGCCCCTTGCCTTTCCTTTTCTGTTCTCCTAAATTATGACATACTGGTTGGAGCTCTGACAGCCACCTTGTGACTTGGAGATGGAGTAACATGCTGGAGAATGCAGAGCAGACAGAAAGGAGTGCCTGAGCTCCTCACAACTGCATGCAGCTACCTGAATAGCCCTGGTCTGGTGGACAGATGGGTAAGTAGATACCTTCCCTCCAGCAGTGTATAAGAGCATCCCTTTCTCCTCATCCTTACCAGCATTTGTTTCTTATCTTTTTGATGATGTTCATTCTAACTGGGGTGAGATGATACTTTGTTTTGCTTTGCTTTGCATTTCTTTGACAACATGAAATTGGCCATTTTTCCATACATGGCGATACATGATGGCCTTTTAAAGAAGAGAACTAAGCACACAGTATCTTTCACCCAATCTCTTCAGGTCAACCCTAAGCTATAAGGACTCTGCTGGGATGGGAAAGGGTAAGCAGGAGGTCCCAGGCAGTACTCACTCATGCCACAGACACTAGAAGCATCTGTTTAGTCACCCACTGATGCACTGCCCAGAAGGCACAGTTCAGCCCCCATTGTGCCCTCCCCATCCAGGCTCTTCCTGCAGGAAGCCACCTTGGGACACCACCCATCAGGGGTCCAGTGAAACATCCGGGCACCTTCCCCTAGCAGCTGTGCTGACCCAACCAGTAGGCCCCTGCCAGCCTCCCACAGCCCAAGGAATCACAGTAGCAGCTCACCTCGAGTGGCTGGACCTGCAGAAGCCCGAAGGATCCCTATCCACCCTCTTACTGCCCCAGAAGCCTCCAGATGGCCTTGCCGATTCATTTTCTGCCTCCAGGAAGCAGTAAGGTGTCATGCCAAGGCATCACTGGTCTCTGGAAACAGCTGGGTCACAGGCCTGAGCAACCTGGCCCACTGAGGCTCTCAGGAAGCAGCCAGTTGGCTTCACCCACTTTTTCCTGCCTGGAGAAGCAGCCGATGGCTTGCCCACACCTCAGCATCAGAATGTATGTGGGCAGCCAACCTTGAGTAGTTCCAGCCCCAGGGGCCCAGAGAAGTAGATGAGTGACCCCACCCACTCATGACCTAGGCAGCAGCAGGGTAGTCTATCCTGAGTCGCTCAGCTCACCATGTCTCTGGAGAGCAACCAGACAGCAACACCCATCCTATAGACCCAAGAAGCAGTTGAGCAACCCATTTGCAGAAGCTCTGCCAACTGAGGCCCTGAGAAGCAGATTCTGGCTCCCTCTCAACCCTGAGGAAGCATGTGGACAAATTTCCTGAGGTTCCATGAAGTCACATGAGCAGCCCTCAGCCACTGACAGGTAGCCCACCCTACTGCCAGGGATGCTGTTCCATACCACTTGGGTCTAATGGGGAGGCCCCATCCTCACATGACCCTCAGAAACTAACAGCTGCTGCCTGTCTACAGTCAGCACACTGTTTCGTGAGCTGCCCGTGAACCTGTCCTAGCAAAGAAGCTGCATCCCAGCTGGTGGTGCAGTTGCACAGCCCCTGCAGCCTTGGCCACGGTGACATCTTCAGACACTTCCAACAATGGCTATAGTGGAAGAAGCTACACAGGCACTAGGCTAAACCATCTATTTGGAACCAAACCCATGCCAGCATAACCGATTCATACCCTAGGCCACATTGCTAGCAGTCAAAAGTCATCCTATAAAATTGGTAAAGGTCACTGACCCACCAGCTGCACAGACATCAACATGAGGACACAGTGTGAAGTTTTTTTTCTATGTACTGAGTTTGCCTTAGATTAAAATTATTTCTTCCCTCATATGTGGTAGAACTAGCTGATGAATCTGGGCCTGGAATGTATTTAGGAGGAACATTTTTGGACCACAGATTTAGTTTCTGTGATTATTATAAGCAGGAAAGATGAACATATGGGTTATCCTACAAACAGGAGCACTTCTGAGAATTAAAGGGGTTATGAAAATAATTAATGGATATTAATAATAGGTGTAAACTGGGACTGTCATGAGCAAATGTGATGTTAGGGCACCATAATTACAAGATTTCCTATTCCTTATTGTAGATTTCCTATTTCTTCCTGATAAATTTTGGTAAGATAGATATATATATATATATATATATATATATATATGTATATGAATTTATATATTGTGCCTAAATTGTTCAAGTTTATTTGTATAGAGATTTCATGTTAATCTTACACTATCTTTCTAATATCTTCAGTATCTCTCTGTATGTTTTCTGTTTCTATATCTTGGCTATTTAACTTCTTAGTTTCTTAATCCTTCTTGATAGATTTTTAATCCTGTTAAATTCACCAAAGCAACTTTCAGCTTTATTGGACTTCTCTATTACAAGCTCTTCAAAAATTTCACCTTTTATCTTCATTATTTCCGTCTTGCTAATATATCTCTAACTTTTTAGAGATGAGTGTTCAGGTAATTAATTTTCAGGCTTTCCGAACATACACATTTTGAGGTTATAAATATCCTCCTCTTTACTGCAAGTCATAATTTTATATCTAATATTTTATTACAATTTTGTTCAAAATATTTGCTAATATTTTTATAATTTTGTTTTGATGCATGATTGTTTTTATCATATCTAATATAGTGGGCTTTTTTTTTCTTGTTCCCATTTTTTCTGATTTCTAGCTTAACTGTGTTATCATCTAAGAATAGTTCTATACAATTTTATACCTTTGAAATGTGTTCAGATTTGTTCTGTAGTTCCTCTATATTTAGCAAGTGTTCTGTATGCCTGAAAAATATAAATTTTGTAGTAGTTAGGTAGATATTTCACTTGGTCAATTTTATTATCTTATTCAAATACTTTATGTCTTCACTAATTTTTGTTTACTGTTTCTATTAATAACTGACAGATATAACACAAAAAAACTTGACTCTAAATTTGTCTTATTTCTTCTTGAAGTTCTGCTAGTGTTTGCTTTGACAGCATATCATGGGAATATACACATTTAAAACTGTCATATATTCCCATAAAATGGGAATGTTTATCATAACAAAGAGACCTGTACTTGTGTTATTTTAGTTCCTTTAAAACTATTTTTGTTTTAGCACAGTTAAATTAGCTTTCCTTAATTTAGAATTTGTTGGTGTACCTTATTTAATCCTTTAACTTTTAGCTTATCGTATCTTTGTATTTTCAAGACATGTTTCTTTTTTTCTTTTTCTTTTCTTTTCTTTTCTTTTTTTTTTTTTTGTACCAGCGATTGAACTCGGGACCTTGTGCTTGCAAGGCAGGGAGCAGAGCTACTGCGCAAACTCCCCGGCAAGACATGTTCTTTTTAAATAATATACAGATGGAATTTGTCTTCATCAAGTCTGAAAATCTATCTCATAACCACAGCATTGAGTTCATTTACATGAAATGTAATGAATGTTACCATATGTTAAAGCCATAACAAGGAACCATTCTAAAGACACCATGTATATTGTATATTTACTTGAGTTTAAATTTGAAAACATCTTTTCTATTTGTCATACCCATTCCATGTTTTGTTTTTGTCTTTCTTACCTCATTTTAGATTTCCTATTGCAATTATTCCAATGTTTTCATCTCAAAGTTATGCATTCTAACAGTCACAGAGAGACAAACGCCATAAGAGCTCACTAAAATGCGAAATCTACAACAGTTAAACTTGTAGAAGTGGAGAGCAGAATGGTGGTTGCCAGAGGCTAGGGGAGCGTAGTGGAGTTTGACACTATAGTTAGATATGAGATACAAATTCTGGTGTCCTACTGCATAGCAAGGTTCTATTGCATAATAATGTATACTTCAAAGTAGCTGAAAGAGAGGATTTTAAATATTCTCACCACAAGAAGTTATAAATATGTTAATTACTCTGATTTGACCATTTCACACTTCAATAATTGGATCCCAGACTGGTAGGGTCAAATGGTGGCATCCAGTTACCAAAGGCAAGATGAGTGTGGTCACCATTCATGATGAACAGCAGAGCCAACACAGCAATCAGAATGATCTGACTCAAAGACGTATGGCATTTGCTGATTGACTGTGATTTCCCTAGACACGAAATAGATCAGAAGCCTACTAAATTCTCTGAGCATAAATGTTCTAGGTAAACTGAACAAAAGTCTAACTTGAATCATACAAATAGTCACAGCTCTTGAATGAGTTCTCAGGCTTGAATCACTTGACCCAGGACCCCTTGAAATAATTCCCTGAAGCATCTTGGCACCCTGTCAAAAATGTCAGCCTTTCCAAGGGAGCCTGGCCTTTTACCAGGCTTACAGTGCATTGAAGCAAAGGAAATAACCAGAACTTTCAGAGATTATGAGACATTCCAAACTGATGCTATATGCAAGAGCCCCAAAATATCATGGTGGTCCATCAGTCAGAGATAGGAGATCATTGCAGCAGATAATCAATGACTTATCCAAGTCCATTTCACAGTGGGCCCAGGGAGGTCCTGAACCCATTTCATGGTATTTTCCCAGCCCTAGGATGAAAAATCGAAATAGACATCCCAGCAACTTGCAGAATCCCCATGTGACCCCTGACTTGTGAAGTATGGGCTACTATAGTTGGAAAGGCCAAGTGGAAGCCACAAGAACTTTCTCTACTTGCAAAAGTAATAAACTAAAAGCAATACCACACCCTTGGAAGGATTTCAAGGATTCGTGAAGCAATCAAAGGCTTAAAAGATAGAGGGGCAGTGATTCCTACCACATCCCCATTTAACTCCTGTTTTGCCTATGCAAAAGACAGATGGATCTTGGAGAATTACAATGGATAATTATAAGCTTAACCAGGTGATTACTCCAAGTACAGCTGTTGAACCAGATGTGATCTCATTGCTTGAGGAAATTAACACATCCTCTGGTAACTGGTATGGAGCAATTGATTTGGTGAATGCTTTTCTTTTTCCATTTCTATTATTAAGCAGCTTGCTTTCGGCTGGTAAGGCCAGCAATACAGTTTGCATGTCCCACCACATGGGAATATCAACTCTTCAGTCCTGTATCATTTAGTTCACAGGGATCTTGATCACATTTACCTTCCTCAAGATATCATCCTGGCCCATTACATTGATGGCATTATGCTGATTTGACTTAGTGAGCAAAAGGAAGGAAATACTCTAGAATTATTCATGGGTGGTAAAGAAGGATTTTTTAAAATGCAGGGATCTTCTATCTCAGTGAGATTTCTATGGGTTCTGTGATGTGCCATATTGAAATATTCCTTGTAAAATGAAGCATAAGTTGTTACATCTTGCTTCTCTAATAACTACCACTACCAAAAGACAATGCCCTGTGGGTCTTTTTTTAATTCTAAAGGCAACTGGATGTGCTACTCTAGCCAATTCACCAAGTGACACAAAAAGCTGCTAGGCTTGAGAGGGTCCTGGAACAGGAGAAAGTTCTACAACAGGTCCGGGTTGGTTTGCAAGCTGCTCTGCCACTTGGGCCATCTGATCTTGTAGATCGAATTAGTACATTTGTTGTCAGGAGAAGGTATTTGGAGGCTCTGTCAGGCCCTGAGAGTGAACTGAACCATAACTTCATCCCCTACAGACAGCAACTCTCCTTTTGAGAAAGATTTTGGCTTGTTATTGAGACTTAGTAGAGCTTAAGTACCTAACCATGAACCACCAAATTACCACGTAACCCACCAAGTCATGAAGGTGGGCATACACAGCAGCACTCTATCGTCAAGTGGATAAGGTATGAATGAGAAGGTTCTGGGCAGGCCCTGAGAGTGCAAGTAAGTTACATGAAAAAGTGCCCAAATTCCCATGGTCTTCACACTTCCTACAATTCCATCTCTTTCATCTGCACCTATGGCCTCATGCAGGAATTCTCTACAATCAGTTGACAAAGAGGAAGAGAAGACTCGGGCTTGGTTTACAGATGGTTCTACATGAAAGTGATCAGTTCAGCACTGCATCCCTTTTCTGGGACATCCCTGAAGGACACTGTGTAGGAAAATCCCCCCAGGGGCAGAAACTCAAGCGCTTGAATTTGTTCATTTTGCTTGAGAGATGAAATGGCCAGACTGAACTATTAACTGATTCATGGGCTTTGGCCAGTGGTTTGGCTGGATGAAACTTGGAAGGAACATGATTTTTAAAATTAATTTTATTGGTACATTTAAGGTATACAATATAATGACATTCATCCTTGGAAATTTGCACCTTTACATAATCTCTCCTGGTTCTTATTTTTCCCCCATTCCCCCGCCCTCTCTTCAACCCCTCCATCCCTCCCTATTTACAAAGACTTTGTTTCCATTTTTTCATTTTCTCATATTAATTCCACTCTCTTCTTTCCTTTCCCCTACCCTTCCCACTTTCCCTTTGCCTCTTTTCTTCCTATTTCACATTATCTATTATATCTTTTACTCCTTATTTATACTTTCAGTTTCTCACACTAGAAACTATTTGGTATTTACAAGAGTGTCCTATTTATTTCACTTAAGAGTATCACCTCAATGTGCATCCATTTAGCTATAAATGTCTCTAATTTCTCATTTTTTAAGGCTGAGTAGTACTCCATTTTATTAAAAAACCACATTTTCTTTATCCAGTCTCCAGTTGATGTGCATTTGGGCTGTTTCCAAGGTTTAGCTATTACAAACTGTGCTGCTAGGAACATGGGTGCACATATATCACTGTGGTATGATTTTTTTAATTCTTTGGGGAAGATACCCAGCAGGGGACTAGCTGGGTCAAATGGGACTTCCAGTCCTAGTTCTTTGTGGCATCTCCATACTGATTTCCACAGTGGTTGCACCAGTCTACACTCCCACCAGCAGTGGAGTAGTGTTGGAAGGAACATGATTTTAAAAAGTGGTGACAAGATATTTGTGTCCCATATCAATGATCACCAAAGGGTGACCTCTGCAGAAGAGGTCTTTAGTAATTGAGTGGATAAATAACCAGTTCTGTGGATACCAGCCAGACTCGTTCTCCAGTCCCTTCTTCTATTGCCCCATAAGCTCGTGAACAAAGTGGCCATGAAAGCAGGGATGGAGGCTGTGCCCAGACTCAGCAACAGGGACTTCCACTCTCCAACACTGACATCACCACTGTCACTGCTGAGTGCTGGATCTGCCAGCAGCAGAAACCAACATCGAGCCCCAACAGGAAACTATTCCCTGGGGTAATTAGCCAGCTACTTGGTGGCAGGTTGATTATCTTAAAATGCTTCCATGATGGAAGGAGTAGCCTTTTGTTCCTAGTAGAACTGATACTTTATATGGATATAGATTTACCTTCCCTGCCCACAATACTTATGCCAAATCTACTATCCATGAACCTACTGAGTATCTTTTCCACTATTATATCATACAGGATTGCTTCTGATCAGGAAGCTCACTGCACAGCCAATGTAATATAGCACTGGGCCCATTGATCTTACCGTGTTCCCTGTTTGTTTTAGACCATTTGGGTTACCATTAAAAAAAAGCAAAGCCAGAAACTGGTGACTATATAAACAACAATGACATATTTCTCCGAGTTCTTGCAGGCTGTGCAGTCAAATTTCAAGGCACTGGTGGATTCTGTGCTTGGTGAGGACAAACTTCTGGTCCACAGAAGGTCTCTTCTTCTTGTAGCCTGATACGGCAGAAGAGGAAACAACCTCTCTTATAAGGCTGCTAATCTCATTCAAGAGTGTTCTGACTTAATCACCTCCTTTTGGCCCCATTTCCTAGTGCCCTCTTTGGGGGTGAGGGTATCAGCACATGGGACACAAACTTTCAGACCATAGAGTCCACTTTCGGAAGCATCCGGCTTGACTGAATGATGGAATAGCCTGTTGAAGATTAGAGCACAAGCGAGGTGAAAATATCTTGCAAGGCTGGGCGAAGTTTTCCAGAAGGCTGTCGGTGTTCTGAATTAGGTGTTTTGCTCATAGCCAGGATTCACAGGTCTGGGAATCACCCACTTCTCCCTGGGTTCTTTCACCCTCTTTCTCATACTTGTTGATACTATTTGTGTTAGCTCATGTTATGGCATGGAGTGTTTACACTGATTGGGGTTACTGGGCTCCTGTACATGGTACATCTTTATTCCTCTCATTTCCCCTTCCTCTCCTCCTCACCCTTCGCCCTTGCTCCCTTGGACAAGTGGGTAGGAGGAGGAAAGGGATTAAAAACAAGCTGTAATATGTTTGTGTAACCACTCCCCACGGTGACTGTATGCTGCATGGATGGAAACATTACTAATGAAACCCTAAAAACATTTTTTAAAGTCTATCCTATAGAAAGGTAGCCAACAAGTTCGGCTCCTGTAACCCTGGATATTCTACTTGTTGGGAGGCAGGCTGGAAAGACTCCCTGGGGCCTCCGTCCCTCATCTTCCTCTGAAGCACTGGCTGTCCTCAGAAAATGAACAGCACATTTTTATTTCTTCCACTTCATAAAATGATGTCCATTTTCGGACTGTAATAGTTACCTCTGCACTATGCAAAACTATGGATATTCCATCTTTAGAAAAGTGGTATGTGCTATGGAAAGTCCTGAAGTCTTTCACTTGCATTCCTGTCCTCACTGAATGTGCTCAGCAAATCCTCAGTGAGTTCTTACTATTCAGCAGGTGCTCTTCTGCACGCTGGAGATAAAGCAGTGAACAACTCACAGAGCTCCTTGTCTGGGTGGGAATATTTGGGCTTTGCTTTTTATTGCCAGTTCTTTTTGTTTGTTACAGTTCTATTCAAACTGTTTCTTCTTGAGTCAATTACAGTAGTTTGGTTTAACTCACTTTTTCCAATTCATTGAGGTTATCTGTTGGTATATAACGACTCATTATACTCTCTTACAATCATTTTTATTTCTACAAAGTTGTTAGAGATGTACCCTTTCACTCCAAATTCGTAATTTGAGTCATTCTCTTTCTCTCTTTCTCTGTTAGTCTAGCTAAAGTTTGTCATTTTTATTAATATCTTCTGAGAATCAATTTTTTTATTTTGTTGGCCTCCTCTATTATTTTTCTCTTCATTTTAATTTTTATTATATTTTTTCCTTTCCTTGCTTCAGGTTTAATTTATTCTGTGTTCTAATTACTTAAGGTGAAAGAACAAGCAAAAGACCTGTAGGCTATGAATGTTTCATTTTATTCATTATTGTGTCAACTATAAATTTTTGTTTAAGCATTTAAATTCAACGAATATTTATTGGATATCATAGCTACATCCAGGGTTTATATAGTGCTTTTGTTTTTATTCACTAATTTTTTTCAAAATTTTATTGATTTCTTTTTCATTCTCTTGGTTACTTATAACTGTTCTGTTTAATTTCTACATATTTGTGAGTTTCTCAAATTTCCTTCTGTTACTGAATTCTAATTTAATTCCGTTGTGGTTGGAGAACATACTCTGTATGACTTCAATTTAAAGTCACTGAGAGGGCTGCAGATGTAGCTCACCAGCACTGAGTTCAATCCCCAGTACCAAAATAAATAAAATAAAATAAAATAAAATGAAGTCATTGAGAACTTGTTTCATGACCTAATGTATGATGTATCCTGAAGGAGGTTCCTTGTGTATTTGAAGTACTCTGCCATTGTTGGGTGGAATGTTCGAGACAGGCTGGGTCTATTGGGTTCATAGTGTTGTTCATGTCTTGTTAACCTTTCCCTTTGTTTTATCCATTGTGGAAAGTGGATCACTGTTGAACTATTTCTCTCTTCAATTCTTTCAGTTTTTCTTCATATATTCTTGGGTTCAGTTGTCCCATGCATATATGCTTCTGATCATTATATTTTCTTAATAGATGGAGATTTTTGTCATTATAAAATGACCTTTCAATCTAGTAACAACTTTTTTCTGAAAGTCTATTCTGCCTGATACCAGTAGATCCATTCCAGTATTACTTTTTGCACAGAAAATGTTTTTCCATTTTTTTACTTTTAACTTATTTGTATCTTTAATGTGTCTTTTACGAACAGCATATGGTGGGATCCTAGTTTTGAATCAATTTCACCAAACTCTGTCTTTTTCATTTATGTATATTTTTGTCACAGTAAGGATTGAACACAGGGATTTTGTACTCAGCTACATCCCCAGTCCTTCTTATTTTCTAACTGTGAGATAGGGTCTCACTAAGTTGCTGACTTGCCCAGGTTGGGCTGAGACTTGTGATCCTCCTAGCGTTGTGGGATTACAGATGTGCACCCTTTGTCCAGCTCTAATTTTATCCTTTGATTGGAGTGCTTAATATATTTACACTTAATTACATGTAATTATGAAAAAGGCAGAATTTATGTGTTTCCTAAACATGTGCACAGTCCTGCATGTGTGCACAGCATTCTGGATTCCAAGGAATATGTCAGAGATTTTCAAGTAACTGAACTCACATCTTCCACTTTTCCTCATCTTTTCATTACCTTCTCGATGATCCCAACTGGTTTCACCACCTCAGGGAGACATGATGGGAAACAACTGCAACTGATTGCCTTCAACAAATGCCCTAGAGTTAGGGCTGCTTTCACAGAATGAGTTCTGAGCCAGGTCAAATAAAGACAAACTCCGAGAATGGAACTTTTCAGGGTGCTGCCACACACGTCAAATGAATTTTCTGGGGATGAAGCTTTTGAGGTCATCTAAACCCATTCTTTTCCCTTCAGTGGTGGCCAGTGTGCTGGTTTTCAAATCCACTGTAGTTTTGGGACTGTTCGGTTACAGGGCTACTGAAGAACTGGGAGGAGCGGAGGGAGACTGGTCAAGCCAAAATGCCACAAAGTTCACCATTCTCACCAAGATTCAGCACTTTGCTTTGAAATTCAGTAACTCTTCAGACGGTTGCAAGCTGTTATGGTTTAGATCCAAAATATCCCCCCAAATTCTCATGTGTGTAGAAGGTGACTGCACCTCAGGGCTCTATGGCTGACTTCCTGTTAGGAGCCGGACCTGGTTGGAGGTGGATCTCTGAGGGGCATGACCTGGAAGGGTGTCTTCCCTCTCTGCTTCCTGGCTGCCCTGACATGAGCAGCCCTCTCCTCCACCATGCCCCTCTGGCATGTAGCTTCTGCCTTGGAGTCAGCCAACCATGCCTTGAAAACATCAGCCTAAATAAACCTGTCCCCTGTAAGTTGTGGCTGTTGGGTATTGTGTCTCAGTGACAAGGAAGTGGCTAAGATACAAGGGTCGGGCTAATTTGTGGAGTTCTGATAAGGCTGGTTTTGACCATTTTTCTTTGCCAATGTTCTCCTTTTTTTGGAGAAATGGATTTTCCACCACTCTGGAAGTAATTCAGATTAACTTTTTTATCTCATTATCCTGAATGGGTTCCTCAGCCTCCAGTCTTGAAAATCCTTCACCTAAATATCTTACCAACAGTATGATAAGGTGATGCAAAAGGCCAAGCATACGTAAGAAATGGGGACTACAAAATGCCAGACCCTGATCTTTCTCCTAAGTACTGCTTTGAGGTCCTGTACAGTGTGTGGGCAGACATTTAAGCGTCAAAGATCTCCCAATTCCTCATTGTGTGTGAGAGCTAAAACCTCCCTGTAAGTGAAAGCAGAATAGGTTTAGAGCTGCTTTCTCACCTAAGTGACTGTGAAATCATGTTGAGAGCCCAAACCAGAGGGAGATTGTTTTGTTCTAATCTTATGTGCTAATTAATTTGAAAATTAACTGTTTAGATAGAGGTCCTGATTGGATGCACTGTGAGGGGAGAGGGTTACCATTTGATAATTCTGCCTGGTGATCACTGGTAGTTTTCATATAGTCATTATACGTGTCACACACAGATACACACACACACAAACACACACACACACGAGGCAGTCCTTGATGCACAGGTTCAGATATGCCTGATATCAGCTGTTACATTTTTCTTAATATTTTGTTTATATTTTTGTCCACAGTAAGACAGTTCAAATTTCAGGGACCACAAAATATGTATTAGCTGTGCACAACTGCACGTACTAGTACATGTACACAGCACTAACTCTGCTAGGTAAATCACAGATACCCACATGACTAGTGACTTGGCATTGGTTATTCAGTTTAGGCACCGACAGCAAAGTGTACAGTTGCATCACTTTCTTTTCTCTCAGTGATAAATCCACTCAGCACTGTATAAAAATGAATAACGGGAAGTGGAAATTGGTTAACAAAGATAAAAGTGCACCAAAGGCAAAAAATGATCAGGATGGAAGTGAAGTGAAAGTAGAATGGAATATCAATTAATTTGTCTTGGGACACAATACCTGACACCCACAGCTTGAAGGAGGAGAGGCCTACTGGGCTCAGGGTACAGATCACAATCAGCGGGCTCCAAGGTAGACACGGCGTGGTGGAAGGGCACTGCAGAGCAAAGGGGCTCCATCTGCGGCAGCCAGGAAGCGGAGAGGGAAGGAGGAGCCTGGGAGGGAGACAGAGCCTGCCTGCAACAGCAGTCCTGCTGCGGATCCATGAGTGGATTGAGCCCCTGAGGAGCACGGTGCCCCACGATCCAATCCAATCGCTTTTCACACACAGGAGAACTTGCGGGACGTTTGAGATCCAAGCCATAACAGAAGTACAGAACTAGGCAACTGTGAGAATGCTGCCTTTGCTGTGGCTCTAGACAGGGAAGCCCGGAGAACTTAGTGACCCGAACTGAGGTGAGGAACACGGTGGTGACAAGAAAGATGGCGACTTAGCGGAGGAAATGAGGTCACCCTTACAAATGACATTACAGACCCTCTCCGAGAGTTTGTCCATCAGAAGCAGCGCAAAGGATACAATGCCCAGAGTCATCTAAATGTGCTGCTTTGCCAACACTCAGAAAGTGCTGGCCAGGTGCGTAACAGTTACACGAAAACAGCACTGTTCCGGTTACTCTTGATAGTTACTTTTTAACAGAGAAACACATTTTCATTCTCAACGTCTGTAATGCTTTAAATTGCAGCGTATCAACACATTAGCTCTTGTTATGTTTTTCTTTTCCCCGTATGTGTGTAAGCGTCAGTTAAGAGTTTTGAAAATATTGACAACATCTTAAAGGTCATGGAACAATCTTAATTTTTCTGTGATTACTGAGATAGTTTTACACCATCCAGAACTACCCTGCCAATGAGGACTGCATACGCGCATGTATAATAAATATGCAATGTCTGATATTATATATAAAGGTAAAAATCTTTCAATACGTTACGGTAGGATCAATAACAAATATGCAATGGCTGTTATAGATAAATGTAAAATGGTCCGACGCGTCAGGGTACAGCTATAATAAATATGCAATGTCTGTTATATGTAAGTGTAAAGTCGCCAACACGTCAGGGTCGCTTCTATAATGAATTTGCAATGTCTATTATGTAAATGTAAAACCGTCAACCACTCACAAGCCCCCGGAGGAAATCACGAATTTGTAAACCCGCTTTCCCGGGATGCCGGGCAGGGAGCGCGCTCCCCGCCGGGCGACGGCCGCGACCCGGGGCGCAGTGTGGGCGGCGCCGCACCGGGCTGCGGGTGTGCGCCGCGGGTCCCCGGCGGCGCGGGAGCGGGAGGCGGTGCGCGCGGCGGCGGCGGCGGCGGGAGCGGGAGCGGCGGCCACGCAAGGCGCGGCGCCGGGGAGCGCGGGCTCGGGCGGCGGCGGCGGCGGCGGATGGCCCAGGGCTGATCTATGCGGCGCCTGGAGGGGCTGTGTCTGCGGCGGCGGCGGCGGCGGGGCCCTGCCCGCGAGCGGGGCGGGGACAAGATGAAGTACCAGAAATACCTGACGGTGCTGCAGATGGCCATCGGCGTCACCCCCTCCAACCGCGGCAGCCTCCTGCCGCTCAAGAGGAAGCTGTGGTGAGCGCGCGGGCGGGCGGCCGGGCGGGCGGGGGCGCAGCGCCCACTTCCGGGCCGGGCCGGGCGCCCCCTGCACGGGCGGCTGTGCCGCGACCCTGCGGCCGGGCCTCCGCCGCCAGCCCTCCCTCCGAGCTGGCCGCCCGCCGCGGCCCATCGCCGGGCTCCTGGGACTGTGCCGGTGCGGGTCGCGCGTAGCGTTTCCGTCACGTATTTCTCGGAAACCCTCCGCGGCTGAGCGCATAGTAAAGTCCGAGCCGCTCTCACGGCCGGCGAGGGGAGTGAAGTTGTGACATGAGCGTTGCATTGTCAGGGACGGTTATTTTATCCGCATGCGTTCCGGTTCCTTCGACCTGGAAACTGTTATTGAGGTAACGGGAAAAGCACACCCGTAAAGAAAATGTCTGGAAGTTATCTAGATGGGGCTTACATAGTTACTCTCCATCAGATTGTAGATTGCGCTGGTAGCCTCTGAATGTGCCGTATGGAATCCGTTGACACTGGCTTGAGATTTAGGCTTACTCTTCTTGCACCAGAGAAATAAGGAGAGGGAAGGTGAGTACAGATAAAAGAGGCCAGTGACCGTTATAGTCGGTGGTCATTTTGATTTTAAAATTAGTAGTCGTTGTAAATGTTTTATTCAATCCCATTGAACATAGTCCAATTTAATCCTAAAGTTGTAGAGAAAGAAAACGAGGCTTCTTTTATGTATTTGGAGAAAGTAATTCCTGTTGTATAGAACATGAAAGAATGATCCAAGGTACATGGAGACTGACCAACCAAGAAAGAGATGACTGAAACAATGCCAATAGTGGTCAGTGGGGAAAGTGAGACCACCAGTACAAGCAGCAAAGCTCAGATTTCAGCTGTGCCACTTGCTGTGTGACCGTAAGCACGTTACCAGAATATCTGGTTTTCCTTCTATAAAATGAGAATCCTGTTGTCTGCCTCGTGGGTTTGTCCGGGTAATTCTGATAGGGACTACACAGCAGCTACTACTCTGCCTGGCTACAAAGATGCTTGGAAAAGGTTGGTGCCTTACTCCCTGCCCTCCCTCATTTGTTAACAATAAAAGAAGAAATTTATTCTGCAAAAGGCATTTTAATTTGATGAACAGCAAGGAACATTACATAGAAGACTAGACTGGTGAAAGTTGGCAGCAGTGGAGTTAAGAAATGTCCATGTGGTGGGTAGTTGGGGTATATAGTTCAGTGGTAGAGCACTTATCTTTTATGTAAGGACCACAAAGTAATAATAGGAATAATAATAATACTAATGATAGAAATAATTATGGTTAGCAAATAAATGAAGGGCAGGTCCCTCTTATGAAGGAGATAATATTTGACCACGACTTCTCGGGTCGATGGTGTACAGTGGGGAGAAAAGACATCAGCTCCAGTGCTGTCACTTCTACCCTGCATTTCTCCCACACACTTGTTAATATCCAACACACTATGTTTTTTACCTATTACTATGTGTTTTACCTATTTTTCATATAGATACATCTCCTCTCTCGCCACTAGAATGTAAGATGCATGCAGAAAGGGTTTTGTTTGTTTAGTCTGTCACTAAATCCCCTGCAACTGGTTTTTGGTAGAAAATAGCTTCTCAGTAAATATTTATTGAGTAAATAGATAAATGAGTTCTTAATAATGCATGGCTGGAAAAGAATGTTAAGGAAATCTGTTTTCTTAATGCTCAATTTAAAAAGATGTGGAGATAATATTTGAGAAGCTCTTGGGCATGAATATGATCAGCATTTGATTAAAAAGTTAGGAAATAGGTTTATTTTTTTATTATCATTTGGAGCTTCTGAAAATACATTCCCCCAACACAGAATGTGTGAAGAGAGGAAATAAAATCCAGGTAAGGTTTGTGTTATAGCAGTTCACATTGGAGGCAGGATGTGCATTAGGGCCAGGGATTAAAAACCATTTTACTAAGAGATGGCCTGCAAAAGACTGGTGGTTTGTATAACTTTTCCATGATCTTAGATGAGTGTTTTCAGAGTTTCCACTCCATACAAATGGTAGTGAAGAGAAAAGCGTACTCCACAAAGACTCTCCAGAGTGGGTAGTACTTTTCAACACAGATATATAATCTCTTACTTTTTTTTTTTTTAGTTAGAGCATATTGTGCTGCCTGATTCATTTATCTCTTATTTTCTCTGGAATTTTTTCTAGACAGCATTTCATTTTGGCAGTGTCGTAGTAAATGCATGTGGAGAATTTGAGATGTAAGGCTATGTTGTGTGCCTAGCAGATAGGAGGATGGAAGTCCCAACTCCTGAGTGGAGGGTGGGAATCCCTAGCACACGTCACCAATGCCGGTCAGACCTTGGCCTGCACCAGCGTGTGCCCACGTATGAAATTTTTGAGGTCATACTCTGAAAACTGGCCATGGCGTAGATAAAGATGTGTGCAAAGATGTTTATGAAAATGTGTGCACTGTTTCTCTCTTTACATTATTGCTGTCTGGGTGAAAGGCTGTGTGCCTGAAAAGACCACACCTGTGTAAAGGATAAAGAGGAAAGATCTAGTGCTTTGTTCCCACACTTCCATGTAGTTTTGCATCTGTGCCCATCAGCTTTCCTTCTTACAGCGTCTTTTTCTGATCAGCTTTTGAAATCCATTAAGGAATATTATATTCGTGGACGAATTTAGGTGGAAACTGAAGCAGAAAAACAGACCCACATTGGTGGAACCTACAGGAGCCCTCTTCTTCTTGACCCCTTTTCCTTGTCTCCTAGAAACAGAAAGCAGGAGTGTGAGCAGTGTGGTTCTGAATCATGACCATTTAGGAACCTGGATAAAGGCTTGCTACCCCAGACAGGAGTAAGTCTGTGCAACCTGCTGGCTTCTTTGGGGACCTCCTGTAATCACCAGTGATGAAGAGAAGCAGTGGGCACTGTATTTCCTAGGGCCACTAGAACACATGGCCACAAACTTAATGGCTTTATATTTTCACAGTTTTGGAAGCTGGAAGTCCAAAATCAAGGTGTTGGCAGGGCCACACTCCCTCCGAGGCTCTAGGGGAGGTCCTTCTTGGCCTCTTCCTGTTTCTCGTGGCTCCAGGCGTTCTTTGTGGACTCATCACCCCAGCCTCTGCCTCCATCTTCCCTTGGCCTTTCCCTGTGTCTGTCTTCTCTTCTGTCTCCATACGTATGCTTGTCATTGGATTAGGGCCCACCTGGATAATCCAGGATGATCTCATCTCAAGACTTTAATATCATTACATCTGCACAGACCCAGGTTCTAACTAAGGGGACATTCTCAATGAGGTGGCGTTCACCCTGCTCTTCAGCAGAGTTGAGGCCCAAATAATAATTACTCCTATTTTATGTGAAATGTGAAAAATCTCATAACAATTGCATTGTTGCCAACAGTCTTCGTTTTTGCATCAAGGGCTCTTAGGAGTGTGTACACTGATCTTCGGGAGAAGAAAGATTGTCATTTCATTTTTTTCCTAGTTCTAGAAACTTTTTCCTGGTCATGTGAGTAGGTGGTCATTGAAAGCCACGTAGTATCTATGTGCTCATTCAGGTAGCCATCCAGCAATCACATTCTGAAGTATTTCATTGAGTGACTACTGGTAGACCCAGCGTAAGCATCCTGTCATTTAACCTATGAGGTAGATGCCATCATTTCGCAGTTTTACTAATGAGGTCACTGCCTTGCCCAAGGTCAGGCATCAGGTCTTACACTGGTTGAGTTAAAAAGACAACCAAGCAGGAAGATGACAATCGGGGAAGAAAGGACAGCTGGAAGTAGGTATGGAATGACTGGGAAGTACCCCAAAGGACATGTTTCTCCAAGGGTGATCCATGGCCCACCCACGGGCCACCAAGGTCCTCTGCTGAGATATAACTGGCTCCAGTACCCCAGTCCTTTAGAGAAAATTATAGTTAATTACACATTAGTATTTATAACTAAAAGTCCATTTACTGTTTATCTGTTACGTGAATGATTAAGGTTGTGCAGTCTGATACTTACAAACAAAAAATTAGCATTTTACTGCCATTTATGGAAGAAGTATCCTTAGAAGGATTCATTCTCTTTGTAGAGTCAGCTACCCTGCTGTTCTCAGCACTATCCAAAGCTCCTTTGCTCACACCATTGTTAGCATCCCCTCCTCTAGGGGAAGATGCTTTGCTACCACTCTTTAGCATTGTCTTGAGTTAATTGTGGCTGTCCAGTTGCTGATATTTAAAGATTCGTATCTTGTAGAAGGTGTTACTCTGTGGACAGCTTTGTTCTTGTGTAACTGCTTCATTTTTATATCATCTTGTTTATTTATTTTTCGCCCAATTCTTTGTTATAACAGTTCTTTCCCACTGGAAATTTGAAAGGAGGGAGGTAGAAGAGTTTGAGAGTTGTTTGTCCTAAGTGGGCTGTGGTCAGAAATGGCTATGAACCAAAGCCAAGTTATGCACAAAAACAAGTGAGTAAAGCCTCTCCCTGGGGCATCAGGCTTTGCGAGGAGGAGGACAGGAGGCAGCGGGGCGTTCCAGCACAGGGAGGGTCGAGGGGTGGTTGCAGAATGTCAAGGGGTTGTGTTGTGCTGACTGTGTATTTTGGATGAGTGAAATTTTTGATTTCTGCTGAATTTAAAAGACATTGCTAGGCCATGTCAAAGGTTTAGCAACCTGTGTAGATGACAACCAGCAGAGAACCAGAAGTTTGCGAGTGTAGGTGTGATGCCTTTGATAGGGTTGGTGTTTATCTTTCTCCTGATGTCCTGGACCAGGGCACAGTACACAGAGACAAGAACTGAAGGGTAAACGGTTTACTGGGTTGTTAATAACATCTGGGCACGTGCCAGCTATCGCCCAAATGAGGGCGGGCCTCTCTAGGGAGCCCTGCCAAAGCAGGCAGAGTTAGCCTTCAGGCCCTGGAGGGGTTGCAGCTTCCTTCCCGTAGATGCTGAGAGGGGGACCTACGGCCTGGACCAGGTGGAGAGGAAGGAGATGGAGTGCACAGGGCCTGATTCGGGGGCCAGGCTGGCAGGACATGGGCTGACCAGGTCGAAGGGGTGGGTCCATTCTTCTAGTTATATTTATGACTTTCTTATGCTTTTCCTTGTCATTGGACTTAGTATTACATTGAGTTAACACTGACACATGTTTGTAAAATTTGGTGCATATGAATTCTTTTCTTCCTTTTTTTGCAGTGCTGGGCTTTGAATCCAGGGTCTTTGCACTGAGCTCCATCCCTAGTCCTCCCCGCCCCCTTTTTGAGACAGGGTCTTCTAAATTGCTCAGGCAGGATTCAAACTTGTGATCCTCCTGCTTCAGCCTTACAAGTACAGGGATTACAGGTGTGTGCCACCAGGTCTGGCAGTTAAGAACTCTTATTCAAGATTTAGATTTTAGGCTGATAGTTTTGAGAAAAAGGGGAGAAGAGGTGATGCCTTTCTAAGTCAGAGGAGAGAAGCATGGAAAATATTAGGCAGATCTCTTCATCAAAAAATTTGATAATGTTTTCATTCATATCCTAAAATATCACACCCTCTAACCAGCACTGTCAATACAAAGTGAGAGAAGAAATAAAGAGAAAAATAGACTTGTCTATTGTTTTATAATTCTGCCTTTCTAATGATGGATAAATTTCTTTTTTAAGTTAAATTTGTTTCTTAACTGATATAAACAAACTTAAAATTGTACCGATTTATGGAGTACCATAATGTCAAATCAGGTTAAATGCATCCAAGTCCTCAAATGTATACTTTTCTTTATGGTGAAAACATTCAAAATCCTTTCGGCTCTTTTGAAATACACAGAATGTTATTAATATCTGTAATGCACCTAACTGCAACTTAATACTCATTGATCAGTTGTTCCCTATCTTCCCTTCCTGACTACTTTCCCAAGCCTGTGGCAAGCACTGTTCTAGAGATCAACTTTTTGCATTGCACTATGAGTGACAGGATGGGGCATTTGTCTTTTTATGCTGGGTTTATTTCACTTAGTGATCCCCAGTTACATCCATGTTGTTGCAAATGACAAAGTATCTTTCTTTTTTATAGCTGCATAGTATTCCGTTATGTATGTGTACCATATTTTCTTTTTCTATTCATTAGTGGTTGGACACTTAGGTTATTTCCATTCCTGGCTTTTGTGAATAGCACTGCAATGAACATAGGTGTGCACATGTGTTTTTGGCATACTACTTTCATTTCATGTGGATATACCCAGTAGTGAGGATGCTGGATCATATGGTAGTCCTGTTTTTCATTTTTTAAAGAACCTCCATTTTGCTGTCCATAATGGTTGCACACATTTCCATTCCCACCAGCAGGGAGCGAGGGCTCCCTTTGCTTCACAGCCCCACCAGTGCTTGTTATCTTGATCTTTTTGGTGATAGCCATTCGCACTGCTGTGCGGTGATATCTTTTTGTGCTTGCTTGTGATTTGTATTTCCCTGATTAATGGGGTTGAGCATTTTTTCATGCGCCTGTTAGTCATGAGTATGTTTTCTTCTAAGAAATGTCTGTTTTTGAAAAGGCCCATTTTGCTTTGTGTGTTTAGGCATTTCTTTTTGGAGGTGGGGATCTCAGTATGTTGCCCAACCTGGTTCTGAACTCCGGGAGTCGAGCAGTCCTCCCTCCTGAGGCCTCCTACCTAGCTGGCACTGCAGGAGTGCACCATCTCACCTGGGTGCCCATTTTTAAGCTGAGTTCTTTCTTTATTTTGCTCTCGAGGTTTTGGAGATCTTTGTATATTCTGGATATGAACTTGTCAGATGTGTAGCATACTAATATGCTCTCCTGTTCTGTAGGTTGTCTCTTTACTTGTTTTCTTTTCTTTACAGAAGCTTTTGTTTATTTTTGCTTTTATTTCCTGTGCTGTTTTAGCCTTGACCAAAAAAAAAAATCTCTGCCTCTTCCAGTGTGTTTCAGAAGTGTTTCCCCATGAATAAAGTTCTTCATTGTTTTTTGAAGCTTGTACCCTGCAGGGAAGAGAACAAGAGTTGTATGTTGTGCTTCTTTCTGTATTGAGACCCATGAAAGTGACATTGTTGAGTTTGTATCCTGGGAGCTGAACTGAAAAGAGAATTTATTGGAAACTCAATGAAATAAAAAGTTTAATTTAAAGAACCACAACCAAACTGATGGTGGTCTGAGTAAACAGTAAGAATGCCATCACTGGGCCAGCGTTTTTGTGGATACCCTCGAAAGTGTAGTTAGTGGATGGGGGCCTGCTGAGGGGAAAGCCTTGTAGGACTGGGCTAGAGCTTGTGCGGAAGGCTGCTGCAAACATGGGGGTGGACCAGTTGGTGAAGCATGGAGGGAGGGAGGAGCGGTAATCGTCGTTGATGCCCTGGTGTGTGCCAAGTCGTGGACAGTGGTACATGCAGCTTCCTGTGCTGAAGCAGTAAGTGTGGCTGCTGGGGACAGAGAGGGCTTTTCCTGAGGCAGCTGCTGAGCCCCCTGACCCAGAAGGAAAGTTTCCTCCCAGGAGCTGCCAGAGCCAGTGAAGTGAGGCACAGTAGACAGTGCCGCCGGGAAACGGATGTTCTCCACTACAGATATAAGTAGACATTAGAAATCACCAAACAGCTGGAGCAAGCCTGTGAATTACCAAATTAAAAAAAAAAACAGAGATTAATCCCTGAGAAAATAGAAAATCATTGGATTACATTCAAATAGATGCAAAAGAATATTGCAATAATGAAGTCTAAGTCACTTTAGAAATTTAAGACTTATTGCTAGAAAAGAGAATTGCCAAATTAACAAGATTGCAGAGCAGGAAAGCCGTTGGGAGGAGTAAGCTAACATCACTGGAAAGCAAAGGGATCGAAAGAATGGAAGAGAAGTTGGGAAACATGGAAACTGTTTCCAGGGGACAGGTGGGGCTTAGTGGCAGTGTGGTGATGCTGGGATGAGGGGCCGGAGCTGTGCTGGGGCTGCATGTGCTTGAGAGCGGGTGAGGATGCTGATGAGCTTGGGCACTGATGGGAAAAAGTGAATTTAAATATGTGCAGTCTGCCTTCTATACCTTTGGCCCCACATTGGCAAATGCTGCCAACTGGATGTAAATATTTGGGGAAAATTGCATCAGTTTTGAATATGTACAGACTTTCCTTCATCGTCATTATTCCCCCAAAAACGCAGTGTCACAACTATCTGCACAGCATTTACATTGTATCAGGTATCATAAGTCATCTAGAGATGACTTAAAAGTTACAGTAGGGCCTGTGTGGGTTCTGTGCAAATACTCTGACATCTTGTATAAGGGATTTGAGCATCCCCAGGTTTGGGTATCTGAGGGAGTCTCTGGGGATATCAAGTAATGACTGTATGTGTGTATGTACATGTATAAATGTGTGTGTTTGTGTATATATGCATACAGTATGTGTTAATGTGTGTATATAGTTAGCTAGAGGTGCCCTGATTAGATGTATAACTTGTAAATTAGTTGGAAGGGTAAAGAAGTTACCAAACGCAGTCATGTTAATAAGGCAAAATAAATAAATAAGTAAATAAAAAAGCAGGGCAGGGGATTTAGCTCAGTGGTTCCGCCGCCTGCCTCGCAAGTGCAAGGTCCTGAGTTCGATCCCTGGTACCAAAAAAAAAAAGAAGAAGAAGAAAGCATGTAAATAAAAAAAACACATAAAACAAGATGGCAGAAAGAATTCTAAACATGTTAGTAAACATAGTAAATTCAGAGAGATTAAGTTAATCTCAAAAGATGTTTACTCTCTGATTGGGTAAAACAACAAAACAAAACACTCCAGCTGCATGCCAAGAGTTAAAGGCATGGCTAGAAAGGAAAAGAAGGGAGAGATTTGGAAAGATTCAAAATATAAACATACAAAAAACTAAACTAGGAAAAGGTTAGCATAAACAGGTAGATAGGTAAAATTATCATCAGACAAAAGAACATTTAAAATAAAATCTGTCATTGGTACAGTGACTTTCTATATGATAAAAGATTAAGTTCCTAAGAAGATATGATCAAACATTTAGACATCCAATTTAAAAAATTTCAAATATAAAAAGCAAGGATAGATTTATAAGGATCAATTGACAGATCCATATTTGTGATGGGAAACTATAATAGTCCTTTTTACAGAAATCAGCAGTTCAGCAAGACAAAAATACAGTGAAGGATACAGAGAAGCTGAGTTATAAAATAATAAGATGATAGAGTTGCCTGCATTCTTAAGGATTTTCCCAGTGGGCATTCTCATACACTGTTAGTTTTAGATAGTGTATTAGTCAGTTTTCCCATTGCTGGACACAATACCTGACATCCATGACTTAAAGGAGGAAAGGTGTAATTTAGCTCATGGTTTGGGGAGATTCAGTCCATGGTTAACTGCTCCAATCAGCAACATGATGGTGGAAGGGTGTTATGGAGCAAAGCTGCTTAGTTCATGCCGACTGGGGAGCAGAGCAGGGAACAGCACAGAGAGGAATAGATGAGGGACTGTGTAATGTACCCAAGGCCTCGCCTTCGTGACCCACCCAGACACGCTCAGAAGTCTGCTCTGCTAATCTGCTAGGCATTTCTTAATCCAGTCAGGATTAATGGTCACAGAAAGCAAGGCCTGTTAATACTTAGAAAGCTCCTACCCTTGCCTCTAGGACTCTTTCCTAAGTTAGTATTAGATTTGTACACAGATTTGTCAAGGATGCTGTCTTGGATGCTTTATAGTGTGATAATAGACATTTGAAGACAAACTGAATCCCCATCAGTAGGGGAGTAGATGAGTAAGTTATATGGCATCTATGTTGTGGAATACTATTTAGCCATTGATAAGAATCATTGGGTATAGAGAGCATTATGGGAAGAACTTCAAGGTATATTATTAAGTTAAAAAATATGGTACGGAAAAATATAAACAGTTTAATCACTTTACTAAATGCCCCCAAAAGGAAATAAACACATAGATAGACAGGCATGGATATTTGTCTGGGTGGTTGGACAAAGAACTAGTAAGAGTGGTTGGGATAAGAGGGAAGGGGAAACAGCTCTTAGTTTTCACTCTGTATCTTTTTATACTCTTCAAATATTCTAACTGTGTGGATGTACTGCTTTCATTCTAAACTGTAAGTATTCTTGAACTGGCCTATTTTATATGTAATGCCTTTTTTACTGTCTTATTAGTATATAAATTAGATTTATTTTGCTAATAGGCTCTTGTGTCTTTTAAAAACGATTAAGAGTCATATCTTTCAGACAACATTGTAAAAAATTAAGTAGGTCACAGAGGTTGATAAATTTGTGAACTTGGACTGTACTACAAGTAGGAGATATAATTGCAGAATAAGGAAACTGACTTTTATAAACCGTAGTTGCAAATCAGCCTCATTACTTCATAGACTATATCATCTCTAGGACACTGTGACGTTTCCTTGCAGGTGCCAGGTCACTGTCTCTCCAGCTCGTTTGTTGTAAGGCTACAACCAGTAGCGACACAGAAACAAGAGCCCATGTGTGTGTTTTGTGTGTGTGTTTATGTATGAAGGTTTGTCCCAGTGTGCACCCTGATTGTTTGCTGTTTCTTATCTGTGTTTTCTTGATTCCGTAATCATGCTGAGTGAACGGTTGATGGTCATGTTTAAATTTGCAAGAGTTATTTTCATGCCTAACAAAAGCACAATGAACAGTATCTGTGGATGCATGAAGGGCCAGCTCCTTTGTACTGGACACGCCAGGCACTGGCTTGAGTGTTGGGTAAGTCACTGCCCAGAGGGAGGCAGATGCCTGCATGTTACCTAGGAAACCTCAGTTCTGGTCCTAATTGCCTCTTTGATGGTTACAGAGGTGACTTTTAGTGAATCTTACTGTTGCAGTATTTGAACTCTGTCAGGAAGATTTCTAAACTAGCCGGCTGCAAGGAAATACTTAGAAGATGGTTTGATAGAATGTGACTCTTAGTTTTTGATTGAAATGTGTGATATCTCCAAAGATACCCTGAAGTAAATGCTTACCTCAGACTTGAGAGACGTGTTCACCAGTAAACCTGTCTTCTTTTACCCATTTTGTTCCCTTCTTTCAGGGTAACCCCATCCTCTGAAAATCCTAATGGTGCTACTTCTAGTGTCAGCCAAGGAAAACCTTCTTTAAGACGAATTAAAGGGAGACTGCACAGAAGCAAAAGCCTTGACAGCGTGGACTTCTGTGAACTCACTGTAAGTGGACAGACCAGTACTTTCCTCGTTTTGCAAGTGAATATGACACAATTCTCACATCAAATGAATTTTTTGATATTTTAAATTTTCATAAAGGAGCAATAGGCTTATTTTGTAATAATCATTTTTTAATTTAAAACACTGGTTTATCTAACAGGTTGCCAACCAGAGTGCTTTCTTAACTGGTATACATATGATCTATTTGTAATGAACAGATCATAATGAAGATTCTTCTGGAAAGACAAAGAAATACTTCCTGACCTCTACAAGAAAAATTGAATTAAGTTGAATAGAATATTAATGTAAATTTCTTTATATATCACAAATTGATGTTAATATATATAAGTAGAGACTTAAGTATCTGATTAAATCCAAACACCTAACTTCTGGGTAGTGCCTGAAAGTAGTTACTCTAAAACTATTAGGATGGATCTCAATTTAGTTAATGATGTTATTTTCTTTCTTTTCTAAGTGATTAACTTTAATGGTTATATTTTTTTTCCAGGATGTGACAGGTTTTCATGTGGGTACGTGGCAAATTCATTCATGTCTTTGGGGGAACACTGATATTTGTGGGCTCCACTAAAAGAGATACTGTAATGCCATAGAGAGTACTAGAATATTCATTGCTTTTAAATTTTACTTAAATTTATATATTGTCAGATTCATTGGCAGATTAATGGATGCTGAAGATGCTTGGTAGAGCTGGGTGTGGTGGCACACGCTTGTAATCCCAGCTCTCGGGAGTCTGAGGAAGGAGGATCGCTGGCAGTTTGAGGCCAGCCTGGGCTGCATAGTGAGTTCAAGGCCAGCCTGAACTGCCTAGTGAGACCCTGTCTCAAAAGAAAAAGAAAAACAAGGATGCTTGGTAGACCAGGTGTGTTTGTTTTTCGTTGTTCTAAAAAATTCTGAATAAAAAATTGCCATTGAACGTTGTCTCAAAAGATGACATCAAAATGGTATCAAGATATAGTTTAGGAAACTAAATCCTGTCTCTGAGATCATGATAGTTGCAGCTCTTATTTATAATTGATGAAAACAAAGCCCAGTGAATGTGGACATTTTTTAAAATTTATTAAAATTTAATTTCTAGCTTTAGTTATGATCTTACTGAAATAATTTCATTCAATTTTAAAATTGTTCTCGAACACTTTTGTGACACAGAAAGGTGAAATGTGACCTATAGGAAGACATTTAGTCAGAAACTGAGTAAAAGAATGAATATCAGTTCTTGCCAAGTCGACTTCATGATGAGCGTGACTGTAGAAAATACGAGAATGGTTTGCCATGAACTGAATTGCTTTTCAAAAGCAAAACAACGGATGGGCGTGGTGGTGCTCACCTGTGGTCCCAGCTCTCTGGGAAGCTGAGGCAGGAGGTTATAAGGGTTAGCACAGTGTGGGCAACTTAGGGACTTAGTGAGACCCTGTTTCAAACTAAGCAATACATGAGGGCTGGGCGTGTGACTCCGTATCAAGGCCCTGGGGTCATTCTCTGTTACCACAAAAAGAAGGTGAATTCATTGAGAAATAAATTTGAATTAATGAGAACATAAAAAAGGAAAATGAAATTTTACCACTTCTCTGATACTTAATTCTCATGCATAATTGGATAATTAATTTGAAATGTCATGAAATATGTCTACTTGCTTGATGGACTCATTCTGGTTGAGTAAGAGGTTAAAATTTCTCTAGAACATGATAGGAACAATTTTTACGTGTTGATTATACTTTACCCAAATTGCCAGGACCAGGACCAGGACCAAGACCAGATGTGTTTTGGGTTGGGGGAATATTGAAAATCTACAGTGAGGTATCTTGGGTGAAGATACCAAGGTGAAGCACAAAGCTCATTTACATTTCATATACACACTGTATACACAGAGTTTGAAGGTGATAGTATACAATATTTTCAGAGTACCTGCATTTTGACTGCTGCCTGTCACATTAGGATTTAGAATTTTCCACTGTGGCAACACATTGATGCTCAGAATGTTTGGCATTTTTAGATTAGGAATGTCCAACCTGTATTTTGTGTAAGGTTGCTTTCAGTTTCCCACAAATAGAAATGCATGCTTGAACTATAAGGAAAACTTGGCAAATAAAATAATCTTTTTTATTATAAACAATATGGTTAACATTTTTCTTGCCTTTTTCCATGAGAGACTTGATCTGGCTGAGTCCAGGTAAAGAAACGGAACAGTACCCAGGTGCAGTACCATCTGTGGAATCTTTTTTGAGTCTTTCCTTTTTGACTTTCTCTGAAAAGTAAAAAGTCTTAGCATCCATGAAGGGAAAGCATTTTGATGCTGAGCTTAAAAGAGTAGGGCCAGGGATGTAGCTCAGTGGCACCACACTTTTCTGGCAAGTGCAAGGTCCTGAGTTTGCTCCCCGGTACCAGGGCCGGGGGCAGAGGGAGTAGAAAAGTTGAGATTCACAGGATGGTGGTTGGAGAGGGAGCTGCATGTCCTGGGTAATGGTGTCTGTGCTTGGCTTCATGGGCTATGTCTTTCTTTATTTTGATTTTCCATTTCTAAAGAGTGCATTGAAACATGATATTCCATTTCTCTTTCAGTAAGAGGAATATATCAATGAAATCTTAATTACTGCAGTCAATTTGAGTGTTTTACAATTTGAATTTTTTCTTTCTCATGTTTTCGTAATCTTGTTTGGTGGGACAGCAATTTTTATTTTATTCTTTTGAACACTTACTCGTTTGAACATTTGTAAATTGTTAGATGTTCGTCTTTTAGAAAAAATAATAAACTGATTTTCAAAAATATATTTTCTTGGGCCAGGGATTTAGCTCAGTGGTTTCACTGCCTGCTGCGCAAGCTCAAGGACCCGAGTTCGATCCCCAGTACCCAAACAATATATACATATATATATGTATGTATGTATGTATATATATATATATATATATATGTATGTATGTATATTTTCTTTTAGAAAAAGAAGAGCTTAGGTGGAGATGGTGGAGGGCGTGATGGAGTGATGGTTGTGGTAGAAGTAGAGGTAGAAATTCTGGAGACAGAGGTGGCAGTATTAGAGTTGGTTAGTTACTCCCACTTCTACCATGAGACATGGCAGTTAATACTGTACTATCCAGAATATGTAGGGGCATCTAGCATCTTTGACCTGGGGCTAAAAAACAACTTTTCCCTATATTTTTAAATTTCATCTTTTAAAAAAATAGATGTCTCACTTTTTAAAATCGTTTTTTAAAAGAAGTGTTATGGGCCAGGGATTTAGCTCAGTGGTTCCACCGCTTGCCTCACAAGTACAAGGACCCAAATTCGATCACTGGTACCAAAATAAAATAAAATTAAATGAAAAAGAAGTGTTACATTTTTTAAAAAGAGCATGGATTAGATGAGAGTTTCATAGGAGATGTAAGGTGTGCAGAATTGATTTTGGGGCTGGGGGTATAGCTCAGTGGTACAGTGCTTGCCCTGTACGTGCAAGGCCCTGGATTCGACCCCCAGCACCAGAAAAATTTTAAAAATAAGAATTGGTTTTGGAGGGCTGGGGGATTTAGCTCAGTGGTTCCGCCACCTGCCTTGCAAGTGCAAGGTCCCGAGTTCAATCCCTGGTACCAAGAAAAAAAAAAAAGAATTGGTTTTAGAACACAGTTGCCTTTGTCATATAATTATGGAAAACCAAGTTTGAGGATCTTAGCTGCAGAAGTCTAAAGGGAAGATACTTGTTAATAGATCTGCAGTAACTTCCAATTACAGATACGATTATAGATAATTATTCCTATTTTCTTTCAGGAAAAAGTTTCATGGATCTCTGTAAATATTCCTCTGGTTCCAAAAAAGTACAGATTTTTTAAGATTTATAAAAATATTTATTAAATATATGGCTTCCTACAACTGCTAAAGTAAGTAGAGACCCTTAAAATAGACTTGGACTTAGTTCATAATCTCCTGTCATATGCTCATATCAAATTTGTATCACCGAGAGAATAACACTTACAGTTTTGATTTTATGTTTTAATGTTTCCAAATTTGTCTAAAAACATTCAGCTTTTATTGCTATTGGAAAAGCTTGGCAAGGTGGGCAACAGATCCACTTGCTGTTGTTTCAAGGCCCCTGCTTCTGGCCACAAAGCCCCAGGGTCCAGCTGAGACTGTTGGCATAGGTCCTGGGCATCCGTCAGATTCCTGCCAGTTCACTTCTGGGAGAAGCGATTATTTCGGCTTTCTCTGTGGGAAGTAAATAGGATAGGCATTCAAGTTCATTTTGTAAACACTACAGCATAATCGACTGGCATCCTAGTTTACTGAGTGGGGCTGGAATCTTGCCTATCTCCCTGGTTCCTTGAGACAGTGTCCGGGGAGACTTGGCAGAATTTTTTTAGGCAAGCCTGAGGTAGACAGGCCTGATCTGTTTGTGTCTTGCTTAGAAGACCTGAGCCTTTCTTCAACATTTTAATGAGCAAAATGTTACAGCACTCAGTGGACAGGTTCTTGGGTGAGGAAGTGATACACAGTTGGCGCTCTGAATCTGTGGGTTCAGCATCCTCCGATTTGGCCAATCATGGGTCAGAAATACTCTTTTTAAAATTGCATCTATACTGAATATGTACAGACATTTTTCTTGTCAATAGTCTCTAAAGGTGATATAACAACTATTTACATAGCATTTGCATTACATTAGGTGTTATGAGCAGCCTAGAGATTAGATTTTTAATGTATTGGAGGACATGTATAGGTTCTCTGTGGATACTGTGCCATTTATCTGAGAGCTTGAGCATCTGCAGATTTTGATATTCCTGGAGTCCTATACCCAGAAGCAATACTGCTTGGATACCAAGGATGACTATAGTATGAAAAAGACAGGTCATCATTTGTCTTTAGATTTAATGATGTTTACACCTTATCTGTCTCATTTTACTTTGGTATCTGAGTGATCAAATTACATTTTCACTTCTTGTCCCTTCCTCCCACTTGGATTCTCAGTGTAGCTAAAGAATTTTAAGGAATAATTTAAGAATTCAACAGATTGCTTAAAATTTTATATCTTTTATTGATCAAATTTCCTCCCTAAAATAGGAGCCAGTTAGATAACATTGATTCAGTTTGGCGAGGAGAAGGCTGTTTTAGAATATGAACTTAAACAATTTATTTCCTGTTTTGTATGTGTAAACCTAAAATGCTACTTCTTTCTCTACCACCAGAAAAAAATGCTACAGAAAGTTGCATGCACAATACATAGAAGTAATGATTCAATTAACAATTTATGGTGACATTCCCTGAATCTTGGGTAAAAGAAACATTCAGTCATTACTGAGAACCATTGGCAAAATGATACGTATTTCAAATCTTCAGAGAAGTTTTTGCCATGAGATGGAAAATGGGTGGTAGGACATTATTCGGAACATTAGATTAGTATACTTCTGGGCTAGGAAGTCCAATTCCACTGCCACCGCAATAGTAGTTCTCTGGTTTTCCACTGACCAGCACGTTTTCACATTTTAAAAGATACTTCCTTCTTCTGACAGAGAGGAATCTCTGTGCAGGCCCAGGAAGTATAACTGTGGAGATGTTGATGATAAAAATTTCTCCATCTCCCTCTACTCTCAAGACCTCCCTCCTGTAAGATCTCCCCTCCCCACAATCTGCTTTGAAACTCAGTTCTTCTTAGACTTTGAACACATAGTAAGTTTGTTTCCTGAGCGCTAGCAACCTGGGCAGCTTTCCATTCCCTTGTACATCTTGTCTGTGTCAGTGTAGGTGCTGGTCCCGAGACCACAGCAGATCCCCTCATGCGCCCTCGGCTCTTAGTGCATGTTTGTTCCCAAGTTATGTCATATACTTCAGCTCCTCATGGGTAGGGAGCCTGTTTTTTTGTCTTCTGGAAAATAGCAAGCATAACAGGTTTTGTGCCATTAAGTATGTGTTGATTGATTTTTGTTTGACTGATTGTTTCAGTAACTGTGGCAGCTGAATAGAGGAAATGTTTAGAGGCCATTAAGTAGTGAGGATTGAGAAGCAAGAGAACATGTAAGATAATGTAATTCACTGGGCACTTAGGTAAGGTAACCAAGGTACTTTATCAACTGGCTTCTCTTAGGGAAGCATCCTGAAGTGCTAAGAAGTAAGAGGGAAATTTCTGAATAGCCCAAGTACCTGCAGTTGTGTTGTGGTGTGGTGCTGTGTGGTGTAGGCGGTAGCGGCGCAGTGTTGGAGGAGGCCATCGGAATGGTGGTGGTGATGATGGTGAAGGTGGAGGTGGTGATGGTGGAGGAAGTAGTGTGGTAGAGGTCGTGGTGATGGTGTCGAAGTGGGAGCAGTGGGTACAGGGGAAATAGGGTTGGTAGTGGTTGTGATTATAGAGGCAGGGTTGGTGAGAGTGTTGGTGGTAAAGGTGGAGGTGCCGGTGGCCATGGAGTAAAGAGGAGGTGGCACAGAGGAGGTAGGGAAGCCGGATGAAGAAGTGGTGGTGGATATGGAGGTGGTGGTGGAAGGCAGAAAGATGATGAAGGTGTCAGTGAAAGCGGTGGAAGTGGTGGTGCATTTGTGGTGACAGTGGTGAAGGTGGGTATGTTATTAGTGGTAGCAATGGAGGAGACAGTGGAGATTCAGGTTATGGTGGAAGAGGCAGTGAAGATGGTGATGGTGGAAGTATGATAGGGTGGTGGTGGAAGTGGAGATGGAGGAGGGAGAGGTGTTGGAGGTTGTGTACGTAGGGATGGAGGCAGTGATGTAGTGGTGGGTGTGAATGCAGAGTTGCTGGAGCTGGAGCTGGCGAGTTAGAGCTGGAAGTGGAAGGCATACAGGTGAAGGTGGCCACGGTGGTGGTGAGTGTAGAGGTGGTAGAGATGGAGGAGGGAGAGGTGTTGGAGGTTGTGTACGTAGGGATGGAGGCAGTGATGTAGTGGTGGGTGTGAATGCAGAGTTGCTGGAGCTGGAGCTGGCGAGTTAGAGCTGGAAGTGGAAGGCATACAGGTGAAGGTGGCCACGGTGGTGGTGAGTGTAGAGGTGGTAGAGATGGAGGTGGACGCAGTAGAGGTGGAGGAGGTGATGCAGGTGGCTACAGTGGTGCTGGTGGTGTGGATGGATGCGAAGGAGTGGTGGTGGAGGTGCAGGTGGTGAAGGCAGCAGTGTCAGGGTTGGAAATGGAAGTCTGATAAGGAGGTAGAGATGGTAGAGGAGGTGATGGAGTGATGGTGGTGGTAGAGGTAGAAATGGCAGAGACGGAGGCGGCAGTGTTACTTCGAAGTGGAGGTGAAGTAAAGTAAAGGTGGAGGTGATGAGAGAGAGTGCTGCAGGAGGTGAGGGCAGCATCTCTTTCCACAGTGGGCCGGGTCTCTCACATCTTGAAGTAGTTAGAATGTTCCTGATGGCAAGTGACAGAGCATTGCCTCAAGCTCGCCCCAGCAGTAAGCACTTTTATTAGCTCACATAGTAGTAGTTCATTGGTGGCACATTCTTCAGGGCCAAGTGAATCTAGTGGGCCCTGTTCCACTCTCCTGGGACATGAGGGATCTCCTCTCCTCTCTGTGAAGATTTCATTGGGAAGCTGGTAACTTGGTGAGGGCAGTAGTGCAGGGCCTCACGTCCACATGGATGAAGTCCAGAAGGGCCAGTGTCTCTTCCCATGGCTCTTTTTCACAAGCATGGAAAACCTCCCCAAGAGCTCTCCCTTCCCCTTTCTGTCTCGCTGGTCCTTTTCCTGGGCAAGACCTTGGTCTGGTGAATACCATACACTGATATGCTCACCTGGGTTCCTTGACCAGAGAAAAGTCTGATGATTCATAACTTCTAGCTCTAAGATTATAAAAAAATATGGTAAAATAAGACTAGGGTGGGATAGTTTTCAGTATGAGTGCTTTGGCTGATCATGGTCATTTAAAGTAAACTAATGGGAGCATTTTTCTCATCTAGCAAGGAATCTGAGGCAGGAAGTCCAGAGTTGGTACAGCTGCTCTGTGATGTTCTTGGTGACCCAGCTTTCTACACCTTTCTAGGGTGTGCTTATTCTGAGGGCTTCAGTTCTCATTCCTTTGGTCCCAAGGTGGCTGCCATGTTCCTGCTCTCACATCTTACACTTTTGGCAAAAAGAAGAGGGCAGAATAAAGGGGCAGAATACTTTCTCCTAATGAAGCTTTGCCCTTTGATTTCAGAGAAGATGCCATCCCCAGGGACATCTCTCTATAGTGCCTTAGCAGGGAGCTGGGTTTACTCTATATACCCTGGTATGTCTGGACTCACCCTTGTACAAATCAGAAAATTAATGCTGCAGTGAAAGTCATATCACAGTTGTGCTAGATTATAATTGTTACCACATAGAAACAGGTTATAATTCATTTGGTCTGCTGGTTTGAAATTACAAAATTCTCAGGGTTTTTTTCTGCACTAGGGATGGAACCCGGGCCTCAAGCATGCTAAATAAGGACCTAACCACTGAGCTACATCCCCAGGCCTTTGTTTAAAGTTATTAAGTGTTGGGATAGGGTCTTGCTAAGTTCTCCAGGCCGGCCTTCAACTTACAATCTTTTGGCATCCACCTCCCAAGCCCATGTTTATTGTTACTTTGCATAATTTCAGATTTGCCCATGAAGTGAGGCCTTATTAATATTTTATGTTCTAGGACTTACATGTGCACAAGTACATTTTACATAAAATATGACCAGATCATATTAGTTTAAGAGGGCACAAAAGTATATTGTTTTAGGGAAAAAAAAAATGCAGCCAGGTAGTCAAAATACAAAAAGGTTTAGTGCCTGAAGTTAGCCTTTGAAAACATGGCATTTCAGGACAAACTGTTATCCAACTTTTCCCTTATTCTAGGAAGTCTTTGTTTTATTATACAACCTTACAGGAGCTCTTAGGTTATAATTTATGTATTATAATTTACATTGCCTCCCAATTTCAGAGATAGAGTATGTGCCATAAAGCTACATTTTTATAAAATAATACCTGGGAGTGTGGTAAGGGCTTAACAGAGTTCACACAGTATAAATGCTTGTTGAATGAGTGGAGAGGTGGGAGCGAGTGAGTAAGGGGCTTTGCTGAAACCGCGGCTGTGAGGGCTCTGAACGGGGAACCAGCAGTCAGCTTTTCCTGGTCCTTCATGTTCTTGACAGTTTTAAAGACTCCTCCACTTGGATCTGTCCAGGTCTGGGCAGAGATACTACCGACTGGAAGGGTGCTGAACATCTCTTAGTGTGTCCCAGTCAGCGAGCACAGGGAGTGAGGCCATCCCGGGTGATGATGTCTTCCTTGATTGCCTGGTCACGTTGTGGCTGCCAGATTTCTTCATGTTTAATTTACTGTTTTTCTTGTAGTAATTGAGGAGCACTTTGTGGGCAGATATTCTAGGAGTACACTAATATTTCTCATCATCTCTAAGCCTCTGGCCTTAGCCTCCTTTGATGACTCCTGCCCTAATCAGTCACCTCTGTAATGCCAAATTGTGATTTTTCTGTCCCTTTTATTCCTTCTACGGTTATTATTTGGCATTGTACTGTAAAGAGAAGTTTTCCCTTATCCATTTATTTATACATTCATTCATGTCTTTACATCACTATGAAGTCATGGGTTTGTTTTATTCCATGGTTTATAAACTGTTGCTATTATTTTTTTTGAAGCTCAAATTTTCCAGACTTACCCAGTGGGAGCACCTTCTGGCTGGCTTCTCTGCCATTTTGGCCTGACTCCTTCAATTTTTGAACTCTGCCTTGTTGTCTACAACAATCCATTCCAGGCTCAGTTTTTTACTTTTGGTGCCCTAATTCCAGAATAAGCCATTTCTTCAAGAAAGCTTAGGTCCTTATAATGGAGGCTGGTATTTAGAAACCAAGATGCAGGGGGTTCTTGGTGCTCATAGCTTTGCTGTACTTTGTTTCTAGACCCTTTCATGCAGTGAATATAAGCAAACATACCAACATATTTGCATATATAATAATCTATATCTATATAGCCTTATCTGTGCATATGTGTGTGAACTTGATAGACTTGAGTTCTCACAGATCCTTCCATTTCAGTTCCTCACCTTAGAGTTTGTTCTAGCTTTCTTCCCTTTCTGTGCTTCCCTAGTGAGAATTCTGGCTTTCATGGTACTCCAACATTTATTGCTCAGTCAGTTTACTCTCTGTTCAGGGTCACCAGTCTCCCAGCCGTGTAACTCTTCCCTGCCACCAGTGCCCAGCACCCTTGGCATTGAATAGAATGCTGTCCATGTGGCTTTGTGTGGCTTAAAGAGAATATTTGACAGGTTTTTGTGCAGAGAGTAGAGGAAGTTCATGTTTTTTAAATAGAATGGTTTAAAGTAAGAAAATTTATAGTTTCATTTTGGTTTTGCTTCTAGCTAAGGTATGTTGGATTTTTTTACTGATTTGGCCTATCTTTGGAAGTGAGGACCAGCCAGTAGTCCTAGAATTAAGAATAAACATTCTTACCTTTTCCAAATTCTCTCAGCTAACACAATTCCCACTTGGGTACATACATGGGCTGTGTGACCTGTGTAGTCATTCACTGGATGGCTGGCCACAATGTCAGGCCTAGACCCCGTGGTCCTGGGGGCATCTTGACTTTGCACTTGGTTCCTTGGTCACATACTTGAACGTGAGACAGGAAATGCTTAGCAGTAAGGAAGGTTGGTACATGTTTCCCAGTGATTGCAGTGAGTGGGGCCACAGGTATGGCGAAGGGCTGGATTTATGTTAAGAAGACCAATACTGGATAGTGTTCTGTGAAGAATATCGCTGGTAGAAATAATCAATATAAAACAAGACTGGTAATGTCTTAAGTGGCATATGGTCAAATTTGCTATAGTTAAAACAGACGACACTGTCAAGTAAAAGTAAAATTGACATTCTCTAGTACTTCATATAAGTAAGGTTTGGTTTTGAACTCAGAACAGCAGAAGAATAAAATCTTGGGCTTGGGATGTAGTTCAGTGGCACTGCACCTGCCTGACAAGTGCAAGGTCCTGAGTTCAATCCCTGGTACAAAAAAATAAATAAATAAAATCTTTATGACATTTAAGATCTTCAGAGTTTGAGCCAAGGTACTAGAATTTGTGGTTAAAAAAATAAACAAACAAACAACAAAATAGTAGCCAATAGAATTCACAGTCAGGGCCGGGGATTTAGCTCAGTGGTTTTGCCGCCTGATGCGCAAGTGCAAGGACCCGAGTTCAATCCCCAGTACCAAAAAAAAAAAAAAAAAAGAATTTGATATAAATAAAATCTGATTGATTTTAAATTTACCTAGAAATGACTTGGACCTCAGTGAAAATAATTTCTGGAAAAGTTCAGTTGAAGAAGGAAAATTTAGAATCAGTTTTATACTTTGTAGAGAAAATTTGACAAGGAATTAAATTGTCCAATTAAAATATTTTGTCACTGAAAAGTTACCAGTGTTGGTATGATTTTGGTTTTTATATTTTCATTAATGAACATGAGGTGAAAAAAATTCTCAGTGACCCCCCCCAACAGTTGGTTGAAGTATTCCACTGTATCTGTCTTCTCATGATTTTGAATTTTTGCATGCAAGTACTTCCTTTAAATCCTTATAGGTAAGAAAATTTTAGTTTGGTATTTAGTTTTTTGTTTTTAATGTGTAGTAAAAGAAGCCAAACCTTTTGACTTGCAAAGTAGTCCTAAGATTTGCCTTAATTGTAAAATAAGTAAAGAAAGGTTGGCTGAATTCATAGATTGGACAATAAATTCATAACAGAGCGGTCTCTCTGTCTCTGCCTCTGACGCACACACAGACACCCCACGCACAGACACACACACACAGACACCCCACACACAGACACCCCCACACAGACACACACAGACACCGCCCCACACACACACAGACACACACACACACAGACACCCCCCCACACACAGACACACACAGACACCCCCCCACACACACACACAGACACACACACACAGACACCCCACACACAGACACACACAGACACCCCACACACAGACACACACACACACACGCACACACGCCCCACACACCTGTGAATATAAAATCCATGGCTGCTGTCTTCTGCAGTTAGATAGGAAGCTGGTGGGCCAGTGGTCTTGGTTTCACCAGTGTCTCATCGCCACCTTCAGCCTTATTTCTTTTTCTTTTCCTTTTCTTTCTTTTTTTTTGGTAACAGGGTTCGAACTGAGGACCTTGTGCTTGAGAGACAGGCGCTTCAGCCTTACTTCTTAAGACCTTCTGTTTCGTCAGTCCCCTCCAGGAGAAAGCAAGCTCCATCAGGACAAGGGCAAGGGTAGTCTCATTCATTTATGAATCCTCAGTGTATAGCACATTGTTTTCTCCACACAAGTGCTAAAGGCTGTTGATTAACCAAAATACAGAATATTTGCTGTGTTAAAAAGATGAGAAAGGAAAAACAACTTGAGAGGAGAATCTCACAGGTGCTCACAAACAGGGCCCCTCACTCAGAGCCCCCTCGTCCCTGCAGGGTTGCCCTCCCTGGTCCCATTTCACCGAGCAAGTGTTGGGCCTGTGTCACTGGCCTTGCATCTGCAAACTGGCTGTGCCAGCAGACATGAGCACCGGATGTGACCTCTCTTAGCCCTCTGAGGGACATTGCTGGGCTGGGCAAGAGGAATCTAGATGATCACCCTCATTAATTTCTGAGCTGAGAAGAGTCAGAGAGATTTGAAGCTCTTCTGAAGAACAAAGACTCTGGCTATTTATGTAACTTCAGGAATTTCAGAGGTCAGCCTGAATGCAGTTTGCCAAATGACAACCAATTAGTAGGAGATTTTGCCCTTAATGGTTACTTTTTTAAAAAAATCTGGGAATATCCAGATATTTCTAAAAGACTCTTACACAGCCTTACAAGGATTCTTGTTTCTTCAAAATGGTTGTAAGCACAATGACTACAAGTGTTCTGTTCTTGTGAATAGTGTCAGCCTCTGTCTTTCCCTAATGGGCTTTCTGGGTTGATTTTGCAGCTCAGAATTTTGTCTCCACTTTGAACCTGTGCCAGCATCTCTTATCTCTTCAGTCTTTTCCCCAGCAGTTGCTAGGTTGGGCAGCTCGATGGCTTTGATTTTCGGCAGGATTTTATTCATCAGAACTCAATAGAAAACACAAGCCTTTTAGGAATTTAGGATTTACTGAATGAATAAAGAAATATTATTTGAAAGAAGAGAATATGAGGCCTTCGGTATTTTGCCTTACTTGTATTTCACAAAGTCTCTATTGAAAGCAATTCCTAGTTACTGTAGTTTGGATCTTGACATTCCCCCATAGGCCCCTGTGTTGAAGGCTTGGTTCCTAGCCTGTGGTGAGAGGTAGTGGAACTTTTAGGAGGTGGGGGCCTAATGGGAGGAAGTTAGGTCTTTGGGGGTGTGGCCTTAATGGGGATATTGGGCTCCCAGCCCCTTCCTGTTTCCTTCTTTCTTTTCTGGCCACCGTGAGGCAAACAGGCTTCCTTCGCCATACACCCCAGCTGTGAGTACTAGACTACCACAGGCCAAACAACTATAGATGAAATCTCTAATACCATGAGCCAGGATAACCCTTTTACTTTGTTGAGTTGATTATCTTCTGTATTTTGTCACAGCAATGGAAAACTAATCAACACATTGGAGTTTGAATTTTGCCAGTCTGTCTCCCTTTCTAGGCTTTTGGTTTTTTTGACTGGCCAAAGACTGGCAACCATGTTTACTCTCCATTTCTCCAATGAATTCCCTGTCTCAGAGCCTCTGCATGCTGATAAGAGGGCCAGCCTCACAACCAAGACATGTCTAAGCCACCAGATGCACCTATACATCAGCAGCAGCATCTTGCCTGCCTTTAAATGGTCACAGTCTAGTAGAGCAGGCACAGATATACATAAACATAGCATACGACAGTGGAGTCCACACAGGGTACTTCCCAGGACAACAGTGTGCTCAAGGCTGTCTGGTACAGAGAGAATCACAAGGAAGGTGGACCTTGAACTGATCTGGAAGAGCACATCTGACTTTGTTGGGTCAGCAAATGAGGAGATGGGGTTGAGCAGAGGAGGGAGTGGAGCTGGAACTGAGAGCCACCTGCTGGTTGGAGGAAGCTGCTGGTGGTTCTGAGTGGAGAGCTCTGCGCAGATGGTGCAGACAGGGGTGGGTGGTGTGGAGGGTGGTGAGCAGGACCTTGAGCTTCTTCCTCTTCCAGCCAGAGTAGTCTGTTTTTATCTGCTCTGCTGGAGGGAAAGGGGCACAGAAAAAAATATCTCTGCTGCTAGGGTGGTTTCCTGAACAAAGAGAGCCAGTGCAGAGCCCCGGAACACCTCCACTGCACAGGCAGCAGGAGGTAGAGAAGCCAGCAAAGGAAGGTGAGGGTGGATTTGAAGAAGCCAGGGAGGGAGTTTCCAGAAGGCAGCAAGTGAGTCACAGAAACTGTGACCTCAGATAGTTTAGCTGGGAGAGGGCAAAGGCAACTGAGACCAGCCAGCAGTCAGAGGTCAGTTTAGGATGCAGGAGCAGCGTTCTCTTCATTTTTATCTTGAGAGGAGGGATAATTTGTTTTTCCCCACACAGTCCAGAGGAGCCATCATTGCTTCAAAATCTACAGAGCTGATTTTCTTTCTTTTTCTTTTCTTTTTTTTGGGGGGGGTAGCAGGAATTGTACTCAGGGGCTCAAACTTGCCAGGCAGGCACTGTGCCACTGAGCTACAATCTCATCCAGGCCCTACAGAGCTGATTTTGACATTTGCTCACATTTATGACAGTTACAGCTGCTCCCCATTATGGTTTGGATCTAAAATGTCTCCTAAAGGTCGTGGGTTAAAGCCTTGGTTTCCAGCTGATGGGCTTTTGGAATGTGATTGAATCATGAAGGCTCTACCTTTATCAAGCAGATCAATCCATTGATGAGATCAAAAGTCGATGACATTGTTGGAGGTGATGGAAACTTAAGAGATGGGACCTTATTGAAGAGAGGTGGTCATGGAACTTGCCTTGGGGTCTATATCTTGTCCAGGGAAATGGCTGTTGATGGGCAGCGCTTAGTGCCTGTAGGCCCTTGTTTGGAAGATGCATGGAATGCAAACTAGAGAAGATTAAAAACATTCTGGACGAGACCCCAGGCAGCTGCAGGTGGGAAGGGAGCGTCCCAGACCACAGAGCAGGTACTGGGCAGCAAGAGAATACCAAAAGGCCAAAGTGCCCAGATGCCTCCATGGCCTCAGTACCAAAGAAAGTCACACATGATCTTTAATATTAATCACCTAACAGTTTACCCTGAGCGTCACTGGGGCCGCGGATGTGTTTACGTACTGACTGTCCCGAGCATCACCCGGGTAGGTGTCATTTCAACCAGTCGATTTTTGTCTTGAATAAATTTGATAAAACTGTCATTTCTATATTTCCTGTTATATTATCTTATAAAAATTAATGAAAAACTATGCAATTTTTGGTCATCCTGTATTTAAATAATTGGACGGGTGAGTGGTTAATTAAAAGGTCACATGCAGTGCAGTGTTACCAACACAGCATAGTTGGGAACAGGAAAGTTGTCCTTTGAATTGGGCCTCAGCATCTTCTTGAACTTGAATGTTCCCCTTTGGCTACAGCAGTGGAGAGAAGCTTCCAGGAGGCATTATGCAGAAATAAGCTGTGGCACCTCTACTCCAGCAGTTGCTCCTTATGTGTTCGTGTTGTCCAAGACACCGAGCCCAGTAAAGTTCTGTTTCTGACAAGTTGATTTTAGTCTTTTAGCAGCCAGAGGTGGCCGTTGAGTATCCTTGTAGATAGAAATCTCCCTTCTGCCCCAGCTGGGTGGCGAGCTACACAAGCAGTCGATGCAGCCAGCCACAGGGGGGCAGGCCTTTCCAGCTTGTCGATTGGGCTGCCTGGGCCAGACCATCCCTTGGGAGTCCTTTGTGGCTCAAAAGCACTGTTCTTCCTTCTTACCCAGCATAACT
Source organism: Heterocephalus glaber (assembly GCF_053883595.1). Taxonomy (NCBI): domain Eukaryota; kingdom Metazoa; phylum Chordata; class Mammalia; order Rodentia; family Bathyergidae; genus Heterocephalus; species Heterocephalus glaber. The sequence goes on along the minus strand of NW_028258329.1, from coordinate 5,159,391 downwards.
CTGTTTAAATTTATGGAAGATGGACTTGAACATGGAAATGAAAGTGGCCAACTTTTTTCATCTTGAAATTATTTGGGTTATTTGAATTGCTAGAAACAACTGATTCTTAAAGGGATGCTGCAGAGCACAGTGTGGAAATTCGAACCGCTCTCTGCTTTTGAAGGTGATTCAGATGCTAGAAGTGGTCGAAACTGAAGGATCTCGTGGAAGGGACGTAGTGACTCTGCTTTATTCTTGGCAGTGAAAATGGAAGTGTGCCTGCCCATCTTTGAAGTCTTCTTTGCTATCAGAAGAAGTCAAGCTTTTTCTTGTTGATTTTTTTTTAAAGTATGTTGGTCAGAATTCATTATTTAAAACTAGCTATATACCTGTACTCCAAAGATGACTGGTTTTTGATCTTTAAAAAAAATCACATTTGATACTCATTTTTGTGTTTTAATATAGCATGAGCCATCTTTGTAAGCATTTCTTTTTTCTATTTTTTTTTCCATTTTTTATCTTATGAAAAAAGAGCAAAATTTCATAACAAAATAATAGAAAAACAATAATTAATGCACTATGTATCATTTTCTTCAAAGTAGCTACTCAGTGACAAAAAGATTCTTACAAAGAATAAACAGATAATGGCACAAAACTTTCTTTTCAATGAACTATGAGAAACTAGTAGTAGAAATGAAACAAATTAGCATATTACATTATTTGAAGTTCTCCCTACTTTCTATTGCTCTATCTTGTATTTTGCTGTCTATTTGTATATAGATATTTTGAGTTTCTCATAAAAGAGAAACAATGCAATATGTAAGCTTGTGTGTCTGACTTATTTCACTTAACGTTCTCAAGTTGCATCCATTTGCCTATGAGTGCTTCAAATTTATCTTTCTTCATGGTAGAGTACTACTCCATTGTTGTGAGCATTTCTTTACTTTGTTTCCCCATTCTCTATTCTGTATTAACATTTGAGAGATTTACTTTAACTAAAGAATGAAAAACATAAACTAGCTTTTAAAGTATTTTTACTTCCCCCCGCCTTTTGCTTCAACTGTATACCCTGAGTTACTTCATTTTATTTTGATGACTCATAATCACCAGCTTTTCCATACCACTTTGGTATCAAAATATCATCAACCTTTTGGAAATTACACAATTCAACATATTCTTATTTCTACTGTATACTTTTTAAAAACCTGTTTTAATCTTAGGCTTCTACATAATATGTGATTTTTTATATGCCAAGTAAAACAAACATTGTACACTCTATGATCACAGTGAACGCTAAAGATGGACTATTCAGTTTTAAATGGTTCAGAAATTCTTCTTGAATGTTAGTGAAATCCAAAAAAAAAAAAAAACCAATTGGAAAGATATGTTAATGCTGAGTCAGGACCACATCTTAATTCATACAAATTTTTCTTTAGTATGACCTAGATTCAACATCTGATAGAATTCTTTCTAGTAAAAAGGGAATATGTTCCTTTATAATTTTTCATACCATACCTGTATATACCTAGGGCCAAAGAATAGCTTAACTGGAGGTATTTCAAGGGTCCTGCTGCTGCCTTTTCTGACTACTTCTCCAGATGGTGATTGTGTTATGTCTCTGCATGTCATTTTATCTTTGAGTCAAGGTTGTTTGTTTTAGGTTGCACTCTTATTATGCCCTTTGCACCTCGTGTCCATATGGGTAACTGGTAGTTTTGAAGCTGTACATACTGCTATGTGGTGATTCATGAAGAAGTTACTTTGAGCCCTGGCCCACTTTTCCTTTCAGAAGATACAGTGTATATGTTTATGGCTGTTTTTTTCTGTTTTCTCGGATTTGTTTGTTTTTAAAAACATAATTTTCAGTTCCTTTGTCTGGATGAAATAAAATGAGAAAACCCGGAATTTAGTCACTAGAAACCAATACATTTATAAACCTAGAGATCCTTAAATTTTTTTTTGGAGGTTTGGTTTTCCAGGATATACTGCCTGCTGTTACTTTTCTTTTCCCCTGGTGGAACAGTTTCACAAATACCGTACTTGGACAGTCTCTTGAAACAGCCATCTCCTCTGATTGAGTATAAATCCTATAGTTCTCCTATTAAGAAATATAAAAATCTATAGTAGTACTGTTTGCTAACCACTGCAGGAGTTATGTAAATAGCAGAACCTGGTTATAATGCCTGCCATTGCTTAAAAGTAGTGAGTGAGATGGACTGCTTATTACAGGGTGGTTCTTTGCCTGTGAGTATGATGAGAAATTAGTTGGAGATTGGTAGAAAATAAGAGAAAAACAGAAATCAGGGTAAAAGTGACCAGCTGTGTAGCTGGACTCCACTGGACACCAGTGCTCGGAGCACACTTTTTTTTTGGTACCGGGAATCGAACTCAAGACCTTGCGCTTGCCAGGCAGACTCAGTGCCACTGAGCTAAATCCTGGCCCCCCTCTGAGTACAGTTTTCAAGGGAACTTGACCCCCAAGGTGACCCTCACTGTCTGCAGGCCATGGCAGCGCCTCTGTTCAGCTGGTCGGTGTAGTGACGTCAATTTGGGAGGACCCCTTGTAACTCCTGGGGTTGAAAAAGATGCTGGTTCTGAGTGGCTGGTTTCTTCTCGGAGCAGTAATTGGACTGAGTGCAGGAGGTTGGTGTTTAGGACGCAGCTGCCGTCCCCCAGACCCTGGAGTGCATGTCAGACACTGAGCCAGGTGTGGCGCAGTAGAGTGGCAGGGCGAAGAAGGCAGCCTCAGTTGGAGAGGCAGTCGGAAGAGGAAGGTCAGGGGGGCCCAGGAGCATGCTGAGGCTGAAACAGGAAATGAGCGACCAGAGTCCGGAATAGGCTGGACCTGGACCGGAGAAGGCAGGCGTTGACAACAGGGATGAAGTATGATGGTGGAGACTGCACAGGGCACTGTAGTTGGTATTTAGCTGAGTGCTAAACACTCTCTGTAAAATGTTCAAGTTTTAGTATAGCTTATGCCATTTTTAAAAATGGGAGAGTGTTGACCATCTTCATATACCTAGAAGGAGCCTTTGAAGTTGACAAGGGACTAGGAACCTGGATGGAGGACGTTGGAGCCTCAGGGTAGGGACAGAGGGACCTGCAGAAGAAGGGAGAACAGCATCCCAGAAAGGAGGAGAGGAAAGGGGGAAAGAGACACAGAGAGCTGAGTTTTGGTAGGGTTGGGGGCGTGGCTTCATTTCTAAATAAATATTGAGATTGCCAGCTGAGAAGCTGAGGAAGTGGGGATTCTAAAGAGAGGTGAGGATGTCAAGTCGCTGCTAAGGAAGGGATGAAATGAGAGAAAATGGCTGGGAGCATGAGTGAGGACTGCCAGGAATTGTGTGGGATGTGCCAGGGCCAGTGCTGTGCAATTCCTTCCAGCAGAGGAAGAGCTGGCACAGTAAAAGACAGGGAGAGAGGAGGGCTGAGCTGAAAGGTGGCAGCCCGTTTCAGTCACCCTGGAGAGGCAGTGACCTTGTGTCACCCAGGAGCGCTTAGGCCTGAGTGCTGGACGTGAGAATTGAAGAGGTGGTGGGGATCGTGGTGACAAAGAACGGGTGTGACATTAGGAGTGGGCTGTGGGCATAGAGTGTGGGTCGTGGTCATTCAGGAGCTGGCAAAGCCAGCAATTGTGGAGTGGTTTGAAATGACCATGGGTCGGTCGGTCAGCAGGCAGTAGAGTTTTTAGCAGATCCTAACTGTCCTTTCCCGGTCCTGATCAGTTTAATGCTGCTCCAGAGACTCCTGATGCCACCAGTTCAGGGAGATGCAGGAAATTTTCTTAAAGGCCTGAAATAACTACTGAAGAGGGGTTGAGAGTCGTCACGAACTCCTGGAGCAGCAGAGGGAGGAGGTAGATCTTGTTTACTCAGACGGGAATCTGAGTAAGGGGCTTAATAGGTAAATATAAATCATTTAAATATGAAGTTTGAGAGTAAGAAACATTTGAAGGAAGAAGAAGAGATGATTTGGGGGAGACTAATTAAAGAATTCTTAGTGTTAAAAAGAAATGACCTAAGAGATCTACAAGTGTTGCTGGTGGGTGTGAAAACAGAGAAGGCTTCCTTTGAGCAAATAGCAGAAATATCTGTGGAATGCGGGATAATGTGAGTATAGGAATTTCTTCCAAGAAAGTAAAAGAAAAAAAACTGAGTTCCTTTCTTTAAAAAAATTTTTATGAGTACATATTTGCAGTACACAGTGTTTACATTCCATGTGTGGAGTTGGTACATGTACATAACACATCTTCATTCCTTTTTTCATCCTTTCCTCCTTCCCCTAGCTCCCCCATCACTCTGTCTCTTGGTACCCTCCCCTTTGAGAAAGATCTATCTACCTTCTTTCTATTGTCTTTTATTTTACTCTTTATAATTTGGATTTCTCATGTAGGAGATACCGTGTGATATCTATGTGTGTGTCTTACCATTATGATCTCCAAGTGCATCCATTGTCCTACAGCTTATCTTTCTCAAGCTTATCTTTCTTTTTGGCAGAGTAGTGCTACATTGTGTGTTAATACCACATTTTCTTTGTCCATTCATCTGTTGATGGACATAGAGGCTGCTTCCAAGATTCAGCTGTTAAAATTGTGCTGTCATAAACATGGGTAGGCATGTATCACTGTATTATGATGACTTTCACTCTTTTGGAAAAGTATCTAGCAGAGGAATAACTGAGTCAAATGAAATTTCTAGTTTCACTTTTTTGAGGAATCTCCATAGTGATTTCCATCGTGGCTGTATTAGTTTACATTCCCTCCAACAATGTAAAAGGGTTCCTTTTTTCCCACAGCCTTGCCAGCATTTGTTATTATTTGGCTTACAGAATAGTAAAAATATTTTGCCAGTTGTTCCTCGGATATATAAAGAACTCAAAAAATTAGCCCCCCCCATAAAAGACCCAATCAAAAAATGGGCAAGTGAAAGGAATAAACACTTCACAAAATACAAGCACATGAAGAAATGTTCAACATCACTGGCCATTAGAGAAATACAAATTAAAACAACCTTGAGATTCTGTCAGTTTGCTTCTGATGGTATTGCTTTGATATTACCTCAAAGATTTCCATGATTAATAACTTATTTTAAAATACTGTACAGAAAGTTAACAGCTATTTTGGAAACTTGATATGTTAAGCATGTTGTAAGTCCACAATCAAATAAAAATCTTGCCAAGTTTGACTTCGTTAGATCATATCAACTCTTTACACACTACTCATAATGACTTTTATAATTAGCTTTTGCCTCTAACATACATTTGTGTTTGAAGTTGAAAACCACTTTAGAAGTTCCAGCTATTTCATTTGAGGCTTTTGTTTTGTATATACTTACAAAGTAAATGCTCTTTTTTTAAAAAAAATATTACTCATAAGTTTAGATCTTTTTATAAGGAGTTGTTAAGGAAGCCAGGAAGCCTTCTTGTTTCTTCAGTTTGTTGGGTTCATGACACAAAGATATTTACGTTAGTGCTTTGATTTGGCGTCACTCAAGGTGGGGCTGATTTTTGACAGACCTGAAAGGAAGTGTGGAGTTTGAATGTGGGAAGGGCTAGGAAGCTCTCCGTGACAGGCCAGCCCAGAGGAGCAACCTCCATATAATTGACAGAAAGTACTGTGAATCATCCTGTTCCTTATTTAACCACAGATGTGTAGGAAGTCATGGGTTGGGTTATTTCACCTTGAATTGTTTTGCTTTTAATTCTGAGTTTTAAACCAGCAATTATGCAGTGACCAGGTAGCATGGAAACATTTTTTGCATGTAACACTCACCAGTGTTTACTGATGGACTACCTACTGTGGACGAACACTTGTACTGTCCAAAAATGATATTAAACTAAATTAATTTTTGCACCTTTTAAGGAAACAAGAACTTGTTAGTCATTTGTGTCAGTGATTAACTGGTTTCAAAAATTCCCCTTCGCATTAATTTTTATGAAGTTGCTCAAATGCTAGTCTTGTTTCTCATACTGTGTAGGTAAGCTAAAGCAATGACAGAATGAAGGACTTTGTTTTTCTATTCTAGTAAGCCCTTAGATTCACCTTAATGTGGATCTTCTTGACTTAAGTTGAATTTTAACATACCTTGGTACTTAAATTAGGGTTTACCTAGTCTGAGGTCCTAGCAATGGATGTTTTGAGTAGCCCCACTTCAGGGCAGAGCCCAGAGACAGTTTTCCTTTTCTAGAAACTACCATAGCAGAAAGGTATTAGGCCCACTTTCTGGCCCTGTAGAGGCTGCTTTAACATCACATCACTTGGATAAACTGACAGTGTTAAGTCTTTGCAAAATTGGATTTTCTGACATTTGGCATTTTTATATCTATGTTAGGAAGATTTTCACATGGAACTTGTTTGGCTTGGTTTCTGTGTTTCCCTTGCTTTGCTCTATCAGTTGGGAATAATTTCTTCTTTTTCTGTTCTCTGTAGTGGTTGCATAAATAGAGATTATCTGCATCTTCGATGTTCGATATAACTTGGCAGTACTATCATCCAGGGCTGGGGTTCAAGGATTTGTTTGATCTTAGTTTGTTTGGGGAAGTAGATTATAAATTACTGATTCAATTTCGCCTTCAAGTTTTTTGTCTTTACATTTCTTCTTGATTCAGTTTTGTTGTTATATTTTTCTTTAAGCTGTCCCCTTTCCCTCTAAATTGTCAATTGTATTGTATAAGAGTTGCTTATAGTAGTACTTTGGGGGCAGTGGTAGGGGATAGACCCAAAATCTTGTACATACTAAGCATATGCTCTATCTCTGAGCTATATTCACAATCCCTTCTTTAAAAGAAAGGTATATCTGTAGTTGGAATCCTTTTTTCATGTCTAATAATTGTTCATGCTTTATTTTCTTTAGTCATTCAAAAAACCAGCTTTTGATGGTAGTTTTTTTTTTTTAACTATTTCTTTGTTTTCCATCTTAATTTCTCCTCCTGTCCGTCCTCATAGTCTATTGAGTTGCATATTTACATTATTATTTTCAGGGTTTTTTTTTTTCTTTTCTGATATACACTTAAAACTCCAAATTTCTCTTCAAGAAATCATTTAACTGAATCCCATGTGTTTCAGTGTGTAGTGTTTTCATCCTCTTTAAAGTTTTGGGTATTTTCTAATATCCTGTATGGTTTCTTCTCTCATTTATGATGTTTTAGCACTGTGTGCATACATTTCCAAGGACACGGATTATTTTTTTGCCCTTGACTTCTGATATCATCATAGTAAGTTGTGTAGTCTGTAGGACGGTGATTCTTCTTGATCAATGCAGAAAATGGCATTATTGCCTCAGGAGTCAGATTTTTAAAAATGTTTTCTGTGGGGTTGAAAATAATGAGTTCATTGATTGGGTCTGCGTATTTCCTTCAGGCTTGTTACTTGTCATTCAGCTTTTCTCTGCTTGATCAATTTACTAGACAGTTGCATTAAAATCCCACTGCCATGAGATGGGATTATCCATTTTTCTCTCTAGTGATCAAATATCGCTGTTGGGAGTTTTCTTGTGTATGTCTCTTGTTGTAAATGTGCGTGAGTTTCTGCTGGAAACCCCACTGTACAATTACTGTCATAGATTATACATATATTCGGTTTTTTTAGGTAATACTAAACAGTTTTGTTAACGGCCTTAAACAATTTATAATCCTATCAGCAGTGCTCGCGAGTTCCTCTTCTTGGTATTTTAGCAACTCCTAGGTTGTTTTTAATCTTAGCCATCATGTTTGGAATGTACTAAACTCATTATAGTTTTACTAATTAATGACATTGATCCTCTTTTCAGATGTTTATTGGTTCTTCTTTATCGTCTCCAGTTGTCTGCCAAAATAATCTTATTTTACACTTATGGTCCCATACTCTAGTAACTAGAGCGTTCATGGGTATGTTTCTATTGCTTGGGATTTCCATCAACTTTTTTCATATAATCTTTTTTATAGTCATGATTATTTTTGAATGGGTGCCAGAAAAATGAAAAAATTCAAAACCAGTTGAGATCTAGGATGTAGTTGTCCAGAACAGGTTTGTGTTTGTGCCAGAAACGTGGCCACAGTGGCAGTCTTAGCTCATTTCACTCCCATTCAAAGACTAAGATGGCCAAAAGACAGTGGGGGCCTGACCGTTTCTGGTTCGTCTTTATTTTCGGGGAGCAGCTCTTTGGGATCCCAATCCAAATCAAGGAAGATTTTCTAAGTTTTCTAACTTTGATGGTCCTGGAACTTTCATTTCTCTTCCTTGATCTCAGATGGATACTCAGCCACACTCCCCAGAATCAGAGGCCACCCCTAAGTAAAAGTGGCCCCCATATGTTTGGCTCGACTTTTCAGACCCCCATTTGCTCAGAATTTTGATATGGCCATTTTTTGCTCTCTGTTGTATCTTTGATGCCTCCAAGAAAATGTCCTTTATATTTTTTCCAGTTGTGTTCATAGGGAAGGTTTATAGAATTACCAGATCCCGGAATCTGTCAGTTCCTCCATTATGTGTATTTTTTCCTCTGAACCTCTCTGTATCTGTATATCTATGGATTTTATGGTTTTTTGTTTTTATCTTTGCGGTACTGGGTTTTGAGCTCAGGACCTTGTGCTTGTAAGGCAGGCACAGTGCCATTGAGCTAAATCCTTGCCCCTGTTTTTCTTTTTATACAATTTAAAGTTTTACTCAGTTAAACACATTTAATTTATTTATATTTTCTGTAATGTATTTGGAGAAATTCATATCGTGTTTGTCTTTGCTCTGTGATTACCCTGTTTTTGCCAGGATTTTTATTTCTTGGGTCTTTCATAATTTAAAATATACCTTTATAATGTATATCTGATAATTATCTCAAATATTTATTTTCTATAATTTACTCAATTAGTTTGAAGACTGGGGTGATTTTTTTCAGGTAAGAGTTTTTTTAATATTTATATCAAAATATGTTTATCCTTTTCATTATTAAGATCCAGAGAAGACACCAAAGGAAAAATGGATTGGAAAATGTAACCAGTGAAAGATAAACTAGGAATATAAAATATGTCTTGAAAACATTTCTTCAGATGGTAGGAACCAATCCAAACTAGAAATCAAGATGAGAAAAAGTGCAGCCACATTAGGTAGTAAATCATGCATTCCATCACACATATTCCTTTTCCCAAATAATTCTTTATTGGTATATAGGTCTGTGTGGTTATCTGTGCCATTTTGACTACTTGTGGGAATGGGGTGAAGAGTATTCAGCGAAGATTTAAACAAATATGTAAAAACTTCATCTTTTGCTTCTAAACTTTAACTTGCTGTCTATATTTTAAAAGTGCACAAAAAAAATGCTTTTTTATTTGACTTACCTTGGTGTGTGTGTGAAGTACTAGTGATTGAACCTAGGCCCTTCACACTTAGCTGCATTCCAGCCCTTTTATTTTTTGAGACAGTGTCTTACCAAGTCACTAAATTTCCCGGGCTGGGCTCAAACATGTGAGCCTCCTGCCTCAGCCTTCCAGAGTGCAGATGTTGTAAGTGTGTGCCATCGTGCCAGGCTTTGACTTTATTTTTGTGCATGTTTATTTAGGTTGCAGTAAGATATTAGTCTCATCCCATTGCTTATTCTGCAGGAAGGAATGTGGGGCCACACTGTAGTGAGCTAGAGCTGCTGCCCTGGCTGCTTCTCCTTTCCATCCTCCTCTCAGGTTTGCCAACTGCCAGGAGGTGCTGCCCAGGGCCTCTGAAGGAGGCCATGGCTTAAATGGGGAACCCAGGAAAACAGAATAGTGGAAGGAGAGGTGAGGATGTGATGGAGAACAGAGAATGCTGGCCACAAGAGAAAGGAGTTATTTATTTTTTGCCTTCCTCACTGATGGGCAAGGCCTGCATGTCCATAATAAAAACCACTGAACTTTACCCTTTCAATGGACAAATTTTATGGTCTGTGAAATATACCTCAATAAAACTGTAAAAAAGAAAGGCCTGCCTGTCAAAAGACTCGAAGGAGAATGCATCAGAGATAGCTCATCTGCTCGTGGAGCCCAAGAACCTGCTGGCTCATGCTGTAGTTTGGGTCTGGAATGTCCCCTCATGGGGACATGTGAAAGGGGTGGCCCTCAGTGTGGCCCTGGTAGAGGTGGACCCTTGGGGAGCTGGGGCTTGGTGGGAGACTCTGGGTCACATTCACCCCACCCGACCCCAGGCCCAAAGGCGGTGGGTTCAAGTGACCACAGACTGAACCCATGAGCCATAGTAAACCTCTCTTCCTTACAGATTGATTATCTTGGGTATTTTGCCACAAAGGTAGAAAACTAACACAGTGTAGCCGATCCTTCCTATACAGTGCACAGAGGAAAGTTATACATGTGCACATGTGTGCGTGTGTAAAAATAATGTCCTAGGCTCTCAGTGGGTTCTGTGCCTTACAATGCGTAATTATTATTTTTCACAACAGCAAATTGATGTTGTTTTTAATTAAAAAGGAGGGCACATAGATGAAGAACAGCAATTTCTGGTGAACACCTGCCTTGAGGTGGATATTGTCACCTCCCTCGTGAAGATGAAAACGCCCTGGTGTGTGGATGTGGAGGAACTTCTTGAGTAACCAGGGCAGAAGAGAAGGAGAGCTAGGGCCCAGGGGAGCTAGACATCTGCCCTCATGGCGTCAGCGCACTGCAGGTGGCGTAAGTTGACCCTGTGTCCTCAGAGAGATGGGGGGTTCTCAGGAAGGGCCTCAGTGAGACACAGGCCCAGCACGGACTCCTCCAGCGTGGGGCGCTTGCTGCCATTTCTCTGTGCTGGGATAGAAGGAAGCCAGAGACCAGAGCATGGCCCTGAAGTGGTGAGGCGCTGAGTGTCACACCCTGCGCTGACAGTGCTGGATCCCTCGCACTGTGTACCATCTGGGACTCGTGGTGAGAGTAGAGCGAGAATTCCATGCAAAGTCACGGTATTTAGTATGTTCCGAGAAGAAGATGCATTTTGTGTACACCAGCCTACAGAAGACACAACAGCAAGGCGTACCTTAGTCTGTTTCTGTTGCTGTAACAGAAGATTTGGGGCCAAGTAATTTATGAAGAATAGAGGTTTAAGGGCGGGGATGTAGCTCAGTGGTGCTGTGCCTGCCTTAAAAGCACAAGGTCCTGAGTTTGATCCCCAGTTTCACACACACAAAAAAGAATAGAGGTTTATTTAGTTCATGGTTCTGGAGGCTGGAACATCCAAGAGCATGCGCTGTCCTCTGGCGAGGGGTCTGTGTCCTCACAGAGCGCATTGTGTGGCAGGCAAGAGAGAGCAAGCTGGCCACAGGGAGCTAGCTTTATAACAGAGCCTCCCCCTCAGCATTCTGCCATTCTGGAGGGCAAAGCCTTCGTGACCACTCACTGTTTAACACCTCCAACTCCTAGGACCACCGCAGTGGTCAACAGTTTCAAAGTGAGCTTGGGATGGAGGAACATAGCAGCTAGTGACCTAAATCAATTGCTGTATTTGTGAACCACACTTTCAACAAGTGGCAGGGCAGTTGGGACTGTCATAAATCCTAGTTGTTTGAGTAGCAGAATCAGCTCTTTGATAATTTAATCTGTCTGGTGCAGGTTAAACCGAAAGACACGATCCATGCATATCCATTTTATAGCAGCACAGTATATAACAGATAAATCTTGAAACAGCCTGTATATCCTTCAGCAGATGAATGGACAAATAAAAAGTGGTATTTATACACGCTAGAGTACTACTCTGCCATAAAAAGGATAAACTAGAGTCATTAATAGGTAAATGGATCCACTTTGAGATCATAATGTTAAGTGAAATAAATCAGACACACAAGCTTAAATATTATGTGGTTTCTCTTATATGAGAAACCCAAAATATAAATAAAGAGCAAAATAAAAGACAGATCATAGAAGAAGGGAGATCTTGTTTTTAAATGGAAAAGGATCAAGAGATGGGGGAGGGGAAGGGGTGGGGGTGGGGTGGGGATGGAGAAAAAGAATTTAAAAAATGGAACTAGAGCTTCTGCAGGTGGAAAGGGGCCAACAGATGGAAGGGGCGGGGAGGAAGGGGGGGACGAAAAAGAGTGTGAGTGTGCGTGTGTGATGTCTGACAAGTGCAGTCATTATGTACTGCAAACACGTCCTAATCAGAATGAAAAACAAACTAAAAGATACCACAGGTGCTGTGGGTTCAGGCGGACGTGGCCAGCATTCCCGTGGGATTAGCCTTGCTGTTTACTACCAGTGCGTGCTAGGAGGCTCCGGCTGCTGCATTCCGGGGAATGCTAAGAACACTGGAATCTCTGCGTGTGACTGTCTGCGGGAGCAAGAGCTGCCCAGGGGGCCTGGGCCTACCAGCACTCCTCATACAGCGGCACACTGCGGCAGACTTGTCAGCTGGGCCTGGAGTTAGCGCAGGGCCAGAGAACACTGCAGGTGAACCTCATGGGCTCAGTTGCCTTTTTGAGGCAGGGCCTGATTGGCCACCTGACCTCCAGGTCAGTCCCCGCCTCCGAAGGTGGGCAGTGTGGTCGTCACACTAATACAGAGAAAGCAGTGAATGTCCGCACACCCATCCATGTTCCTATACATGTGTATATACAGGATAGACGGTAGATAGACAGACGGACAGACAGACTTGTGTATTCTGTTTTCTCACATGCAGAGCATGCGTATTCTTTCTTTATATCTCATATTCTTTGAAAACATTTCCATTGCTGCCTGCTCTCCCTTTCATGGCCTGTTGTGGTTTGTTCAACATTTAAACCACGATGAGATACCACATCACTCCATTTACAATGATTCTTATCAAAAAGATTAATAACAAATGCTGGTGAGGACGTAGAGAAAGAGGAGTTCTTGTGCTTTGGGTACAGCCACTACAGTGTGGATACTCTTCAGAAAACTGAAAATAGAACTACCATGGGATTCAGCACTCCCCGGCCTGGGTATATATTCAGTGAAAATAAAGTCAGCATATTGACAAGACACTTGCACTCCCATGTTCATCACCGCTCTGATCACAATCACCAGTTGCGATTGAAATCAACTTGAGTGTGTGTCAGTGGTTAAATGGATAAGGAATGTATTTGTATACAAAAAAATATTACTCAGCCATGAAAAGGTTGTAACACTGTCATTTGCTACAACATAGATGGACCTGGAGACGTTATGTTAAGTGAAATAAGCCAGGTACAAAAAGAGAAACACTGCATGGTCTCATTCACAGTAAAACCTAAAATAGTTGATCTCATAAAAGCTGAGAATAGAATACTGGTTACCAGAGGTGGGAAGAGGAAAAGGAGAGAGGGTTGGGAGAGGTTGTTCAATGGATACAATATCATTGTTTGATGATGGGAATAAGTCGTGGTGTTTTGTGCACAGCAGGATGAATATAATTAATAATAGTGCCTTATATATCAATTTTTAATATCCTCCCCATAGGGAAACGATAGACTATGGGGACGATTATGCTGCGCACCCACCACATAGGGAATACATGAACCAAAACATCACATTGTGCCTTGCAGACACGTGCAGCTATGTGTCAGAGATGATAGGGCACTAAAACGCATCTCAGTTGTTCACAGATCTTCTCATTCACAAAAACTGTCACCTTAAAAATCATTGCTTTGAATATGAGCTTTTCTCTAAGTTTTTATATTTCCATATGATAGATTTCAAAAAGATACTCTTTGAATCAAAGGAAAACAGTTTTTATTTTAGCTGTTTGTATGTAGTATCTGCTGCTTTCTAGGAAAATGAAGTAACCGATAGGGATGGAGATGAATGTAGAGCTGGCTTGTTCATATAGACGGGGAAGCCCACACAGAGAATAAATAAATAAGGTATGTTTTACCGCAGGAATGAAGGGGCTGAGGAGTTGGGCATTGTGGCATGCTCTTGTGATCCCAGCACTTGGGAGGCTGAGGGAGGAGGATTGTTGCGAGTTCAAGGCCAGCATGGGCTATGTAGAAAGTTCAAGGTCAGCGTAGACTATACAAGGTGACTGTCTCAAAAAATATATATTTATAGGTGTACTGAGTGGCATGGGGTTCAAAAAGATGCTTAGCATATGGGAGAGCTTTTAGTTTTCTAATAGCCTCTTTGAGATATAATACATTCCATACAGTGCACACATTCAAAGTGTACTATTCAGCGGTGTTGAGTATATTTGTAAAGTTATAAAACCCTTCTCAGGATCCCACGAAGAACTTCACACCAGTTAGCAGTCCCCTCTGCTCTTGCGTCCTTGCCACTCCATAGTCTTGGCAACCACTAATGCACTCTAGGCCTTTGTGAATTGCCCATTCTGAATGTGTCATGTAAATGCAATCCTATAACAGATGGTCATTTGTGCCTGGCTTCTTTCAGTCAGCATAATGTTTTCAAGGTTCATCCACATTGTTGTATGTGTCAGTGCTTCATTTCCTTTTATTGCTGATAGGAGAATATGTTACTCAGCTTTCTGTTACTATAACAAAATACCTGAGATAATTAGCTTCAAAAGAAGAGAGTTTAGCTGGGTGTGGTGGTGCATGCCTGTAATCCCAGCACTTGGGAGGCTGAGACAGGAGGATCATTGTGAGTTTGAGGCCTGCCTGGGCTCCACAGTGAGTTCAAGGCCAGCTGAAACTACAAAGTGACACACACACGTGCACACACACACGGGAAGGTTTATTATGGCCCACAGTTTTGGCCTTTGCTTTGGGCCTGTGCTGGCATCGTCGTGGTGGCCGCCATGGTGCTAGAAATCATTTCCACTATGGCCAGGTTTCGAGAGGAAAAGGCAGAGGAAGAAACTGGAACCCCACAGTCCCCGTGACCTCGACCTCCCCCGAGGCCCCACATCCGAGAGTTCCCGTGCCCTCTCAGAAGGCCCACACTGGGGACCAGCTTTCAGCACGTTCAACACACTCCAGCATAGCAGAGAGCTGCTGTTGCATCGAGCAGTTAGCAGAGGGCCGGGAGTCTGCGCTTAGACAGAGGGAGTTGAGGGCCCAGTTAGGAGCAAGGTCATGAATTACAGCGGCACGGGTTCACTGCTGCTCACTTTCACCAGCGTCTGTATGTTTTTAACGATCTTAGCAGAAGTCCTTTTCATGACTACATCATCGTTTATTTATCCCATCCATTATTAGTCCATATTTGAGTTTTCCCTGGCTTACCCTCCTTAGAATGCTGCTTCTGAGGATGTGTCTTTGAACATGTGTGTGATTGTCTTCTGTGGGTAACTTCCCAGCAGCAGATTTGGTGGGAAAGGGATATGATCAGCTTACATTTAGGGGCAGTGGTGCTGGGGCAATGGAAGCCAAGGCTTCTTGCAAGCACTGTACCACTGAGCCCTGTCCCTAGCCCTCAGTTTACATTTTTTTAATTCATTAAGTTTATTGGGACATTTTAGGTACACGATATGCTGACATTCATCATTGGGAATTTGTACCTTTACATAATCCATCTTGGTTCGTATTTTACCCCCCTTCCCCTGCCCTCCCTTCAAGCCCTCCACTCCTCCCTATTTACAAAGATTTTGTTTCCGTTTTTTCCTTTTCTCATATTTATTCCTTTCCCCTACCTCTCCCACTTCCCCTTCCCCTTTGCACCTTTTCTCCCTATTTCACATCATCTGTTGTACATTTTGATCTTCATTTACATTTTCACTTTCTCACACTAGAGAAACTATTCAGTATTTACACGTGTGTCCAATTTATTTCACCTAAGAGTATCGCCTCAATGTGCATCCATTTACCATAAATATCTCTAGTTTCTCGTTCTTCATGGCTGAGCAGTACTCCGTTTACATTTTGATACACAGTCGCCCCCTCCCCTCTGCCTTCCCACTAGGGGAGGGAATTTATACACCAACTAAGAGTCTCTGCATCTCATTGCACTGATGGGCAGTAGGGCTGGGGCATAGCTCTGTGGAAGAGCACTTGCCTAGCATGTGACAGGCTCTAGGTTTGGTCCCCAGCACCACCTTTAAAAAGTCAATCTAGGATCAGGGATTTAGCTCAGTGGTTCCGCTGCCTGCCTCATAGGCGCAAGGTCCCAAGTTCGATCTCTGGTACCAAAAAAAATAAAAAGTCAGTCTAAATATGTGGTTGTTGTATAAAAAATTGACCATCAGTGTCCTTTTTTGCATTTTTGGACACTTTTCTTGTTGAGCAGTTTTTTGTATATTTTTGGCCAATTGCATTTTCCTTTTAAAATATATAAGTTTTCGAGTAGTTCAGAATTTTTAGATAGTTAGGTTTTTCAGTATTTCCTTCCAGTGCTTTGAGTCTAATTAAAATTTTAATGATATCTTATTACCCCTTTAATTAACATCATTTCACTGTTAACCTGTTTATTATCTCATTATCATTTTCTTTGATTGTTCCATTACCATTTCCTTTTCGTTCTTTTTCCTGTGGCTTCTAGTAACCATTTAACTTCTTTTTAAAATGCCACCTTCAGTGTTACTCTTCAAAATATTTATTCTCTTCAACAGACAAGAAACTTAGCAACCCCCAATTAGACATTTTCCCACACAGCTAACCCTTGCATTTTCACACCAATTATTTCTTTTTTACTTTGACTAAGTTTAGAAGATTCTAAACTGCTAACTGAAGATTTCCTTAGACACTCAGAAGCCCTTTACAGATATGTTTCTATGTGGCCTAAGAGTTCATCTGTCAATTTACAAGTGAAAAGTACTAAATATAAAATTAATAGACTTCAGCTTTTACTGACGTTTGCATTAATTTCTATATGGTTTCTACACTTCTATATGATTTATTTTTTAATTTTCCCAATGCCTCTCTTTACTGTTTTTTCATTTCTTTCTTTCTCTTCTGTGGTGAGAGGGAGAAGTTACATTCTATTATTCTTCCTGGAAAAATCAGGACTATTGTGGTGAAAAGAGCCTGTCTGGAATCACAGCTAACTGTGACTCTGTGACTCTGAGTAGTAGTTTTGGGATTTACCGGTTGTGAAGCCAGCAGGTAATTTGAAGACAGAGATATTTAAGAATATTATGAAGGGAGGGAGCTATCACAACAAAAATACAAACTTTTTTAAGTACTAAAAGAAATACCAAAAAAGAAGAAAGTACAGAAAACAGAACTCATACTGTGTATTAAGTAATGTACAAATCATCCATATAGATAAATGTTAATGGGATTAAGTAAATTAATACTAAAATATCCTTGGGGCTGTAGATGTGTGTAGCTCAGTGGTAGAGCAACCGCTTAGCATTTGCAAAGCCCTGAGTTCAGTCCCCAGCACCCAAACAACAACAAACAAAAAGTTAAAGGTTTTCAGATTGACAGGTAAATTAAATTTTAACTCTATAATGTGCACAGAGAGATACTTACCAGGTGAGTGATTGCTGTGTGTTAGAAATAACACATATCAGGCAAATACCTTAAAAAGATGCTTACTATCAGAGGAGGTAGAATTAAGGCCAAAAAAGCACTACATGAGAGAGACTCCATATAATGCTAAAGGCTGTAATTCATGATGAAACAATGACAGTTTTAACTACAGATGCTTGGAATAACTCAGAGGCCACTTCCTTAAAGTGGCAGCTACAGGACATGAAAGGAGAAATAAACAAGACCCACACCAGTAATGGACATTTTACATACCTTGCTCTGATTTGCAGAGCACATGCAAAAAATTGGATGTACATGACCTAAATAAATGATCAGTAGAGAGATCTATGGATATATATTTAATTCAGTACCCTGATTGGAAGGACTCTACCGTGCTTTCCAGTATGCATAGATCATTTATACCAGTTGGCCTGTTTAGTTGACTGTTAAAAAAATAAACATTTTTTCAAACAATTTTGAAAACAGAATTCAAGCAGTGTTTTCTGAGTAAAAGTAGAAATTAATAATGAAAAAAATAAAATGCTGATTGCACAACAGCATCAATGTACTTAACATTACTGAACATTACACCTGAACATAGGATGATTAAGTCGTGCATGTGTTTTACCACAATTCTTTTTAAAGCCTAGAAAGATAGCAATCACAAAACAACTACCTAGGGGACCCAAAAAGAGAATGCATTATTGCCCCCATTTGTGAACCAACAGGTAGAAGGACAGGGCAGATTTTGCCAGCACCCAGACCTGGGTTCAGATGGAAGATCTTCAGTATCTCGAGGCCCAAGAAAAGCAGTTGCCTTTAAGATACATTTTCCGGTAACCTGCCAGTGGATCCCACCTGCCTTTAGAGAGGAGATTTCTTTAGAATTTATGTAAAGTGCCTGGTAAGTTCATTTTTAAAAGTTACATTTCTTCCTTCAAAGGGTTTGTCTTTAAGTTAGTTCCATGAAATAAACTAGCGAACAGTCTTAACCTGCTCTCATAATTTCACTAACATTCAAAGAAAATACTGACATGGATGTTAAGAGGGCAATGCAGAAATGGTCACAAGACTTTTTAAATTGTTCTGCTT
The DNA here is from genome assembly GCF_053883595.1 of Heterocephalus glaber. Lineage (NCBI taxonomy): Eukaryota > Metazoa > Chordata > Mammalia > Rodentia > Bathyergidae > Heterocephalus > Heterocephalus glaber. The sequence continues at coordinate 5,141,032 of NW_028258329.1, read as the reverse complement.
TAGAGTTCAAGAGCAGGTGAGGAGCAGCTTTTTAGTTTAGTGCCAATTTATTCTAAATAGAAAACAGAAGTAATTATCACTTACAGTGCAGCTATAGAATGGAATTTAGACCTAAAACAAACCTAAGTATCAACGCCCTACTTAAACTAGGAAGATAGTGCAGCTCAGTCCACTGACTTCCTGGAAGTCTTACTGTAGCTGGTTGGTAATAGAGCCAGGATTTGAGTTTGTTCTGCATCAACCAGCAGTGTAACAGCTTTGGAGTAAAACTAATAGCTCTAGAAGAAGTAATCAAAGAAAAAGATTTAAGTACCTATAAAAACAAAACTTCTTCCTGTTTGCTTCAACATTCAAACATTTAAATAAAGGTTGTTCCCCCCTACACACCACTGGGGAAGAACCCCTTCTCATAGTCTGTTGGATAGCTATAATAAAAACACCACAAACAGGCTGGCTTGTAAACAACAGAAATTTATTTCTTACAGTTCTAGTGGCTGCAGAGACCCAGGTGGAGGCATCGGGTGTGATACCCGGTGAGGGCTCGAGCTCTCCATCATAACCCTTCTCACTCTGTCTTTGCCTGGTAGAAGGGCAAGGTGAGGCCTTGGAACCCCTTTTAATCTCATTGGTAGGAGCTCTGCCCTCACAACCTGGTCATCTTTTTGTTTTCTCTAGGGGAAGATTGAGGGGAACATTACCTCACTCCACCCGTCAGTTACTCCAAGAGGGGCCCACGAACACTCCAGGCCTCCCAATGGGATGCAGCAGCAAACACAACACTGCTTATGAATTATTTTCACTTAAAAATGGAGCTTGAGATTAATCACACTTCCAGAACTAAGTTCCACTTACAGAAAATAAGGGAGAAAGGAGTTGAAATTAAATAATGGGACGACAAGGAAACAGCAGACAAATTGAGAATGTGGGTCAGGGACAGGTGCCCTGGTTTCTGCAACAGATTGATGGCAGTGAATGAACACGGGTGAGGGCGGGCTACTCCCGAAGAAGACATTCGTGAGTGCAACCAAGGTGATAGATACATGTGCCTGGTTTGGATCCTGGTTGAAATGTGTTTGGAGGAAACACATTTTTCAGACAATCAGGAAATCTTGATTCTGGACTAAGTGTCATTGGTGATTTAATCTTGTGGGCATTGCTCCAGCCCAGGAAAGAGGCACAGAGGGCAGTGGAGAGGGAGCCTGGGCGAGCCACACCCACAGGTCTCATCTGTCGCTACCTCAGATCCAGATGCGCTCCCTGCTCCCAGCAGGCAGGGGCTGTGGAACTGGTCTCACCCCTGTGTCCCAGGGAAGGCCCAAGGGGGCAGATGAGGGAGTGTGGTGTTTTGATGCCCCCCAGGGGATGTCTGCTGCATGGAGAAGAAGCAGGAGTCATAGAGAAAAGGGAGATTTTTTTAAAAATTCTTTTATTGGCACCTTTTAGGTATACAACATGTTTACATTTATCATTGGGTGCTTGTACCTGTACATGCTGTATCTTGGTTCTTAACTTTCCCCATTCCCTGTGCGCCCTTCACCCCCTCCACCCTTCCCTATTTACATAGATTTCATTTCCATTTTTTTTTCTTTTCTCATAGTTTTTCCTTTCCCTCTTTTCCTTTCAAAAGGGAGATTCTGACCTTAGACATCTTCCTGAGGTGGAAGCGCCTGTAGGGTAGTGAGATGGAGGGAAAAGAATCTGGTGTGAGGAAGCAGTTGCTTTAACTTTAGAGCAACACTGTTGTTAGAAGGCTGCCCGCGAGTGGAGGGAAGCGTGGGGCTCAGAGTCAGGAGGCCTGCGGCTGGGCTCCTAGTGAATCATTCACTTGGACATTGAGATTTCCCAGGAGGAGGAGGGGTGAGTCCCTCCTTGCTGCTTCCAGAAATTCTTTATGAACCTGTCACCGTGAGCCGCAGTGAGCCAAGTGGATTCTATAGCGAATGCTCATACCTGGGTTCTACCTGTGTCGTTTTACTTCGGTTTTTTTTCACATATCTGTCTATCCATCTGTTGTCCATCTTTACCTTTTGACACATTTCAAGTGAATTTCAGGTGTGTGTTTCTCCTGTGAGGCGGTTTTGAGGATTAAACGTGAGAGTGATTTTTAAGTGGTTGGATACTATAGAAATGCAGCATTTTAAATCTGGCTACCTAGTTGCCTGCCTTCAGGTTGCAAATGATGACTCAATTTTTGAATCAGCTTTGGGAGCTCAGCCAGACCCAGATGGAGACGGTCCACCTAGATCTCCTTGCTAAGCGGGAGCAGCAGGGCTGTGGCTGCTGACTTCCAGCCCTGGCACACGGCTCTGGCACGCGGCAGCCACTCCTCCCTTCCTGTGCCTCCACACCCCCTGCCAGGTGGACGCAGATGTGTCCCTGGCCTTGAACAGAGCAGAGCTGCAAGGCCAAGACAGCAAAGAAAAATGTGATGCTTCGAAGGGAAGGCCAAGGTGGTATATTCTGGAAGGAATGAGCTAATGCAGGCAGCTCAACCCCCGAGACATCTTTCTTCTAGGCAGAATTGATTCCATCCTTTAGTTTGCATTTCTTCTCCAGGATCACAGGTGTTCTAATCTGAGGTTAAATCTAACTTAGTTCTGATACCAGTCTCTTACCTTGTCTAGAAAGGGGCCGTAGCCTTGTATTTTATCGAATGCTAAAAAAGACTTTGTTCTCACAAACCACTCACAACTTGGGATTTATTTCTATCTGTATGGAGAAAATGAAAAATAATAGGGCAGCAACCTTTTTATGTTTGGTTTTGACTCAGCGTTGGCCTCTGAGGCAGGCCCAAGCTAGAGTTTGCACTGCAGCTCATGTGGTCTGTGGCCCTGGGCACACTCCTCGCCTAGCAATGCCTCCGTTTCTCTGTCTATAAATGAAGATGATGATGCACTTTAAAATCCACATAAACAGCCAGGCAAGTGTAAAATCTTCTGCCTCGGCTCTCGTCTCCCATGCGGACCCTTGTGTAGTCTCTGCCCTGGAGAGGAGGGAAGGAGGACCAGCCTGACAGCCCCAGACACATGGCAGTGGGGCTGCTTAGTTCTGCTGCTGGGCTCCAGGCAGACTCAGTTCCCAGAAGAAATGAGAAGGCTGGGAACAAAGGGAAAAGCTTGTCCTGGTGTAGTGCTCAGCTAGAGCGGGGCTGAGTGAGGGTGCCCTGGTCTGGAGTCCGTCACCCACTGTTGTCCCCACCCCTCCCAGAGCCCTCCCTCCCTGCTCTGGGGCTCCAAGGCCCCTGGACACCAGGCTGGTGCTCCACACAGTCACACTCTGTTCCCGTCTTACCCTGCTCACTTTCCTCCTGGCACTTTACCTAAGGAGATGCATTTGTCTGTTTTCCCCTCCTCCTTACCTTGAAAACACTAGGGAGGCAGGAACTTTTACTCACTTTGTGTTACCAGCACCAGAGCAGCACAGTCCCGGCACACAGCAGACATCAGATGGCACTGTCGAGTGACTAAATGACTCCAAAGCAAGGTCATAGGCCAGTCACCCCAGGTCAGAAGCCTCTGTCCCTGCTGCCACTGACCTGCTCCCCGTGTTCCTGGGACTTCAGCTCCTCTCCTCTGATGGAGACCCCGATTGCTTTGCTTAAGTTTAAAGTTTTAGCTTAAAAATTATTTTACTCTGAATTTGAAAACAGTTGTTCTGCAGTTCAGTTGCCAGTATTGCTGTTGAGACTCTGATACTATTCTATTCCGCTAAAGCTTTATGCAACCTGATTTTTGTTCTGGAAGCTCTCAGTGTCTGCTGTTTAATCTTTTTGGCGAGGGGAAGGGGTTGGTACCGGGAATTGAACTCAGGACCTTGCACTTGGGAGGCAGGTGCTGGAACCACTGAGCTAAATCCCGGCCCTGTTTATTCTTTATGTGGCAAAATTTCTCATGATGTGTTGCCTGTGTTATGCTTTCATCTTTGCTGGGCTTTTAGGTCTTTGAGTAGGACACTGATTTCTTCTAGTTTTGAGGAAATATTTTCTGTTGTTTCTTTGATTAAATATCTTCTTTCCTTTCTCATGGGAAATCTTCTTATTTTGATGTTGAATCATCTGCATTAGTTCTTATTTTCTCTATGCTTGAGCTTTCTTTTTATATTATTTGCTAGAAGAGTTCTATGGTTTCATTTTCAACACTTTTAATATTTTTTATTTATACTATTTTATTTTTAATTTTCAAGAGCTCTTTCTCCCCATATGTGTTGGCTTCTGTCTGTGATATTGGGATATTTTTCAGCTTTCTCTGGTCCTTAGTTATCTGTTCATACATACAAATGAGTCACTAAAAAGCAGGAACACAAAGTTATTTGCAGTGTAGGCTCATAGCAGCATCATTCACGGAAGCCTGCAGGTGGAAGTAGCCCAAGTATTCATAGATGGTTGAATGAATAAACACAATGTGGCCCATTCATGCACTAGAATATTATCCTGCTTTTAAAAGGAAGTAAACACTGATGTACACTGCAGTGTAGATGAAACTTGAGGAAATTATACTGCATGAAAAAGGTCAGTCACAAAGGACAAATAATGTACCATTCCACTTATATGAGGTGCCTAGATTAGTCACAAATTCACAGAGACAGTAGAATGTGGCTCGCTTGGAGAAAGGAGGGGCTGGGAAGGGAAATTAGTGATTAATGACAACAGTTTGAGCTTGGGGACCTGAAAAGACTTCTGTGGCCGAATAGTGGTAATGGTTACACACTATGAAGGTACTTATCAGGAACTGTAACCTCAAAAATGGGTTAGATGATAACTTTTATATTACGTGTATTTTACCACAATTAAAAAAGGAAGAAGGAAAATATCACTCGCAAGCACACTGGAAGCGCTTCCTTTTTGGGGGGGTACTGGGGATCAAACTTGGGACCTTGCGCTTTTGAGGCAGGCTGTGGAACCACTGAGCTAAATCCCCGGCCCACAGTGGGTGCCCTTGAGAAGCTGGCTCTGTCTGTGGAGGCATCTGTGCCTGAGGGGCCTGAGGAGGAGCTGGGGTTGGGCCTTCCACCTGAGGCACACAGCCTCTGCCTTAGTCCAGGCCTGCGCCGACCCCACCGTGCCCCTGTGGCTCTGGTCCGGGGCCAGAATGAGCTAATCTCCTGGTGACAGACTCTGCTTCTCCTCTGGCCATCACTCCTGAGCTCACTTTCTACCTTCCAGAAGGTGTAACTATCTCCCATTCATCTGGGGTTTCCCTTATGGCTTTATATCTGGTTTTTGTAATTTGGCAAGGATTCAGGAAGGAGATGAGATAACATGTATATGCTGTCCTCTTCTTAATTAGAAGTTGGCACAGGTATTTTTTTAATAGTAGTGATCATATAATTATGGGAATATCACTTTCATCTTTTTAATCTACTCACACGCAAATGAAAATTCAAAATGCTTATTTCATCCGGCTTCTCATTCTATCTTATTGCCCACATCAGTGCAGCCCTCACCTGGGAGCTGTGATCAAGAAGTGGAGTCAGCATCAAGCCAGTGAGCTACAGGCGCGTCCTCCACGGTGCTGTTTACAGCTGAGCTAGCATAGCTCCATGTCCTCAGAGGACGAGCCATTTCTTAATAAAGAAAACAGAAAGTGACAAGAACGAAACCTTTGTAAGGAGGAATTTGTTTTTCTTTTCTTTAGTACTGGGGAATCATGTCCACAACCTCACACATACTGAGCAAGCGCTATACCACTGAGCTTCATCTCCAGCCTTATAAAAGTAAATTGAAGTGCCTTCTGTTTTCATTGGTTCTCCAGGGAGGATTGAAAAGTACTTCCAAAGTTGTCAAAAGACATTAACACTAAAAAAAAAGAAGAAATTGACACTAGTTTGACTAAATTTAAACTACACAAATATATGCCAGAAAAGAGTAATGTGTGTGTGTGTTTGTGTGTGTGTGTGTGTGTGTGTGTGTGTGAGATAGCAGATCTAAGTGTTTATTAAGGGGAAAGCTTGAAAGGAAATGGTTGCATGATGTTATAACTTACTTTTTTGTAATGGTTTTATCCCAGTTGTTTGACGTGATCAAGTATAATGATACAATAAAATTAATTACAGCTTGGTTTTAAACCTAATTTATAATGACCATATGTTGCCAGGTGCCTCGCATTATGAAAGGTCGGGTCCATAAGAAGCCCATCTTTGAATGGGTACTGTGCATCAGCACTAGTGGCTCAGGTGGGTAGGAGCTGAGCAGTCAGGCTTGAGAAAAGTTGCCAGGACTTGGGGAAATTGAGTTTGTGTAACCATGTTTGTATAGGCCTTTTAAATTCACGGGGCTCTGGTGATTTCCTTTTAGGTTGCCTATCATGGGAAGTAAATGCAATTTTAATAGTACTATTTTTTCCTTTTTTAATTAGAGACAAAGTTAGTCAGCCTCCAATGGATTAAATGTAAGAGAACGCAATACCCATTCAGGAAATCCAATTCTATTTCCCCAGTTGTCCTGTGTGTTAAATCCTGTGTGTGAAGACCAAATACCAGTCCGGAGCAATCCATGGTACTTCTGGGACCTTAGAGATACACTGAATAATACTACATTGATATTTTAAGGCATTTGAGGAAAGAGCTATGGAAAAGAGCTCGCATTCACTGGTAATCTGTGTATAACAAGCGTTTTAAAGCTTCAACTGAATACATTTTTTGAAAAAGGGATAGTTTTCTTGTTAAACCCAATTTTAAGAGTTACAAATTGAATGTTGTAATTACTAGTTTCTTCAGTTGGAATGTGCCTAAAATAATAAAATAACCACTTTTTTGCCTTAAAAAATTAACCTGAGAAGGTTTTTTAAAAATATCATTAATATTTAAAATTCTGCAACTGGAATGCAAATGATCACACACGAAGAGGCGCTTTACTAGAGTACTTTATTGATTCAGCTCTAAATTCTTTTCTGGGCCACCTGAAGTCTTTTGGGGCCAGTTAGAGGAAGACTGGGCAGTGGGTAAGGTTTAAAACTCAATATGAAATCCTTTTGAACAAGGAAAGCTGGATCCAAATCACAGCACTGAGACTGGCTGGGGAGTCATCTTGGTGTGTAGCCCAGTGACAGCTGGTGATTTCCAGTGGGAGGAGCGCGCAGCTGGTGGGACAGCATGAGGTGGACAAGGTGGTTGGTGCCAGTTTTAGTCAAGTTCAAGCAGAAACGGAATTGGAGCGCACTGGGTTTTTTGGTGAATTCCTATTTTAGTTGGCCAGTAAATTGCAAAACAGCTGTAAAAATCATATAAAACAATCCCTCCTCTCCTTAAATATTATATTTTAATCAAATACACGTAAATGCCTATGTATTCATGAATTCTTTGACATGCACCCCAGTCCTTTTCTTTGAATATGCAAGGCTTCCTATCTTAATTCTCCCTCGAATCTCAGCCATCTCATGGTTGGGGTTCTTAAAGTGGAAAGTCTTAAGGACATGGATGGGCTGGTAGAAGATTTTTTATTTTTCCCGAGTTCCCTTCTTTTTTTTATTGTTAGTCTTTTCCACACCTCAGTTGATAAGGGGGTTTTTTTCAGGTTCAGGAGGAGGCAATTTGCCTGCGTCAAGCATTTCCAAATCTTCATTGAACAATCATTCTCTTTGCACTCATCTGTCAATTACAACAGCAAGTACCAATGGAACAGTGCAACTGAGTAGTGGCAAGAGCATGCATGCGTGTGCGTGCGTGCGTGCGTACGTGTGTGTGTGTGTGTGGCCCTGAGCATGCTGTACCCTAGCTGTTGAGCTGGGCCCTGTGAGGAGATGGACAGTGACACTGTGCATGTGGAATTCGGGTGAGAGCACGCTGCTGAACTAGTTGAGATAGGAGCGTTCAGAAAGCCTGGCTGCTCTTCCTGAAGGCCGCCTTTTCCAGCCCTCAATGCCTTCTGCCTGGAGCCACCTTCCCTGGCCTCCCTGGCAGAGCGGGTTCTTCCCCCAGGGAGTGGCTCTCTGTGATCTAACCTTGCCATTTGTTACAGACTGACTGGAGTCCCTCTCACCATTGTATTTCTGGCACCCGTCATGGAGGCAGGCTATGGATACAGGCTGTTGGGAAAATCCCCCACACTCTGCTGCTTCCTGGGTGGTGCAGCTGTTTTGAGTCCCAGAGCCTCAGTGGGCAAACAGAGCAATTGGGAAAGGTTGCTACTTAGCATCCTGTGCATCTTCAGAACATGAGAGCCTTTTAAAAACAGAGATGGCTACAGCAGTTCACTTGGAGGCTCTGGGGAACCTGCAGCTCCAGGGCCGGAAGGGCCTCCACCTTCTGGGCAGACACCCCCACAGAGAAGCCCCAGAGCAGGAGCAGGCTTCAGCACACGTGGTAGCTGTCCCAGCCTGTCAGTTCTGCTCACTTTACCTGGCGCTGGGGAGGGAAGGTTCAGAGCCAGGAGCACAGACACTTTGAAGTTACAGAGCCCTGGGAGTCTAAGGAAAGTTAGGAACTCTTTCCAGGTGGTGATGGGGAAAAGGCACCAAAGCCCACAGCCTTTTTACCCGATTCAGGAAGTCAGAGACTGCAGGGGAGAGAGAACGCAACTCCGGGAGCCTTCTGTGCTTTTGGGACTCGTGGCTCTTCTCTCTCCAGCCCAGCTCCCTGTCCTTCCGGTGTCTCTCTAGCTGTAGCCTTACCTCGGGGCGCTGCAGGCCTGACCCCCACTAACTCTGCTAGCTCAGGGTTAAAGTGCCTTTTTGGCTTTAGATCTACATTTTCCTTAGCCTGTGCCAAAAAAAGAAAAAAGTGCCTGTTAACCAGGCTGGTCGGTGATAAAGAGAAGACTTCAGCAGAGGTGATTACAAGTCCTGAGCCACAGGCAGCAGCGCGCGGGGAGGGGCGGGGGACCGCTTAGAAACCCGGAATCGGTGTCCGCGGAGCTGCTGCATTGAGCTAGAGTGCCAGGCTGCACTTCTCCCGTTTCAGTGAATGGTTCCCAGCCCGGATAGATAACTTTTAAACTCAGCTTCTAGCCTTTTCCAACCAGACCGTGGTCCCCAAGGCCCTTCCGGGACGCACTGCTCCATGGCGATGCAGCTGCAGTGGCAGGAGATGCCCTCTCCGAGATAACTTTCAGTCCCTGGGCCTGAGAGCAAACCTGGGGGACCAGTTTCTTGCTTATCACTGAGGTCAAAGTTTGGTGGGTTCTCACTGGACATAACAGATGAGTTTCTTCCCATTGTCTTTCTGTGTCCTTTTAAGATTGTTTACTTTACAAGGCCCATCCTTATCTCTTTCTCTCCCTACCCAGACCAGTGGCTTTTAAACTTTGGCGCAGGCAGAAATTGAGTGAGAAGGCTATTAAAGTGCAGACTTGCTCCACGAGCCCTTCTGATGGGACAAATGAGTCTGGGCGGGGCCCGGGAATCTGCATTCCTGAGAGCACACATGGACATTTTGGTCCCATGATCCCTGGGCCCTCATGCTGGTCTTTGTAATGGAATGCAAACATCCTGCTTTATTTCAAAATCGGAGCTTTGTTGTGCATCACTTAGGTAATAAAAGCAGATAGTAATGATTTTAAATCTACAGAAATGTTTTTTACGTATAGAAATTAAAATGTTAGGGAGTGTTGGTCCCTGTTTTCACTTGGAGATTAGAACATGAAGAAAAGAAGAAATAAAAAAGAACCTTAAGACTCTGCCTAACAGATGTTTCCTAAAGAAGTGTAAATTTGTCCCATGATGCATGAAGACACAAAAGAAGCTCTATTCATCTAAGGACCAATCTGCACTGCTGAGTCAAATTCCTAATTTGAAAAAAACTTCTAATCATGTGAAATGCTTTTTCCATAAAAAATTAATACTTTGGCTTGCTGTCTTTAGCTCTCTTTGCTTTTTCCTTATCTGTTAAATTCCCTTGTGTGATAGAAGCAGATACATCCCCTGAAGGATTCTTAATGCCCAGAGAATATGGAGAGCAGGGCCAGTCCAGAGAGAGAAATCACTCCGAGGAAGGCTTTGAAGGTTGTTTTCTCATCTGCTTTTTATTTTTATATGCGAGCAGGGTCCTTTGTAGTTCATCTTATCTCTGTCTTTAGCCAGAATACTTTGGCCCATAAAAATAGAAGAAAATCTTCAGCTAAGAGTGACACAAGTGCAGAGGTTAAATATTCAGTTCTTTGAAGTGAAATCATTTCTTTTATTCTAGTGTGATACTACTCCCTTTTCTCCCTCCCTCCTTCCTCTCCCCAGCACCACCAGGGTTAGCATTTTGAAATTTTGTGACCATTTTTCCAAAGATGTTTGGATCCTCCTCATCTTACTCTTACTCTGTAGTTAACTACAAGACTGAGAAGGCATTTTAAATAAACCATCTCATGAATTTATTCTGTTCACTGCGTGGTTACTGTATCTGCCTCATCTATACGCACTTGAACATTAGCTCTGTAGCTCTTAGCCCTTTGCGGGCTGTGAACTCCTTCAGTACCTGATGAACACTGTGGGGCCTTTTCTAGAACAAATGCATGCATGTGAATGCATGTGCACCCATGCCTGCATGATTTTGCAACCATTTCAAAGAGAATCACAGGCCTCAATAATGAAACCCTCATCAGAGTCATATTCCCGCCTCCAGTACCAGTATCTCCCACAACAAATAAATCTCTCCCATATATATATATATATATATATATATATATATATATATATTTTTTTTTTTTTTTTTTTTTTTTTTGGTACTGGGGATCAAACTTGGGACCTTGCGCTTGCTAGGCAGGTGGCAGAACCACTGAGCTAAATCCCAGGTCCGTCTTCCATATTTTTTATGAAGATTATCTTTCCCAAAATGATTTAATTACACCACTCCTTGGTTTAAACACTTCCTGACTTTCCATTGACTCTAGAATAAATTCTAGTCTATTTAACCTAGTCTTTTAAGACCACCTTATTCTATTTCTATACCTCCTCTTCTTCTTCCCTACCTGCATGGACTTCAACTGCCTGATGCTTTTTCTTAAAATATAATATGAATTGGCAGAATTTTTTGCCTGCTGTGCTGCTCTTGTATCGGAGGGTGTACCTCCTCCTCCTCCTTTGTGTCATCAGTAGAAAGCAACTTCATTTTTTCCAGGCTCTGATGAGATGGCTGTCACTCATGAGGCTGTTTGTCACTCATCTATTGTTCATCTCTGCTTCCTGCTCTTATGCAGAACCATCTACCTAGAATGGAGCATCTATTAAGTTGAACCACATGAAATGATTGGTATGCAGCTGCTTTTAAAATGTATTCTTTAAGTGACATGCGGTAAATTCACTCATTTCTGAATCCAGTTCTGAGAGCTTTGCCACATGCACTGAGTATGTAAGTGCCACTGCAGCCAGTGTACCAAGCAGAACCACTGCCTCCTGGAATGTCCCGTCATGCTGCATCCTGCAGTGCTGTGTTTTCATTACAGAGAGTGTAATCTTGTACACTTCCACCTAATACTTAATTCAAAACTAAACAGTTCCGTGCTTGTTTTGACTGCCTGTTTGTGTTCCTCAGCCCCAGTGTGATGTATTAGGTGATGGGGCTTTTGAAAAGGGATTGGGTCATCCTGAGTCCAGCCCTCAAGAAGGGATTACTGTCCTTTAAGAAGAGGAAGACAGGCCAGAACCTCTTTCTCTCCACCCTGTAAGGATACAGCAAGCAGTGATCATCAAAACCAGGAGGCAGTTGCTCACCCAACAACAGATCCGCCAGAGCCTTGGTCCTGGGCTTCTCAACCTCCAGATCTGTGAGAAATAAATGTCTGTTATATAAGCCACCAGTCTATAGTATCTTGTTACAGCAGCCCCAGCAAGCCAAGAAACTTATCTTTCTCCTCATTAGACTGCAATCTCCTCAACAATCCAAACTATGCCTTATTTTTTTTCTTTCCCTGTTGCACCTAAGGTTGAGCCTGGTGCATTCTACATTCTCAGGACCTGAGTCGTAGTTGAGTCAACGGATGAATGCATGGTTAACAAAAATAATTACAAGGTTTTCTTTCATGATGAGACTGAACCTCCTTCAGTCTCAGTTTCTGGCCTCTTCCTTCCGCAGCTGAATTTACTCTTGGGTTCCTCTATGCCCTGCCCAGTCCTGAAGACAGTCATGGCAGAAACTGAAACAGCTGCACCGGCATATGGGGTTTGGGGTTCATGTTATGAAACTGAGCAGATTGAGTGTGTTGCATACCAGCTCTAGGCTCAAGGCATTGAGATAACCTCTCAGTGGCAGTAGGTACTGCTGACTTGGCTACATGAAAGTAGATTCTACGAGAGACACCACTGTAGATAAATGCAATGTAGTTGGAGAATATAACCTAACGTTCACCATAGTCTTTATTGCCTCTGCTCTCCTGAAGGTCATCCTGGCACAACTTACTGCCTCCCATGTTCTGAAAGCAGCAGAGCTACCTAAAGGGCCCGCTAGTGACCAGTACTGGGAGCCCATGATCTCAGATGTCTTTGTTACATGCAGGTGTGTGCTGTCTTCTCTCTGACTTTCAGGGCCCATAGCACATTAACTGCACTTCAGGTAATCTTTTACCCTCTTTCCATTTACCCCATTCAACGTAACTGATGATTTATAAACCATGCCTAACGTGGGACCTCCCTGTATTTGTTTATAGTATGTTATGAAGGGGAGAGGAGCTGACAGTTCTCCTATCTTTAGCATTATCAGAAGAGGTTGATGTTAGCCATTATGCATATCAATAATTATACTAAGTTATTTGTAAGTGCATCTTTTGTCACAAGCATCATTAGCAGAGTTATTAGAGCTACACCACAAATATAATCGTTTTCAACTTTAATGAAGTGTTATAGAATCACTCACATTCAGGTAGTAAACATGGTCTCAACTGCTAGATTTAGTTAATATGCACTCCTTCATATAAACAGTGCTTAAAATGTAACAGTGTGCACGATATCAGAAAACATTTTAAAAATGGAAAGGTTAAGGGAGTGGTGAAAGTGTTCCAAAACAGGGCTGTGTTGAGGACTTCCTAGCGATAGGCCAAACACTGGCAGAGATTCAGGTATTGTAGCAGTGAACTTGGGCGGAGGGAACATAGTAAAGTCACTCTTTCCACTTAAGTGTTTAACAAAATAAACACACTTTGATGTTAAAGGAGAACGTTCACATAGAAAATAAGACCATGTTTATTTCTTCTCGGTTTCTATAACATTTCTTAGCATGAAAGGCTTTGACTCTGCTGCCTGCCATTGTTTTGCAGGAAAATGGGTGTTAGATATCAATTTAGATTTGAGGAGGTGAGTGAAAGTTCAAATTGTTTTTCCAGATAAGGCGTTTTCTCCAGTGGCTTTTTGTAGTACAAATAAACAAATATCATGTTGCCATTTAGAGTGTTTTCTGATTTCAGTGCAGATATCCTAGCCCTTTAGGGCGCATGCGTCTAGATCATCCTGAAAACTCTGTTTTGCCTGAGATTAACAATAAAGATGTAACGAATACATAAAATAAAGAGCGAAGTTAATTTCCCGCCTCTGCCACCCACAGTTTAACTGGTGCGTGGGATCCCGGTGGAGCCCCGGGAAAGGTTTAACCACTCATCCCTCAGGGATCTGGACTCCCACCAACACAGAGACATGATGTTGATGCTCAGCCCCATCCTGAGCCCTTCGGAGTGCAGTGCGGTCGAGAGTCGGCATCATCGAAGGAAGCCGTAGCCCCAGCTGGGCAAGGCCAGTTCTTGCTCCCAAGCCGCTGAGCACTGAGGACCCAGGCCCCAGCAAAGCACACTTGGTTCCTGACTCATCAGCAGTGTGTCCATAAATGGATTGAAAAACATCTGAATTTCTTCTTTCCAGATTATCACCTTGAAATATTTTAAAACTAACTCATCTTTGATTTTAAAGAGGTAGTACTGATGTCAAGCAGTTGCTTCTAGTGTGAGTTCATTCTTCATGTTCTTGCTACCAGATGGCTCAAATCAGATCTTTGGTGTTCTAAAGAGGAGCAGAATGACACAGGAGGGGAGATGCCCAGCTCAGTGTGTTTGTTTGGCTTGGACAAGGGCTAAGATACCCCAGGGCAGGAGAAAGAACTACCTGGAGAATGAATGATGCTAACTGGGACAAATGTTGCATTTTTCCCTGTAACCATTGGCAGACTTCAGCCATAAGGAAACCATTGGACATTTGTTTGTTTGTTTGTTTTTGTTTTTTTGGTATCCGGGATCGAACTCAGAACTTTGAGCTTGCAAGGCAAGTGCAGTGCTGCTGAGCTAAATCCCCATCCCTAAATGTCTGTTTTAAAGAATCTGGAATTAAGTGACTATCCAAGTTGACACTCCTCTCTGACAGAAATCCTTTTATGGCCGGGGATTTAGCTCAGTGGTTTCGCCGTCTGCTGCACAAGGGCAAGGACCCAAATTTGATTCTCGGTACCAAAAAAAAAAAAGAGAGAGAAAGAAATCCTTTTATATTCTGGGATAACATCTTGATAGGAAAATCTCAAGAGGATTCCCTTCTGCATCCTTCACGGCCTCCCGTGTCACCCCCCAGCGGGGCAGGGGGTGCTATATGCCCTCAGTCCTTCCTGCCTAGCCTCGCTGCTCCCAACCCTAGCCCTCCATGCATTCATCAACCACAGCATTCCACTGTGCCTTTGTGTCCAGAGTTAGGACTTCATGATAAGAGGTGTGGGTAATTGGGTTGAACTCCATCTCCAGGCCCACTCTGCCCCTGAAGCTCAAGCAGCTGCAAATACCAGCCCTCTGATCATATGTATGGTTGGTCCTCCTGGGGACCAGGTCCCCATCCTGATGTTACCTAGGAGCTCACCATCAGTCACCTCACTGATATAACAAAGATGCTGTTGTCACTCGGGAAGCAACAAGAGTTTTAGAAGTTTCATGCCAGGAACATAGAACAGAGTCCAGACAAATACTTTATTATGCCAGTATTATAGTCATATAGTTTAATAAGCCAAATAGTACTACAGGATTTAAATATCTTCAACTTTTAGCCTTCTCGGTGGAATTTATTTCTATAGTGCTACATATGCACTAGTCTGTGTCTCTTGGTCTACCTTAGATATTATCATTGATTTCATCTTATGGAAGATGAGGAGGCATCTGTCTTCCCACAGTCCAGCTCCAGTATGAATTCACCTCTCCTGTTTCTTGGGTCCATTAGCTTTCTAAGAAAAGACATGTATTAGTTTATGATGCTTTCAGCTACAGGTAATACTAAGTAAAGTAACATGCAGAGAAAGGACATTTATTAGATCAAGTAAGTCTAGAGTTAAGATAGCTGCATTCACAATGTAGGCTTCAAGATATTTTCAAGGACTCAGGTTCTTTCCAGCTGTCACTTCTTTGAGGCTTAGTGTAAGTATATGGCCTTGTGGGAGAGCTACAAGGTGGCTGCCATGATGCAGGTGTTCTGTGAAGAGACAGTGCTATCTGGAAGTGAAATGAATGAACACTTTTTGCTGCTGATCCTTTCTTTAAAAGCCAGAAGATCATGTTCTTAAACCTCTTAACCGGCTTCACTTCACATCTCAGACCATAATGAAGAAAGTAGAATTACCCTAACTGACTTCTGCTAATAAGGATTCACCCCTTGGAGCTAATGCTCCTCCTTCAAAATTATTTAAATATTTAAATCTACTAGGCTGGGTATCAAGGTAGAATGGGCCCGGCCGTCAGCAGTGGCTGTGTAGTATCAAGGGAAGTACGTTGACATCTGAGCGCATCTTTGTGCCACCTGGTGGGATATAGCATTGTATTTTGAAATTGGTTTCTCCTAATTTTTCATGCAATGGTATTATCTTCTCATTTTCAGTGTTGGCATTAGATGCAGTGCCTTTCTAATCGCCTGTCTTCTATGTGCTCTTGTTCCTCTCCCTCTTTGGGAACTTTTAGGACCTTCCCTGCATCCCAGTGTTCTGATGTGTCATGAAGTAGGTCCTTCTCATTCATTGTGATCAGAAAATGTCCCTCCAAATTGAGAAATTATTCAGTGATATTTTCTTCCTCACATTTTGGTCCCTTTGCACTGAGCTAATGTCTTTCTCTTTTTATTTCATATTTCCTCTGTCATTGTCATTTTTTTCTGCTTGACAAGACAATTTCCCAACTTTGTCTTCCAAATTTTTATTGATTTTCCCCTTTCTGGTCTCGTATTTTTTAGTTTTCTAGAGCACTTTTTATTTCAGCTCTTTTTTTTCCCCTGAAGTGCAGCAAATGGCAAGAGGAATAAAAGAATTGGACAAAAACCCCGGGAAACTTCGTTACCCGAGCAAGGGAAGGAGAGAGTGAATGTCAGCACCCCTGCAAGGGGAGGCAAGCTGGTAAAGGAAGATGAGGTTAAGGGAATCCAGGTAAGCTTGGGAGGAATAGAGAGGTCACCTGTTGGAGGTCACCTATTGATTGCTTCCAAGGTTTGATAATTATTAATAAAGATGTCCTAAACAGTCATGTCCAGGTTTTTGTGCGGATGTATTTTCAATTCATTTGAATGAATGCTAATGAGTGTGGTTGGTGGATTGAATAGTAAGAGATATTTTTGTTTTGTAAGAAACTACCAAAAATTCAAGATCATTTTTACTTATTTTTTCAATTTATCATAATTTAATGCTCCCACTGCTTTTTGCTATCAAAATAAGCCTACAGTAAATAAATTGTGCTTTCCGCCCCCCCCAACTTCCAAGATAAATTACTAGATGTTGAATCCCTGGGTCATAGGATGACAGGCTTTTTGTTTTGTTTTATTTTATTTTTATTTTGTTTTTTTGAGATAGGATCTTGCCATGTAGCCCAGGCTGGCCTTGAACTCGTGATGATTCTCCTGCCTCAGCCTCCCGAGTGTCGGGATTAGACAGTTTCATTTTTGACTGATGGTAGCAACTGTTTTAGGGAAGACGTTTGCGCTTAAGGCGTTCTGGCTGCTTTCCCCTTCTCAATGACCCGAACAGCCCGAAGCAAAGCATCCTGCAAGGCCCAGTGCTTTACCATGCTGGTGATCATGAACGTGACGCTAACCCTAAGTGTGTCTCACTGAGGCGGCGTAGTGGTCCTCCTCGCTGCCGTGCGCCAGGGAGAAGGCGCAGAGCGAGGCCGGGTCTCCCTCCTGCAGCCCGCTCTCCTCCAGGACTGATTCCCACGCCACTCTGATGTGCTGGTTCTTGACTTTTCAGCACAGGATGGAGGTGAAGGTGGGAAGACTTCTCGCCAGGTCTGGCAGCTTCTCAAGCACACAAGTGTGCAGGCAGATAAGTACTTCAATGACATAGCTGTACAAAATATTCAGTTCCATTGAGGTGAACATGAGTGCCAGAACTGCTGTCCACAGCTCATCCTGAGCAGCTTGGCTGGCCAAAGTCCTGCTATGGTTTTCAGATTTCTGGGTGATTATCCTTGGTGATGTCCAGTTCTTCGAACTGTGCTTCTAAAGCCTGGGGTTTATGGTCTACTCTGCTTCCCGGTCACCTCCTCGGCGCCTCGTGATGACCTCCATTTTTACTTTTGATATCTGTAAGTTTATACCAAAGTTTACTTAATTTCACATTTTTCATTCTTTAAAAAAAATCTTTGTACACATTGCTTACCATTTTCTTAGAATATGTCCCTCTTACCGGAATTGTTGAGTGAAAAGACCTGGTTATTTAAATTGTGTTAGTATTGCCTGATGGTTTTCCTCAGAGGTTAGCTACTAATTTATACTTCTGCCAACTGGCCTGAGGGTGATTGCTGCTTCCCATATGCCTGGTGACGCTGTGTGTTATTATGTTCCTTTTCTAGGGCTACAGTAACAGAGAACCACAAACCTTAACTGTCTTACAGTTCTGGAGGCCAGAAGTCTGAAATCATGGTGTCAGCAGGGTCATGGTCTCTCTAAAGCCCTAGGGCCCAAAACCACCTTGGCTTCCCAAATCTTAGCTTCTGGTGGCTGCCAGCAATTCTTTGCACTCCTTGGCTGTGGCTGTATCAGTCACTACCTCCTTGTGGCATTCATCCCTGTCTATCTCCGTCTGTGGGTCTCCTTTTTTTATAAAGACACCAGCCTTTGGGTTTAAGACCTATTCTAATCCAGGAGTACCTCATCTTAATTACAGTAGTTGCCTTTATCCACAGGAAATGCATTCCAAGACCCCCGAATGAATGCTTGAAACTCAATATTACTAAGCCCTCTATCCTATGCTATGTAGCCAGCACTTTGGCAGGTGCAGATACAACAGCAAAATCATGAATTTCTTTTTCCTTCTTCACAACTTCATGGATAGAACATTGGTTGATACAATAGATCTTATCAACCTCAGCATACCATTTTTTTCTTTATTAAGTCAAAAGCTTCTACCTTTTCATTTAAAGGAAGCATTTTAGGACTTCTCTTTGGCGTAACCCATTGCTAGCATCACTACTTTTGCACTTTGGGGCCATTATTAAGTATAGTAAGGGTTACTTGACCACAAGCACTGTGATACCATCACTGTCGATCTGATAACGTGGACAGCTTTAGCCACTACGTGACTAACAGCCAGGTGACTACAGTGTTGATAAATGCAGGGCAAAAGAGTGATTTTCATTTCCTGGGTGGGATGGAGCACAGTAACTCCAGATTTCAGCACACTACTCAGCATGGTGTGCAACTTAAAAACTTAGGAATTATTTAGAGAATTTTCCCGTTGGTATTTTTTCCACTTTTTACTGTTGGTAACTGAAACTGAAGAAAGTGAAAGCACAGATGAAAGAGAGAGTGGGCACTGTAATTACATCTACAGAGACCCTATTTGCAAATAAAGTCACATCCCATGTTGCCAGTAGATGTGAATTTTGAGGGATACCATTCAACCCAATATAGTTAACTTTAAAAATTTTTTCTAATCAGATGGGGAAAAGCATCTGGTTTTTGTTTCAATTTGCATTTCTGTCACTACTACAGGTGCTGAAATCTTTGGATGTGGTCATTTGCACATGTTTCTTGTTTTGTAAATTGTTTATAGCCCTTCCCTATTTCTCATTCAATTGGTTTATTCTAACACATGGAACAATCCACAATTTATTAATGAAAAGAGCTTGAGATTTGCCTTTCTTTTCCTCTTAGGTCTCTCGTGATTGGTGGACATGTGACTGTTACCTTCCCCTATAACCGGGTCTCCGCTGCCTGTGTGGTCCAAGCCACGTTGGCTCTCCTGTAGTTCACTGCCGTTGCTGGCAGCTTATTCCCTGCCTCTAACTGATCTCATCTCTGCCCAGTATCCAGAGCCTTTTCAGACATAAATCTGATTCTGTCACTCTCTGGCTCAGCATCCTTCGTTGGCTTCTGAACATTCAGAACAAAATCCAGAGCCCAGCCTGTGGCCTGTCGGTCTCCCCACCTCCTCCCTCACTCTCCCCCTGTTCCCCCTCCATCATGCAAATGTGTCCACTGTCGGGCGTCACACAATGAAGTCTGGTTGAGTTCCACTGTGGTGAAATCAGCTGGAGTTATTTTTAGGCCTTACATCCAGTTCCAAGAGGTCAGAGAGTTGATAAAAGGGCTGCCCCTGGCCTCTGCTCTTTCCCATCTCCAAAGCTCATTTTGTCAGAGCTTGATATTTTTGTCTTCAGGTTTCTTAGTACAAATACATATATATATATTTTTTTTTTGGTACCAGGGATCGAACTCAGGACCTTGCACTTTCAAGGCAGGCAGCAGAACCACTGAGCTAAATCCCCGGCCTACAAATACATACTTTTATTTGGGTTTTTCAAAGTTAATTTTCCAGAATTTCTCTCTGCTTTTATACCTAGATTACTGCTTTTCATCCAAAGTTCTGCCTCAGTTTCTGAAAAGGAGAGGACAAATATCTTGAAAACTAAAGAAAATTGTTCTGACTTCTTAAAGATTTTGAAACTTCTAAGATTGAACATGAGTATCGAGCATTTGCTAGGTTTTCAATGAGTTAGAGTTTTAATTTTTATCCACTGTTATACCAAGCAAAAAGAAAGATTCTCTTAGATAAACATTGTATCATATTAGAAGTACATTCCGTCACGTAAGAAATCTGAATACCAAATTTGTGGCATACACCGTTTGTGCATTAGGACAAATACTCATCTTGGGCCGGGGATTTAGCTCAGTAGTTCTGCCGCCTGCCCCTAAAGCGCGAGGACCTGAGTTCGATCCCCGGTACCAAAACAAACAAACAAACAAACAAATACTCATCTTGAGTTTCATCTAGAGCTTGATTCTACAGACTGTTTGGAAAGCTTTGCTTCTTTCAGGCTAACACTTCTCTGAGCCAGCAGCCTCTGAGTCGAGGGAGAAAGGAGGAGGATGAGAACGGCTCTGGAAGAGGCCGGGCTGATGTATTTTGTGAAGAGTGTTGCTTAGTTTACGGAGTCCAGGTTTGCCTGCTGTCACCCAGGTCAAAACCTGGCCTGTTAGATATGAAAGAGACTGTTCTTAGGTGCAGTTGACAATTGGTTCTTTTTCTCTTTAGAAGTAACTGGCATAGGGCCAGGGATTTAGCTCAGTGATTTTGCTGCCTGCTGTGCAAGCACAAGGACCCGAGTTTGATCCCTGGTAACAAAAAAATTTAAAAATTGAAAAAAAAAAAGAAGTAACTGGCATATACCAGCTGAGATGTTCATTTGCTCAGTCCTTGGTTTCCACATTCTCCAGTTCTTATCTGTTTCTTTTGGATCAAATGAATCCCTCCAAGGGCAGGCAAGTGATACCTCAGTGCAATTTACAAAGAAAAGGAATTCTGTCCTAAGACAACTGTTTCATGGCAAAAAATAAAATATTAATGTTAAGTAATTCCCTTATTCTTGATCATTCACTGAATATGTTTGTAAGTGGGACTAGGACTCTAACCCCATAAAACTGAACATTGTGAATTAAGAGGAAATTGGCTTTTAAAACGAAGCCTGACCATTGATTGATATCTGCATAATTAACTGAGTTTACTGATAATTTGCCAATGATCTTCCCCCATCTGTACTATAATTAGAACAAAATATAAACTAATGACACTGAATGTAACCTACATTATCTTAGCAATTGAATATGTAGCATTCAAATAAGCACCAAGAAGAGGGAAAATGTATGGAAAAAGCTTTTTAAATTGTACTTTATTCAGTAAAAAGAATTTAAGAATTGTTTCTTAATTACATAGTGGTGTCCCCTCTAGCCCAGCTGCTTCGGGATTGCTGAGGCAGGAGAATCCTTTGAGCTCATGAGCAACATAGTGGGATCCTGTCTAAATCAGTAAATAAATGAGAGTTGTATTTCTTTATGAACTATAGTTATTTCTCATTTTTAAGTTTTCTCATAAAGTATTTCACAGGCCTCTATGACTCAAAGAACCAAATGTGATGTTATTCTCTGATTCACTTAATTATCTGGATTTCCCACTGTCTTTCAACTCATGGAAATAGAGTTGTTTTCAGGGTTGATAACATGAACTGTGGTACAGGGTTAATATAAAAATTCATGGCTTCCTTTTTTATTTTAAATTTCACAGTCTTTATTACATCTTACCAAAAAACTGAAATGTATAGGCTGCTACTGTGTATATGAACTGCATGAAAAGATGTCAGTCACGACCGACCACAATGTGAGCCTGTCATCAGCTGACTGCAGGTGACCCTGGTGCACTGCAGTGGGTCCCAGTGGAGCTCACCCAAGCCTTCTGTGGTTCTTGGAATCTCTGGGAAGAGAAAGCCCAAGGGGTGCAGAACAGGACCCTCTACATGCCTACACAGATACACACACACACACACACACACACACACACACACCCGCATAGCATGCTTTTGCAGAATTTTGCTTTAGCGATGTAGAATGTGAAGTTGTGTTCTGACTACAGTTGACTGAATCAAATTATACTTGTGAAAGCAGGAACTCTCAAATCAAATGCCAACCATGTTTTGAGGAACATTTGTAAGAAGCCAGATGCACTGGGATTTCCCAGATAAGCTGCCTTCTCTCGGCTTGGGGTCCACAGAGGAGACACAGACGATGCTGTTGTGTCTGATAATGAATGGCCACCAACGGCATCGGGGATCGCTCCCTTCACACTGCTCTTCCCTGCTCTGCCTGTGCCTGTGGGGTTTCTGCCAGAGAAGGTTGCCGGCTGCCCTGCAGTCTCCTCCTCCGTGCAGCTCTCCTGATCTCTCCCACCCGATTCAGTCACACCCCTGCCTGCCTGATGACTTCGGAATCTTCCACACATTCTGGTGACTGACATTGAACCCCGTGCCACAGAGGAGCATTTTTGTCTCTTGCTACATTGTGAACTCTCGGAGAGTGGAAGTCACACCTTATTCATGCTTATGTTCCCAGACTGAGCAGAGTCAGAGCACAAAGGAGACATTCCATAGGGTTTGTTGATTTGCACCAAAATGTAACTGGAGGGGGGGCTGTGGTGCCTGCATCAGGCTATATGCTTGCGTACTTTCATTACTCATTCAGTCTTCAGAGCCAGAAATTACACCATGCAGGTGACACAGCTGGTAACTTACTCAGGCCAGAAGCTGTGAGGTCACCCTGAATCCTTTTTCCGGAGCTCTGCATGTATCCAGTGCATCCTTGGCGAGTCTCGCCTTGGCCACGGTCTTGGGATAGATCCAGTAAATGACTGCTTCTTGCTGCCTCCGTGTACCGCCAACTAATCTGTCATCAACGTTTACCTGGATAGTTGCACTAGCTTCCTAGGAATGTCTGCTTTCACTGTTGCCCTCTGCCAGCCTGTCCCCAGCAAGCATTCAGAGACCCAGCAGGATCCTATTAAAAGATAAGCTGCATTATGTCATTCCTCTCTTCAGGGCTGTGCCAGGCTTCCCTGCTCACTCAGAGTAAAAGCTGCAGTCCTTCTTATGGCCTGGAAAGCCCCTTGCCTCTCTTTTCTCTTCATGTCCTCCTCTCCTTCCAGCCGCCCTGGGTGTGCTAACACACCAAGCAGTCCCGTCCCAGGACCTTTGCAGGCTGCTCCATTTGTCTGGAAAGCTACCTGGCCTCTGTCACAACTCCAGGCTTATGTTAATGTCACCTTGCCCAGACTTTTGTTAAAATTGCCTTTACCGTCCCCTCTGAATTTCCCCTTCCTTATCTTTTTCCTTACGGTATTTACCACCACTTAACATCTATTTCACATTGTATTTACATTTAACATTAAATTTAACATTGTATTAACAACATTTAACATTGTATTTTCCCTGCTAGAAGTAGAAGTTCCAGGAGAGCCGAGATTTTTGCATATTCACTGCAGTACCCTCAGGACCTTCAACAGTATGCAGCACAAAGTGGACAGTTACTGAGTATTTCCTGAGTAAACGAAGCAGCTAATCCAGCTTCTTGTTGTTGGATGGCTGTTTGATGGGTGGGATTCTCTTAGCTGTACAGTTTTCTTCAGGGATGAGAACCTTGATATTAGGAGAAAGAAAGAAAACTGACTTTATTATGGTTATTGAGCTCCTAACAGAGCGGCTTTAGCCCTGAAGCACACCAGTGTGGATGCAGACATGGAGTAAAATGATGTAGAGTTAGAGTTCAGAGGGCTCCTGTGACTTGTCTATGACCACGTGTCTGTTGAGACAGCCCTGGGCTCTGTGTCTGGCTGCCTCTGGCCAGCTGGGTCCTTTTCCTGCTGCACCTGCTGCCTGTCCCGGAGCTGGCCTCACAGCCAGGAGGGTGAGCAACACTGAGAGCAGTTTCCAGAGATAATATTGAGGATGGAAAGGAAGGAAGTTAGAGAATAACAGCCTTGTGATGGAAGGGAAAGCAGTGACTTTTCTTAATCAAGAACAGAGGTCAACTTTAAATTGCCTTAAGAGAGGAATCATTTAAGTAGAAGACATAAAATAGGATTTGGGACTTTGCTGTCATATATAATTAAAAACTGAAGGGACAGTTATTTCCTCAGGCTCACAGAGGTACATTTATTTCTCCTAATGGCTGTGAGGAACATGGCTTTTGGGGGCTCCTTTCCATAGAAGTCACTTTCTGCATGATGAAACATTGGCTTCATTTTTTCAGGGCTACTGATTGAGTATGCAAAATAATACACAGAGACCTACTAAGATGACTGTTACAGAGCAGTGATGGCAAATCTTTTAGAGACTGAGTGCCCAGACTGCAACCCCACGCTCACATATTTATCACCAAGTGCCAACACTGCCCCTATGTGCACTGCTGGGTTGTTGCTGGGGCCACTTGGCTTGTGTGCCGACAGAGAGGGCTCTGCGTGCCCACTGAGGCACATGTGCCGGAGGTTCGCCGCCACTGTTACAGACCCAGTACTTCACCATATTCCTGCATGTACACCAGCCCTAAAACTTGTCTTTGTCCTGATTTCTCCTCCTCACACTTCACTTTGACCAAATGTTCGAGCTGAAACCTAATCAAAATGAGCCAAACATTCAATACATCTTCATCTCTGTGATCTGTAACCTACATGTTTTCATATTTTTAATAAAATGTCTATTCATTGTTTCTTCAACAAGAATTTGAGATAGGAACAATGCTTCCAGTTTAAGATTACATTTGGATTATGTAACCAACACGTTGTGTTTCTTTTATCGGGTAGGTTTTATCTGAAACATAACCATTAAATTAACTATTGATTGAAATTAAAGAAACTGTTGCTTTCAAAAAACACCTGAAGAGGTTCTATACAAATGTTTTCTGGTGCTATGATTTGAATGTTTGTGTCCCCCAAATTCACGTGTTGAAATTCTGCCCCCTAAAGTGATAGTGTTAGGTAATGGGGCCTTAGGAGAGGTGATAAGGATAAGGATAAGCTCTTGTGAGTGGGGTTAGGGCCCTTACAAATGAGCCCCTTATAGACGAGCTGTAAGAAACAAATTTCTGTTGTTTACATAGCTACCTCGTCTATGTATTCTGTGATAGCAGCTGGAACGGACTAAGAAATCATTACTGGAAATGCAGTTGCTGCTATAACAATCATGGTCACTTAACAAGGAGAATGTGTCCTGAGAAATGTGTCACTGGTAATTTTGTCGTTGTGCAAGCATCTCAGGATGCATTTTCACAAACCTTGATGGTCTGGGTCAGTCATTCGAAGTGGCCCCCTTTGCAATTAACAGATGCATTAAACATGAGATGTGCAAGGCTATTGCCAGTGCAATATCATAAACTTTTCCAGTAAATATCTTTTATTAATTAGAAAGAGCACACTCTAAAGTAGGTAACAAGTATGGTTTAGTAAATACATAAGCCAGTAGAATAGTTGCTTATTGTCAAGTATTAGGTACATACGAAATTGTATGTGCTATGCTTTTGAACACCTGGCAGCACGAGTTTGTTTTACACCAGCGTTTCCACCACAAGCGCATGAGGAAAGCATTGTGTTTTATCACAACAGCTGTGAAGCCACTAGGCAGTAGAGATTTTCCATTTTCATTTTAATCTTACTGCACCACTGCTGTATACTTTGTCCATTGTTGATTGAAACATTGTTACACAGTGCATGAGAGTACCAAAAACTCTAGAGGCTTCTTTGGAACTTGGTGACTGTGAGGCTGGCAGAGTTTTGAGCTGCATACAAGAAAAAGCTCATTTTCCTGTAAATGCACTGTCAAGGGCTATTACGGGGAGGATTTAAATGGAGAGGGGGAGAGCTGTAGAGAAAGCCTCAGTCTTTTTAGAGAATACCTACGAGGGCAGGATCAGAATGTCCTTAGCACAGTGAAGGCTGCACAGTGAGGTCTCAGATGGAAATGATGAAATGTTTGTTATTGGAAGGGAGGAACCAGGGCATGAGAGCTGGACCTTGTGCTTGCTGATGTGAGACGCCAGGTCAAGGCTATGCCCCCTGCATTCCAGAGTGGGGCTCCCTGGCCACATCAGGTTCTGCTCCACTGAATCCACAAGTCACTCCCCAGAGGCACAGGTGGTAAACCTTGGTGGCATCTGGGCAGTGCCATCTCTGCAGGCCTGAAGAGTGCGAGACACAGGAGTGTTGTACTGCTGTCTAGATTGTGATGGAGGAAGCAGCCAGTACCCTTGGGTAGAGAACGCAGGTTGGACTGCTGCAAACCCAGGTGATCACCAAGCCCCAAGTAGGGCTTTCAGGCTGGGAGCCAGAGGGGTGATTTCGAGAGCTGCAGGTGCCAGCTGCAACCTGCAGCAGCCATGCTGGGGGCTGTGCTGACCAAAGCCCTGAGGCTTGGCTGCATGGAATCCACCTGGGGTGTGGTAATTTGATACAGCTGCCTAGCAGACTGAGATGCCCATGTTCACACTCCTTTATGCATTTGCTTCTATAAATATTGAACATTTTCTAATCATCACCTCTTAGGTATATGAACCTATATTTCAATATTTGTCCCTTAAGTGACTTTATTTCTATTTATCTGGCTGCAGACACATAGCTGATGAAATTGCCAATATAAACAAAACATAGATGGATTTTTTTTCAAAAAATCTACCTATTATATAAGTATTTTTCCCTAGGATCTGAATAAAAGAGAAGGAAAACAAACAAGGACAGCAAAGGGCATGACTTTTATGACTGTTCACCATAGCAATAAGTACGAACCTTTTACTTCTGAGGCTTTGGTTTTTTGTTTTTTGTTTTTTGGTACAGGGATCGAACTCAGGACCTTGCGCTTGCGAAGCAGGCGCCAGAACCACGAGCTAAATCCCCCGCCCAGGCTTTGGCTTTAATAGTATACTCCACGTGATGGGAAGAATAGGAAATGAAATGCTAAAATAGCTTAGACAATTCTTGTTTCAGTAGCTCACACTTTACATATTGATTGCAAAGAAAAGAAGATGATAGAATTTAAGTTGAGTTTCTGATTCCACACTCTGGTCACAGAATCTCAGAATTTTGAGTTCTTCTCTCGAGGTGTTCCCTAAGGTGCCGCAGAGTACTGTATTCAGTGTCCTGCCTGGCTGTTGGCCTTTAGTTCTCACCACTACTCTGGAAAGGCAACTCGTATCCATTCACAGGAGGACTGCAGCCCACAGAGGGTTTCAGGGTGTTGGATGAAAGGGGTGGGATTTGAACTCCTGACTTTGGAAGTGCATAGTGCCACTAAAAGCATCTTGGAAAACAGTGCTGCCTCCAGGATGATATTGCACCAAGGCACCTGGAGTGGAGGTGGGGCTTGGGTTGGATACTAACCCTGGCCACCCCTGATTCCTCTTTGGTACCTCTCTGCAGGGAACACATGATCCCTGCTCTCTACCGAAGCTTCAGTAGAGGATTGCTAGAGAAATAGATGTTTCCCTGGCAGAGTTTCTCCGATCGATAGCTTTTGTGGTCCTCTGAGACACCGACTTTCTAAGAATTCTACTTTTTTGATAGTAGATAAGGGAATAGTGGCAAAGGATTATCTTTCCTTCCCTGGCAATCATAGAGAGGTTTGCTGTCACACCGAGTTCTCTGCGAAGAACTAAGGGAGGCCTGGTCAGTTTCCAACACATTTTGTATCTAACGTACTGTATATATTATTCCTTTCACGACTGAACATTTGCCTGACAGTCTGCCGTAGTATTTCATTAAAGACCGATGCCATATTTGCCAGTTTGTAGTTTTCAGAATCGTATTCCTTGCTCTTTTCTGGAAACAGAAAGCATTCTCCGGCTCCTCCTTTCTGACAGCATCCGTTTTCCCCCCTTACGAAATCACACTAACATGGGGACCGCAGAAACAGATGCAACTGCTTTTCGTTGCACTGGGAGTAAATTCAGTGGGCCGGGAAGTTGTTTCAGATGCCCTTCCCCATCTCCAGCCTGTTCCAGCCTAACAGTCATTACTGATGTCAAGAAGAATTAAGCAAAATAATGAAGTGGCTCTGTTTCTGTCCCCTTTCAGCCACCTTTCCCCCCTTCATTTCTTGTTTGGCTTCAAATGACTTCTAACAATCATTTTATATTAAACATAAGATGATAAGAGTCTCATATTCTTGGCTGGTTTTGCTGGGCTTTTTCACCCTTGGCACAGTGGACTCAGAGTGTGACCACTCCAGCCTGCTGTGCGCCTTTTGAGCAGGGGTCTGGCACTGATGGTCCCAACCAGATCCGAAAGGGAGTGGGAGAGAAAAAAGAATGAGAGCAACAGTGGTCGCAGAGAGAACTTTTGAGTGGAGAAAGGAGACGTCCAGTGGAAGAAATGAAAATGGATTTGCTATGTAGAATGTAGGGAAAGCGCCAGATCTGCTCTAAGCATTTGTTTCCCCACGAACTCTTCAGTGAGATGGCTGTGCTTGAGGAGTGCCGTGTAGCACCAGGTCCCTTCTGGAGGAGACGGTGAGTGGTAAATGCATCCCTAAGTGGAGGAGAGCGCTGAGGAGGAGCCCGCCTGAGGTGCCCTGTGTATCAGTTTCTGGCCGGGGTTGGTGTGGCAGCTAAGCTGAGTGTCTGCACCTGGCTGCAGGGGAGGCCAGGGAGTGAGTAGTGGACAGCAATGTGCAAGGGGGGCTGCTGGCTTCCCATGGAACCATTGCGATTGCTACTGCTTCAAAATAATGTTCAGCTCGTTGCCCTTCTGTTTTGCGGGGGGGGGGGGGGGGGGGTTGGTACCGGGGATTGAACTCGGGTCTCTGCGCTTGCGTAGCAGGCAGCAAAACCACTGAGCTAAATCCCTGGCCCTGCCCTTCTTAATTTATAAAATTTATCGTGCCATTAATGAATATAATTATTTTTGCATAAAATGAGACTGTTGATTCATCTTAGTTAATTGGATTTCCCTCAAACATTTTAAAACACATTTATAGGTTTAATATATTTTCTTTTTAAGCATTCAAAATGTCTGAGGCAAATTTACAATCCTGACAGAAGAAAACACCTCAAACAAAATCCATTAAAATTACAAGTACCACAGTCAAGTGATCTTGAACATAGCAGTTTTATTTACAAATTTAACATTTCTGATATATCTGTCACCTCCCAGCTGACAAGACCATTTTGACAGGTTCTCTGGGTTATCACAAACACTTACAATGACAGTCACTCAAAGATTCTGTTGCACTGAACTCTAAAGCAATATGCATGCATGCTATGGGTTTGATTTACTTTGAGGCCCGTGCTCCCTATCTTCCCAAGGTTGGCTGCTCAGCTAAAGTGTGCCCATCAGTCTGGATTGTTAAACTTCATGGATCAAGGAACTCTTAGAGAAGTGATTGGATGGCAAGGGCACTGACTTCAGCAGTGGGTTAACCCATTGATGACTTCATAGCCAAATGGGCTATAGGAGGTGGGGCCTAGCTGGAGGAAGTGAGTCATCAGTTTGACCCTGGGGACTACCTTTGGTCGCTGGCCTCTTCTTTACAAGCTCTTCTCTGCTCTCTGCTTCCTGAATGCTGTAAGTTGAGCAGCTTGTTGCTGCCAGGTCCTTCTACCATGATGTTTCTGCCTTGGAACCAACTGACCATGGACTGAAACCTCTGAAACCCTAAGCCAAAAATCAACCCCTCCTCCTTTAAGTTGTGGGTGTCAGGTGTTTTGTTCCAGTGCAGGAAGCTGACCAATACATAAAGGAACAGATTTACCCTCTGGTCTGGGGGACCTGGAATCTTTGGCCTTCTCCCAAGCACTTTTTCTGGGTGTGAAAGGCTGCAGCACCAAGTTAGATCCCATCTATCTCTGCTGACTGCTGGGCTCTGGACTCCCCTATTGTCCTAGTTGAGCTTCATTCCATTCCTGCTGATAACATCCCATTGCAGTGCACATTCCACTCATACCTGTCAGTGTTTAAGGCCACATGCTGTTGTCATTCTAATGACAAGACTGAAAACAAGTGAAGGGGACATTAATCCAGAGCCAATCTTAGGGAGAGAGAGAATGTAAGTTTTGGTTGTACAATGGTAAAAGTGAACCAAGAATGTTTGTGTGTTGTGCACTCATTTTAGGAAACGAAATCATTATATTTGCACTTAAATTATTGTGTTGTAGTTTTAAGTATGAGAAGGACTTTTTAATACACATTTAATTTATAACTGGGTGTTTCCTTTTATCTTATTTTAGTAAAAATTGGACTTTAGGATTTTCTGGAAATTAATCGTTATACTTTGAAATTAATGTTTATACTACATTAATGACTTTTGTTCTTTTCTTAACAAATTAAAATATTAATTATAGTAATCCTATTATATATGTACATTACATATAGATTCCTATAAATATGTAAATATATATGCACACATATATGAAGTGAATATAACTTCTAATATTTAATAAAATATTAAATTTTTAATTAAATTAAAAAGTCATATTTAAAATAGATTTTTTAAATGAGGTTGTATCCCTTATTGAATATGCAATTTAGTATCTTGGTTTTTTCCTTTGCTATTATGTCATAAAAATTTTTAAATATTGTCATATACTTTCTAAGCATCATTTTAAAATTCTACAGTTTGGGGCCTGGGATTTACCTCAGTGGTTCTGCCGCCTGCTTTGCAAGCAGAAGGTCCCGAGTTCAATTCCCGGTACCAAAAAAAAATAAAAAAATAAAATTCTATAGTTTGTTTAAATGTTCTTTAATGCACCTTTACATTGCCCTAGGTTTTGTTATTTCTCTGTGTTGACCATGTTTCTGCACAGAGTGTGTTTATTACTATACGTAATTGTTTCCTTAGGCAAGATCCCAGGAGTAGAAATACTGGGTCATGGATATGGATATATTTAAGACTCCAGACACATACATTGCCAAATTGCCTTCCAGAAAGATTGTCCTACTTTACTGGGCTACTAACAAATCTTCAAATGTTATAGTTCTGTTTATTGGAAAGTAGGCTTTTGATGATCATTTTTATTGTGAATATTTTTCCAATTTGGTGTTCACATATAAATTTGTTTTTATAATCAAAATAGCAAAACCTTTTGTATTTGTTATGTATGGCAAACAAATACTAATAAATTTTAAAAAAGAAGAAGAAGAAAGGACCAAACTAGTAATATATACTACAATATGGACAAACTTAGAAACTTCATGCTAAGTGAAAGAAGTAAGATGCTGAAGAATATATATAGTATGATGCTGTTTACACAAAATATCAAGACAAATCTAGGGAGAAAAATCTATAGAGTTATATGAAATGTCCAAACAAATCAGTAGAAGTAGAAAGATCAATAGTGGTCTGGGACCAGAGGTGGAAAGGGGTAACTACAAACGGCACGGGAGATCTCTTTAGGGTAATAGAATCATCCTAATGCTAGGCTCTGGTGAGGGTTGTGCAGTTCTATAAATTTGCTGAGAAACATTTGAATTGCAAAATTAAAATGAGTATATTACATATTTTGTACATTATACATCAGTAAAACTGTTTAGTTTTTAAAAGTCAAAATTTCTAGGTAGACTCTCACTCCATTCCCTTTGGTTCTTCTATTATTTCCTTTTTTTTGTTTTTTTTTTTTTGGTACTGGGGATCGAACTCGGGACCTTATCCTTGCGAGGCAGGCAGCAGAATCACTGAGCTAAATCCCTGGCCCATCTTGTATCATTTCTTAGATTAGAAAGTCGTTTCTTTTCCCATATTACAGATATTTTTCTGCTTTCACAAATTTTTTGTTGTTAAAGCCTTAATTTCATGTGGAATTTATTTCATAGGGTATTGGGGGAGATGGCCCTTGTTTTGTTTTGTTTTTTAATCTGAATTGCAACCTAACTGGTGCCACCCTTTTTATCTGGATGATTTGTGCTATTTTAGGATTACACACAGGGTTTATTTCTGGGTTACGTGTTCTGGCCCATTGTTCTGTTTGTCTGCTTTCCAACTTGGTGCTATACAGTTTAAATGATATAATACCTTCCATACTCTTCTGCAAAGTTTTCTTTGTTATTTTTTGCCAGCTTATTCTTTCGGATGAACTTTGGCAATTTTATGTTGAATTTACAAGGTTTTTGGAGAAAAATGTTTATATAAAAATTCGTAATGTTTACCACTGAGTCCATGGCATCATCTGTGCATTTACTCACATCTTATTCCTCACAAAGTTTTCCAGCTTTTTAAAAATTGGCTACATAGGGGCTGGGGATTTAGCTCAGTGGTTTCACCACCTGCTGCGCAAGAGCAAGGACCGGAGTTCGATCCCTGGTACCAAAAAAAAAAAAAATTTGGCCACACATATTTCTCACTGTGGTTATTATTATTTGTTTTATGGTTGTGTTTTGATCTCTTTTCCAGGATATTTCTATTATTGTGATTCTTGGTATTTTGATTTTGTGTCTCTTGAATTCACCCACTTTTAAATTAATTTAATGGTTTCCCATTTGATTCCTATAAACCCATCATCTGAAAAGAAAATATTTTATTACCTTCCTTTTAATTGTTAAATTTTGTTTTCTGTGTTGTGTCTTTTAACATGGTCCAAATTTCCTGGAAATTTTATAAATGGTTTTTAAAAGTTAAAGTAATAGAAAAACATTTAATGACTAGTAGTGATAATAGCATAATGTGACTTTTAAGGAAATGCTGAGTTTTATAGAGATATTTCCTAGAACCTTAAACAATAAGTTTTGACCTGACATGTTTTTTCTACATTGCTGATGTTCGCATTTATTTAGAGCGCACAGTACTTTTAAATTGGCCTTTCATCCAGTTTTGTTCATTTGGTTTAAAGAGCAGGCATAGCCTGGATTAGAGATGATGAGAGGCTTTCAAATTTGAAATTGTCGAGTAGAACTTCATGCTTCTTGTTATGTCTTGAAAACTCTGAATGTTTTTACTTCTTCCCCTTCTCTTCCCATGCCTCCTCCCCCTTCTGTTTTTGAGTCTCTGAGCTTAAGCTAGTAGGTCTTAGCCTGAAGGGGTTTCTGAATACTACACAAAGCCATATGATGCCATTCTCATTATTCCAAGGCAAAATGATTTTTAAAATAGGTAAAATATCATGTATTTTCATAATCTGAATTCATTCTACTCAAAGGATTGCTCTTAATTGAAATAATGACTTTCCTAGTTTGTCTAAAATGCCTCTTTTTCGATTGTTCTTAGATGCTAACATAAAAGGTTGACAATTCATGGTCAATTCCATTTCATTTCCTCTACTTCTTTTTTTAATTTACTGACCCAAGGGAGAAAATAAAAGTGATTGTTTATCAGGTTTTTGGGGGTTTTTGTCTGTTTGCTTGTTTCTTAAAGCTTACAAACAGAGCAGTTATCTGGCAGCTGCCCCAGTGCCTGGCATGGTTCTCGCCTAAGCAAGGCCTGGGAGCCTTCGCTGATCCTGGGTAGGAAGAGGCGAAGGAGCCAGGGAACAAAGCCTAGCAGCCTGGGGCCCCTCCCACAGCCTTCTGAAGTGCTGCCTCCAGTTTCCCTTCCTGTCCCAGATCCGTGTCAGCCAGTTCTCTTGCTGGGGAGCTTCTTGGCAGGGGCGCACTGGCCTGCCCCAGGGTGCCTGGGTCCAGCCCTGGTAGCTGCCCCTCACTCTCTTTCTGACCCCAGAGAGGTTGCCGGTCTCCTCCAAGCCTTTGTCCCCACCTGGGAACAGATCCTCTGTGAAACACTGGTGAGTGCTGGAATTCCTTCTCACAAGTGATAAGGAGCAGGTGGTGGGAACTGCGGGGACAACAGAGCCCTAAAAGGGAGGAGAGCCTGAGGGGTAGGGGTGAGGGAAAGAGAATCCGAGAGGCCATGCTTTGAATGAGGATCTTGTTTTCTTTCTCTTCTCCTTTTTCCATCCGAATTGTGCATGTCTGCTCAAAATAGTACCTCTGAAGGCTGTAGTCCCAGAATGATGGAAGCCTTTGACATTTCCACTGAGTAGTTCATAATGAGAGTGGAAAGGTGCACTGATTTACCCCCTGCCTATGTCCTGAGCCCAGGCCTGCTGCCTACCTGGCCACAAAGGCCACCTCTTCCATGCAGTCTTTCTTCATCATCTGAGCCAGAGGTCAGGGCTGGCTACTTAGAACTCTGACCCTGTTTGTTAGACTCCCTTAGTTAATCAACTCCTGTGGTGTTCACAACAGGCTACTTTGAATTGTACCTCTCTGAACGTATCTCACCTCTGCTCACTTACACACATAGCCCTCACTGCTGCCTACCGCAGTGATGCCTTACAGATACAGCCATTTAGGAAAGACTTGAGAGAGAAGAGAATGAAAGAGAAAAGCCTATGATGCTCCTGTAAGATAGTTGCTGAACTTTAATTTTGGTGTTCATTCGGTGACTGAGGTGGACAAGAGGTAGAGTGCTTGCCTAGCAGGTGTGAGACCCTGGCTTCAGATAAATAAATGTTTGTTCTGCTTTTCTGCAGTTTAGTGTTTAGTAAGTGTTACATCACAGAGCAGTAGTGTGATATTTTGATTATTGGATCACATTCTGCCAAGCTCTGCCACTCTGATCTCAGATAACCCTGAGCTGAAATTTCTGTGTTTGCAAACGGGAGGGTTAAGATACCCGAGGACCTCAAAACTTAGCGTATAGATATTATGGTTTAGATTTAAAATGTCTCTTACAGTCTCATATATGCAGAGGTGGGGCTTTGGGGAGGAATGAATCATGGTGACACTAATCCACTGAAGAGTTCATGGTTGAATGTGCTGTTGGGAGGTGGAGTCTGCTCTGAAGGTGTGGGTCACTGGGGGTGTGACCTGGAAGGGTATATTCTTGTCCCTAGCTCCTCCCTTCACTCGCTCCTTTCTGGCTGCATGAGGTGAGCAGTTTTGCTCTGCCATGCCCTCCCACCTTGATGCCTCTGCCTAGGGGCCAGCCAACCATGGACTGAATTCCCTGCACTGTGAGCCAAATTAAACCTTACCTCCTGTAAGCTGTGGGTGTTAGGTATTGTATCCCAGCAGTGCAAAAACTGAGTAATAAAACCAAAGAATGGAATAAGATGCCTGTTAAAACTGTAGATGTCTAGGCTCCAAGAATCAGTGGGCCCAGGGGAGGGAGCAAGGCTGAGAGCCTGCAGGTTAGTACACTCCTCACCGGTCCTGATGCAATGTCCAGGAAGCATCTGCTGAGAACTGTTGAACAAGACAATCTGTATGGCTCTCCTAGTTCTGTTTTACAAGGACACTGCAAGTCTTACACATCTTAGAGTAAATCTTACTGTAAGTCTAAGACCCATAGACTGAGTGTGTCTCGGTACCGTTAGTCTAAGACATCTTAGACATCTGTTCCAAAGTTACCTGTTCTCAAAGATGCTTGGGTTTTCTTTTATTCTGAGTTCAGTACTATGACAAGTACAGATTAGGAGCTCATGCTGCATGATTTACAGGAAAAGTTGTGCTTTTAAATTCATATTCATTCTCATTCTCTCTGTCTTTCTCTGTCTCTCTGTCTCTGTCTTTTTGTCTCTGTCTGTCTCGGTCTCGGTCTCGGTCTCAGTCTCACTGGGGATCAAACCCAGGGTCTCAGGCACACTAAGCTGGCATTCTACCCCTGAACTGCACCTCTAGCCTAAATTGTGTTAAGGGAGAGAACAGCCCCTAGGACATCCCTGTTTTAGTGGGAATGCCTAAAACCTTTTACTCAGGATCGTTCACCTTTCAAGAGTTTCTCTGCTTATCATGCAAATTCATTTCATTTATAGCATCGTAGGAGTGGACCACAGTTGTCATAATTTCACCACCAATCAGGTGCTTCTGTGACACCTGTCAGGCTCTATGCATAATTGTCTGTTCCTCTATAAACCTGAGCTGTATCTATTTTACTAACATATTTCCTCAAGTTCTAAAAGATGTGTTAAAAATATTAGCATCCCTTGACGTACAATTCTTTTTTATCACCAAAGGGTTTTCTTTCTTTTCTTTTTTTCTTTTTACTAAAAATAAGCCTTATTCTCATAATTAAAGCCAGAAATGGAAAAAGAAACCCTTATTCAAACAAGTCTTTTTCTTCTTTGTCATTTGGTCCTTTCATTCAGTGGCCTTTGATAGAGTAAATGATCCTGGGATGAAAAGAGAAAAGAACACTCACCATGTCACTGCTGAAAAGTTGTGTGTAGAGGGAGATAAGGAGATGGTTGCTACAAGGAATGTATGAGATAATATTCATGTATTTTATAATTCTATGCTACATGATACAAAAGTTAAGTAACTTCATCTCCAACTGAAGAGTAAATATAGGTTGCTTCGGCAAGTATAAACTAGTGAGAGTGGGAGCGAGCACAGAACAACATTCCGCGTACCCTCATTCCCTGTGCTCTGAGCATGGCTCAGTCTGTGCGCTCTTCCCCAAGATCCTGCACTGCAGGTTGTTCCAGCCTGCAGGATGTGGGCCCAGCCTTACTGCAAAGTCCATGGGAAGCCTTGACGGTGGAAGAAATAGTTTCCTTTATTAGATCCCAGGTTAAATTTCCTTCACCCTAGTGGGAAGAAGCAGGCAGATTTTCACTCAGCTTCAGGTTGTATAACATCAACCAGAGGTCTCTGCATTTTAGCCTGGGAAGTATGTTGTCCAGGTTCTGGTCTGGCAGGAATGGTTGTCCTGAAGTGCAGGTGAAGAGACCCCCCCACCCCGTGCTGATCAGATCAATTCTTTCAAACTACTTAAAAAAACAGATTTCAAGGGGCCGGGGATTTAGCTCAGTGGTTCCGGCACCTGCCTCTCAAGCACAAGGTCCCAAGTTTGATCCCCAGTACCAAAAAAAAAAAAAGATTTCAAGTGCTGTATACAGCTTTGCACTCCATGGAAGGGTCCTGAAAGTGGCAGCATCAGAAGGCACAAAGGGAAGCAAAGGCAAAAGTGTTGAAGGCATTGGAGCAATGAAGCCATCACTATGGCCAAAGAGGAAGTGACCAGTTGGTCAGATCTTGAATCTGTTAACTCCTTCTGCTAACTATCTAAATCACCTTCCATCAAATGGCTGTAGCAGGTTTTTAAAAATAAATAAGTTAAATCCTCATCGATAAACCTGTAGGGCACCTCAGACGGAATTGGACCATGGCTGTTAATTTAGGGACAGTAATTTGAGAGGGGGTGTCTCCACCACACATGTATGTGCAGTTGCTCTTCCTTCTGCCCAACACATTTCACAAGGCCACCTAAGTTAATTAGGAATTTTGTGCTCTAACCAAGTGACAAATTGAATTTTGGTCCCGTTCCCTCTTACTGTGCATGATATCATGTGCCCCCTGGTCATTTTGTGGCCCACTTCTGCAGTCTATTGAGTGATTTGTTTGTGTAGTCATTTAGAATGAAAGTCACAAGAGTGTTTTTAGAAAGGTTATAAAGGCCTCTAAAATCTCTTAAGTGTTGCCAGGAAGTCTTTTTTTGTTGATATTTGCAAAAAGGGCATGAGAGTCGTTTCATATTTAAAGTCTGCTCTGTAGTGTGGAGCTTTAAGTCTACTCACATCTCCTTTCCTTCTTTCTCCCAAACCAAAACACAAACACATGCACAAATTGAAAGCATATAATGAGCTACGCATGGTCACACACACCTGTAGTCCCAACTGTTCAGAAAGTTGAGACCAGAGGATTGCATGTTCAAGGCCAGGCTGGGCACCTTAGCAAGACCCATCTGAAGAGGAAAAACAGCATATGGCAGAAACCCATGGCCTTCTTATTGGTGTAACTGTGCTAATGAACTGCTCACTTGGTCCCTTTAGCCAGTGTATTTTAGAAGTTTAAAGTTAACTGAGGAAGATGTAAGGACATAGGCAGTGAGACTTAGCATCTGACATATCCAATCATTCATTCGATTTGAAATATTAGATGGATGGATGGATAGATAGGTAGTGTTAGGGATTATATCACTCTCAAAAATACTGTCATGGGGCTGGGGATTTAGCTCAGTGGTTCCGCTGCCTGCCTCGAAACCTCAAGGTCCTGAGTTCAGTTCTGGTACAATAAAAAAAGAAATACTGTTGTAGTTTTATTGTCCAGACACCCTTTTTAAAATTTCATTTCCCTGACTGGGAATTACTGATAAATATCCACAAAGTTTCTTGAGTAGAGGTGAAAAATATTGATGCACCAAGTGGATCAAACTTGAACCTGCTAATGGAACAAGTGAAGAACATTCACTAATTGGATAAAGTCGTTCTGGGGGGAAGGGTCCTACATGTTGAGTCCAATGTGTTATGTATGTAGACGAGTGTTCTAAGCCCTTGAGATACACCCCAGTGCCTGGATGAAGTTTGAATGTATGTTATACTCCCTCTTTTGCTTAATACTATTCAAGATAAACAGACAAGAAAACCAAGCAGAAAGAGTAAATTTTTTGACAAAGATTAGAAAGTAAGGCTGATAGGATTTGAATTCAGATAACAAAGCTCTAAGCTTCACCTCCCTGTGCACCACATGTCTCTAAAGTATGCACAGACAAGCAAGGGAAACAATGAACAGAGTTAAAACCATCTCACAGACTGGGAGAGAAATATTTGCAAGCCATTCACTGAGGATGGGCCGGGGATTTAGCTCAGTGGTTTCGCTGCCTGCTGCGCAAGCACAATGACCAAAACAAAAAGAACTCCTGCACTGTTGCAGCTGCCTTGACGTCCTGTATCTATTCAAAATGTTTACCTTGCAAATCATTTTGACACTGGGGCAGAGCCAGGGGTCACATGGTGCCAGATCCAGTGAATAAAGTGGATGAGGATGCGCTGTAGTGTTTTTATGAGCCTGTTTTTCTGTTGGATGACACTTGCCAACAGCATTCACCGTACTTTTAATCCCACTTTTTTTTTTGGTACTGGGGATCGAACTCAGGACCTTGCACTTGCAGGGGAGGTGGCGGCACCACTGAGCTAAATCCCCGGCCCTGAATCCCACTTTTAATCACACCTCCTGAAAATCTCACTCCCAGAACTACTTCAGAAAGTGGCAAGAGCAGTGGAATAAGCATATGTGAAGTATTTTGAGGGAAATTAATGATGTGTTTTACTGTAATAAATTTTTAAATATTTAAACATTCACCATATATTTTGATCACACTTCACAAGTAGAGAAATAAATTGTTGAAATAAATTGCACCAATAAAGAAATGATTAAAGATGTAGTAAAAGAGGAAAGCAATAAGTATTACATTGTAAAAAACTTTTGTAATTTTGAATTGAACTTCATACTAATGAGAAAGAGAATGGTTTGGGTGCTTGGGATTGGAGCTAAGGCCTCGACCGTATACACACAAACCCCCTACTGACCCACATGCATGGCCCACAAGAAAGTCTTTATTTTAGGCACTACTCAGCATAGAACAGCTAACATGACTGAATATTCTTCATTCCCTTTCTGAAACAGTCATTTAATATTATGAATTGGCCCAGCTGTGCACAGGAGTGCACGTCTGATGTCACAGACCTGTCACTTCAGGACCAGGGTCAACAGAGTGTGATGACACGAGACGGCAATGTTGCGGTTGCAGTACATGCTCCCTGGAATACCTGATTTAGCTGGGAGCCCCTGTAAAAGCTGACTTGATACAAAGCCTCAAACATAGCCTTAGAAATATAGACCTAAGAAAATGATCCAAAGGAAAAAGAAGGCCATTGGAGAATTGGGCCCTTGAGTCTGGCTCTGGGGACGCTCTTGGGCAGTGAGCCCTGGGCACAACCACAGGCAACCACAACAGCTCTGTAGGCTGGTGTTGAAAACCACCAAGAGGAGACGTAAGCAGAGTTCAGATATCAGAGGTCACTTCCGATCTCCAGGCCCCTGCCTATTGCCTTCATTCAGTGTTTCTTCCCCCCACTGAAATGTATTTGCTGTTCTCATCATCTTGTTTGGATCACTTATGTCTCCATTTGCATGACAGTGAGGGCAGCTGGAGGAGGCATGGGCGTTAATTAACGTGCAGGACACCTCTTTTGTGCTCCTCCTGGGCCTGTCCCTCTACCCCCACCTTAGCTTCCTGTTGGTCCAGGAAATCTGGGCATATTATTATACGGGCAAATGTGGAAGCAGATACATATACAAGGGAAGTCATTTCTCATGTCAGCTGTTTATATGTAGGACTGGAAATTATACAGAGCTATGGAACCCTAAAATTGAAGGAATACCTTTCAGAGAATGCTTCTAGAGACTTCCTTTTTATCCTCCTGCAGTTATCTATTCTAAGAACAGATTGTTGTCATATACTGAACTATGGCCTGTTTTTCTAAAATAAGATTCTATCAAAATGATCTGACTTAGAAGAATGAAGTGTTTGTGACTACATCAGCTTCCAAGGCACTCACAATGGCTTTAGGAAAGTACAGAGGCTTCCCATGGGCAGCAAGTCAGGTTGGATTCACATCATTAGCTCCAATGAACCAGCTTTGTAAAACTGTACTTTCTTTTAGGGGAAAAACGGCAAATTCCAATTTACAAAAAAAGTCAAAAGAGCCAGGCATAGCCATGCATGCCTGTAGTCCCAGCTACTCAGGAGGCTGAGGATCATTTGAACCCAGAACTTTGAGGTCAGCCTGGGCAACATAGTAAGACCCTGTCTCCAAAATTGGATGGATGGATGGATGGATGGATGGATAGATAGATAGGCAAAATATTTTTAAAATAATTTTCCAGTGTATGTCCTGAAGTTAAAGGCAAAGGCAAATCTTCTAAAATCTTTTGCATCTGTTATTGCTTTATGTGAAATTACAAAAACAGTAAACTTTGATTAATGTAAAATCCTACATTAGTAAACACTAGGTATCAAATGCTGTCTTAGAGAAGAAGAAAACTGACGTATTATACAGAAAATTTTTATCAAAGTGAGGGAAAATTGAGTTAACCCCAAGTTTAACTGAAGAACTCCCCCTGGTCCATTCTGGGTTACTTCAGGCTTTGCCATGAGCTCATTAATGTGTGTGGTAAGCATTTAGGAGATGGAATTAGCCTTCTGGACTCCAGAGAAAAGTGTGCTGCTTCTTCAGATTTGTACTCATAGCACCAGCAGGTATTGCCTTGACCCCAGGTTCGTCAGAGGAAAAAGGACTACAGCATTCTGTGCAGTTTAGAGTCATCTGAAGATGCTCAGTGGTGTGTGTACAAATGGAAGCCACTCCTTGGCAACCAAGAGCACAAAGAGACCCATCTTTCACCATGTGGAATGATCCTGTCCAGGGGACTTTCTGTACCGTTCAGTGTAGGTGCCACCAGCCACATGTGACAGTAGGTCGCTTGAAATGTGGTCTTTTGTGTTAGGTTAAAAGAATTTTGACTTAAGCCAAAACTTGAAGTCAGAACTTGAAGATGCCACCCCACAGGGAAAATGGTGACACTTTCCTCCTAATGTGAAGGAGAGGACCAAAACCGTAGCCTGCGTTTGGGGCAGGATTTATGGCCTTGACAGTGGCATCTTCAGAAGTTGGTTCTCAAAACTTGCACACTGTTGCTCTTTAAGAATTCATGTAACAGGTAGAAAAGAGACCTCGAACGAGTGGGAGACAGTAAGGCTGGCTGTAGTTTTCAATGGCAGCAGAGTATTTCAGTAAAAGAAAATCCAACTGATGAAACCAAGGTCCAAATCATGTCTAAAAACCTCTTAGGTATTGACGGAAATACAGACTACAGGCTTGCCTTCCTCCTGGTCTGCAGATGGTCACTATGCCTCAGAAGGTCGCTATAGACTCCACAGGATGCAGGGGATTTTGCTGGAAGTCCGCAGCCACTTTGCACACGTGCACATAGCGTTCATCAGGAGGAACTGCTAGGTGACTCATGAATGTGAGTGCCTGGCCAGTGGGCCTACATTTAAACTAAGGTAGTCTCTGTAATAGGTCTCATCCTCTGTCAAATGACTTTTTTGCTTTGTAGATATTCAATACATGCTACCTTGCAATAAGAATGAAAATCTAATGCAGTTTAAAAATTGCTTTAATCAGTGTTATTTGTGTCTTCTAATTATTAGCTCTCTATTTACCCTAATGATTCTGCTTTATGTAGGTTCATGTCAAAATCAGTCAGGCAACACTTTCTAGGTGATGTTTGTCAATTTATATTCATCAATAAGAGCAACTATATTAGTAGTTGTTATACTAATAAAGCTACACATTAAGTTGTTGTGGTTAAAATCCACTTTTCATTAAATAGGGAGTTAGATTTTTTTTATCAGAAAAGCTCACAATTAAGTTTGAAAACAAAAATTAATAACTCCAAATTTGTTTGAAGTGATGGGTTTGCTCATTTTTTACTTAGAGAATTCCACTAGCGTGGACTTTGCTGGACTAAATTCTCTTAGTTCATCGTAATACCATTTTATCAGCTCAGAGAACATGGACAACACGTTGCTGAGGTTACTTCTCTTTCGTAACGGGTGGATTCCTTTTCACCCGGGGCACTGTTTCTGGCTGCCGTCTGCTGTGGGCTGGTCTCACGTGGTCGATGATGCCAGTGCTGATCACGTCCTCCCATGAGATGTGCTGTTTGCGAGGTTTGCCCTCCTCCCTCACTGCTGCGGGAACCGACTTCCGGTGAACGGAGTGTGTGACTGAGTCCGACAGCCCGCAGTGGGGACTGCAGTGCTGCGTGGCCCTGTCCCTCGCAACCCCGCAGTGTCGCCCTGTGGGCCCTTCTTTCCACGGCCCCCTCCTCCTCAGAGAGAAAGGAGGCCCTGACGCAGCCCCCTCTTGCCCGGGAACAGACCCC
The DNA here is from genome assembly GCF_053883595.1 of Heterocephalus glaber. NCBI lineage: Eukaryota > Metazoa > Chordata > Mammalia > Rodentia > Bathyergidae > Heterocephalus > Heterocephalus glaber. The sequence continues at coordinate 5,098,651 of NW_028258329.1, read as the reverse complement.
GGTTTTATTAATGGGATCACACTCTGCTTGCTGTTACTTAGGGTCATGGGGCTCACAGCCATAGAAAGAACGTGGAACACAACTCAGCTGGGCTGCCAAAGACTCCTCGAGGGCAGGGCCTTTGGGGGAACAGGAGGAAGAGGTGCAAGAGAAGAAAACTACCTTTCTCTGCTCCTTTATTTTCTTTAATTTAGGTTTTTGAGTCTGCTGGGTAAGAGCTATGTGCAGTGCTGTACTTGTTCTCAGCACAGTGTAAATCAGTGGTCTGCAGTTCCACTCACAGCAAAACGACTTCTAGATTTGTCTGGGGAGAAATCCCAATTTGCCTTGATTCATAAGGGGACAGGATATATCCTAAGCAGTCTCCAAGGCCACAAAGACCCATGCCTTGTCCAAGCAAGTGACACCTGCTCATACCAGAGCTCAAAGAAAACAAGAACATGTGCTTGAAATCTAACAGATGAGAATATTGAGACAGGAAACTGAAAACAGAACACCAAACATCACCAAAATTGCTCCATCGCAAGTGAACAGTTCTTCATGGGTTTTTTTTTAACATTTCCAATTTGATTAAAGAAAGAAGCCCACTCATTGTAAGCCACAGACTGCTCTTGCAGAGTGGTAAGGCCGCCAAGCTTGGACTTGGGAGCAGGGACCACTGGAGGGTCTTTCTGCCAGACATGCTGAGTGAAGACATGGCCCTTGGTGGCTGGATCCTTTGGTGCTGTGGCTTCTCCAGAGGGAACACGCAGCTTTAGTGCAGGGCTGGGATGCAGACTAGAGATTCTTGCACAGGGCCTGGTGCAAGAGTGCTCTTGATACACCAGAACTTTCAGTGATAACAACACCCGCCGTGGCACGCGTGCCATAGGTTAGCCACCACTGTTCTTGAGCTTTCTTTTTTTTCACTTTAGGACTCTCACTAGAACTTGTACTACCACTGAGGACCATAGAACCCCTTTTTTTCTTCCAGACAAATAGTTTCAAATAGTTCTCTAGATCACAAATCTCAAAGAGGTTAAGTACCCTCAGGCTGTGGGCTTGCTGGGAATGAGGTATCTGGGGGGAGCCAGTCTATTGCAAATTGCCAGCTTTCTCCAGCACCTGAAATATGTTTTTATTATATTATCCTTGAATTGTGTTTTTTTTGTTTTTGATTTGCTGTTCTAGTCTGTGCTTTCATCTTTGTTTTATATTTTTAAGTTTGAATTTGAGCTCAAGAATTTTCATAATCATCTGTGATTGAAATTCAGCAAGACTTAAATCGAGGGAAAATAAAGAATCAAAGGGGTTGCTGCATAATCTAAGAGAGCACAATTAAATCCATATTTATGCTCACGGATTCAATACCTCTTTACCCTTAGTGCATTCTAGAGTTTCTAAGAGAAATAACAAGCAGGGCTAACTGTGTTTCACATGGGAAACTCAGTGTCATCACCGAGTCCTCCAGCTGACAGGCTCCTGGGCCCTCCTGTGGGCACTGTCGTGTTCTTCCCTGCCCGCACAGATTCTACTCCCACAGCCAACCCAGGCACCAACTTGGCTTTCCTGCTGACAGCTGTGTTCTCTGTGTTCAGACCTGCTGTCCTTCAAAATACTCTAGAAAATATAGAAGCGCTCATCAGAAGTGGTATTCAAAGAGCTCCCTGAGTGTTCATTAATAACTTTTTGTTTACTTTCCTCGTCTCCTGGAGCAAGAATTTGATTTTAATGATTTTCCAGTCTGTGTAGCTAGTGGTTCAGTTATCTGCTACTGTATAAGAAACCTTGTGGGTTGTTACCCTCTTAGTTCCGAGTGGGCAGTTCTCACTGCGAGTGATGCGGTCGTCATACACCTGCTCAGCCAGTGTGTCTACGATCACTTCTTCCTGTGCTTTTTGGTGCTTCAGGTGGCTGGGCCAGCTCATGGCCATCTCCCAAGTGACCACAGATTTCCTCTCGGGAAGGCCCCCGGGACATTTGGACTTCTTCCACAGCAGTCCTTCCAGAAGACTGGGGATGAAACTGCAAAGCACCTTATCAGATCTCAGAGGTCCAACGCCTTCACTTCTGCTGCATCCTAGGGAAAGGACGAATAGAGGCAGGTTTAGCCCATGGGAGCTCAAAGGAATGGGGAGCCCCCCTGGGGAGAGAGGTGTCATTTTGGACATTAGCAACCAGAGCCAGGAAAACCAATATGCGTGTTCACATTCTATAATGTTTTGAACATTCATTGAAATGTTCTAGCTTTAGCATTACTTTATTCTCACAGTTTTTAAGTTCTCTTTTTTTGCTCCCATTTCCTGTTCTACATACTTTTTTTGGGAAACATCCCAAAAGTTGGGTAAATGAGCCTTGAGCGCTGACAGAAGCTTCTGTTCAGCTCTAAATGAATGTCCAACGTCCTCGATAGAGATAGAGGAGTCTCTTTCCTTTCCGTGGTTTGGAAAAAACCCAGCAGAGTATTCAGAGCTTGCCTCTGAGAAGTGCCAGCTCCCTGCTGCGGAGCCCGCCGAGAAAGTTCTGGGGGAGGGAAGCCTTCGGGGCTCTGGGGTTGGCTACAATTCCCTGGGCACTGTGGGACCTTTATCACACATGTGTGGACTCAGTTTCCTTTCTTTGTCTGAATATGCGTCAATAAACGTGTTAGCTTTATTAATTCCCACTGTCCTTTTTATCCTTTTCTTTGGATTTGCCTTCCATTTAAAATGACTCACTCTAGTCTTCAAGCAGGTGTAAGAACTCAGCTTCTTCTCCCCAGCAGGCTGTTGGGAGCACTGGGTGTTGGGCGGAGGCAGAACCAGTGGGCCCTGCTAACCTCCCTGCAAGGGACAGTTCTTCAGACAGGAATTGATAAGGGCATGTTATGTAAAATCTAAAGGGCAGGGCTTTCCATTTTAGGTCAGCACTGGGCCGCAAGCTAAAAAGGCTAATCAACAGAAGCATTTTCTGTGTTCATTCCAGAGACGTTCCCAGGGGCACAATAAATCTAGCCTGCCTGTTTACAAGAACATTGCTATTTAACAAGCCAGTCTCCAAGCTTAAGAGTTTTTGGTTTCATCAAATCCTACCCAACCTGCTACATTCATAAAATTCATTATTGTCTACTCATGTTGCTCTCTTAACTTAAAAATAAATTTTAAAACACAATGTAAACTTAAAAATAATTTTTACATCCAAGAGTAATTTTATTTGTATTACAGAAATATTGAAAAGTTTTATAGCTTTCTCCCTTTTTAACCTTTCACTTGTGTGAAATTGTCATTCCTGTCTCTGATCTGCCCACTAATACTCCCAGTTAATTTCATTTATCTATTCATTCATTCATTCACTCATTCATTCATTCATTCAGTGTTACCTTAAGCACCTGCTTTGGGTGATGCGAATATTTTTAAAAGGTGATAAGACATCACCCTGCCTTCACAATGCAAGAGTCCAGGGAGAAGGGATGCGGGTCAGCAGGTAGTGATAGTGAGGTGAGCTTCATAGTGACATGGGATTTGTAAGACGCCTATTTGATTTGGCTTCTAGGGGATCATTAGGCCCCTGGAGGACCTGTTATCAGTTGGATTGAACCCAATTACAGTGTGAACAATGAACTGCAGATAAAACTGCATCTTCTCAAACCTTGACCTTGGAGCAGAACCTCAGATTGTGGGAATAATGGAGTAAATTCTTAGTGGGCCAGGGATGGCTGAGACATATGTTTGATGGATTTTAATAAGCACTGCCATATCCATCGGAATGTTGCATCTCAGAGACACTCCCACAGAATCCGCAGGTGTTTTCCCAGGCCCTCCCTCCAGCCTTGCCATTGTGGTGGGTAAAATACACAGTATCTCCCTGAATTAAGGGTATCAGCCCTTCGTATCTGTATTGCAAATCATTTTCCTGTTTGTTGTTGGAGCTCGAGTCTTGCATTCCCCTGTAGAAGGAAACTGTCCCCTTTGAGATTGTTCACACATTTGCTGTTCACTTATGCTTTGTCTTATGTCTTTGTTTTTACATTTGGAAATTTTGATCCATCTGAAATGAGTTTTGGTGTAGGGAATGAGACAGGAATCTGGCTTTACTTATTTCTCCCACATCGCCACCTAATTGCATTACACACGTTTTATTGAGTAATCTCTTACTGAAAGGCTGCCTTTACCGTGATATATCTTTATGGCATATATAGCTTGATAGTAAATTAAATGCTCTTACATATTTTTAATTCTTTATTATGATCCATTGATCTCTTTTGATTTCTCCTTTGATCTCCACATTGGTTTTTTTGTTTTGTTTTGTTTTTTGGGGGGTTTTTTGTACTGTGAATCAAACTCAGGACCTTTCGCTTGCCAGCCAGTCACAGTGCCACTGAGCTAAATCCCCGGCCCCAGCTCCACATTGTTTTAGTGCTCACATTTCATAATGTGAAGCTTAAGACTTTGCTACCAGTATTAAGATCTTTCTCATTGGTTCTGACCCCAGAACCAATCTTTCAAAGGAAGCTTGAAAAAACCCCTCAGATATGGGCTATTTTGCTAAGAGGGCTCATTTTCTCAACACATATCAGGAATCTAGTGGACAGCAGTGCCAGTCATAATCTAGCTACTTCCTTCTTTTGATTTATTTTTTCCATTTCTTCCCTTCCATAAATGTTTATTCCATAGTGTCAGAGGCTAGACACCGCTTGCTTGGGGACTGGGAGAAGAGTGCCATTCCCTGGTTCATTTATGTGGCAGTGAGCTCAGCCGTGGCCTGTGTGACCTCTCAGAGCAGCACACACGCACATGGACCAGAACTAGAGCTCACCTTCAGGATTCATACAAAGCCGCAAGGCCAAAACCAGGAAAGAAGCCTCCTCAGCTCCAGTTACTGCATTTTATCCTAAGCCTTTGCCCAGCTACTCCACAGAAGTAGCCATCTCCTAACTTACCAGTTCTTTTTAATGCCTGGAAAATTACAAAAAGGGAATTAGAAGCTATTGCCTGAACCCTCTGTTAATTCTTTTTAAAACAAATTTCTTTTTACATACTGAAACAATTTTCAAGGGAATACACACCCAAGAATGTGGAAAGATAATGGAGAAGTATCTAAAAAAAAACAAACACAAAAATCCTCCTACGTATTTCAAGAGGAAGAAATTCTTTTCCCTTGACGGGAGCCTACGTAGGCTGAGTTGGACCCAGCAACTTTTACTATGTAAAAGTAAGACAGGAGATGGTCCCCCAAGCCTGCCTTCTAGGTTGGGGCAACCTCTGGAGAAGGCCAGTGGAGCACCTTCTACTAATCCTCATAGTTCAGTCTCCAACGAGAAGATCTTGTTATTTTTATTAAATATACCTTACCCATTCAGTTAATTTCTTGTGAAAGGCCAAGTCTGTTTTCCAATGGATCAAAAGCACTGGAATATTTTCGAAACATTCCAGAGTATTATTTTCTGATGTGACATTTGACTTATATAAAAGCAGTCTGTTTTTGTCCCAGCATAAAGATACACGAAGTACAGCTTTTGTAATATAGTAAATAAGATCCCACACAAATTCCACATGACACGCTGTGTGGGGAGCTCACATAATAAAATGAAGAATGCTGCCCGTTTGTTTTCCTATCATTATAGCGTTTTCATTTCACCCTGCATCTGTCAGAGCCATGTTCAAATACAGAAAGAATGTATTGAAACACATTGATTAAAACCGGGCACTTTTTCTTCCTCAACAAAACACAACCATTCCTACACTCAACTTTTATATTTCAGAGGGCATGAAGGCAAGTTCTAAATATAGTCAGTGACTTAAGCTAACGCTAAATTTGTGAGAAAAAATGTGTTGAAATTTAGGTGGGTGTTGCCCAAAGGAGCAGGAATGTGGGGGGCAGGACCAGGTGACACAGGGATAAAGTCATGCCAGACGTAAACGCATGTTTCTAAAGCAGATTTAACAGAGAATTAATATGCTGCTGTTTTTGAAAAGGAGAAGGTGTCAGATCACTAAAAGGAGAAGAAAAAACACGGAAAGCTGCATTTACATCCCAGTTTATATGAGCTCTGTGTTTCCTTCCTCCAAGTGCCCATGTTGAAAGCATGCCTTGGAGATTGTTAATTGCAGGTTTATTTTTGTCTCTTTAGCAATCAAGGACAGAAAGCTTCTCCTAAGTAACGTGTGTTCTCCACCTGTCCCCGCCCAGTATCTGTACAGCAGCCCCCAGTTCAAATTGCTTTGAATAAGACTGGGTACACGTTTCTGTTAACACTCAACTTCTGTTTCTTTAGCTTTTCTGCTTATCTCTCTTTCACTTTTCTGAAGTCACTCCTCTTTGTATATCATTGTTTCTCCGTCCAGCTATTAAGCCTCTTGAGGGTATTTGTCAGTTGTTTGGTATCTGTCACGGTGTTCAGCCCAGAGCTTGCTCGCAGAGCATGGACATCTCTGCTGACCCTCCTTGCTACCAGAGCTCCTCAGTACATTAGTTTTTCTCTGAAAAAGCTTAAAAGCTTTCCAGTGTTTTGCATATTTATGTACATTACCTCATTCTTTTACTTGAAAAATCCTTGCTAAAATTATTTTCATGAATAAAAATGTACTTCTGAGTGTGATCATAATCAAAGCATCCCCCAAGGTCTTAGAGAGATGGCAACTTTCTTTCCAGGTAAAAGTCATACTGAAGTTAAAAAAAAAACAGCTCTTTATTTGGGGAAGACCATATTTTGATGCTGCGGTGAATCTGGCAGGATAAAATTTTCAACAGGGTAGAGTAGAATAAACTGTGGCATTGACACTAACATTTGTGAGAATTGCCTGCTGCATTGCATCGTTCTTCAGCTTTAAATAATGCTCTTTGTTAATATCTTTGTGGCCCTTGCCATTGTAACTGCTGAAAGTGTAATTCTTATCCTACTAGAGGGATGGGTGTTGATCTCTGCAGCTAAAACCAAGAAAAACAGCCACCTAATCTTGTCCTTGAATAGCTTCCTGGTCTTGTTACAGATTGCTTATCCTTTTTAAATTCACTTGTAGATTTCCAACAGCAAGCAAATTGTGAAGATTTTTGGCTCACAGGAGCATTGCTGACTTCCTGAGCCTTCAAATTACAGAGTTGGAAGGGCCCACTTGGTGTCTCACTCCTGGAGAAGGAGGGAAAGCAATCAAATCTTCTGAATTTACCTTCATGTTTTGCTTTTATTGTATAAACTTTGTTTTAATTGTAGAAAAGAAGCAATACAACATTTTTTTGTTTTTAAAGCAAAAAAAAAAAAAAAAATACGTACTGCTTGGTACCAAATAGGGCCAAGTAAAAAGCGTGCCAAGTAGAAAGGGTCTGTAGAAGAGAAAATACAGACATAGCTAACTGATAGGGAAAGTGTGGATAATGATAACATAGGCAGGGACTCGATCCTAATGGCATAAAAAAGATCTTGCAGTCCTCAGAGGTCTGTTCCCAGGCTCCTTCCTGCCTTCACTCCTCAACCTCTGGATGAAGTCCATTGGAACTGAACCTGGGCCAGAGGCCTGCAGGTATCTGGAGCTGAAAAGAGTGAGAGCTATAGGTCCTGACAGTAGGAAACCTGTCTAGTTCTCCATAATACATGCCTGGTGGGCCAGGAAGCTCGGTAAGGTGAATGAGGTAGGTGCACAGACCCTAACCTCAAGGAGATGACACTCGGAAGAAGCCTCGGGTGAACGGAGTCCAAAGGAGAACAGAATGGTACATCAGAACTAGGGCACGCCTTCGTAATCATAAAGGCTAAGAATCTTCCAGCCGTTGTCCATTCAAGATGCATAAAATTAATATCAGATCTGGCTAGTACCTGAGTCCTCAACTTCAGGAAAGTTTAAAAGAACTTTGCTTCCCAGAGAGAAATGGACAGTTTATGTGCCACAGCTACAGCTAGAAAGAAAACAGTTCACAGGGTGTTTTGAGAGACTATGAGTTTTTATTATCACCATGAGGGGCCAGGAGCCAGGCGAGTTCAGCAAACTTGTTGTCAGCGCTCCGGGGGACGGGATGTGGGTAAGGCCCATTGAGGTCCAGAGATTAACTTCACCCTGTGTTCTCCCACCACCCACCGAAGAGCAGCCTTGTCGCCCCACCTTGGGCGTTATCCTGGGAGTACATGTTCTCTTTCCCCTGCCTCCAGCACCCTTCTAACGCAGGCATAGGTTGCAAAGTGCAGTGCTGTCTGGGGTCAGTCAGTCAGGAACGTAACTGGGTGCGTCTGCCTGGGGGAGCCTGCGGCGGCGATGGGCCCGCGGCACTGCAGAGAGAGCTTGTGTCCAGCCGCTCCCCGGTCCCACATTTAAGTGTGAGATGTTTGAGAGGGGCTGTTTGGGCCCAAAGCACGCATCTACCAGCTGCATCTGATAACTGGTTGTGGATTGAAGATTCTGCTTCTTAGCCCTGAGTCCTGAGCTTTGCCGAAATCTCGTAAACACCTCCAGGCTATGTCTTATCATTTCTGAAGCTCAGGTCTGGTGGCTTCACTGTCCTGTGATAAGAACCCATTGCCTACCCAGGAAAGAGGGACCCAGCCTAGACTCCAGCCTCGCACACAGACTCTTTCTAGTTTGGCCCCAACTCTGCCTCAGGCTCCTCTCCTGTCCTTCCCCTTCCATTCTTTTTTTGGGGGGTACCGGGGATCGAACTCGGGTCCTTGTGCTTGCGCAGAGGCAGCAAAACCACGGAAGCTAAATTCCCGGCCCCTCCCCTTCCATTCTTAAGGTCTCCCCTACTGAAGATCTCCCCACACCTCCTCATGCTTCCCACAGCATTCTTGTCCAGAAGCTTGTAGAAATGAGCTTCCCTAACCTAACACTCACCCACCCCCAGCCCACCCCTGCACACCTAATACCTAGAATGAGCCCCTTTGGCGACTCTTACTTTAAATAACCAGGCACAGTAGTTACTTAGCTCCTCCTTGGCGATCCCACCCAACTTTGTATCCTGAACATCCTACATCTTAATGACTGCCTCCCTTACTAGATGTAGAAATTCTAAAGAATGAGTTAGAATCAAGTTTTCTTCTCTTTATCTTTATTCCAAACACAGATTAACTTGTGATCTTTCTGGATCTGACTTCTTTTCTGCAAAATGAAGGTGTTGGATAAGAACTTAATGGTTCTTAACTGGAAGTTAAGTTACTATTAAAATCACTCCCAGTTCAACAGATGGTGCTGAGATGATTTTAAATCCACATGCAAAGGAATGAAGTTGGATCCCTACCTCACACCATACACAAAAATTAACTCAAAATGGATCATAAACCCAAATGTAAGTGCTAATGCTATAAAACTTAGAAGAAAACAAGAGCAAATCTTCATGACCTTGGACTAAGGAATGATTTGATATGATAGCAAAAATGTAAGTGACAAAAAAAATAGATAATTGGATTTCACCAACATTATAAACTTTGTGCTTCAAAGGATACCATCAATCAAGTGAAAAGACAGCCCACCATATGGGAGAAGATATTTGCAAGTCATATATCTTATAGTATCTAGAATATGTATGATGAACTCTTACTAGTCAATAATATGAAGACAGCCCAGTTAAAGCATGGCAAAGGATTTAAATAGACATTTTTCCAAAGAAAAGATACAAATGATAATAGGATCATAGAAAGATGCTCAGTATCATTAGTCACCAGGGAACTACAAATAAAAATTTAGTGATTTACCACTTCACATCCACTGGGATGGCTATAATAAAAAGTAGAACAATAAAGTGTTGGGCAGATTCTGAAGTTGTGGCAGGTACATTGTCCAGCTCCTCCGGGAGGCAAAGTTCTTCTAAACCATAGGTACACTGTAAAGTCGGTATAAATAAAACCTAAAACTTAAGGGTGAAAATTGAAAAATCATGTTGCTTATGAAAACATTTGAGTTTTTATTGGCCAACCCATTTTGTCATTGTGTAAACTCTGCCAGGGTGTCTTATCCTTGAAGATATCTATCTCTTCTGTATTTCATGCTGTTTTCCCAGGCACAACCAGAAACTTTCAAATAATTCCTATGGAGATTAGGTGGACTTTTGGAGGAAAATGTTCAAATGGGAAGGGGAACGAGGGAGGGGGAGGGGAAAGAAAAGAAAGGACAAGAAAAAAAGAGAATAGAAGGAAAAAAAATGGAAACAAAGCTTTTGAATAAGGGTTGAAGGGAAGGGGAAGGGAAGGAATGGGAAAAAAAGAAGCAGCAAGATATATCATGTACAGGTACAAATTCCCTATGATGAATGTTTTCAGTATATCTAAAATGTGCCAATAAATTTTTTTTTAATTTAAAAAAGATATTAGGTGGACTTTATTTGTGTATATTTATTTCCACCTGAATTTAGAATTGGAGTATTAACACAGGGGCGCTAGGCAAAAACAAGACAAATAAAGGCATGAATTCTGGTAGTTTAAAGATTTTTTAAAATCCACTTTGTTAACAGAACTCTTCCTAATATTTATTTTATTTTATTTTATTTTTGGTACTGGGGATTGAACTCGGGTCCTTGCGCTTGCGCAGCAGGCGGCGAAACCACTGAGCTAAATCCCCAGCCCCAGAACTCTCCCTAATAATAGTGCTGTTGGAAGTGAAGCAACATTCAGTAACAGCCACTGACGGAAAATACTGCACATTGTTTGATTTGTAGCTCTAAGAGTAGACAAAGCCTATCCATCATTTTAATTCCTTCCCATCAGAATTTTCTGCTGGAGTGGGTGTTTAGAAAGTGCCTTTAAATGATCACGTATCATGCTGTGGTCCGGTATGTGGTGGCTACAACATTTTAAAATTTTTTGAGGCTTTTTTGCCTCATATTCCTTGTCTATGAAATGAGCAAAATTTTTTCCTCTAATATTAACATATGTTTTTATTATGTTGGATTTTTAGTTGATACATATTTTATAATAATAAATAAAATATATAGTATAGTATTATAACCACATTAAGCAAAGTGGACAAGTTGACATACTCTTCCAGAAGGACCATTTTACACATATCTTAATGACTCATGGGAGTGTGTTGAATTGAGCTATCTTAAGTGCAAAACACATAAAATTAAAAATTACATTTGGGTGTAAATAATGCCGTTGGAGCAGTGTTCGTTAGCCATCTCTCGTGAGTGCAGTGGAGGCTGTAATCCTGCAAATAACCTCAGCTGCTAGATAGTTCTGCTCTGCTTTGTCAGTGAGGAAACACAATTTAACTCCATGTCCACTAGGATCCAGACCCCCTATCCTGTTAGAATGTGACACACCACAGCAGTTCAAAGACGCTGGTTTCTAGTCTTGCCTTTTCCACGGTAACCTTCCCTATGGTTCTTCCTTCCCTCTTAGTAAAATAAGGGATTTCTCTCTTTCTAAATTATTTTCAAGCCTCAAAAGTCTCTGAGAATAAATTATACTTATAGGGTGACTATTGAAATACTTTGTCATTATACACAGATTATTTCCACATAAAATATTGGTAATTAGGAAATGACTGATTATCAACAGTCAAGTACTTGAAATCAAGTTATTAAACTTAAAATACCTCATTCATCCGTGCACATTTTTATCCAGTATACCCAGTGCCTCGGACATGGAGGAAATATTTGTGCCCCATCCCAACCCGCATGTGACTTGCCAACCTCTAAGGCGAGGGTATGAGGAGGTGCTGCCTTTGGAGGCGATTAGGTCATAAGATAGAGCCCATAGGAGTGGGATTAGTTCTTCCAGAAGACCCCAGAGCTCCTGCTCTCTGCTCTCAGCTGTGTGGAGACAGAGCAAGAGGGCCACCTCCGAACCAGGAAGCAGAGCCCAGCCATTGGCTTCATCTTGGACTTCCAGCCTCCAGAACTGTAAGAAATAAATATCTGTTGTTTAAGCCATCCAGTCTGTGGTGTTTCTATTATTGCAGCCCAAATGCACTAAGACAGCTTTTTGGCCTCTGTCAGTAGCACATTTCTTGCCCAAATAGACCTCCACTGTGAAAGGTATGGGAACCCTGGGTCTCTCTAGCGATGGCTGCAGGGCGGAGGCAGACTAGGGAGACCTATGTCCTCAGCCCACAGACGCCACCGTGTATCCCTCACTGTTTTCTACAGGTAGAGTGGAATCTGAATAGTAAACAGTACTGCACAGATTGAGTTGAAAATGAAAGCAGCTTTTTCCTCAGGATTTTTTTTTGGAGAATTATCTTTCTTGATTCTGTTTGTATCATCTGACTGGAAAGCACTGTTCAGAACATCCATTTGTAATTCCTGAATCACCTTCATGAATTTCAGGATTTAGCAATGGAGACTTTTTACTCAAATGAAATCTCCTGTGTACACTCAGAGTGAAGCACAGGAAGGAAGATAAAAGGAAAACTGAAGCCTGTGTTTGAGAGAACGAGGCTGGGCTGCTTCACCCCACCCCTGTGTTAGTCAGCTTTCCTCCACGTGACAGATACCTGAGATAAACAATTTAAGAGAGGGAAGGTTTATTTTGGCTCACTGTTTCAGAGGTATCAGTCACTTGGCTCTGTTGCTTTGGGGCCTGTGACAGGCAGGATATCATGCCAGAGGCGCCTGGCAAAGGACACTGAGCACCTCATGGCAGTGAGGAAGCAAAGAGAGAGGAACGGCCACATCCAATATATCCTTCAAGGACACACCCCCAGTGACCTACTTCCTTCCGCTGCCTCGGCCTCCTAGATGTTCCAGACTGGGGACCAAGCCCTTGGCACATGGGCCTTGGGGGGAAATCTAAGGTCCAAACCATTGTGGACTGCAAAAGAATCCCAGTGGCACAAAGTTGCAAAGCCACTTCCTGAAACAAAGGCCATGGGTGGAATCTTCACTTCTCTGCCCTCCCACGTGGGCTGCCTTTATTGATGTTTAATCTGCCGGAAAGATAGAACAGGTAGAACTCTTGAAGACATAGGTGTAGGCAAAGGCTTTACGAACAAAGCCCTGATTGCACAGGAAATATTACAAAGAATCAACAACTGGGATCTCATCTTATTAAAAAGCTTTTGCATAGCCAAAGAAAACACAGAGTGAAGAGACAACCCACAGAGTCGGACAAATTTTTGGTCAGCTGTTCCTCAGGCAAAGGAGTAATATCTAGCATATATAAAGAACTCAAAAAAAATCAGACACCCCCCCCCCCAAATTTAAAGATCCACTCCAAAAATGGGCATCTGAAATGAACAGACTCTTCTCAGATGAAGAAGTAGAAACAGCAAATAAATATATGAAGAAATGTTCAACATCACTGGTCATTTGAAAGATGCAAATTAAAACAATACTGAGATTTCATCTCACTCCAGAAAGAATGGCTATTATCAAGAAATCAACCAATAACAAATGCTGGCGGGACTGTAGGGCAAAAGGAAATGTTCAACACTGTTGTTGGGAGTGTAGACTGGTGCAACTACTGTGGGAATCAATGTGGAGATTCCTCAAAAAACTAAAACTAGGGGCCAGGGATTTAGCTCAGTGGTTTCGCCGCCTGCTGCGCAAGCGCAAGGACCCGAGTTCGATCCCCGGTACCAAAACAAAAAACAAAAAAACCTAAAACTAGAGGTTCCATTTGACCCAACTATTCCCTTTCTCGGTATCTTCCCAAAATAATTAAAACTATCATACTACAGCAATATGTGTACACCCATGTTTATAGTGGCACAGTGTGTAATAGCTAAATCTTGGAAACATCCCAAAAGCCCATCAACCAATGAATGAATAAAGAAAATGTGAGGTTTTATACAATGGAGTACTACTGTGCCATAAATAAGGATAAGGTTGAAACATTTAGAGCCAAATGGATGTACCTTGAGACCATACTTTTAAGTAAGATAAATCAGACACATAAGTTTTAAATATTGCATTATTTCTCTGGTGTGAGAAGCCAAAAGTTTAAATAAGGACTGAAATGTATAATATATATTGAGAAATGGGAAGAAAATGTTCAAATGAGAAGGGGGACAAGGGAGGGGGCAGGGGGAAAGGAAAGAAGGGAAAAGAGAAAAAAGAGCAGAAGGGGGAAAGATGGATACAATGCTTTTGTAAATAAAAAGGGGAAGAGGAGTCGAAGTGAGGAGGGAAATGCGAAAAAAAGAATCAAGATCTATCATGTACAGGTACACATTCTCTATGATGAATCTGATCATTATGTATATCTAAAATGTGCCAATAAAATTAATTTTTAAAATGAATAATACACTTTTTTGTTATAACAACTGACATGTTAATACTTAAATAACGTTAGCATAGGTAATATTAAGTAAACAGTCCATAATCAATCCCTGGTTATTGAACAACTATCTGAGTGGTTTCTGTTGTTATAAATCATTCTACAGTGATCATCTGTATTAGGAAGCACTGCCCCCCCCCCCCCCCCCGCCGCCTTACAGTGCCTGACACACACTGGGCACTGACTCTGAAACCCTTAGATTAATATTTCTACCTGGAGCTGTGTCCATATTTAAGATTCCGAAGAGCAGAATTGGTGACCGGGAATCATTCATTTAGACATCTTCCGTTACAAGAAAAAGAAGAAACCCACTGGGGTAGTTTGGCGCGTCTCAGTCTCCAAAGGCAGGCGCTTCTTGGCCTTGGAGGAAGGCTAGAGCAGGGCGCTTGCGACATCAGAGGTGAGTTCTCATGTCCGAGTCCGCGCTGTCTGCCTGTATCTTTTACTCCCATCTGCCTCCGGAAAGGCCTCCTTTGCTGTTCTTCTCCATGTGGCAGAAAAACATGACGAGGCCTTGAGCAGATCCTGACCCATGTGACGTGAGAGACCCAGCGGTGGAGTTGAACATCAGCCAGCAGGTGACTGCCACATAGGCTTGTAACCTCTGTGAATGGATGGATGCTGCTGCTGCTCCTCCTCCTCCTCCTCCTCCTCCTCCTCCTCCTCCTCCTCCTCCTCCTCCTCCTCCTCTTCTCCTCCTTCTTCTCCTTCTTCTTCCTCTGAGACAGGGTCTCACTATGTAGTGCAGGCTGGCCTCAAACTCCTGGCAATCCTCCTGCCTCAGCCTCCCAAGTACTGGGATTACAGGCATGCACCACCATGGCTGGCTTCTTTCTTCTTCCTGGGCAAACAGTATCCATTCAAGAACTTTCTTGTGTTGTAGATTGAAATGATTTTCATATACTTAAATTCACCCATCTGTAAACCATACCGTAATAACAGTGGACTTCGTCACTCCCAGATTATAGGAATTTACAGAAATTCTCTCTCATTTCCCAGCCCCTTCCTCAGTACCAGGGATTGAAGGCAAGGTTTTCGCACTGAGCTACATTCCCCAGCCTTATGATGGCTTGATTGATCAATAAGTTGATTGAGACAGGGCCTTGCTAAGTTGCTAAATTTCCCAGACTAGATGTGAATTTGTGATCTTCCTGTCCCAGCCTCCCAGAATACTGGGATTATAGGCATGTGCCACCACACCTGGCTTCTATTTTATTCTAGCACTTTCATGGCTTCATTTTCTGTTTTTAAATCTTTAGAAGTCGAACATTTGGTAAGGCTGACCTCCCCCTGGGAAACCTAGGGAAGAATCTTTCCTGTCTCTTCCAGTTTCTAGTGGCTGTCCTGGCACTTCCTGTCATCCTTAGATGGGTGGCCTCACGTCTATTTGCCTGTGTCCTCATGGCATCCTTTCTCTTCTGTCTTTGGCAAATCTCCATCTACCTACCTCAGATGCAAACACTTGTGATTAGACTTAGGACACATCCAAATAACATAGGATTATCTCTTCACCCCCAAATCCTTAACTTCCACATTTAGAGACCCTTTTCCCCCCATCAGGTTATTCTCGCCGGTTCTGGGCATTAGGATACCGTACAACTCAATTCAGAAGCCATCCTGCAGTTACCAGAACATAGACTTTATTGATTCCACTTTTTTGTTACTTCTCTCTCTCTCTCTTTTTGTACATCTACATTTTGTTTATGGTGTATAAAGTATTACATTTTGCATATGAATTTAGAGTTTAGTGGAATATCTGTTTTCCAAGCAGTTTCCTTTGAAAACAATACAGCAAGAGAATGTTTTTGTGGGTATGATAAACTGAATGAAATCACTGTAACTGACCAGTTTTCTTCTGTGTGATTCATGGAACTGTGTGGTGGTGTGGTACAGCGGCCATCTGCTAAAAATGCAGATGCATTGCTCCCCCCTTCTACACATGTTCTGTCTTGGAAAAAACCACCCTGTGAGTTCATTACCATGTAATGCAGAACAGCGTCTTGTAAGTCACTCTCAACAATGCATACGCAAATCAGAAGACTTGAGTTTTGCTATAAGGAAATTGCTTTCAGGATCCTGAGAACAAGCACATTTAGTACTTTTTAAAACTGCATTTTTTTAGAGCTTTGAACTTTTTTGAATTTACTCTATTTTATTTTGGATATGTTGATAAGTAACCACAGGACATCAATTCCTTTTACTCAACTTTTATACCAAGGCCATTGTGTTAGTATGACACCTGTGGAGCAGAGGAATAGACCACCTGCAAGAGTATATCTCTCTTTAGCCAACTTTTATATCTATTTTAAATTGAGATATAGTTTCATAGTTTAAGAACTAAGAACACATAGACATCCCTGTGTACCTTGTCCACTGTCCCCCAGTGGTAAAGTTTTATAGAAGTATAATGTGATACCACAGCTGGGATATTCACTGATAAAATCCACTGATCTTATTCAGATTTGGTGTGTTTTACTTGAGCTCATGTGTATTAAGTTCTGCACAGTTCACCTGTGTATGTTCATTCTTGTTTGTTGGGGGTTTTTTGGTACCGGGGATCGAACTCGGGTCCTTGAGCTTGTGAGGCAGGCGTGTATGTTCATTCTTGGATCTACCACCGAAGTCTTCCAACACCCTACCCAATTCTCTCCAGCTTCTCCCTCCCTTCAAGCAGGTCCATAACCACTAGCAATGACTAATCTATTCTGCATGCCTAAAATGTTTTCATTTCAAAATGCTATATACATGGAATCAAGCATTTAAAATAGCATGGAACTTTGGGGATTGGCTTATTTCACCCAATGTAATTTCCTGAAGAGTCATCCAACTTATTAGACGTATCAATTACTTGTTTCTTTTTATTACTGCAGAATAGACCACAATTTGTTTAGCCATTTAATTGTTAAAGAACATCTGGGCTGATTCCAGTTTTGAGGTATTATAAATAAAGCTGTTATGAACATTTGTGTACAGGTTTTTGTGTGAACCTGAGTTTTCATTCCGCTAGGATAAATGCCCAACAGTGCAATTGCTGGGTATGGTAATTGCATGTTTAGTTTTATGAGAAGCTGCAGAACTGTTTCTAGAGTGGCTGCCCCATATCACATTCCCTCCAGCAATGCGGGAGTGATCCAGTGTCTCACATCCTCTTCAGCAGTAGGTGGTGTCACCAAATAGGTATGTCAGTGATAGTATGCAGAGATGTCTCCTTGTGGCTTTCATTTGCATTTCCCTAGGGCTGATGATGTTGAGTATCTTTTCATGGCTTATTAGCCATCTGAATGTCACTTTCAGTGAATTGTCTTTTACCTATTTTTTGCTTGGACTGTTTATTTTTTCTACTGTTGCGCTTTCAGAGTTCATTGTCTACTCTGGTCTTCTCAGATTTGTTTACAAAAAATCCAGTCATAGCTAGTCTTTTCACCCTTTTAACAGAGTCTTTGGCAGAGTAAAGAATTAATCTTGATGTCCAGATATCAGTATTTCCTTTTGTCAAGTCTAAGAAACTTTTGAATAGCTCTAAACCTAGAAATTATCTTCCTTTTTCCCCCCTAAAGGCTTTTTTGCCTCATTCACTCAAGTTTCTGCTGTGTTTTGTACAAGGTGTGAAGTTTAGGTCCTGGTTCACTTTTTTGCCTATGGATGCCCAGTTGTCCCAGTACCTTCTCTTCAAAAAACTATACTTCTTTGATTGAATTGGCTGTGCACCTTTTTCAAAAATCATCTGGGCATATCTGGACGGATCTATTTCTGGCTTCCACTGATCTTTGTGTTTCTCTTTGCCAGTAGGGAATCTACTTGATTATGGCAACTATAAATCTTGATTATGGTAGCAATAAGTCTTGAAATCTGTAGACTGATTGCTTCTATTTTAATATTTTTTCAAAGCCATTTTAGCTTTTCTACTTTTTTTTCCTGTCTATATAAACTTTAGAATAATGGTGTCTGTATCTACAAATATCTTGCAGGAAATTTAATTGGCATTAATACTTCTATAAATGTTTGGTAGGACTTAGTGATAGTCCTTATTTCATTTATGATAATTTTTTTAGTTTTATCTCTTATTATCTGTGTCAGTCTCGCTAGAGAATTTGTCAATTTTACTGACTTTTATCCCCCCCAAACTAGGCTTTTTTGTATTTGCTTTTCTGTTTTGTATTTCTAATTTCAGAGTTACTAATTTCTGCCGTTCTCACTCCTTTCCTTTTGTTTGTTTTTGTTTGCTCTTCTTTTTCAAGTTTCTTGAGGTAAGAAGTTAGGTTACTGATATGAGACCCTTCCACATTATTTGTGTAAGCCGTTTAGTGCTATAAATTTCACTCTGAGCCACTGCTATACCTGAGTTCCACATATTTTGAATGTCTTCCTTTCCCACTAGTTCCTGAGCTTGCAGAGTGAGCTGGTCCCTGTCTCTCCCCTGGATTCCTTATCTTTCATCTTAACTCTATTTTTCTCTGGCTCACTTTCTACCATCCAACATTTTTCATATTTGTCTTATTTTATTTGATCTCTATCTTTTTCCACTCAGATAGAACTTGGCAAGTAGAAAAGGGAATTTGTGTCCACTCTTTCCTGCTGTTTCCCTAGCACGTAGCATATATTAGCTGCTCTTGAATTTGATCTAGAAAATAACCTCTGTCCTCTTGAAAATGGTTGCTTAACTTCTCTGACTGCCCTGTTATAAAAACCGAAGATAAGAACACCAATAAAGAGTGGCCAGCAGCCAAACAAAAAGGAGGCAAAGAATAGTACTCTGATCTTAGCCAAAAGGCCGAGAAGTGATAAGAGGCAAAGAATAGTGAAAATGAGCATTTTTTGCTCATGTGTTTTGAGTGCTCATGTGTACATTATTAGCCACGAACTTGTGTAATCCTTATGCAGCAGCAAAGTTTACCGGTAAAAAGTGTTTATCCCCATTGTTATTGAAAGGAAACTGAGGTTCCTAGAAGCTAGGCAGTTTGTCCACACAGGTTTTGTGTAGCTGGCAAAGCCAAGACTATTATGCAAATGGGCTTGTCTGAAAACAGATTAAGTCAATATTTCAAAAGGAAATTTTTTTTATATGGAGAAAAAGTGGGTTACTTAAGCAAACTTACTGCTGTATGCAGCAGTGTGAAGGGAACAGTAAAATACCTCCTGGTTTCTCCGCCAGCGCTTTGTAATTCAGACCTTGCATTAGCTTTCCTCCTTCCTTTTCTACTCCTATCTGAAAGCTGTCACCTCTCAGGTTTTCTTTCCTCTCTCAAAATAAAATAGCTAACCTGAGTCTCCTAGTCCAAGCTTTCCAGCTTAGAAAGCCTCACTCTAGAGATGTTCCTACTTAAGGGAATTCTTAAAGACGTTCTGGGCTTTGGAAGCCCCAGTTATGATGCTGAAGCATCTTTAATAGAGGGCTGTAATATCTATGTAAAAAATGGGCTGTTATATTCTAATATCATCAGAAGTCAGAGTTCATATTCTCTACTCAATCATATTCAAGTTATGGCCAAGAAAGATATAATTGTACTTCTGAAATCAAGTATTGTTTTCCCAACAGCTTATTGTCATTTAAAGTTTGCAAAGAAAAAGAAAGGCTATATGGGCTGGGGATTTAGCTCAGTGGTGCCGCTGCCTGCCTCGAAAGCGCAAGGTCCTGAGTTCGATCCCTGGTACCAGAAAAAAAAAAAAAAAGACAGGCAGTCATCTTGACTTTTTAAAATCTTGAGAATTCATTAATCCTGGTACTCCTGGCTGGCAAGTGGAGACACAAAGTCAGGACTTCATAACTTCTACCTGACAAAACATCATTAAATCTGGCTAATTGAGGACAGAGAAAGTTGGAATTAGTCAAAAAGTAAAATTACACTGTATAAAGAAATGCAGCCTTTATATATTTTTGCTCACACTGTAACTCCAATTAAATGGTAAGTAAGTCTTGCAAAGTATAGGTCCTGAAGGGTGGGCCTCACTGTAATGAGTAGTTAAGAACCTTTTTTAATTAGCAGGTTGTTTGTAAATATGAACAAGTATAAATTATTTTCACTGGTTAAATACTTCTGCTGAAATATTTCCCCCTGAAATTCTGTGTGGTAAGCTTTTTGACCCGGACTAGCCAGACAAAACTGCAGCCTGACCCAGATTACGTAAGTCAGGACCCTGACTTTTCATGTTTATTAGGGCTCATCTTCCAGGCTACCAGGGAGAATGTTAGGCCTGCCTCCCTTCTGTCGGCCTTCTGCAGTCCCATTCTCCTCTCCCCAGAGTTCCGATTGCTTATGGGAAATTCCAGTGCTGTATATTTAGAAGAGCAGCCCGCAGTCTGGCAGCCTTTGAAATGTACTTCAAGGGCCCTGAAGTGCAGGAACTCTAATTCTCCAGTGCATAGTTTGTTATTTTAGGCACTTGCACTTCTACCATATCATCTCGGAGGGAAGCTTCCCAAGGTCCTAGTCTGAGTTAAGCTCTCCTTCTCATCTTTGCTTACCATGCCCCCTACCTGTGTCCTGCCCTGCCCAGCCCCTCCCTCTTTACTTTACTGCTATGGCATCAGGACAGTTTCCAATACATTCTAAGTACCCATGATGTCCAGGCCGTTCACCAGGCTTTCACAAAACTTCACATGTATTCATTTTACATATTAACAGGATTCAGTGTGGTATTTCCATACAGTCATACAGGGTTCACTAATCAAATACAGCCTTCCTTTTTCCACTCCCCACCCGCCATGACCTTTCCAAATTCTAGCCATCATTATTCTACTTTCAGGGTGACTTTCATTAGCTTCCACGTATGAGAGAAAACGTGGCACCTGTCTTTCTGCACCTGGTTTAGTTCACTTAACATACTGTCCTCTAGTTCAATCTATTTTGCTGCCAATAAGAGGACTTTATGCTCCCTTATGGCTGGATAATGCTCATATAGATTATATACCTTTTCTATGTCCATAACACCTGTTGACGGGCACTGAGGCTGAATCTTAGCTATTGTGAACAATAGCACAATAAACATGGGCATATAGCTATCTCTTTGGCATACTGATTTATTTCCTTTGGATGTATATCCGGAAGTGGGATAGCTGGATCATATAGTAGGTCTATTTTTAGGGGTTTTTTTGGGGGGGGGCATCTATACTGTTCTCTCTAATGGTTGTACTAATTTTCATTCCTATTAAAAGTGTATGAAAGTCCTTTTATCTCCACATGTTCACCAATATTTGTTAGCTTTTAGTTTGGGGAGCTTTGTTTTTTTTTACAATAGTTATTCTAAGTGGGGTGAGATGGTATCTCATTGTAGTTTTGATTTGCATTTCCTGGCAGCTGATGATACTGAGCATTTTTTCATGTATTGGTTAGCCATTCGTAGTTCTTTTTTTGAGAAGTGTCAATTCAGATTATTTGCCCATTTTAAAAATGGAACTTCTTGTTTTTTGTTGTTAAGTTCTAATGAGTTCCTTATATATTCTGTATATTAACTGTTAGATCAGTAGTTGGAAGTACTTTCTCCCATTTCACAGGGGCTCTCTTCACTCTGTCAGTTGTTTCCTTTACCAGGTAGTGTTTTAGTTGAATGAAATCCTATTTGTCAAGTTTTGTGTTCATTTCCTGTGTTGTTTTAGTTCAAACCAGAAAATCGTTGCCCATCTCAGTGTCTCAAAGTGTTTCCCCTTTGTTTTCTTGTAGCCATTTTAGTGTCAGATTTTACATTTAGGTCTCTGGTCCATTTTTTAGTTCATTTTTGCCTGGGTTGAGAGACAGGGGTCAAATTTCAATATCCTGCATATGGACATCCAGTTTTCCAACACCAAATGTGGAAGACACTTATGTTTTTTCCACTACACGTTTTTTGTTCCTTTGCCAAGAAGCAGTTTGTGATAGATATTTGGGTTTATTTCTGAGATCTCTATTCTGTTCCCTTTGTCTAGGTGACTGTTTTTATGCCAAAACCATGCTACTGTGGCTTTGTAGTATTCTTGAAATCAGGTATTATGTTGCCTCTAGTTTGGTTCTTCTTGCTCAAGAGTATTTTGGCTATTCAAGGTCTTTTGTACTTTAATAAAAATTTTAGGATTTTTTTCAGTTTTGTGACGAATGTCATTGGTATTTGATTGGGACTGCATTGAATCTTCTGATCATTTTGGGTAATGGGAACATTTTAACAACATTAATTATTCTAATCCATGAACATGGGAGATTTTTCATTTTTTTGTGTCTTGGATTTCTTTCATGGATTTTTATAATTTCCATTGTAGAGGTCTTTTATTTTCTTTGTTAAGTTTATTCCTAGGTATTTTTGTAGTTATTGTGAAGGGAATTACTTTTGTAAATTCTTAGGAAATTCGTTATTGATGTATAGAAAAATAACCTTTTCTCTTACCTCATATCATGTCATCCTCTGGACTTTAGGTTCTTTGAGGACTAAGAACTTCTTGCTAGTCTTTCTTGTATCTCAAACAGCTAGCAGATGGTGTGGCAGCTGATAAGGACACAGTGAATGAATAAGAGAGTAATGCTTTATACTCACAACAGGATGCAACTGCGGGCTACCTGACTCCACTGCATCAGACTGCAACTATCCGGAGCCTTTAAAAAGCATGTACAATGTAGGATTCCTAGCTTAGTTTGCCCCTCCAGTTTCTACCTCTTCCTTTCTGGGGCAAGAAGAAAACCAGGAGATTGCATACAGTTTTCAATTTCTAAAAGAATGGATGGGCAAGTGGTAGAGAAGGAGATAGAATTGTTTATCTTCTCTTTCAAACTTCACTCCCTGGTCCTCTAGAACTAACACAACCAGGGAGAGACGGCCAGACAGTGAGAGGAGCATTCCTATTCTAAGGACTCTCTAGAATGGCTCTCTGTATCTATAACTAGGGTGACCAGCTGTCCTCATTTGCCCAGGACCGTCCTGATTTTAACACTGAAAATTCTGTTTCCCCGGAAACCATTCCCTAGGACACAGAAAGAACAGGTTTTTGGCAGTGGGTGCTGCAGGTCCAAAGGAGGGAGAATACAAAAACCCATAAATCAGCTACAGAAAATAGAGACTGAAAGCAGCATTATTTTTGGCATTAGATGGATACTACACAGGTTATCTGTCCTCTGTAGCTCCCATCACTGCTAAACTAGCAGTTTTTATCCCACTGCTGATGTTGGCATTATGATTTGCGGTTCACAGTAAGAGATCATGCACTGTTGCATCACTCAGAACCACGTGACTTAAGTGTGGAATTGAGGGCTTTGTATTCCTGCACATTAAGAACCCAGTTTTGACTCTGCCTGTTTGTGAAGTGTTGTGCTTTGTATTAAGATAGTTCTAGCAGGGCTGGAGGTATATAGTTCAATGGTAGAGCACATGTTTAGCATGCACAAAGCCTGGGGTTCAATCCCTGGCATCCCCTTCCCAAAGTGCTAGCTAAAAGGTTAACATGGTGGAAATTCTGATCATATTTTCAAGAGTTCAGATAATTAAAATGAGAACGCCAGCATGCCCCAGACCTCACTGAAAGAGAAAGCTAAATTCCAATGACAGATGCAAGGCCACGTACAGTACATGGGATTAGGGAAATGAGTGATAAACAGAGAGTGCTACAGAGTGTATAGAAAAGAAATTGGGATTGGGCATGATGGGGAAGGCAGCGCTCTTAGGAGACTGAATCTCACTAATCTGGGCTCAGATAAGCAAGAACTTCTAAAACAAAAGTTTTTGCCTCTCTCCAAAGGACACCAGTACTCACTTGGAAGCAGCAGCTGTTAATGGTCTTGGCCACACCACACAGATGAACCACACTGCCATCTCATTCCTCTGCTGCTCTGTGAAACTGAGCTCTGCTGCAGAGGTTGCAAAAAGTGCCCTTTGGCAAACAGAAGAGGAAATCCTGGCAACAGCTGCCCTGGACCCTTACGGCATAGAGATGATTCTGTCAGGTCTCACCAATGATACTGCTTTTTAATTTTTATTTTATTTTCTGATACTGGGTACTAGGGATTGAACTCAGAGCCTTCACACTGAGCTACATTCCCAGCCCTTTTTAAAATTTTTTATTTTGAGACAGAGTCTCCCTAAGTCACTAAATTGTCCTGGCTGGGCTTGAACTCGAAGTCCTCCTGCCTCAGCCTCTCAAAAATGTTCTCCCCAGCATTTAGGGACTTTGATTTGGAAGATGAAATTTCCAATTGTCTTTTTGGTTACCGTGAAGATTCTGATGAAGTCTCAGAAACCATAAAGTAAAAAAGATTGTTGATATTTTGCCCAAATCCGAATACACTTTGCTTATCTACCTCCATACTCAGCAGATGGTGCAATTGTAAATTTTGGATATTCCTTTCAGTCTATAAACTTCTTACTAAAGAAACTAAAATGATCTTGTTTAATAAGCACCTTGCTCACTTCAAACACAGCACATTTTTTAAAAGTATGATTTGTTTACAGGTAATAATGACACTTTCTGCATGCAAGCGCTGGGTCGCTTTTCAGTTTCATCAAAGTATGCAGAAGTACAGAGTGAAGTTTCAATTTATAGACATGTAGGACAGAGCCTCCATTTTTAACTCCATGATGCTAAAATGTTGGCCTGTCATCAAATCCTATTTTCAAAGTTTGAGACAAACAAAATGTTCTCTAATTTGAAGATACATTGAGGGTGAGAATGGAGAAAAGAAGTACAGTAAAACAAATTTATATGCCATTTCTTCAGAAGTGCTTGGTGATCCTTAATAAAGCTATAAGGAACCTAGAAAAGGATGAAGTAAATGGATCTGAATTGTTTGATACTGTGTGCAGGTTGTGACAGAAACTCATGTGGACATAAAATGATTCCACTTTTGAAATATGACTGCTCCTTTTTTATTGTGGTACTGGGGATTGAACCGAAGGCCTTCACACCGAGCTACATCCACAGCCCTTTTGATTTTTTATTTTGAAATAGGGTTTCAATAAGTCAGTAAGGTGCCCACACTGGATTTGAACTTGCAATCTTTCTGGCTCAGCCACCCAGAGTGCTGGGATTACAAGTGTCTGCCACTACACCAACTCAAGAAATATTTTTTAAAGTTACCAAAAATAGGCAAACAAGTTAAATTGGCCTTTCTCAACTGAACTGGAACTTTGGTTTCTATGAGGTCAAAGTGTGATTTTACTTAAAACAGTTTTCCCTGAGAAAGAGAGGGTTAACTTAACATCCATCCAGAATGTTTAAAAATGATGGACAAACTTAAATGTAAAAACCCCAAAGCTATCAGACCTCTAGAGAAGAACATTAGAGAACCTTCAGGACTTCAGATCGGGTGAAGAGTGTTTGGACTTGACACCAAAAGCGAGATCCATAAGAGAAAAAACTGGTAAATTAGAACTTTTCCTGAGGGAAAAGTAACCTTTTTTGGTGGGGGAGAAAGCTTGCTGAGAAGATGAAAAATCAAATCTTAAGAAGAAAATATTTGCACACTTCTATCCATCAAAGTCTTGATACTTAGAATATATAATTTTTAAAACAACAATTAAAAGTAAACAATCGTATTAAAAGAAGAAAAGACATAAACATCTCACTGAAGGGGATACACAGGTGGCAGGTAAGCACAAGAAGATCTGTCACCATCATTAGCCACCAAGGAAGCAGACATGAAAGCTCAACAGAATGGCTAAAATGAAAAACACACGGGAACATGGTATGTGTTGGCAAGGATGCAAAGAAACTGGATTGCTCCTGCACTGCTGAGAGGAATGTAAAAGGGGGCAGCCACTCCTGAATGCAGTTTGGTAGTTCTTTCCAGAATCAAAAGTGGATTTACCGTGCAGTTCAGCAACTGAATTCTTAGGCACTTATTCCACATAAGTGGTAAGTTATTTTCCCATGGGTGTATGTTTCAGCATTTTCGTAATAGCAAAAATTTGGAAACTACTGGAATGTCTTTCAGAGGGATGAATGGTTAAACAAACTGATATATCTGTACCATGGAACACTGCTCTGATAAAAACAAACAAACAAACAAACAAAAAAACAGACCACTGACACATGCAGCAGCTTGTATAAGCCCTCAGTAAATCATGCCAAGTTAAAAAAAAAAAAAAGCCAATTCCAAATAGTGACATACTATATGATTTCATTTATTTAACATTTATTAGGAACCATAATTATAGAGATGGAAAACAGATTAATAGCTACAAGAGGTTAGAGATTTGGGGAGGAGATGGGTGTGGCTACATGGGTGACAAAGGAGTGTTCTGGTAATGTACAGTTGAATGTGTTGATGGTAGTGGTTGTTGTTACACAAGACTACACAGTACTGATAAAATTTTGTAGATGCACACACACAAGTGCATGTTTGACTGATGAAATCTGAGTACTGCGTTTAGATTATGCTAAGGCCATTTTCTTAGTTTTGGGATTGTTCTAGACTCATGTAAAATGTTAACACTGGGGGAAGCTGGGTGCAAGGGGCATAAGACTTCCTGGTACATTTCTTTGCAGCCTTTTCTATAAAATTTCAGAATGAAAAGTTTTATAAAACAGTAGATATTTTAGACATGAATAGACTGTATGATGAATTTATAGCTGTAAACAACCTGATTGGTTAGTAAACAAAATGTAGATTCAAAATGGATAGGCATTTTTGGAGATCTGAACATAAATTCCCAGAAGCCTACAAACTTGCTGAAGCTAGGAAGTAAGAGGATATGTATTCCACACTCAGTTGGGTTTTGAGAAGATGTCTAGCTTGATGTTCTCACATTGGACATACACCACACGTCAGTGTACTGTGGGCTTCAGAAGAGCAGAGCTGCATCAGTGTGAATTTTGCATCTGACTTTTCAGTGTTAGCACTACAAAAGAAAAGAGAAATTTCTTAATTCCTGCTGGCAGTTCGAGAAGATTATTAGAGACAGACACAAAAAGAATAAAATATCCTGTTTTATTAGGAGACAGAAAGAAATAGGCCATTATTTGTTGATGTTGTTATTACAAGTAGGTACTGTTTAGTCATATTGTATTTCTCTCTTTTTTAAGAGTCCTTGCATTTATATATCTTGAGGATACACAACATAAAGCCTACAAATTTAAATAGCCAATAATTTTAAAAGGTTTAAAATAAATTGCCATATCAGCAAACAGTAACAAGTATTAAAATATTGTTATATTTTCTCACATTATTTAGTTAGTCTCACTGTTATACTGATTGCCTCTGTTAACTAGTTCTATTGTTTTATTTATATAAGAGAAGGGAAAATAATATAGGATTGCACTTATATAAGAGAAGGGAAAATAATACAGAATGATATATAATTTCACATATTCTCCTTTTATATGTTGAAGGAGTAACATGTATTCTAATTGCTTATTATATGTGTTTCTCTTAGCCTGTTTGTGCTGCTATAACAAAATACCGCAGACTGAGTAACTTATATATAAACAATAGAAACTCACTCTTTGTAGTTCTGAAGTCTGGAAAACTGAAGACCAAGACATAATCAGGTCCAGCAACTGGTGAGGGCTCCTCTCTGCTTCCAAGATGTTGTTTTGGTGCTGCCTCCTTCAGAGGGCAGAGGTGCTGTGTCCTGATGTGGCAGAAAAGACAACAACTCTAGTCAGGAGGGCTTCACCCTTATGATTTAATCACCTCCTAGAGGGGATCCCCCTTCTTAATACTATCACCTTGGTGATTAAGTTTCAACACATGAATCTTGGGGGACATTCAGATTAGCAGTGTTTTATTGTGATGTCTTTTTGCCTGTTTTTGCAATGTCCTGGGTTGACTCTAAAAGTTGGTCATCCGTGAATAACTTAACAATAGCAGCAAGTAAGTCCAGCTGCAAGTGACTTCCTGATGCACTTCTGACCCACCTCGTATTTCCTTGAGGAGTGAATCAAGCAGCTCACACACTGACGTGTTCCTCCAGCATCACAGTGTGGGGTTGTGTGTTTTCCTTCACTTAGAGAACACTCTACTTCTAGTGCCATGGTTTACAGGTCTTTTTGAATAATCTAAATGCAGCATTGTAGGTAAGAAAGACCAGAGTGAGAGGGAGTTTGAAGTTAAAAAAGAAAAAAATAAACCTGGAAAATTTTTAAGAGAAATTCCTTTTCCAGCTTCCCAGCACATAATAAAAGGTACATAAATATTTGTTGAGTAGATTAAAAAAAAAAATGAACAAATGAATGAAAAGTATTTGAAGTGTTGCTGAATTTCCCAGTCCATCTAACCGTGGAAGTTAAAGAATTAGAGAATGGGTTTGAAAGTTTTTGGGTGTTTATCACATTTCTGAGTTGATTTAAACTGGTTCCACATATAGGAATATCATGCTTTTATGCTATTTTTGGAACGAGTTCCTTGATGCCTTCAGGATATCAGAGAAATGAATTTGGCTTTGTCAGAATGTTTCCAAACAATCCAAAGACAGGAAACCACACCCTTTCAAACCACACTCTCTCGCACATGTGCTTAAACCCAGCTGGACTTCTATATTTTTTGATTTACCCAGCTTTTATAAAGCTTTTCGTTTTCATATAATATGCACTCCTTTATGGAGATATTAATCACATTTAAAATTAGAGCTTTCATGGTGACAAAGTATGTGGTTTTATAATATGTATCTTTTAAAAACTTGTGAGACCTACAAATAACCTCATCCCACACTGGCCTCATAGTGCCAAGGATGAAAAAGGCCTTCAGCTATTAAGCATTCAGAGCACTGCACTTTATAGCTACAGAGGGTGTTAGAATTCATACATCTTGCTCCTCCTTACCCCATCAAGCTCCCCTCCATTAGTGCAGATGAGAAAACTTTATTCCCAGCATCCCTTTCGCAAATTATCTTCATCATGTTCTTTTGGATGCCTTCAGTATCTGTGTCCACCCCTTGTTAACCAAAAAGAATATCATTTTGGCATCACGTAGGTTGATAATGAATGTAATGGCTTTTCCTCAGCTCTGTGTGCTCCCCTTTCAGAAAGAGAAGGCAGGACTCTCAGGAGGAGAAGGGGGATAAAATGGCCCCCAAAAGGGAAGCCTGATAGTGGCATGGTTTCTGGTACACCAGCCTTG
Organism: Heterocephalus glaber; assembly: GCF_053883595.1. Taxonomy (NCBI): domain Eukaryota; kingdom Metazoa; phylum Chordata; class Mammalia; order Rodentia; family Bathyergidae; genus Heterocephalus; species Heterocephalus glaber. Next base: position 5,069,482 of record NW_028258329.1, on the reverse strand, counting down.
AGATCAGCCACAGGTTTTCATTCGTCTTTCTGAAGCTTTCTCTCACGAATAATGCAGATGTTGCCAATTACTCTTAGTTTTTGAAGGGCATTCATCCCAAACACCGTATTTAATCATCTTTTTTGTGACATTAAACCTTTTGAATGATGTCGATTCTAAACCCTTAGGCTAAACAGGCATTTGTAACCTTTACTAGATAATAGTTTACTAATGCAAAATAGTATAAGGTATTGTCATTTACTCATAATATTCTTGGGCTTTTAAAAATGTACTTGTAAAAATTATAACTGTACTATGAATGCAGAGGTTGGATAAATTACCATGTAAATGTGGGTGGCATTTGTGCAAACAGTAATTCTAACATACTTAAAATAGCCATATTCATCAAAAATTCAAGTATCAAATTAACTTAAAAGTATTTTCCAAATAAATAGGTACTATTATAGGAAAATATTTAATCATCTTGAATTTTTTCCTTTATGAATAGAGTATTTTGCTACACAAATAGAGATGAGCTACGCAATCCTTAGGAGGATTATTTTAAATTTATGTGATTCAGTTAAATTGGCCAGTTGCAATTAGCTGGAGCTTTTCAAAGTAAAAGTTCCTTAATATTTTCTTTTAGTGAAAAATATCTTGAGCAAAATATGCATCTCAGTGAGTTCTGTACAGCTTTTATCACTCTTTAATTAATCTCTATACCTGGATCCAACATTTATAAGTAAAACCTATGATAAAGAGAAAATATGATTTGTTCTCAGGGTAGAAATGAAATGAAATGTGCTCCGTTGGAAGCCGAGTTCATGTATGTCTTCCGAAGGAGGGAAGGTTAGCCGGCCTCCCTGGGGGCTGTGTGATCTCTCCATGCACTGGCTCCTCGGAATACTGAATTGAGTCGGGAAAGAAAGGCCCGGCCAGGTGGCAGCACTCTCAGAGACCTTGTCTGTAGCGTCTAGTCATCGTTGAACAGAGGTAGAGCCAGGACTTTTAGTCCTCCAGAGGGAAAGAAATTAGAAGCTTTTCATGGTCTATCTGTAGACTTGCATCTACAAAGGAGTAACTATGGAACTTGGTTGGACAGCACTTTTTATGTACAAAAGGAAGTAACTTATCTAAGCCTTCTATTGCTTTTAGAGCAGTATCTATACATACCATTTTATAGCGTCATGGAATTACCATTCAGACATTCCTATTGAATACATCCCATGTACCCCTCAGTGCTAAGAAACTAGCCCCTTGAATATGCATATTCATGCGTGTGTAGTGCTGCTATAGGTTTAGCCTTATGCATCAGTTAGTTGTTACTGTGTAACAAACCACCATAATGCTCAGCATATTAAAAAGCAGTCATGATTTTGTAGACTGACAAATGGGTTGAGATCAGCTGAGTGGTTACCTAGGTTTACACATGAAGATGCAGCCAGTGTGTGGCTTGGCTGAGGCTGGATGGTGTAGAATTCCCTCACTCATATGTCGAGAGGTTGGCAGACTGACAGCCAGGGCATCTCATTTCTTTTCCATGTGACCCTTCCAGCAGGTAGGCTCAGAGTTCTCAGCAGGACAGAGACACACAAGTCCAACGCCCAAGAACTCTCCCTGTCATGCTGTGTCATGTTTGTTCTTTCACTGAAGCAGTCACACTGCTGCCCAGATTCAAGGGATGGCGGAAAGACTGCCTCCCTGGACGGGAAGAGCTGCAATGGCACATCCACACTGGGGCAGGAAGAATCTATGACAATTGTTTGCAACCTGCCTACCTTACCTGGCAGACATAAGTCTGTTTTTATGTGTTTGCCGATTTTCATGCTAAAAAAATGTACCCCAGATTGAACCTGAGAATCCACTAAACCTCACATACGACTGTCATCTGGATGCACCAATTTTTAATGTTTTGCTATATTTGTCTTTTTTATTTTAAAAATTCCTCTTTGGTGAAGCATTCTAACCATGTAACCCACATCCCTCACAACATGCCATTTTCACTCTACATGCTAAAAATATGTGTTTCCTAAAAAGTGGTCCATTCCTTAAGTAGCCGTGCTGCGGTTATCAGAGCTTGGCATCATATGACACTCAATCTATAATGAAATATCCCCAGTTGACTTTAAAATGCCTTACAGTAGGTAGAGTTGAAAAGAAATCAGTATAAAGTCTACAGCAATCCCAATTTGCTTTTCTTTTCTTTTTTTCCCTCTATTGACTTGTTTGGAAAACTGGGTCCATTTTCTGAATAGTTCCCCAACATTTGTTTGTTTCCCGAGGAGTCAGTTCACTCACACTCCTACCCCTTCATTTTTGTATGTGCAAGTTTAGCCCGACTGATGGATTTCATTCAAGTTCCAGTTTTGCTCAGTAACTTCATAGAAAGTACTGTGTGTTTCCAACTGCCTCGTGTGGGAGACATAAACACTTGCTTGTCTTGCTTTCGGTGATGCTCAGATGGATCCTTTGACCTTTTAATGATCATTGCCCAAATCTGTTAAGTGTACAGGACAATGATTTTTCTATCATTACTTCAGTTGATTAGCTGAGGTTCTTCTATGAGGAACTTTCCTCATCAGAGTTATCTGCTATCTGAAATAAAGGTTATACAAAATGTAACTTTCATTTTAATTGACAGCTTACAAAGAGTTTGCGTTTAAGTTATATCCAGGGCTATTTGATAAGTTATTGTTTCTTTTGAGGGCTCTCTCACTTCCTTGCTTTTTCTGTTATTATGAATTCATAGGTCTTAGATACAGTATTTGGTGTGTTTCAATCAGTTCCATTCTTTTGCTTTTCTTTCCTTTTCCTCCCTTCCCTTCTTTGCCCTTCCTCGCTCCCCCATCCCTAATTCTTTTATTTCTTGCTTATCGAGGGTCAAATTTGATCATCTTTGGCAATGGGAGCTGTTTGTTGGCTTCTGTATCTTTTGACTCATTGTCCTTTGAAAACTCTCTTGCATTCTGGTACAAAATATTACAATTTTATCTTGTATATTCCTTGTTCCAGACTTATAATTAGCCAAATTAGCTGTTTCTAGCTGGAGATTATAATATGGACCTTAGGACAACTCATTAATATTTTAGTTGTTATTATTTCTAGCACTTTTCATTATCAAGAGCTGATTTTTTCAACTTGGAATTGCAAAAACCTTATTATTTAACTCGTTTGATTTTATACTTATTTCTCTCTCTCCTTTTCTTTCTTTTTTTTTTTCCTCCGGTACCGAGGCTCGAACTCAGGTCCTTGCGCTTGCCAGGCAGGCAGCAGAACCACTGAGCTAAATCCCCGGCCCTTTATATTACTTTCTTTTTCCTATAGAAGTAACTATTTTTATTCATTATTCTATTGTTAATTATTCTCTCATTATTTTATTCATTTATTCTTAGTTTTCCTTCTCATGTTTCTTACAAATATAAGCATGTGTATATATAATACTTTTATTCCCTTTAAAAAATTATATTAAAAATAAAAATATATTTACCTCTTTTTAAACATAGTGCTTTATGAAATTATAATTTTCTGTATTTTATGTTTGTTTCAAATATTACAAAGGTATTACTATTACAAAAGTTTGATAACACACATTGTTGTAAAAATATATAATTTAGAGACGCTTTTGGATTCCTTTATGGAATATGTCTGTATTAGTCAGCTTCCTGTCACTGGGACGAAAGTCCTGAGGTAAACAACTTGAAAGAGGAAATGTTTATTTTGGTTCACAATTTCAGAGATTTCAGTCCATGGTCATTTGGCCCCCGTTGTTTTTGGGTCTGTGGCAGCACAATGTATCATGTTGGAATAGGTGCGAGAGGAAAGCTGTTCATCTCGTGGAAGCCAGGAAGGAGACAGAAAGAGAGAAAGAGAGAGGCGCTAGGGTCCCAGTAGCCCCCACTGACCTACCCTCCTTCTGCTAGTCCAACTCCTTTAGGTTCTGCCGCCTCCCATTGTGAATCTTTTCCTCTTAAACAGATATCCCATAGTTAGGCAACACGTTAACATCACGGGAAGTCTGTTTGGTGGAAGGGTGTTCAGAAACTCTTGGGACTGTCTTTGCAACTTTTCTGTAAAGCTGAAGTTATTCTGAAGTACATTTTATTTAACGTATACACACAACACACTAAGAAAACTTGAATGAAGTCAGTACCAAAAGCCGCATAAAGAACATCAACAAATCAATAAAATAACCTAATAGAATAAAATGAGTAAATATCATCAGGCAAATGATATACCAGTTTTGTCTATTAGATGGGTAAAAATGTAAAAGATTAGTATTATCAAGTATTCGTTTGATGGGGAGGAAACAGGAAGTTGATTTGGTTTTCTTGGAGGGCAAGTTGGCAGTATCAGTTAACTTTATTTATTTATTTATTTATTTATTTATATTTTAAATAAGCATATCCCCCAGGCCAGAAAATTCCTTTTTAATGTCTTGTCTAGAGAAACATACATGTGTCCCAAAAGCACATATAAGAATTGTCATTGTAACGTTAGAATGGCAGAAATAATCTCAGATAAACTGCAACTTATCCATATTACAGAGTACCAGATGGCCATTTTCAAATGATGCGGTCAATTTTCCTTGTTTGTCCTAATGACCAAGGCAGATAATGAGTGAAAGAATTCAGAATAAAAATACTGTTTATCATTTAATTCATACCACAAGACCACATATTTCTATACGTCTATTTCCTTCCCTTCCCTATTTATATTCACATAAATTAAAACACAGAAAGTAAACTGGAAAATAAACTTTGCAGTTAGGTTTAAATCATAGTAGTCCTGGATAATAGGAATGAGAATGTGGTGGATGTGGTCCGGTTGGAATTTTTAAGAAATACTTCTTGCTTAAATCTTTGACAGAAGGCATGTGTGCTGGCAGTTCCTATGAAATCAAGGTGGGGCAGTCCCCAAAGACCGTGGCGTGTGTTAACAGCAGAGACCTGGGGCCAGTAGGGAGCTCTTGGGAAGCCTTGTCACAACCGATAGAAGAATATGCGGAGGGCGACGTGGACTCAGCACTGCCTCTATACTCAGGCACCCAGGGACAATTGAAAATCAGGACCCCTTGTTCAGAAAAGCAGGAAAAAGTGCCATTAATGGTACATGCAGTATGAAGTGTTTTTCTTTTCTTCTACAGCCTCCATCTTGACTTGTCATGTTTCATCTTTGTTATTATAACATTCGAAGTAAAGAACAATTAGAAAGATGAGTTACTATTGTGAAGTTTGCTGTCTGTATTGTGCAGCACCCATTTTTTAAATGCAAATCTCAGAGTATTTCATATGAGGAATCACTGAAATTACACAGTTCATACTTTGTGGCTTGTACCTGGAGGACCCTTCAATCTGGTCGGAGGAGACAAACACAGCTGGATGCAGAAAGATTGGAAGGAAGGAGAAAGGGTCCCATCCCTGGGCACAGAGCCAGCCCAGGGATCACTCGGGCCTGCTGGGCATGGAGAGCAAGACCACACCAAGCGTAGACTCTCAGGGCCCAGGATCCCACTGGTGGTTGTTCTGGGCCTGCTGGCTGTCAGGACCCTCTTCCCAAAAGCTGAAAATGTTCTGCTGAAAACAGAGTCTGGGGAAGCTGAGGCACAGGCCTGCTGCTGTAACCCACAGCAATCACAAAGGATCATTAAACCGCCAGGGCTAAGGGACTCAGCCCCACCAGGAAGTGGCCTCCAGCCAGCTGCCCACCAGACAGGAAGTGGTGTTGCCTGCCTGGGCCCTTTGTGGTGCCAGAGATGCTGTGGGTGCAAACACTGGAGCCAAGCCCTGGGTCAGATCCTCATCAGGGTCAGAAGCAGCGGAGTGGGTGGGAGGGGACCAGCAGGAGCATCAGGAAGCATGGTGGCAGGCGGCTCAGAGCCCTGCTCGGGAGGTGACAGGAAACCACACTGTGACCGCAGAGGCCCTGCACTCCCAGCGCCTGCTCCACTGACCCGTAGACCTTCATTGACGAAACACAAATCCAGCGCTAAAATGGTTACGATGCAAGACAGTGGCGGCAGACTGACCATTAAGCATTTAGTTCAGGGCCTTTCTGCACTGGTGCACACTTCTGCAGCTAGCTTGGAGGTGTCAGTGGGTTTTCTGTTTCTGAGTGTACGGTGGAAGACGTGAGAGGAAGCTTGAGTTCTAAGAGGTAGAGTTCTTTGGCTAAAGGAAAGAGGAAGGTGACCAAGGAGAGGAGGCAGCTGAGAAGGAGCCCACAGAGAACACTGTCCCTGCTGCAGTTCCGGGAAGAGTGTCTCAGAGGAAGAGTTCCTTTGAGGAAGACACTTCCTCTTCTGAAATGAATAAAATTTGACTGATTTTAGGGTTTTTTAAAAGGTTTTAATAAAGAAAAGAAATGAGGGCATTTGCCCAGCATGTGCAAAGCCTAGATTTGATCCCCAGCACTAAAAAAAGAAAAAGATTTCCAGCACTGGTAAATAAATAACAGCATTCTGTTTGCATTTTCTTATTGCAGTGAAGTGTATGTAAAATTGGCAATTTTAACTATCTTTTTTTTTTTTTTTTTGGTATTGGGGATCGAACTTGGGTCCTTGTGCTTGATGCACCAGGCGGCAAAACCACTGAGCTAAATCCCCAGCCCAATTTTTACCATCTTTAAGTGTATAATTTGTAATGTTTGTTTTGGATAAGATAAATCCTACGTTGTGCTCCTAAAGTGTTTTTTAAAATTTTTACTGGTTTACGAAATCTAGAAATTTTTTGAGTCTGAAAAAGGTTCTTTCCCATTAACATTGTTATATGAATTTATTGGAAGAGGAAAATTCTCAGTCAATTTATTGAATCAGTGACATGGCACAGGAGTGAGATTAGGATTACTTATTTTTTGTTATAATACTTTATGATAAAACTCTCCTACTGGTAGTTTGTATATATTCTCTCCTAAGGTTTCATTGAGAGTGTCTCATGCTCTACCACCCTGGCCAAATACTTCCTTTTTGTATTTCATGTGTAGCCTCATGGCTCCTACCCAAAATAACATAAATATGGTTTTGTAAGGGTCTTTTTTGCAATGGAAATATAAATATACATATGTAAAATGTAGATGTTCTTTAGGTCAAGGCTGTTCTAGTAAGTGGTTCTGAGACTGATAAAGATTTTTACATCCGTAATGATTCTTGCATTCTGAGCCGCAGACACCAAAAATCCCACAGGAAGTTGTCTCTGTAAGTGTTGTGGTTTTTAGTTTCCTGTTCTGTAGGTTTCGACAGTGAGAAGTAAATCTGGATGAGAGAAATTATTGGTTAAACTTTAAGTTTAAATGAGAATCTTTAATTTACTGGTATTTATTCCCATGTAAGTGATCTAGAGAAAGTATGAGCATATTCGTCTGTAAGCAGTAATACTGTGGTATAATTTGAAGAGCTTTTTGTGTTCAGTGGATAGTCTTAATTGTCCAAGTGAAGGGTGATTCTGAGATTATGCTTTTTGGTTCCCACATCATATCAAAGCACGTCTCCCAAAATAAATAGTAGGAATGGAGATATGTTTTTAATTTTTGACATTATTTCACCTTTATTTTTATAAATGACAAATTTTTACCTTGGCTATTTGTAGTAAATCAGATAGCATAAAAATACAGTTCAAATTAAATATGAAAGTATCTCCACAGTTTACATAATAGTTTAACTCAACTCAACTGAGACAGTCTAAGTTTTAAAATACCACTGAGAAATTTAAAAGGACTCTTATAATTCATTGAACTGTTTTTATTGATAGAATTTTTCTCAAAGTGGAATGTTTTTGCTTGCCTTCATTTTTAAAACCATGGTGAAGGTGAAACCAACTTATACTGGGAGATTCAATGTCAGAGTGACAAATGAGAACAAGGGGAAGGCAGTAGTGTGTTTATTTAACGTCATCTCTAGATTTTAGGTGTTATTAAACACTTTCCCTCCTTTCAGGCAAGTTATACAGACTGACCAACTTATTAAATGGTAAAGATAATAAGAAAGATTCTGCAGCCACCTTTTTAAAGTAAAACATGCCTACTAAAGTTTTTTTTAATGGTGTTTGCTCATTAGAAAATTTTATCACCACTCTTCTCGTAGGTTTTTTTGTTTTTTTGGTTTTTGGTACCCAGGATCAAACCACTGAGCTAAATCTCTGGTCCCAATCACCACTCTTAAGAGAGTAAGGATCTCTATCCATGATCAAAACAATCACACATATAGCCTTACAACAAACAGGACTTCAAAAAGGAAAGAAAAAAGAGAAAGAATTAGGGTTTGGTTTGCAGAACGCTCTTTTCCAGTTCCCATAGTTTTGGGCTGCAAAATATACGGTATTTACTTTGAAACCTTAATTGATACTTTGTATCATATGCAGATATTTTGTGGTTAAAATTGTTTAATGTTTTCATGCAGTTGAATTTTACAGAGAAAAATCATTGTTTAACCTAACGTTTATGACAGTTTTCATTTCTTATGTGCTGATTGTGGCACTATACAGTACTACGTTCTTTAAAGACTAACGTTATGTAGATGTTACTTAATGTCACTAAAAATGCCTGACGTTTGTGGAGAGTTTTATGTTTTACAAAGCGTGATGAGGCTGGGAATGGTTTCCTACGTGTTCTTTTACCGTTTATCGAGGCGCTGGGGTAAGTTTGTGTAGCAGCTGACTAAACTAGGCCTTGAACTTGGGGTCTTTACATCCTTTTCTGCCTAGGGACAGGATTTAGAAATGCAGGGCAGACTGATCCCTTCCCTGGCTAGGAATTTCAGCAATGTCAATGGCCAAAAATACACTTTTACGATCTGGGGCCTAAGGAGATGTTACAGTATCTGGGTGTTTCTCAGGCTGCTGGCCCCCACAAGTGCCCAAGGCGCAGGTTTGTCGTGAAGGAGAGAAAGGTCCTGAGCCTGCCAGGGCGACGCAGAGATGAAAGCCTGGACGCCCTTCGCACAAAAATGCACTCTGCCTTCGTGAGTCAAGACGCCCAGACGCGTGTGACAGCCGTGATTCCCGGTGCTCGCCCAGTTCAGGAAGCGACTGTAGGTATCTGCCCTGCCACACTCCCTGCAGCTCCTCTGGCGCCGGCTGAGGAGCAAGCAAAGTCTCCGCAGGGGGTCGAAAACGCTTTGGTGCACGGGGACGCGAAGGCCTAGGGGCAATTCTGCCGGACCTTTGATTCAAAACAAACAGGAAGACTCGCACCGCAGCGGAAACTGCCTTCAAGTTACTCAGGCTGCGGGGCTCTTCCTTCCGCGCCCCGGTCGGACCCCAGCCGCGACCCCGCCCACCGCCGCGACCCCGCCCACGCCCGGCTGGGCATGCTCAGTGGGCCGGGCTGGCAGGTTTGCGTGGCCACTGGAGTTGCCGGCGCCGGCTCAGCCCGCAGCCGACGCCGCGTCCCTTCGCGGCCGCGCGCTCCGGGGAAGTTACGTGCGGCCGCCGGCTTCCGCGGAGACGCCGGGAGGCCGCGGGCGCTGCCGAGCGGCGAGCAGGCGAGGCTGACGTGGCCGGGCTGAGAGCGCTTCGGGAGGCCGCGCGGGCGGACGCGCCCCGCGGAGAGGACCCGGGCGGGGCGGGCGCTTCCCGGACTTTTGTCCGAGTTGAGTCCCCTCCCCTGGGCCGGGCCTTTCCGGCCGCCCCCGCCCGCTCGCGCCGGGCGATGTTTATTCGGGCCGCGGCGTGAGGAGCGGGCGGGCCGGCGGCGCCGAGTCTCGGGTCCGAGGAGCGTCGCGCGGCGCTGGAAGGAGACAAGATGTCCGCCAGGGCCGCGGGCCGCCAAGGTGAGCGCCGCGCCGCCGGGCCCGGCCGGGGGAGAAGAGGAGCGCGCCCCCCCGCCCCCGCAGGCGGCAGCCGGGGCGCCGGGGGCCGGGCCGGGAGGGCGGGGAGGGGCGCGGGGCGAGGGCAGGTGCATGGCCGCCGCTCGGGGCCGGCCCGCTGCGGACGCGGGAGCGCAACAGGTCTGGCGCGGGGAGGCCGGGGCTCGGGCTGCCACCCCGGGAGTGCTGTCCCTGGCGAAACCCTGTGGTTTCGGTCTGATGTCACCCCCTGCGGTATGCGCACGGTAGCGATAAGGCACTGGCACCGCCAAACACTCGGCTCGCCAGTGGAGTAGGTGGGGCTCTGCTTTGTTTTTTTAAAAACATGTTGAATTATTTCAGGTGACTTTGAAAAAGTTAAGTTCTTGAGACTTTTTGATCATTTGAATTAAGCGTCCAGAAGTGATCAAAGGTGTTCCTGCACAAGGGCAGTAAGGTGAACTTAGACTACTAAGTAGTGAGCACCTGGGACACAAAATTACCCTTCCTTTTACGGTTTTCCCAAATGAGCATTACATTACTTTCTCAGTGCTTTGAAACGAACTTGCATATAACATGAAAAAGCCAAAATTCCCAACAACCACTTTGCTTCTCCACTTCTGTATGTTTTAATCTTTTTCATCATAAAGTAGTACTGTACTTACTCTTTCAAATGGTAACAGGAATACAAAAGAGTAAAAGCCTCCCGTTTTAGAAAATCAATCCATTACTTCGAATGCTATCGAGGTATTTAAACAGGTAATGATTTTATGTATTTATTTTTCTGCTTGTTTATTCATAGTCTCTAGAAACGAGTATAATATGCCTTTGAAGCTTCTGAACTCCAGCGGGACCTTGTTTTCTGGCAGAAGTTAGCGGTTACATTTAGTAGTAAATAGATTATTTTCAAGATTATAGTATGTTTAATTTAAGAAAAACTTAACATGTATTTTTTTGGCTTAAAATTGAAGTACAATTTAAGATAAACCTTGATCTAGACATTTATGATAAAAGGCAAAATTTTTCTTTGTTTAAAAAATAAACTCACTTTACCTTTTCTGGGGCTTGCTTTCTTAGGAAGAAAGGCTTTGTTTCTGTTTTAACGAAGCATTTCACTTTGAAATTGAAGTGTGATCTCATATTTGATATGCAAGACAGCGCACTTTTAAAGGATTAAGTGTGGAGAAAAATGTTTTCAGTACATTGCAATACTAACGTGTACTGTAGAAAGAGGAGTACTTGTGCTCCTGAGTTCTGATATTGAGAGTTTATGGCACACTGCAAAGCTTCACTACTACATTGTAGAAACTTCACATGCTTAAGTATTTAAGTAGGAGTTGAACGCTTTTGACGCTGTATTATGGGGCCACTGGGTAAAGCCAAGCATAAATGGGTAAAATGAAATGATCAGCATTTGTTTCCCTAAGTCACGTTTAATTTTTCAGGTGCCCAAAATACTTATTAAGCCCCAAGGTCTGCATTCAATATTTACACAGGGTGCTTTTGTTCCTCCTAGTGCTAAGTTAAAAACAAATAGGACTGGGAGTGTAGCTCGTGGCAGAGCACTTGCAAGAGGCCTTTGGTTCCATCCTGAGTGCCACAAAAAATCCTTGTCTAAGCCAGTATTTTTGCTTCTGTGTTCTTCCTGTGGTTAGTTTTTCATCCCACGAGTATACTGGAATCTAGATCATCATTGCCTTGTTGATAGACATTTAACTTGTTTCCAGGATTTTGCTACTGTAATATTTTATATACTTATGTTTTTTATATCTGTACACCTATGGCAAATTCTTAACGTGACGTTGTTGAGTCAACAAGTATGTGCATTTGGAATTCTGATATACACCACAGAGTCTTTTTCCAAACGATTGCAGACAGGAGTAAATATAACAAATGCCGGTGAGTTGCCTGCATCTAAATGAAGCACACAGAATCGGAGTGAGAGAGAAAACAGTACACTTAATGCATGAAGAGTCAATATGTAGAATTTACCAGTTTTCCCCCACTTTTTTGTATAAATGTAATATTCCAAATAGAATTCAAATGTGGTATTGTAGAAAACTTGACATGTGATAAGGAAATTTACTTGATAAATGAAATAGCTACAGTATTTTAGGGGAAAAAAGCCCTTAAAGAAAACTTAATTTCTTATAAATACAAAGTAATTAAAAGTAGCGTATCAGTTCGGGAATAGAAAATGGAGCCACAGGGTCCAGAAACATACTTCTGAGCTTTTGCCAATTGTGATCAGTAGCGCTTAATGTGTGTCAGGTGTTGATTGATGTACTTCATTCACTCATTTAATTCTTACATTGATCCCATGGAGTCAGCATTTTATCTTAACTTTTTAGATGAAGAAATTGAAACAGATAAGGAAACTTGGCTAGGTTCACTTACTCCTTCAAGAGGGACAACTATGATTACAATAAGTTAACACTAGATTATTGGGGAAAGGATAGGTTATTCAGTAGTGCTTGAATTTTTAGTTATCCACTGTCTTAAATGTTTTCTCGATAGGCCAAAAAAAAAAGTAAATGAAATCTAAATGTTTGAAAAAGCAAGTAATTCACAAAACGCTAGGAGAAAATGTAGGCTACATTTTTTCTTTTTTAGTATATTGTACCTGGTTGGAAAAGGCTTCTCTGTGAGTCATACTAAGTACTTAATAAGTACTTTAAAGAGCTTTTTTGTGTTATACATCTGAATTTACAATCAGAATTTTGTTTACTAGTGTCTCTGATACAAAATTATTCAAAAATTGAAAATAGGAATTTGAGGGTGTTCTCTGCTCATCAGAGAGTTAGATATGTAAGAAAATGGTGTGAGAAATTATTAGGAACAATTTCATTGGTTGAGTCATAGAAAGTAGCTGCATGAAGTTGCAGTGGGTTCTGGATTTTCAACTGTTTCACTTTGGAGGAAGCAATAAAATTTACTTTGAGATTGTACCATTACATATCATATTCTTTTGTTGTATACTTAAGTGTTTATGCCTCAGGGACCTTTTTTATTTCCTGTGCCTGTGTTTTAAGATTATAAGGTAGGTGAATATGGAAATGATACACACTATTTTTAACCATTCACTTGATTTACTTGATTCTTGGTAATTGATTTATTGTATCAAGAAAGGGACAGTGGGCTTTCCTCAGTAGCTGAATGTTTCTGAAAGTTAAGAACTACGGAAAGGCTAGGCATGGGGTTCATGCCTGTAATCCCCAGCACTTGGGGAGGCTGGGCAGGGCCAGCCTGAACTAACACAGTGAGTGAGACCCTGTCTCAAAAAACGCCCCCAAAACCAAAGAGCTGCAGAAAACAGTTAACCTAATAAACCAAACTAATTATGAAATCAGTCTTTATAGATAGCATTGCTGTTTCTTGAGTAACTGTGACAGTAGTTTTAATTTTGGTACTTAACTCATCAATACTTTTTTTTTGGTACCGGGGATCGAACTGGGGACCTTGCACTTGCAACGCAGGAGGAGGAACCACTGAGCTAAATCCCTGGCCCTCATCAATACATTTTTGCTTCATACTGCTTTAAGTGTAAAGTAAGAACTCACTGTGGTTTGTGAGAATTCACTTCATTTTGTCTGTCAACTTCTAATAATCTTCACTGTAGAATACTTTTTCTGAGTCTCCTTAGTTTGTACAATGTTTTTCATTTTCTTTCTCTCTCTCTCTTTTTTTTTTTTTGGTACTGGGAATCAAACTCAGGGACTTGTGTTTGCCAGGCAGATGCTGCACCATTGAGCTACATTCCCGGTCCTGTACAGTGTTTTTCACTAAAATTATTTTTGTAGTATTTTAGGCAGTGGCTTTTAATTTATGTTAGTATGTTTGGCATTTTAAGTGCTTGTAGTTAAACTTCAGTTCATGTCATTGGCTGATAATTCTAGCTACATTTTGTAATTCATTTTATTCAAAAATTTATTTTAGGATAAAACTTCATAATGGTCATTTAAAAAAATTTATACAGTGCCTTTTCGCAGCACTGATGTTTTCATGTTACAGACTTGCATACTGAACCTTTATTTTGGATTTAAGGAAGATGTGCTATCCAGTGGTTGCTGTTAGTGGTAGAAATCAGCCTACTCACAGCTGAGTTTGAAGGCCTGAGACCAGTAATGCAGCATAGATAGTACCGTTTCTTGTTTGGTTTGAAGGGGAAAAAATTTACAGTAGTTTCACCACACCCTCCTGCCCAGTCCTGGAGACAGTGTTCTGGCTCTGCCTTTTACTTGTTCTTTCATTTTTTTTTTTTTTTTTTTCCTATTTAGAGGCCAAATATAAACTCAGGACAGTTCTAAGAATAATCAGATCATAATGCTGCAAAGGAAGGTGTCTTTTAAAATAATAGTTTTGTTGACAATTTTGGAACTGTAATTCTACCTCTTACATAGCCTGGATATGATAAAAATCGAGTCTACTGAACGACCAGGAGCCTTGCAGTGGACTCTTCCTGTGTAGTCCCACCCACCCAGTGGCAGAGCATCGCAGGCTTGGAACACTCAGCACAAGTCCTGACTGAGCACCTAGTAGCTGAAGACAAGTTAGCGGAACAAGCAGTTACTTTTTTTTTTTTTGGTTCCGGGGATCGAACTCGGGTCCTTGCGCTTGCAAGGCAGGCTGCAGAACCACTGAGCTAAATCCCTGGCCCCAAGCACTTACTTTTGACCGAAGCTTTTGATCAAATGTCAGAATTGAATGATAGTTTATATCTAGACTGATAATCCTGAAGTATTTGACTGGAACTTGCTTTGTACCTCTGAATTTTGAAAGCCAACACTGAAATAACTTAGTTTAACAACACTTAATCTTGTTGAGAGACATTGTTTTACCAAATGTTAAAGTTAATCTAAATTTTGACATATTGCAAAACAACATTTCTTGTATAAATCAACAATAAAAATAGGTCTTTTTACTATCTCTGGCCTAGAATGCTTCTTTATTTATTGCAGAGAAGAGTGGCTTCAGGTTGCTCCTTTATGGGTTAGCCAGGTGCTTTATTTCCATTCCTTCTTAAACAGATAAATTCTTAATAATGAGAAGTATGTGGGGAGGACATAGGAAGGGAGTTTTATTTTGCATCCTGAAAAGGGATGAACATAAATGGACTCTGAGCGATTGCCTGTACCTGCAGAGCACTACTGTAGATCATGAGAAGACAAGCGGTGCCAAAATGTACATAAAACACAGCATTTTGAGATTTAATGAAGCCCTGTTACATAGTGTGTAGGGTTCAGTGCTGAATCATAGGTGGACCTTACTTTTGCTTACATCGAAAGATTGGACTTCATTCGTTTGCCTGGTAGGTGCATTTCAGTTACAGATCAGAACAACTTAACTTGGGTGGTGACAGAATACTAGGCAGTGGGTTGATTAATGAATGAACTCAGTTATTTTAGCTAGCATGTGCAGAAAGGAGTACAGATGGAAGCTAATTCTGTACTGTAGTACTGTCCATGGATACTAATTAGAAACATAAGATTGGCATATGAGGAACAAGAGAGGGAGAGGACCAGAGAAAGGAAGCGGGGTGGGTTTGGGGTGGGGGGTGTTTTTCTCAAAGTAGCTAAAGGTCCAGGGGCAGGTTCATCCAACTCTTGAGTCTAACAATGATGCTCTGCAGTATGTTGAATTAATTTTGCAATTATTAAATATGCTCTGCCAAGCTCAGCCCCTAAGTGTTTCAGATGTAGAGAGTGATAATTCTCATACCTTTAAGAATGGAATATTAGGTCCCGGAAGGAAGCTCCCCCACCACCATCCCAAGCTCCTAGGGCAGAGAAGCTGAGCTGGTCCCAGCACCCTGAAGGAAGATCCCCTACCGCCATCCCAAGTTCCTAGGGCAGAGAAGGTGAGCCACGCTGGTGCCAGAAGCAGCACACCCCCCCCGCCCCCGGAAATGAGAAGACATGTAAACAAGTCTCCAAAACAGACTTCTGGATCACCTACAGCAACCCCAAAGGGAAATGAGATGGAACAATCTGATACTCAACCACCTGGACTCTCTGAACTGGCAACAAAAGAGGATCTGGGAAAAATGAAATCAGAAATAATTACTCAGATAACAGCAAAGATTTTGCTCATGGTGCAAGACATGATTAATAAATCTAGAGAGGACACATAAAAAAACAGAGGATCTGAGGAACATGATGGAATCCCAACATAGGAAACAAATGGAATCCATAAAACAGATGCAAACAGATTTCCAGGAGATTAAAAACTCCATCGAAAGTCTGCATAGCAGAATGAACCAATGTGAGGATAGAATTTCAGATATAGAAGAAAAGATTGCAATTAGTGACCAGGAAAAGAAAAATTGCTTTAAAATTGTAAAGAAACATGAGAAATCAATCCAGCAGCAGCTAGACGATGCAAAGAAGAATAACATAAGACTGATTGGAGTCAATGAAGAAAGAGGAGAGAGTGCAGATGACATAAAAAAACTATTCACAGAAGTGATGGCAGAAAACTTCCCAAGCAGGGGAAAAGAACTTGAAATACAGATAAGTGAGGCATATAGGACTCCAGCTAGCCTTGATCAAAAAAAATCTACACATAGGCATATAATAGTTAGGATTCCAGAAATCCAGCAGAAGAACAAAATTCTACAAGCAGTGAGAGAAAAGAAACAAATCACATACAAAGGAAAGCCCATCAGAATCACAGCAGACTTCTCAATGCAAACCCTCAAGGGAAGAAGAGCTTGGAGTGATGTATTTCAAGCCCTAAAAGAAAACAGCCTCCACCCCAGATTGATGTACCCTGCAAAACTATCTTTCCAAATTGATGGAGAAATAAGATACTTTCATGATAAAGAGCACCTCAGGAACTTCATGAGTATCAAACTGGCACTCCAAAAAATTTTAGACAATACCCTAGGAAATGACAGGATCACAGCCCCAGGAAACCCAGCAGAATGAATCCATTGGGTGTGACAAATTAAACGCAAAGGGGGAAAATCCAACAAAAAGAAAAAGTCATGACAAGGCTTTTAAAACTTTTAACTTCATCTCCCTAATGAGTGTATAGTTCAATATTGTTATTGTACTGATTAGTATTTTTCTGATTCTAGAGTTGCACACCTTTCCTTGTGCTATACTGGCTATTTATCATCTTATGTCTACTTTTTAATTGGGTTGTCTATTAATGAGCTCTAAGAATTCTTTATATATTCTAGTCATAGGTTATATGCATTGTAAATATGGTCTGTTTAAGGACTACTTTTCATTTTAATGATGTCATTTAAAGTTCTAAATTTTGATGGAATCTCATTTATCAGTGTTTTTCTTTTATACATCATGTCTTTTGTATCCTAGGTAGTTCTTGCCTACCCTGAATTCATAAACATTTTCCCTTATAATTTCTTAAAGTTTTATACTTTTAGGCTTTCATATTTAGGTTCATAGATGCCTTCAAGTTATTTTCATGTATGGAAAAAAATGGTTGAGGTTAATTTTTTATATATGGATACCAGGTGTTCTAGTGCCGTTTGCTGAAAACACTGTCTCTTCCTCGGCTCTTGAATTGAGTTTATATTCTACAAAATGCTAATGTTAAATAATCTTTCAAAACTCAGTGGACCACATATGTGTGGTTCTATTTCTAGATTCTCTGTTTTATTCAAATGATCTGTATGTTTTTCCTTACACCAACACTGCCTTGATGACTGTAGCTTTAGAAGAAGTCTTAAAATTAGGTACTAAACATCTTCCAACACTTTTTTTTTTTTAACTTTTCTAGGTCCTTTGTACTCCTACGTAACTTTTAAATTTCAATATCCAATTCTTCATTTATAGCAAGTATACACAGACCTGAATTTTTATATATACTTTGTGTTTTCTAATCCTGCTAAATTCAAATACAAGTTCTAGGGGCTCCTAGAGATTTCTTAGTATTTTCTCTGTAGATGATCATTTCATCTACATATTAAGATTTTGCTTCTACCTTGCCAATCCTATCCTGATTGTGTCATTTTATTGCCAGACTATTTTTGGTGGGGCTTAGGTTTCAAAGTTTAATGGACAGGTAAAGAGTAAGCAAATCTGCCCTTGTTCCCCACCTTAAGGAGAAAGCATTGTATTTTCTCCAGTCATATAAGTCGTTCTCACTGGAAGTATGGAGTACATGTCTTAATCTGTTGAGAAGTTTCTGTTCTACTTCTAGTCTCCTGATAGCTTTTACCATGAACAGCTGTAGAATTTAGTCCAATACTTTTTCTCCAACTAGTGACAGGATCATACGGCTTTTTCCTTTCCTCTGTTAAAATGATGACTTTTGGGGGTGGATCTTATCTTCCAATGCTGAACCAACACTGCCATCCCTACAACAAAACCACTTTCTACATCCTGCCAGATCTGACTTCTGATCATTCGTTTTGTTAAACAAATTTCTATCTGTGTTCTTACTTTTTTCTTCTATTATCTTTATCCAGTTTTAGGATTAGCACAATGTTGAGTTCCTAAAATGAGGGGAGAAGTGTTCCTTCTTTTTTCTGCTTTGTTTGATATAATTTATCAGTTAAAATGTATATGAGCCTGCTGTTGTCATATAGGTAGGTTTTCAAGCTAGGAATATACTTTCTTTAATAGGTGCTATTCAAATTTTATATTCCTCCAGAGTTAGTTTCATTAGTTTGTCTTCCAAGGTATTCTTAGAAGTTGTCAAATTTATTTCAAAACAGATTTTTGTAATATGCTTTCTATATCCTTTTCAATTCTGAAAAATCTGTAGTAATGTCTCCTAGATCTTGATATTGTAATTTAAAATAATGTATAACTGATATTGTGTAAGAGGAAGAAAAGGTCTAAAGGTGTAGGGGAAGTGGGAGGGGTAGGCAAAAGGAAAAAAGGGAAAAGAAAAAATGTGAGAAAAGGAAAAAAATGGAAACAAAGTCTTTGCAAATAGGGAAGGGTGGAGGGGGTGAAGGGAGGGCAGGGGAAGGGGAAAAAACTAAGAACCAAGATACTCATATAATGGTACAAGATCCCAATGATGTATGTAACTATTTTATACCTAAACTGTACCAATAAACTTAATGGAAAAAAATAAAAAGATTGGCATATGCTTGATTCAAGTAAAAACTTTTTCTTATTTACTGAAATACTTTTTGGCTTTATTTTTTAAAATAGTATGGATTCCCAAGGATCAAAAGGTTTTTGTTTTGTTGGGTTTTTTTATCTTGGTTGCTTTAGGAATTTTCCCTCTTTCGCAATTGTCAATAGAATCTTTGGGGTTTGTGAAGTTTGTGATGACTGAATATTGTACATTAAATTTACAGTTAGCTTTTTAAATTCAGTATGTAATTCTAAAATCGAGAATGATACTGGTAGTGACTGATTCTTGTTTTAAATGTATGTTTGAATTGCATCTGGATACGTCCAAGGAAGTGTTTGTGCATGTGTGTTGCATTGTTTGGTTTAAGAATCTCATTTGGAGAGAAAGTGTGAAAAATTATAAATGGAAATTTGTTTACATAAAACTCCTTGAATATACTGAAATGGAAAATGGGTACTATGTTGTTACTGTTTACATTTAGGGCTTAAATTGTGCAATATGTAACAGAGTGGACTTTTAAAACTATTTTATGTTCAATAAATTACATACCGACATGTGCTAACCAGGTCATGTTGTAGGTGCTGCATGTAGAGCGGGGAACACGTCTGTGCTGACTCACCACGTTAATAGTGAAAGTCAGCAGCAGCAAGTAAAATGCCACGCGCAGTGATCAGTGCTAGAATCTTAACAGGCCATTTCTGGGTCATCCTCTTCCCTCCCCGAAGATTCTGTCTATCGTTCTTCTGTGGCAGTCATTTTCTAGCATTTCTTTTTAATTTTACCACGTAATTATTCATTTTATCAAGATTAGTTTTGTCTACCTCTGAATTCTATACAAACAGAATCTTCTCATGTGGGGCTATTGGACGTGGCTTGACTTTCTCAGCAGTGTCTGTAAGATGACCCATGTAGTGAGTGACAGTAGTTCAATAGTTCTCATTGTACTCATATATAAACTTGACGGTCTTTTATTCCTTGAGGATTTGCTTTGGGGAAAATAGTTTGAATTAGACTTTCTGGAGATGAATATTGTCTACATCTGTCTGAGGAATAAGAATTTGATTGGATGTGAGCCAGTTATGGAGGTTCTAACAATTGTATAAAAGGGAGGAAGCTGCTTTTGGTGTTGTTTAGGTGGTTTACCTTGAAAAGTCAACTCGGTCTTAATTTTGAGGACATTTTATGACTAAATCTTAAATCTGTCATGTTTTAGCAGCCATCCACTTATCTATAATCAGACCACTAAAAGCCACAATCAAGAGAAATATGTGTTTTGGACCAAAACAAGTAAAAATAAGTGTGCCTTTAGAAATATAATTGCAGGAAATCTTAACAGATAGTATCACACAAAGGAACTCCGTAAGACTTATTATCTGACTTTTGTATCATGATAAATGTTGGATTAATCAGTCAAAACTGTACACACTCATATTGGATGTTTCATCATCCCTAAAATCAAAAGACAGTGGCTGTGGCAAGTAGGGTCCCGTTCAGGTTGTAAATATGAGAAATATGTGCCAGTAATAAACAGTGGCCTCTCACGTTGGGTGCCAACACTGACAGATGCTGAGCTAAGTGTTTCATGTGTAGAATCCTACTACTGTTAGTCTCTTTTGTAGATGAAGGACCTGAGGTTAAATTACTTGCTGTAATTAGTTACACATCAGCTTACATACTTTTAGAACTCTTACATGTACACATTTATACGTTCATGTGTTTTCAATGAGTATCCAACGAGTATGGAATGGTGTTAGGTGAGTCTAAGACGAGCCAAGTGGCATGAATCATGAAAGCCAGAAGAGTGGCACTGGAGCAATGGGAGCACACAAGCAGGGTTAAAGGAAGCAGCTGTTGCTCTGCTTCAGCTGATTGTTGTCTCCGAGGTAGGCAGGCCAGATCTTCCAGTTTTTCAAAACAGGTTGTAAATCTGGATTTTTTTTAACATTGCCCTGACTTAAATCTTTCCAGCTGACTTAATTTCATACCTTTTTGTTGTGAAATACAGTACAAATGTATGAAAATACATAAAGCAGATGTACATTAATGAATTATTACAAAGTGAGCACCAGGTAAACACCATCCACCTGTCAGCAGGCTGGCTCCTGTTCAGAGAGACTCAGTGAAATAAAGACTGAAGGAATTATTGAATAAGCCTAAGTTTCTGTCAAGATGTGAGTTTAGAGTCTAGAATTAAAATTTTCGGTTAATAAAAAGCAAATGTAAAAATGGAAACGGTGCCCATCTTGGGGTAGCTGTGTCCTCAGTACAATGTCTGGCACAGTAAAGTTTTTTGTTAATTATGTCTTTTTTAAACTTTTTAAGTGCAGTCCATTTAAATAGCAGAATTACAGTTGTGTGTGTATGCACATACATTGATTTCTGGACAGAGGGCAGCCTGTAGATTAGTATTTTTGCCCAGTAAGCTGTTCTATGGTTTCAGAGAAGGTGCTTGGGTTCCTGGGATACTGTACTTATGAAAAATTAATTGCAGGGGCTTGACGAGATAGTTGTTAGCCTGATGGATTAGGGAGTAGGTATTAAAGACTTTCAAATCCAGTGTACCTGCTTGAGTTTGGCTCTCTGCCTAGTATAGTGAGTGATTGATTAGCAAGTTCTGTTGGGTTTCTAACCTGCTGAGCACCTCAGATCTTTCCACTTGTTCCATCTGTGCATCCTACCGTTTATATCCTCTTCCCTCCCATGTCTATCTGTGTCCTCCCTCCCCGACCAGATTCTTTTTCTGGTTTGCTGTAACAGCCTCCTAAGGAGGATCATAGCCTCTCTTCTCCTTATGATCTGTAGTTCTAAAATAATTTCTTTAAAATCCAGGTTTGATTAGTTTCTCCCCCACTCCTCTCAGTACACATGCCCATTTACACTTGCCCTGAGAATTCCTTTACGTACTACTTTAGAAGTAAAAGATCAAAATCTATAATGTGGCCATTAAAGTCCTAGTACATTATCTGGCCCCTGCCAACCCCTGTAGCCTCATCTTGCATCTTTTTCCTTCATAACTCTCTCTTCTCAAAACTATGCCTCCTCTTTTTAGTTCCTAGCAGATACTACTGCATTTTCTACCAAGTTCCTCTTTGAGTTGCTGTCATGGTAGTTTTTCTTTCCCTCCTAGTGCTTATTTAAGCCTGTGATTATATTATTTAGTTGTGAAGTGTTTTGATTATCTGGTTCTCCCATTGGACCATAAGTTCAATGAGAAACGAGATCATATTCATTGTCTGGCTATATGCAGACCTTAATAAACTCACAAACATTTGAACAAATGAGAGATACTCCTTCCTGCCCCAGGATTCCTGCTTATGCTATTTTCTCCACCTGGAAAGTTTCCCTCCTCTGTCCCTCATTCATTTACCACCTGTTCCTCATTCTTTTTTTCAGAACTTGTTCTGAGCCCAGAAGCTAGGTTAGAATTTTGTGCTTTGAAAAGCCCCTAATACTGTCCCTCCACAGCACTTATAACAGCTTAAAGATAGGTGTCTGTTGGTTCTTTGATTAATATATCTGGTGTCCTTTTTTTTACACTGGTTATGTTATTTACTTACTGGTTATGTTAGGCCATCTTAAAACAAGCCTAGAAACTCTCAGAAGATACTAGTATGTCTCCAATATTAGCTGTGTTTTTCTTTTCTGAAAGAGGAAGCAGCAGTTGCTAGAGTCACCAGCCTATGGAAATTTCGTGTATTGTTACACCGTGGTAGCAGCAGTGTTGGTTTGGGTCTTTCCTAGATCATTAATTTCTAGTCTACTCAAGTTACTTGTCTTTATTTTTTTGTTAAGTAGAAAACTTCAAGTCCTACAGAGTAGTTGAGTATAATGAATTCCATGTTAGTCTCATCCAGCAGTTATGAATTTATGGTGAGTCTTGTTTCGTCTATACTTCCATTCATTATGTTCTCCCTTTTCCACTATTTTAAAGCAAATGCTAGAATATTTTCATTTGTTAATATTTGAGTATGTATTTCTAAATGCTAAGGACCCTTTTGAAAAACAGTGCAACTATATTATTGTCATACTTTTAAAATAAATTCTAAAGCAATTATTTATTGTTTTCTAATTGTCTTAAATAATTAAATTTCCCTTTTAAATACCATTTGAAAAATCAGGATCCAAATAAGGCCATCTCATGGTGATTTTTTGGCATGGCTTTCACATCTCTTAGACATACAAATTCCCCATCTTTGTTTATTTCTCTTCACTCCCTCCCCTTGCAGTTTTATTGGTTGAAGAACAGGATTATTTGTCCTGTAGAAATTTTCACAGTCTGGATTTTGGTCTTTGCTTCCCCATGGTGGTTACAGTGGTGTTCGGCCCTCTGCATTTCCTATAAATTAGTATTTTTTCATACTAAGTCATTGAACTCTCTAGCCTGTGTATTTTCATACATGGAGCATATCTCAATTTCAAATATAGTCACATTTTAAGCACTCAGTAGCCACTTGTGGCTGGTTGCCATATTACACAGCACAGATCTAGAGCCTTGATCAGATTCAGATTTATATCTTTTATAAGACTAAATGATAAGTTGTATTAGATTCTAGAGGTTTTTCCTGTTACTTTTAGATGATGTTTGCAGGCATGATCAGTGCCTAGATTCCTTTAAAAATGTTTTTTATCAGTATGTGTTTGCATTCCTCGTGTGGAGTTGGTACATGTACGTAACACATCTTCATTCCTTTTTTTTTGGTATCGGGGATCGAACTTGGGACCTTGCACATGCGAGGCAGGTGGCAGCAGCACTGAGCTAAATCCCCAGCCCCTCTTCATTCCTTTTTTATCCCCTTTCCCTTCAACCCCTCTCTCCACCTCTTGATCCCCTTCCCATTTGAGAAAGTGACTCCCTACTTCCTGTTGTCTTTAATTCACTAAGTATTGCAAAATGATGCTCAAATTTTATTCCTTCCTTCTTCTAGAAAGATATTCTGTTAGCCAGAATATCTCTAAAAAGAAAAACTTGCTTTCATCTACTGGTTACCCAAAGGTACTGTTTATACAGGAAAGGTAGAATATATGCAGTAAGTCTCTAACTTAGGAGCATTCGAGTTGCGAACTTTCACAGGTGTACTGTATAAGACTCACTTTGTTGGATATGAATGAATCTGACTCATGAATGTACTCCTGGCACAGAACTCGTTCATGAGTCGGGGACTTACTGTACTTCCTTTCCCCTCTATATGTACCAGTTTTTTAAAGTACTGGAATGAGTTGGGCCAGTACTTGTCACTTTTTAAAATCATGGAACAAATGGGTAGATGGAAGGATATTTATTTTTATTCCACTGCATTACCACCCTTACTGTCAAATTACTTTATTTTGAGATTTTTATGTAATCCATTAAAGTAAATAAATCATAGGGCTGTACAGATTGATGGATTTTCAAAGTAAACATACATCTTTGCCCAGCAACTGGATCCCTGCAAAAAACAATACTAATATCCCAGGAGTGTCCCTCAACCTCTGTGCTCTTTCATTCACTACATACACAAGGATATCCCTCTTCTAACTTCTCGTAGTATAGACGACTTTTACCTGTTTTTTAAAAGTCACACCACTTTCATGTTAAAATTTTTTTTTTATGTTAAAAATTTATATGTGCTCATTGTCAGATATATTAAAAATTAAAACAGGGCCGGGGGTTTAGCTCAGTGGTTTCAACGCCTGCTATGCAAGTGCAAGGACCTGAGTTCGATCCCCGGTACCAAAAAAAAAAATTAAAACAAACATTGGAACCAGTGTTCTTGTCAGTATATAAATGTGCTTTTTTTCTTTTTTTAACAGCCCACAGCCTTCACACTGGCTATGTTCCCAGATGCCAGATGCCGCTCAACCTTTTTTTTTTGGAAACAGGGTCTGGCTAATACCTTAAATTCCCAAGGATAGGCTTAAATTTGCCACCCTCCTGCTTCAGCCTCCTGAAGGTCTTTGATTACATGCATGTACCACCACTCCTAGCTGCTCTTTTGTTTCTTTTGCAAAATTGGTGTCATCATGCTTCATTTTCCCCACATACCTTTACAGCATTTTTCTTTAAACTTTTTATTTTGAAACATTAGACTTTTACAGTAAAGTTAATTTTTTCTTCCCTGCCACAACCTTCAGTGTTCATTTCTCATATAACTTTGCTCATTTGTTAGGGCTTATATTCCTTTTTGGACATCACCCCCACCCAGTGTCTTTGTTGGTTTACTGTTGTTTTGGGGTATGTGAAGGATGTGTTATAAAACAGTACTGTGGTTCTAAGAATCAAAGCTACACAAAAAGATGTACTCAGAGAAATATCACTCTCTCTTTTATCTTTGCTACCCCATTTGCTTCATTCTCCTTTCTACCAGAAAAATTTTGACAGGTCTTTATCTTCAGCCAGTAGAAAATGCCATAACCTAAAAATAGTTTCAGTCTTGCTAACTGGAAAGCATTCTGGATTTCAGGCTTCCTGGAGTATCTGTAACTGTTCCTGATGGAAATTTTCACTGTTTATGAGGTATGGTAAAATAATGGTGAATGTTGAAAAAATCTATTGCAGTAAAAGACACTGTCATTAATCTTCCTCAAAATAATGCCCCTTCTTCTAAACATCCTTGTCCCTTCATTTTTGCCACTGTCTGGAGCACTTCTGGAAGTCCTTTAGTGCCTTTAGCTGCAATGTCATGGCCACCTTGATACCCTCAACCAGTTAAGAAACATCACCTTTCATGGTCATTTTGACTTTGGGGAAGAGCCAGAAGTTGCATGATGCCAGATCTGGTGAATAAGGTGGATGAGGACATGCCATACTGTTTTTATGAGCCTGCCTTTTCTATTGAATGGTACCCCATAGCATTGCTCACCGTATTTTTGATCAGACCTTGCAAAGCCACTCATGAGACAAGACTTCCAGAACTGCCTGAGAAAGTGAGAGGAACTGTGGGATAAGTGTGAGGGGGAGTGTTTTGAGTGGTAATGTGTCTTTCACTGTATGTTTTGATCACACCTCATACTGTATCTGTAACAGTAACTTAAACTGATATTCATGTACTTTGGTTTTAGGACAGCAGCTAATATAGCATCTCATCTGTGAACTTAACATTTTTAGCAGAACTCCAGCCTCAATCAAAAATTTCACACTGGTGTGTCTTCTTTCACCTCTTAATATTTCCTAATTAAGTGCATCTTATCATTTGTCTTCAAAATTGTTAGTCAAAGAGCAGCCACAGTAAAAAGTACAGTGTTTTTAAATTGAACTTGTGTTGAGTGTAATGGAGTGTTGGATTGTAAGTTTACTTTATGTTTAGATCTTTGTCCTGTAGTTGCTGTACTCTTTGCACTCTTGGTGTTTTTGTTTGCCTAGTATTTTGTTTTCTTTTGAGACAGGGTCTCACTATTTAGTCCACACTGACTTTGAACTCCCTTCGTAACCCAGGCTGGCCTCCAACTGGCCATCCTCGGGTCTCAGCCTTCTTCATGCTGGAATTACAGGTGTATGCTACTAGGCTCAGCTTGTTTTGATAATTACTTCTCAGTGTGTAGTGAGTTGTTGTATTTTGGAAGTTGTTAAATCCCTGGACTCTGCAAATGTTTCCATGACTTCTCTTTATTTGACTTTAGATTGAGTTTTTTTTTTAGCTGCTTCTTGGGGATCTTGATTTTGAGAATTTAAAAGGCAGTCCTCAGTCAATACAAATACAGTACATTCCTCTACCTTTTAGCACATACGCTGCTCTCTTTCTTTGAACTTCATTTTTATAATAGTGATCAGAATTCATAATTAAGTTTGTAGTAGAAAGTTCATAGAGTCAGGGGCCATCCCTGTACTTCTCGTTTAGCTCGTGACTCAGTCTCATCTCATTTAGTAATCTTGCTTTCTATTTTGGGTGGAGAAAAGCCGACAACAACAAAACCAACCAAAAGCACTTGGGAACACAGAAAATCAGACACATTTTGGTATGACAGCTTTGCTCACAAAAGGAGCCCAGCAAGAGCACCAGTGTGTCCCATCTCTTTACTACTTGGTTTTCCTAAATGCAAGTTGTTAGGAAACTATCCAACATGCTTTAAGAGATAGTACTGCAAAATCTATTTTAGGTACATACTTAATAATATTTAAGGGTCTAACAATGTGTAAATTTCACAGAAATTTTGTTTTTTTATGATGTCAGATAAAATAAATCAATTTCAAATTGAGAGAGGGTCAGTTTTTACATTTTGTTGTAGGGTATTGTCTGGATGATAAATGATGTTTTGTGTTGGCCCCATTGGTTTTCATGTATTCTCACTAGTGACTCAAGTTTCTTTAGTCTTTTCCCCCCTAAAATATTAGTTGTCCATGGGATAATCTTAGTTCTTTGCTTATTGGATCTTTTCTCTTGGGGTCAGTGCTACTGCCTTGTTGATTACTCTTTGATCTTTATCTACTCCGAATAGCAGTATTGATCTTCAGACCTATATATCCAACTGCCTCTTTCCCATATCTCTGCTCTCCTGGGTCCATGGTCATATTAAATTAAGCATGCCTAAAACTGCGTTGGTTACCTTTTCCTGGTTTTTCATTCAGCTGCCTGATTCAGAAACCCAAAAATCATCTTTAACTCCTCCCCTCTAAACTTTCTTTTGTGAAGGAAAGATCTCGAAGTAAAAATGTAACACTCCCTAGTTCCTGTCTCTCTATTTCAGAGGCTCTTGTTTCTTGAGTGCTCTTCTGATGGTCTCCCTGCCTCAGGTTCACCTTCCCTGAGTCTTCAGAGGGAACTCCGACTGCATCATTACTAAAATTTGTTTAGCTTAACATCCTTGGCATTATGTCACAAGACCTGGTGCCTGGCGACTTGTCCTCTCCCACAGATTGTAGCAAAGCAAGCTGTCTGGTGGGCTCTTGGGCCTCCTGTTTGACTTCTCCTCTGCCTTGCCCTGCCCTGCCCTGATGGGTGCGGGTGCTGAGACTGCAGGGGATGAAGGTCCGGGGTTTGGCAGGAACCCTTCAGGGTTGGTGATCTGAGTGCTGTCTTTGCCAGCCGGAGCTGAGAACAAAGAGACCAAACAAACTCTTGGCAGGTTCTGAGATACAGCTTTTGCTTTTTCAGAAATTGGGATTCTAGTCAGTTGATGCTGACTTAGAACTGTATGCAAAACTAACCCAGTGATCATGAATTGCAGTCGCTTTTGATGCCTGCAGTGCATCACTAATTATTGAATTTGTACACTATTCATTGGAATTGTAATCTCACAGAATTGTGGAGCTGGAAAGATCTTTCTACTGGATAATCTCACCCAGTTTCCTAATTTTATAGGTGAGGAAACCTAATTAGTTTATGACAGGTTTGGCCTCTGGTTTCATTATTTCTGGGGTAGTTCATTTTCTGCTTTTCTTAGTTACAGGGGAATAGTAATACTAGAATCCCAGTGGAATAAAAAACGCTTTGTCCTTGGGCTCCTTCAAGCCTCAGTGCTTTGGGGATGAGACTATTGGTTTAACAGACAATCCCTGTGCAAGCTATGGAATTATTTGTCCTCTCAGTTCTTCTAAAGACAGCTGATAAACCTGTTAAGTACTGTTTCAAAATAGGTGAATACTATAAAACAGTGCAAAAAAGGCTCAGTAAAAATCTTAAGATTCCTAACCTTCATTTCTCCTGTTTCACAGTCTCTCATTTCTTAGGTTCCCTTCCAAAGGAAACCAAACCCCTCTTTTCTGAAGCATCAAAATTGTCAACCATTAATGGCCATTTAAAAAATATAGTGCTCTTGGAAAGCTTTTGGAAGTTTACTGATACTGACATTTTTAATCAATTTTAGCTTCAATTTCTGAGTGATCTACTAGGAGCTCCTTTGTCCCCCACACCAAGCATTTTATTATGATGATTTTCAAACATATAATAAGGTTGAAAGAATTTTAAAGTGGATTCCTGAATCCTGACCACTGAGAGTCTACCACTGTGATTTCACTGTATTTGTGTCATCACATATCTGTGTGTTTATCCGCCCATATATCCTGTTTGATCAGAACTCATTAGGCTTGCCTGGTTATACAGATGACCATGGGTAGAGTTTTCTACCTTTGTTGCTGAAGCTCATGAAGGAAGGTGAGAGATGGAGAGGGATGACGTGGGTGGTGGTGAAACTGGGAATGCACCTCTCTCTGTCTCTGGGTGCGTGGTGAGGCATAGAAGTTCATTATGGATTAAATTGCTCTGCTGTGCTGGCCAAGGGCCTAGCTAGCCACTCCTTTTGGTATTTCATGCTCTGTTAATTTCTTGTACACATCTCCTTTCAGATAAATCAAGTGAATGAAACTGAGCTACATTATCATCACCCTTTTGAAGGGGCCATTGAGTTGGTTGAGATGTATACTTTTCCTAAACCCCCGAGAAAAACCACACTAATTTAGATGTGGAATGAGGAGGATAATTATATTTTGATTTTTTTCTCCCTAAGTTGTACAAAAACTAATTTACATTTCTTTTGGATGTTGTACATTGAGACCTTAATGTATAACTCCCTTACTAATGGTAGAATAAACAATTTGTTTGATTAACAGTAAGACATAATTCCCTTAAACATTTGATTTTTTTTCTAAAAGCCAAGTTAAAAGTGGATACTATTCGAAATTTCAAGTAGAAATGGAATTGGATGAATGTAATTGAAAATGCATTGCCAGTTTGTTCTAATTAGGAGCGGACAAAGGAAAGCAAAAAGAACACTTGATGGAAGAATGTCACTCATGGTCCCTTTACTTTTGAAGACGATCAGTGATAGCATTTTGTATGTCCCTTCAGCCTTTTTTTCCCCTGCTTATGTTTAAACAAAATTAGAACGTCAGTATACAAGGTGTTTCATAACCTGACCTCCTTCCCCTAACGTTGAATGAATGAACTAAGTGATCATTAAAACCATGTGGAGGATGATAGACTTTGTACTAAAGAGCGTCCGATCAAGCAAACTGTCTGTTATCAGATCACTTGCAGTTTGGACCCTTAGGAAAGGGATTAAAATGGGAGAGAAGCAATGTTCCTGATTCACAAAGTTGATCTAGGAAGGGCCAGGTTTTCATTCCTAGTGTCAGCTGAAATTGGACAGACTGGCATTTACTCCAGATATTTTTGTTACGCGTATCTTAGTGTAACTGTTGATATTTAGTACATTTACTCATACCGTCAGGGCTTCACACTGATGGAATTTTTTTTAAATGCATTGAATTCTCATCAGTTTTTGTAAAAAAACAAAACAGCTTTGTTTCTAGTGGAGGTCTCATTAAAGGGAGGTTTTGCTGCACTCCATTGGAAGATGGAAACAAAGCGCTTGTAAGGTTGGCAGTTCTTATCTGTGGGAGTGAACAGAGATCCTTTCTCTCTCTCCTTATTCATCTGGCAGGAAAGTTAATCTAGTTGCTTTGAATTTAGGGAAGCAGGCCTTCTTTATAGGGATTCATTTGCTAACGTAGCTTCAATCTTCAATTAAAGTTGCTGTGGGAAAGGAGAAAGGGCCCATGGCACCTTGATGGACGTATTCTCACGATGCTGATGGCAGCAGTGTAACAGAGCACATCTCACTTATGAAAGAAGCATTTATAATGACAGGTGACAAGGGATGTTCTGACAGTGTCATGCTCAACATTTCCCCTTTTCCCTGATCTTTAGATAACTATGAAAAATCTTTTTCTAAAATTTATTTATAAGTGAATGTATTTTAGAAGCCCCAGTTTTATAGTCGAGACTGAATTACTTTAAACCTCTATGAACAATTGTATTTTTTATTTTAAATTTTTTAGTGCTTGTCTTTTAGATAATTTATTTTCCTCATGAGAAGTTCATAACAGGTGAAACTGAACTGCAGTACAACTCGAGTAGGACTATATTGGAGCTTGTATTGCTTTATTTTTTATTTTATTACTTTAATTCTTAGGGGAACTGGGGGCTTTTGTCCATTTGTTTTTCTTTTTGGTTCCTCGTATGTGTATGTGTATGATATATACATGAGAAAGCCATTTTTTTTCATGGTTATACATGAAGTTTGAGAAGGTAATTCTGTGCTAAAACTAAGTGGAACCGTAGTGTTTAATTCCGATACTACAACAGTTGTTGACCAAACGTATCAGATGGTCTTATCTGTTTTCCTGTAACATATATATTTATAATTTTCCAGTACAGAAGTATTTTACTGTTACCTTCTTTTGTACAATATGCAGAATGCTTTTTAAATATTTGGTTACAACTGTTACAACTTTTATTTTCTATCTGATATTAAGTATAAAGTTGCTGAACTAGCTGGAATACTAGTTTCAACTGGCATGAAACAAATACAGAGTAGCATCTGTCCAAACTAAGTTGAAACAAAGGAAGTTCCTGTGTGTAGTTTCCTATCTCCTAAAACAAAAGCAAACCAAAAAACCTTCTATAATTATTTAGCTCCTTTCAGAGTAGCTTTAATAGTAATAGTATACATTTTGGTATTTTGTTGTGCCGTATTGTTTATTGGATGCTTGTTTGCTTTATTAAAAACTTTTTCTGAAAAGGTGAAATGATCTGTTTTTCTTTTGCTTTATCAGAGCACAGCAATGGAGGAAACAGCTATATGGGAGCAACACACAGTAACGCTTCACAGGGTGAGTTTCTGCTGCAGTAAATAATCTGTGTTATAACTCAGGATACTGGCAGGTTTTGAAAACAATAGAGGAAAGCCAGATGTCAGGAAGCCAGAAGAAAGGGGAAAATTTTTCTATATTCTTTTGTTTAAAATTAGAGTTACAATAAATTCTTTATTAAGGTCAAAAGTAAACATGATTACTTTTTCATATATCCTTTTGGTTGTTAGTTGTATGTTTGTTATTTTATTCCTGATTTAAGTATAAAGTGATTTACTTCTTCTGATTTTGAATGATTAGATAAGACTGCATATTAATGTAAAGTAGAAATTGTTTCAACCCTTCTGAGTGCATATATTTGTTTTGTAGGTTTCAGGTTTAAAAATTAAATCAGGCTGTGTACCTATTAAAATCTTGACAGATAGAGTACTTCTTCATCTGAAATGTCTAGACCCTAAACTATTGCTTAAATAGTTGCAAATGGCTGAAAGATTAGTAAAAGGTATAGTAGGAATATGAACTGTGTCTGCAGATCTGAATCTTAGTTCTGCCTAGTTCTCACCTCTGCTGTAAAGCCTTGCTTTTTCACATGTTTAAAATGAGGTAATTCATACTTCATCAGTTTATAACCTATGTGCCTCCCAAAATTCTCTTTCTTCCTCTTCCAGAGGAGAGGTGAATCTTAAGGAATATTCAGAGAGTATTTAGATATAGTGCTAAATATAAGTGATTTACACTTTTTCTACCAGCTATATTTACCTGTACTTATTAGCAAGTTGGAAAGGGGGAAATCATGCTCCTGGACCCTTCCCTCTGATAAGTCTTGAGTGTTTGAGTCTGCACATACTAGATAATGGGTAAACTATGCAAAAACAGTGATTTCAGTAGCTGTACTTGACTATTCTGTGTCCCACTAAATGCTAAAGAAAACCATTCAGTAATACTAACTTTAACTTTTATTTATGAAGTTGAAATATGGTCTCCTGTTTTGCTGACAGGTAGCATATTTAAATCAGATATAGATGATTAAATATATAAAATAATTTCATATACGATTTAATTGTTAATTAAATGTTAATTGATGTTAATTGACTAATATGATTCTGAATCATTTTAACACACTATATATTTATTTTTATTAATATCTTTATTGGTATAATTCATACAGTAACATTCATCTAGTGCCCAGTTCTGAGTTTTGAAAACACGGTTATGTAACCAGCACCAAAATTAAAGTATAGAACATGTCCATCACCTTAAACTTTGCCTTGTACATACTTACAGTCAACTCTGTCCCTTCACCCCTAGCACTTGAACACTGATCTGTTTTCTGTTCTTTTATATTTTGGCCTTTCCAGAATGTCATGTAATGTGTAGCTTTGAGACTTAACAATTGGTGTTTTTACTAAGGCATTTGGGGCCAGGGATTTAGCTCAGTGGTTCCGCTGCCTGCCTCTCAAGCACAAGGACCTGAGTTCGATCCCCAGTAACAGAAACCAAAAAACTAAGGCATTTGAGATTTCTCCATGATGCTTCTTGTAATGGTGGTTATTTCTTGCTTGTTGCTGAGTAGTACTGCGTTGTATGAATGTGTAATTCCTTCTCTAGTCATATGGTATATTTTGATTGTTTAAAGTTTTTGTTGGTTATGACTAAATCTTCTTTAGTAATCTTCTTGGGTAAATACTTAGGAATGGAATGGCTATAGGTTGTATAGTAATTGTTTAATTTTATAGGAAACTAGTAAACTCTGTACCACCTTGCATTCCTACTAGCAGTGTATAAGAGCTATACTTGCTCAATACTCTCATCAGCACTTGATGATGTCAGATTTTCCCCCTAATTTCCATCATTCCAATATATGCCTAGTGTTACCTCTCTGTAGTTTTAGTTTGTATTTCTCTAAAGTCTAAGTGTTAACCACCTCTTGACGTGTGTATCACCCACATAATCTTCGGTAAAATAATGTTCAAATTTCTTGCCAGTTTTAACTTAGATTATTTAACTAACACCTATCAGAAACTTGATTTGCAAACATTTTCTCATTTTATGGATTGCCTTTTCACTGTTAATTAACGGTTGTGCCCTTTGCTGCACAGAAGTTGGAGTTCTGAGAGTTCTAGCTTCTAGATCAGTGATGGTGATCATTTTAGAGCTTTCAATGATACAAACAGCCCACTGCAGCACTCATGCCATAGGTTCACCACTATTCTAGATATAAGATCTTTGTCAGGTATTGTTTTGCAAATATTCTTTCCTATCATGTGGTTTATATTTTCCTTCATGGTAGCTTTTGTGGAGTACGAGTTTTAAATTTTGATAGATTTCATAATTTTTGTTTTTATTGGTCGTGCTTTTGGTTTTGTGTCTGAGAATTCTTTGCCAAACTAAGGTCACAATTTTTCCCCGGTATTTTCTTGTAGAAGGTATATTTAGGTTAAATTTTATGTGTACTGTAAGATACGGACAGAGAATTTTTTTTTTCATACGAATGTCTAACACTATGAGTAGTAATTTGTTGATGAAAAGATTATCCTTTACCTATTTAATTGCCTTTCTGCCTTAGTCAAAATTCAATTGACCATGGGCCGGGGATTTAGCTCAGTGGTTCTGCTGCCTGCCTCGCAAGTACAAGGTCCTGAGTTCAATCCCCGGTACCCCCCCCCAAAACAAACCAATTGACCATACATCTTTTATTTATTTATTTATTTTTTTGAGACAGTCTCACTATGTAGCCTAGGCTGGCCTTGAACTCGAGGGAATCCAAGCCTAATCCAGCCTCCCAAGTGCTGGGATTACAGGCATGTGCCACCATGCCCAACATATATATGTACATCTATTTTTAAGCTCTTCAGGCTCTTCTAGTCATCTGCATGTCTACCCTTTCACTTCTGCTTTGATTATTATAGCTTTATACTAAAAGTGTAGAAATCAGGAAGTACGAATCTTCCAAATTTAGCCTATTCTTTTTCCTTTGTGTGCACACACATGTGTGTTTATTTGTTTGATTGGTTTTTTTAAATTTTATTTTTGAGATGGGGTTCTTGGCTGTATTGTCCAGGTTGATCTTGACTGGGACTACAAGTGTGTGTCATTGCACCCAACTTCCATATAAACTTCAGAATAAGTGTCAGTTTTTACTCCACTCCCTGCAACCTTGAGATTTTTATTGGGATTGCATTGAATCTATGTAGATTAATCAGGGAGAATTAACATTGTAACAATAGTGAGTTTTCTGAACTGTGAACATGGCATATCTGCCCATTCTCTGATTTTTTTCATTGCTGCTTTGTAGATTTGGGCTTTTGGTAATGGTAGTAAGTGGAGATGGCTTAAAGCTATGTTCTTTTGGCAGTTACCTAGAATACATATGCACTGTATTGCCAGATAAGGGGATGTCTGTAATTATAGTAGGGAGGAGGAAACTTAAATGAATAGCCATCAGAGAAATATATATAAAACACTACAGGGAGATCTCCCAGTACCTCTGTGGTGACTGTAATTGCAAGAACAAACAGCAAGGGTTAAGAAGGATGTGGATGAAACAAGAAGCTTTGCACATTGACAATGGAGCTGTAAAATGGTGCAGCCATTATAGAAAACACTTTGGGAGTTCCTCATAGAATCACTGTGTGCCTAGCAATTCCATTCCTAGGTATATACCCAAGAAAAATGAAAACATGTCTACAAAATAAGTTACACACCAGTTTTCATAGCAACATTATTCGTAACAGGCCAAAGTACATATAACACAAAAATGTTTATTAGCTGATGAATAGTAGACAAAAATGTCTATGGTGGAATATTATGTGGCAATAAAAATGTACTGAAATGTTTCTAGAAATTAGTTTGCTCTGTCAAGAGCAAATTAGTACATTTCTACTTTTCTCAGATATTACCAGATTTCTCCCCCAGACTGTATAGCAGTTTGCATGCTCATTAGCAATTTATGTCTGATACTAATACTGAAACTTGGTAATGACTTTATTATTTATAATAAAGACCACCCAACCTCCACCAAATATTAAAGCTCAATATCTTTTATGTTTATCTGTGCAAAAATATAAAATAAAAATAATCAAACAGAGGTCAGCACTATGTAAATACTTCATGATAAAGTCATTCAGGAATGCAAGATTAGTGTATTAGGAAATCCATTAGTATACTGTACCATTAACAAAACTAAAGGTGTGATTATCCCCAAGTTCCTAAAAAAGTTATTGCAATATGTTATTTTTTGTTAAAGTACTCCCAAAATACAGCTTCATATACATTGTTTAAAAAGAGTTCTTTTGATAGTTCTTTTGGGGGCCGAGTGATAATTTCCTAAAGGATAGTTGTGCTGTGCAGTTTAAAACCATGTCATATCAGTGAACTTTGTGTACTGTTACATGAAAATCTGTTGGCCTCTTTGTATCCCAAGTGGGTGTTTATCCATGCTTGATTTTATAATATTATGCTTTGGTCTTTTGGAACGTACTGGTTCCCAGAGTTAAGCAAATCTTTCAAATGATGACACATTTCACCATACAGTATTTTAAAAATCATGTGTTAATTTCACTATCCTTCTCTTCAGAAAAGCTTTTAAGTACTGAAAAGCTGTTGAGCTTATAGTGCAGATAAAAATTTTTCTGAGTTTAATTTTAAAATTAAATTTTTATCATTTGCAACAAGTACTATCAGTCATTTTTCTTGAAGCAACAGGTATTCATTCATTGTGGAGAAAAATGTGTCAAATAATCAGGCTTGCATAACTTTACATGGCTTCAGGTAAACAGTGATTCCTTCAAGTAAAAATGGTGCCTGGTGGCCTCCTCCCCCTTACATGTAAACAGCTGTTTGAGCTTGCAGCCACACAAGTACAAACCAAGCCACTTTATGTACACTTCTCATTTCCACACATAGACTACTGGAAATATGTGTCCTTAAGAGATGAGAAGTAATGAAGCTAATTTCTACTGCTTTGAGTCATTCTCAAGTAAAAATGGAACTTTCTTTTTAAGTTCTGAGTATGTGGCAGTGGCTGTCAGTGAGATTTGGTGTCACTATCTCGATTTGTGTTTTCGTGTAAAGAAACCCTGTCCTCATTAACCGTCACTCCCCAGTCACCCCATTCCCTCCTAGCCCTAGACAACTACCAATCTAAGTGCTGTCTTGTAGATTTTCCTTTTCTGAATGCTTGATATAAATGGAATAATACTCTGTATGAACCTTTATGACTGGTTTCTTACCATAATGTCTTTATAGTTCATCCATTTTGGAGCATGTGTCAGTACTTCATCCCTTTTTGTTGCCAGTTGATTTTCCATTGCATGGATATACTATGTTTTACTTATCCATTTGTCAGTCGGTGGACATTTGGGTTGTGTCTGCGTTTTATCTATTAAAATTGATACTGCTGTGAGTGTTCCTGTGTAAGTCTATGTGTGAACATATGTTTTCATGTTTCTTGGCCACACACAGGAGTTAAATCCATGGTGTTTATTCCTTTTGAAGAGATTCCTTTTTTCTTACTCTGTAAGCTTTGGGGTGGAAGGGAAGACTACCTTTGACCTCATCATGGTGGATATATTCTTCTCTGTTGTGGACTGGACAGGTTAGGAAGGTTTTTAGCCTCATGTTGTTTGGGTTGTAGAACATAGGAATATAGTATTACTTTATATAAAAACACTTCTGATCTAATGATTTAATGATTCTGGATTTCTAAGAAAATGTAATTTTTTTAGATCACTCTGGTGAGTACTTTATTTCTGTTCTAGGGAATAGTGTGGATTTTCTAGAGATTAGGTAATTACTTAATAACTTGGAGGTATCTAGAATTTTTTCTGTATTACGCTATCCTTAGTCATGGCAGTAAAGATTTTTTAGCTCTTTCAGAAATTTGTACTCTTATTATAATTTATTTTAGCTAAATATATAAGTATATAATTAAAATTTTTGGTATAACTAATATATACTTTATATACAATGTGTGAAAGATTACTTCTGTAGAGATTTACTATGACAGATTTTTGAAGTAACTGAAGGAAGTTGAAATAACTAGTACTTGATTTTCTAAAATGGTTGCTAGTGTTTGTGATGATTGCGGTGGGCATTGTTAGTCTCTCACGGCCTTCTGACAAAAATAAATTCAGGATTTTAATGTTCAAAATTTAAATTATTTCAGTGCTTAAAGAACTTTTATGTAATTGGCAATTTTTAATAGTTATGTCCAGTATTTATTAGAGCATGCGTTCTCATATAAAAATAAATAATTCTAATACATGACCATACAATCAAGTAAGTGTAGATCACAGATACAGTAAGTTTGTAATTCCTGTAGTCAAACTTTTCTAGATTGTAGCATATGCGGTAATGAACATTATTTTTGTCCTTAACAGCAGTATTTACTGTAATTACTACTTTAGGCTCCTGGATTTGGATTTGGAATCGCAATATCTGGTGGGAGAGATAATCCTCATTTTCAGAGTGGGGAAACCTCAATAGTAATTTCAGACGTGCTAAAAGGAGGACCAGCTGAAGGCCAGCTACAGTAAGTGTGTTTCCTCCTTCAGATGCCTGTGACAAGCACTGTTCTTGTCCCCACGCACTGGCCTGCTTGGTTATTGATTTTACTGTATTTATACCCCAGTGTAGCATGGTGTGTTTAATGTTTTCCCTTAAATGAATATATACTTTCGAAGTAAACTTTATAGTAAGTGAAAAGTTAGTGTCACTTTACATAGGCTGTAACTATAAAAGTAATGAAAAAGAAAACTTCTAACTTGGTTTAGGTAGAGCCTAGACTTCAGGAGGCTCTCACCCCAAGTGTTTTTTCTTTTTTGTGTGATAATAAGATTAGCAAGATAGAGAAGGAAAAAATGAGACTAATCTGAAGAATTAAAAGAAACTTAAAAGGAGAAAGACTATTTTTTGAAAAGGGAGTACTTTTTCTAGCTAGATGACTTAGTTTCATCTTATGCTCTGTAATTGAACTACCAGTCATTGTGTGTATTGTTACACTGTGCAAATGATCAAAGAAATCAGTGCCTTGTCGATAGTTACTTGCCACACATTCTTCTGAAAGATCTGAAGTAAATAGTTTGGCATTATATTGTCATTGCTGTGAAGACAAATAGATTAATCTGCCCATATTCAGAATTTTATTCTCTAGAACATTCTTCACAAACTTGCCTGCATGTTTTTTTCTAACCTTTGCCTGTGTTTTTCTCTTATTTTGGGAACTTTCCCCCTAGGGAAAATGACCGAGTTGCAATGGTTAATGGAGTTTCAATGGATAATGTTGAACATGCTTTTGCTGTTCAGCAACTAAGAAAAAGTGGGAAAAATGCAAAAATTGTAAGTATCTTTTATGGTTAACTTAGAAGTACTAGCTATTATTGATATTCCTCTGGTGTTTGAATTCGTCCTTCCCCTTTAAGAAAATGAAAACTGAAACAATAATTCCTGAGTTAGTTGTTCACAATTAAGAGTTTTTCTGCTAATACTGGTGTGTGTTTTCAAAGTGCAGATACTGAGGTTTTCCTGCACAGTTAAAAAGGAGAGGTGAAGGTTGAGAGGCTCTTGGTGGCTTAATGTCCCATCTCTTTTAGGTCTTAAGTTAGACTGGATCTTGACAGGTAGTCAGTCTGAAATACGCAGCCATTCTCTCTCTGGTAGGACATTTGTTTACTGGGGAAGTTTCACACTGTCTGGAATCCACATCATCAGCTGCTTGTTACTATGATATGGGAAGGAGAAAGTGTAAGAATTTCTTTGTGCACTCGTTCAGGGTGCCTTTCGTGTCCCTATCTCACTATATGGCTGGAATCTTTATTTTATTTAATACTTTTGTAGAAGTAAGTTTATTTTTGGGGGGTAAGGGAAAAGAAATTGAGTTAACGCTAATCCCAGTTAAAACTTGGCAAATGTGGCACAGAACAGATTTAATGTGGAAGTCCTATTTAGAATGACACTACTGACATCGAGGAGCACCCAGGCCACTTCCTTCATTCAGCACCTTGCCTGGTTGCCCCACCTGTCCTCTGAAGGACTGATGAAGACCCTGTGGAAGCCTTTGCTCACTGCACAGCAGGAGCAAGAGGCGGGTAGGTGGCTGTGTGTCCTGCTGTATCCATCTCAAGAAACTTTCAACCATCCATCAAACACTCGGAGCCACAGTGAACCCCACAGAAATACAGGGAGCCATGTTGAGGGCTGGAAAGGGTGTCCTTGAGGCTCGGCCTGCAGCAGTGCCGGATCCTGAGCCTGTGTGTGCTGCCATGCCAGGGTCTTCTCTGCACCAGGGTCATGCTGGTGAGAGAAGAGCTCTTCTCCTGTTGCAGTAGTCCCAGTATTAGCTTGCTACATTGTTCCAAGTAATGAACATCTTCTGTTGTATTTACAGTCTCATTGTAATCATATTTTTACAGCTATAATGTTACTTTTCAGTTGTCAGTACATTCAACTGCCTAGTGGATAATACCATTTTTAAACAGTTTTTATATAAAGATTATAATGCTTATAGAAGTAAATTGCTTATTTTTATGATCTACTAGTATTTTGGGTTTTTTATAAGCTTGTTTTTATAGTTGTTGAATAAGCTTTAGATTTCTTGCTTTAGCTGTTGACCCTGAGCAGTATTATTCATGTTTTCACATGGGTCACTGCACATTCCAAAGGGAGCACCTTAGATTAATTGGTTTTTAAATCCTGTATCTGAGTTGGTGAGTGTACCCATTTACCCATCCCTCTAACTTTTTTAAGACCTCCAATTCTTCTGTTAATGTTCAGCTGTTTTGTTTTTCAGCGATAAACAGTGCACGCATCTCACATTGATAAAACACCCGAGAAGGTTGTACTCATGTACTCACACTTTGCCCCATAAAACTGTTTTTATAAGAAGGTCTAAAATCAAGACCGTATTTGAAGTAGTACATATTTGGCCAACATGTAAGGGAAGGGATGTGAGCCAGCTTAGAACTTTTATCAGTTGGACAGGAGGACCTCAGGAGGCTTGGGCATGTGTTTTTCGCTCTGAGAGGAGAAGCTGTAGAAGGCCTGGGTAGGAGTGTTTTAGTGAGCCAAGAGCAGCTGTTCATTTCTGCATTCAAACACCTTGGGTCATGTCCTTTATTTATATTGTCTTTCATTGCTAAATGAATTGTAGAATAAAACCCAGTGCCTTGGAGTTGGCCTTTCTGTGTAAGCTGTCTTCTTTTAACACCTTATCCCCAGCCATAATCATAACATCAAAAACCTCGAGATCATTATATATTTGAGTTTTGGAGGGGTTTTTTCCCATTTCCAAATGAGAGCTCCTTTCCTCCCCTTTCACATTCTACTAATTTCTCTCTTCTTCGTGCTCTTACATTATAGTGTTTCTTTGTGTGATTGTTTTTCCATAAACTAAAAGCCCTTTGGGCATTAGGCTCAATAAATGCTTTCTATGTAATTAAAATGTTATAGTACCTAATACTGTAACTCCTCAAGTATGCTTAATTTTATTTAACTATAGATGAACGAAAGCTAGAAGTAGATTTATTGTTTATAACACAATTAACATGTAAAATTTTTACTAAAATTCTGAGCATACTTAAAAAAACATTATAGAGTAAATAAAGGAGGGTGAAGCCCTTGCTAGTGGTAACATTTGTAAGCACTCCAGTTTGTACACCCACATGGTTGTGGAGCGTTTTGCTGTAGTATGCAGGTACTTACCCTAGCCCACTCACTGAAGGGCATTTCAATTTAGTTTCCACAGCTATTAAAAAAATAGAAGTGAAGTTTGTTACACATCTAATCATTTACTTTCTAGGAAAAAGTTCTTAGCAGTGGCTTTTCAGAGTCAGAGGGCATGAATGACTTGTTTTCTGTTCTGTTTCGTTTTAAGACAGGGTGTCATGCTAGCCTAGGCCGGCCTCAAACTCATATTCCTTCTTCCTCAGGCTTCTAAGCGCAGGGATTACAGGCAGTGCCACCATGCCCAACATGAATGACTTTTGATATATGTGTTGCCTTACCAATTATTAGAATTCATTTTCATCAACACTTTGAATCTGCCAGGTTAAGTATTTCAGTGAAACCTTTTTTGGGGAGCAGGGTTGGCATTGCTAGGGATCAAAGCCACAGTTAAGTGTTTCAGATGAAATATTTAAAATCACAAGTGAGTTTAACCTTCTCACAATGTATTACTACACTTTGTGTTTCTTCTTTTGCCTGTTCATGTCTCTTGAATTTGTATGGTAAAAGTGTTTTTTTTATTAAGCTCATTAATCTTATGTCATATATACTACATATATTGTTTTCCCATTTGGCATTTGTGAGTATATATAAGTTGTTTATAGTGATTTTTTGGCTCCTTTTTATATGATTTTATTTCAGTGTGTAAACATTTGATTTTTATGTTGTCATGTCTGTTAGACTTTCTGCTGTTGGTATCTTACTTACAAAAGCCTTTTTACCTTACCAGAATTATAAGAACTTCTGTCTTGTATTTTATAGTAGTACATACATGATTTCATTTTGTTTTATTTTACATATGAATAATTCAGCTAAACTGTTGTGAAGCGATCATCTTTCCCAAAAAAGATTTGTTCCAAAAATGTCAAGCTTTGTTGTCAAACTTGCAAAATATTACTTGAGTTTATAACTGTTAACTACAAAATAAATTGGCTGCTTCTCCCCTGTACCCTAGTGAGTATAAGAATCCCATTATATGTACAGTTGAATGTGTGACAATGCACTTAAATCTTAGTAGGCTAGATGAGTATACACATTTATAACTATAATGCATATCAACTAAAATTGAGACTATTTCAGGCACAGTAGATTTCCACAGAGGTGGTTCTTTTATAGGGATGATAGGGAAGACCTGCAGTGCCTGGTCACTTTGTTTTTGTTTATATATTACTAGGGACGCATGGAAGAGTAATGCAGTAATAGTAATAGAGAGCATTCCTTCCAGTGTACTGTGTTGGAGATTGAAGAAGAGGTGAGTCTTAAAAACAAGGAGTCAGTTAGGAACACTTTCAGTAAATGTTCCTTGATAAAAGCTCAGGAGTGAGGGTTCCCTGAGAGGGGAAAAGCAGCCTACCTTCTCATTTTATAACCAGACTTCAGTTGTCCTTTGCACATGCTGGTTTCTCTTGCTGCTGCTTGTCCTTGAGCTTCAAAGTTGTTTTTTTCAGAAAAGCCCACTCTGATCACTCTTGGTAGTGATCAGTAGGAAGCAGCAGTGTAAAGTATAGCTCACCCATTGAAGAAATATAGCCATTATGAGATGAGGTGATAATGTGTAGGTGAGTAGTAAGAGAGAGACAGAAGATTAATTGGGAGATTAGAGAATAGTTTTGCGGTAAATAATGGAGAGCTTAAAGTTGTAACGTGAAGGATATAGTAACTGATAAAGGTATTGGAAATGAATAGGGATGAGAATAAGCTCAAATAGAAAGGTTTTATTCAGACTCATAGAACATCCATCCGCTTGGTCTTTGAAATCAAAAGAAAGGAGCACCGAATAAATGAAATGCTTTGAAAAAATTGAGGAGTGGATGGGGAAGTAAAGTGTCACTGGTCTCCAAAAAGCAGGCTGAGTGATTGGGACTGTGGAAAATAGTTTGGAAATCCTGTGTTAACAAATTTCTTTGAAGGCAGCAAGATGTAGGCAAAAGGACTGCTGAACAAGATCAAGAATTCTGTCAAGTTGGGGTGGGGATTTAGCTCAGTTGGCACCACACCTGCCTCCCAAATGCAAGGTCCTGAGTTTGATCCCCAGTACCAAAAAAAAATTCTGTCAAGTGAAGTGCATTTATAAAAGACCTAATCAGCAAAGTGTAGAAATGCCGCCACCCAAAAGTGAAGGAATACTGGGCTGGTGTTTGTTGTGGCAGATGATAGCACAGTCAGTAGGAAATCATTTAAATGTGCCAGCATGGAATCCCATGCAAACTTGGCAAGTGAAACCAGAGAATTGATGGGCTGAGTAGGAGAGGATGGAGGAATTAGAAATAAGATGGACAGTGCAAAGTTTCAGTGGATGAGGGTGTCTCAAGTAGAAGACAAGTGTTATCCCAGCAGCACCTTCAGCTCTTTGAGATTTGGTGTGTACCATGTGAGGAGACACAGCACAGTCCAAGATTATAGAGCCTTCCAGTGCACGCCAGTCTTGAGCCTGCAGACAGTGAAAGAAGTGGACAGGGAAAACAGAGCATTGAGAAAAGCAAGATGGAAGGAAGAACCTGCACCTATGCCAGAAGTTATAAATGGGAGCAATAGAGTTGGAAGGCAGTTTGCATTGGTGAAGTATAACTGAGTTAATGAGCTCTAGAATACTGAGTTGAATGTTGGTGTGTGATAGATAAATTTATCTTTTAGAGGACTAGCAGGGTGATTTGTGGGCCTTGACATTGATGCAGTCTAGAAATTCAATGAAGGAATCAAGTAGGGCTCAGAAGCATGCTATAGTTCTGGTAGCATCGGCAGGGTATTTGATCTCATTAGAGTACAGTCTCCCCCTTTTCCCCTGTACCAACAATTATTAGTTTTTCTGCAGGCTTATGATTATTACAATGAATATGTTTCTGAACGAAGTAAATAAGGATTTACTAAGCCCACTATTCCTAATTTGTTGCTTAATCAGAAAACAGCCATTATGGAAATGCATTGCATAGTAATCAGTTGTAATTATATTATTTTGGATGTAATTATTTATGTGTCTCTTTGGTTCATATTTAAATTAATTTACACTGGACAAGAGAAGGGCATTGTTCCTTTCTCTTAGGAACTGAAATTGCACGTATGAAAATAAGTCAACTGTTTTTTGTAGACCATTCGAAGGAAGAAGAAAGTTCAGATACCAGTAAGTCGTCCTGATCCTGAACCAGCATCTGATAATGAAGAAGATAGTTATGATGAGGAAGTACATGATCCAAGAAGTAGCCGCGGTGGTTTGGCTAACAGAAGGAGTGAAAAAAGTTGGGCAAGGGATAGAAGTGCAAGTAGAGAGAGGAGTTTGTCTCCACGCTCAGACAGGCGATCTGTGGCCTCCAGTCAGCCTGCCAAACCCACCAGAGTCACATTGGTGAAATCCCGAAAAAGTGAAGGTATTCTTTACCAGTACTTTCATCAGTATTTTCACATGAAAGTTTTAAGACCATCGAGAAATAGAACTGACATCTCATATCTTTCTTCTGTTTCTCTGTTCCGTTGTTTGTGTTCTGTTGTTGTAAGTCAGAACCTGTTATGGCGGGCTTGAATGATTGTCCATTTTCTTAACTCATTTCTCGGGAGCAGATTACACTTCAAATGAATTGTTTAGTACTTGGATTTTGGATTTGTTGAGATGAGAACAACCAAATATGTACAAATTATACAAAGGATTGTCATACCTTCACCAAATTGCAATTCATTGTTTTTCTTAGCTGTTAGGATCAGTCTTAATATGACTTTGGATCATTTTTGTTGACGAAGGGCTACTTATTAAATGGAGGGATTAAAGAGAAGGGACCTTTTATACAGGATTTCTCCAAAAGGTAGG
This sequence comes from Heterocephalus glaber, assembly GCF_053883595.1. Taxonomy (NCBI): domain Eukaryota; kingdom Metazoa; phylum Chordata; class Mammalia; order Rodentia; family Bathyergidae; genus Heterocephalus; species Heterocephalus glaber. The sequence goes on along the minus strand of NW_028258329.1, from coordinate 5,024,587 downwards.
GCATATTTCACATTTTTAAGCTGAAGCCCAGCTCCTTTCTCTTACCATCATATTTGATTTTTAAATAGTGGATCTTCTGCTTCCCCCAGCTGTGGGTATATATAACTGATCATTTTTGTACAGTAAAAGTACTATAGGCAGGTGTGGTGGATCATACCCATAACTCCAACACTGTGGGAGGCTGAGGCAGGATTACAAGTTCAAACTCAGTTTGGGCAACTTAGTGAATTTCTGAGACCTTATTACAAAATTAAAAAAAAAAAAAGGACTGAGGCTGTAGCTCACTGTGAAGGCCTTGGATCCCATCTCAAGCCACTGATAATATGGTAGTTATCCCTGATGTCTCTTCTTATGCTTAATTAATATGTCCTAACTTCCTGAATACCACTCTTATCTGTCCTGCTTCTGTCTTTCATTGCTTTCACTACCTTTTCCCGGGGCACCATTATCTCTTCAGGGGACATTCTGTCTCATGGCTTGTTTCTGGATCCCTTCAGTGGGTTCTGTGGATGCTTATGTGATGTTTCTCTGGATTGTTCTGTTGTCCCTGCCTTTTGCTACTTCTCATTACCAACTGTGTACATTAGACTTAGGACTTCATCATACCTTCCATGATCTTTCTTTTTTAGTTTTGGTACATTTTTCAATCATTCTGTCAGCGTGTACGCACCTACACACACCTCACACACACACACACACACACACACACACACACACACACTTTGGGTTTAATTTTAGTGTTTCTTAGGTGAAGTTTTAGCTTTAGGATTTCTCCCTCAAGGAGGCCTTCTCTGACCCCCTACTAGATGTAGAACCATATATTCATTTCCACTGTTTGAACTCTTTATTGCAAATATTATTGCCATGGTAACTAACATCCTTCTCTCTTGGTTGTGTAAGTTGCCAGAGTGCAAGGAGTGTCTAACTCTTGCCTAGATCGTCTAAAGAGTCATTTTCTTTTTTCATCCTGTTCCTAGTTCAGCTTGTGAGTACTTTTTATGTTTACCTTATGTTAATCTGTAACTGTGATGGAGCTTTTAGATTTTTGAGTACCAAGTCTGCTGACTAACCTCAGAGTAAAAACAGTTTTATGTTTTCTGTCTTAGGTTTTTAATTTAATTTTATTTTGTTTCATTTGTGTGATTTCTGTTGGTCTTGGTTTTTAATGCAGTGAAATGTAGAGTCCTCCTGTCTCCCCACAGAGCCGCTTACGCCTTTTCTTGTTGACACTATACTGATAATTACAGTTATTGGTCTAGTTTTTTTGTTTTTTTTTAATGAAATACATTTTTTAAAGATGTTACAGGAACCTGAACAGTTCTCTGGACTGTTCTGATAACTGCCTTAACCTGACCACTGTCACCAGCAATAAAATTAATGTTGGCTCTTTTAGATCCTTTGTTGTTTTATTTATTTTTTGGTACCGGGGATTGAACTCGGGACCTGGTGCTTGTGAGACAGGTGGCGGAACCACTGAGCTAAATCCCCGGCCCAAGATCCTTTGTTGATTGTGTGAAAAAGAGGACCGGTGCTCTACCTCTTGTTCTTATCTGCCTGGCTGGTTGTGAGCTGTTCAGTGTATACAGTGGTATATGCTCATGCTCTGTCTCTCCAGTGTCTCCTGTGTAGGATCAGACTGACTTTTGCTGTAGGAGGTGGGAAGAATAAAACTAGTACAGGCTTCGTGTAACAGTCATTAAGAAAACTGTCAAACTTTCTGAATTTTTCAGGCCTCAAGCAGTGCACTTTCTTAGAATTGCATTCCTCAAACATTGTGTAAAGCTAATGCACATGGTCAGAAAGAAATGATACAGTATTCGGGGCTTTCTCCTTTTCAGAAAAATGAGAACCATTTGTTTGAACCACACAGTTTCACTTTGCCTTCACATTAGCAATGCAGACTTTCTGATGTTTGAAGGAAATGTATTATTCACAAAGTGATCATGTCATTGATTGTACTTAAAGACTCTCGGGCAGTACGCATCAGTCTTGTATTTTAGCTCTGCTTAACTGTCTTAGGACATTACATTAAAGCCCTTTACATGTGTTATTTCAGAGTATGGTCTTCGTTTGGCCAGCCATATATTTGTAAAGGAGATCTCACAAGATAGCTTGGCAGCAAGGGATGGCAGTATCCAAGAAGGCGATGTTGTCCTAAAGGTACAGTAACACTCTCACAGTTAATGAGATGGGATCGGAAACAGGCTCAGGGTCAGTGCATAGCCTCCTGAGAACTGCGAGGCAGAGTTCAGGGAAGAGGGAACTAGGCTGTCTCTGTCCACTACCGTGTCAATAGTGTTGTGTTAGATATAGGGCCATCCTGAGAACCACTGCTGCAAATACAGATCAGGCACCAACAGAAGCCACTGTGTAGGTGGATGCATCTGTTTTTACACAGGAAGTGGCTTTGACCGTTGTTCCAGATATTATTGAAATGTTTGTTTTCTTCGTCCGCTTGTAAGTAGTAGAATGTCACAAGCTTTGGGAGAGGGTTTAAGAGATAACAGTTTGGGTTTATCTGACAGAGCAGCAGCATTGTAAATACTTGTATTATTTCAGGAAGGTGGGATACTTTGATAATTTAGAAAAGCCTAAAGGTAATGTTCTGGTGGTTCTTAGCGCACACCGAGGAGTAGTTTGGATATTCCTGTTTGCCATGGAACAGAATAAGCTAACGTGTGTACTTTATCATTTACTTCCAACATACAGTTTCCTTTCTTTTGCAGATAAATGGTACTGTGACAGAAAATATGTCACTGACAGATGCAAAGACATTGATAGAAAGGTCTAAAGGCAAGTTAAAAATGGTAGTTCAAAGAGATGAGCGGGCTACCCTATTGAATGTCCCTGACCTTTCTGACAGTATCCATTCTGCCAATGCCTCTGAGAGAGATGGTGAGTACTGTTCTTTTCCAAGTTTTCCGGGTGACTTATTTCTTAAAGTACTAGGAAGATTTGTCGTGTTTGATTGAAATGATAATTTTCCATGAACCAGACATCTTTAAAATCTAAAAACTTGGGGAGAGGGGTATGGGCACGTGCTTTCTCTGTAGGGAGCTCTCCACTATTGATTTCATCACTGCTGATGAAATTAATGCTTAATATGAAATTATACTTAGTGGAGTACTTTATGCTTCATTGTGATCATTTAATGGACAAGTAAGTGACACCTTATTATTTAACAGACATTTCGGAAATTCAGTCACTAGCGTCAGATCATTCTGGTCGCTCACATGACAGGCCTCCCCGCCGCAGCCGATCGCGGTCTCCTGACCAGCGCTCAGAGCCCTCTGATCATTCCAGACACTCTCCACAGCAGCCCAGCAACGGCAGGTAATAGCATCCTGTTGTCTAAAATAAAATGGTTGTGTTTCCTTGACGTATGGATCTGGAGTGCTTAGAAGTAAATTAGATGATAGATCTTCTTCTGATTATTCAACATCAGGTCTATTTTTCTCCCTCATTTTAGGTATTTTTTATGTAGAATAATAAAAAGGAGCCAGACTTCTTCATAAAGGGTTGCACAGTGAATATTTTAGGCAAGCAGTCCATACACTATCTGTCACTACTCAGCTCTGTCTTATGGCAGAAAACAGAAAAACAGGTACAGACAGCATGGAAATGAATGGGCATGGCAGTGTTCCAGTAAAATGGTGTTTATAAAAACCAGTGGCCCAGAGCCACAGTTTGCCAACTCATTGCATTAGAAGATACTAGCAAGCTTCCAGAATCTACTGTTTGGGCAGGTTAAGTATAATAGAAATCCATTACTAGATTAATCTGAACTTTATTTTTCCTTTTACAAATACACTCTGTGCCATTTATGTGCCAAAGGCCCTTGCATGTGATTAGTGTGTGACTTGAGTTTATCTTGTTTGGTGTCACACATTCGAAAGTCTGAAGAAAATAATGACCCCTCTCTCTAGAAAAATGCACTTGAATATTTAGATGGGACATTCTCTATTCAGTTTCAAGAGATTCCCAAGTCTCTGTAGGTCATCAAGTGATGTATGGTGAAGAATAATTCATATGGAGATCTACGACACTTAAAAAAATATGGGTCATTCCAGAGCTGAAGACACAGTTGAGAAAAGGCAACCTGTATATATTGTTCATAGGAAGTGAACTGGTGTAACCTTTCAGAAAATAGAATAGTAGTTCCTCAAATACTTAAAAATATAACCACTAAGTTATCTAGCAGTTCTACATTGGGTGTATATCCAAAAGAAATAAAATCTCCAACCTGATTGCAGCAGTATTCACAGTAGCCAAGATACAGAATCAGCCTATACATCAGTGGATAAATGGGTTTAAAAAAAATTCTGTGCACCTACACAGTGGAATATTATTCAGCCCTGAGAAAGAAGGAAGTGCTCCCATTTGCAGCAATGTGAATAAATCTAGAGGACATTATGCTAATTTAAGTAAAATAAGCTAGACACAGAAAAACTAGTACCACATGCAATCTGAAAAAGTTGAATTGGTAGAAACAGTAGGGGATTTGGGGATGGGAGAAATGGGCACATGTTAGTCAAAGGTTACAGAATTTCAGTTACAAGGTAAGTTGTAGACAACTAATGTATGGTGTGGTGACTGTAGTTAATAATAATGGTTACTTGAAATGTGCTCCTGAAAACAAGCTGGAGTCTTTTGTTTTTTTTTTTGCTTGATTTGTTTGCAGTACTGGAGATTGAACCTAGGTCCGTTTTGTTTTTTATTTTGAGATAGGGTCTTGCTAAGATACCCAGGCTGATCTCAAACTTGTGATCCTCCTGCCTCAACCCCCTAAAGGCTGGGATTATAGGCGCGTGCCGCCTTGCCTAAGAGTAGATACTAAGTATTCTCATCACATACACAGAAATAGGTAACTGTGAGGTGATGGGTACACTAATTAACTTGCTTATGGTTATTGCTTTGTAATATATACTTATATCAGAACATCTTAACTATATACAGTTTTGTCAGTTGTAGCTCAGCAGATCTATGAAGGTTCAGGTCAATAGCTGAAGAGATAGTGTAGGGCTCGAGGTATTTGAAATTTATCTGCATGGAAGTGTTTTCTAAAGCCATAGAAGTCACTAAAATTACTAAGAGAAGAATATGAAGAGAAGGCCTAGAACTAGACCAGAGGAAGTGCATTTCTTTTAGGGAGCCAGAGAGGCAAAGGAGAAGAGAGAAGAGCCATACCCACCCAGGAGAGAGCTTTTTAAGTTATCGGAAACCATAGTGATAGTTGTTAAAACTGTATTTACAAAGATGTTTAGCTTTCTCTTAAGATGGAAATAATAAAACAAGAGGGTAACAGTAACACCTATGAATGTGGTTGCAAGTGTGGCATCCAGTATAGTTTTTAGATATTTGTGAAGCTGATTCTTTTTTTTTTGGTACCTGGGATCGAACTTGGGTTCTTGCATTTGCAAGGCAGGCAGCGAAACCACTGAGCTAAATCCCCAGCCCTGTGAAGCTGATGCTTTATAAATTTCAAATTTTAGATTTATAACTTATACAGCCCTGGTCTTTATTTTCAGCTTGTAATGATTTTTTAAAGGAATATTGTGTTACACCAAATATAAAATTGGCTTATTATAAGTAATGAGTATTACAAGTTAATATATTAATTCTGAAAAACTCTGAGACAGTAAAGATGTTGTCAAGAAAGGGATTACTGCCATGCTATGTAGCCAGTGATATAACTTAACACCTTTGATGATTCATGGGAACAGCTACAGTTTAACACATTTCTCACACCTAGAAGCCATGCTAATATCAATCAGTTTGGACATGACTTTCCCTTTAGAAACAAAAGTTATATTCATCAAAATCTCAAAATTTTGGCTACTAGTTTTAATTACAAGCAAATTCTAAATCTTAGTTCTTTTTGGTACCTATTTTTTTCATTTAAACGTTCTAAAGACTTGGTATCTGTAACCTTAACTTGAAAGTTGAAGAGGTTTTTTTCTTTTTTTAAAAAATTAACAACTATATTATTTCAGAATATTTTACTTATTAGCCACCTTACATATTTTCATGGGTAATACCAATTATATAGAAGCTTTTAAAATAGAGCCTCGTGGGGCCTGCACTCAGGTCAGCTGAGATGGAAGCAAGACGTACTTTTTTTAAACTCTTTGTATCATTCTCTAAACAAAAGTCTTTAAATTCTTTTCAAATTTGGGTAGTAAGGCTTTAATTCCTAAAACATCTAAAACTAAAATGCTGGTTGTAAAAAACATGATGGGAGCTCCATGCAGTCTAGCTTTGTTTATATAAATTTTGTGTGTTACAAATGTTATCTAAGCTCTGTTTAAAGAAATGGTATAAGCAGACTTTATCTCTGTGAGGAAGGCTTTGATTTAGCGTGCGAGGAGGTCCGCCCTGGTGAGCGTCAGTCCTGTCCTGTTCTCTTCCTAGGTTTCTGAACTGTTTTGTGTATTTTTTAACTTAAATATTATTTCAGAGCCTATCAAGTAGAATTCCTTTTTACAGACTGACTATGTTTCTTACAATAATTGCCACTGATTTTAGGCTAATTCCATGTGTGTAAATTCAATTTTGTTCTGACTTAGTAGTCATATTTGTGTATAATGGAATATTTCATATGTTTGGGAAAGTAGATTATTGTGTTTTATACGGTACTATAACTCTAGATCTGCATTGCCCAATGCATAGTCCATTGATGAGAACCTTTTAGAACTTCGAGCGCTAACAGCCTGCTGCAGCACGCATGCCATGGGTTTGTCACCTCAGTGGTAGTCATTAGCCACGTGTGGCTTTTGAGCATTTGAAATGTGGCCAGGCCAAATTGAAGTGTATTTGAAGTGTGAAATACATATTAGATTTTGAAGACTGAGTATATGAAAAAGAATGTAATATATTTCATGTATGATTTACTCATTATGAGACAGTTTAGATTATTAGGTTAATTAAAATGTATTCATTGATTTTCATTTTATTTAACATGGGTTTTAGAAAATTTTAAATAATACAAATGTCTTGCTATAATTCAGTTAAACAGAACTGCTCTACATCTTCATGTATTATTGAATAATGCCTCCACCTTTTGGTAGATAATGGAAATGCATGAAAAAGAACAGTGTCCAAATATTAATTGAATGAAAACTTTAATAGAATGATATGACTTTCATCTATGTGAAATATTATTTTTAAAAACTGATTGCTTTTAAGTTTATAATAAGTGTATCAAATGATAGTAGAATGATAGTGAGGTATAAAAAGTAGGCAAAGATAAAATTACTAGCAGAAGTTTGTGATATGCAAAGCAATAGCCTTAATTCCACAACTAATAAGAATTTAGTTAAAATATTACATTTGATTATAAGTTAGATACCAAGATGATAATGTTGGTGACATTTTAAATTTTGGAAATTTTTTAGTTATAAGAAAAAAATTAATTGGAATTGTTTCTTATCTTTTTAAGAAAATAGTTCAAATTCTGCATTTTACAGAGCAATAGAAATCTATACAGCTATTAAATTTTATAGTTCTTTAATCTCATTCTCATTTTGTGCATTTATATCATTTGGAATCTTTAATGAAAAGATATGCAGTACTATTTTGCATTGCCCTTTATAATTAGAGGAGGTTAGTACAATTGGGATATAAAACTTCATTGTATTTCTTTATGTTTTGCTAATTGTGGTATTTTATTTATGTAAATAATGGCTAAAATTTTTCATCTTTTATGACTTTAAAATGGCTCATTCTTGTTTGAACTAGAAAATATATAGCCTTGATTTTCTTATAAGACTGTTTTACATACATGCTGCTCATTATATTTTAAAAGTAGAATATACTCCTACAGGGGCTGGGGATGTAGTTCAGCAGTGGAGCGCCTGCCTGGCAAGCGCAAGGCCCTGTATTCAATTCCAGGTACCAAAACGAAAGGAAGAATACACCAGTACACAATGGTTAAATGGATAGGAAGATAGAAGCTGTGAAAAATGCTTATTATTTTTTGCCACTTCAGGAAGAAAACGGGTGAAGAAACTTTGTCTTGGTAGGAGACTGCTAATAACACCCAATAAAAAAACTAAAAATCTTTGGACTTTGTTTATACAGTAAAATCTTTTTTTTTTAACCTTATAAGTAATGAATAAACATATTCTTGTAAAAATTGAAACCATAGAGAGAAATTTAAAGTTCCTCTTGGCTGCTGTTTTGCTTGCTTTTCCCTCTAACCCCTTTCCCAGACAGTCCCCGTTACCTGTTTGATTTCATGAAAGTTCATCTGTGTAGGCATACAGGGGAAATTTAAATTCCTAAGGGGTGTCATACTGTTCTGTAAGTTCAGCATGTTTACATTTTGCATTAGACTTCTTTTTATGTCTTTGCATACATTTCTATGTATTGTAACTTGAATATTAATAGTTTTCATCTTCAGTTATAAAAACAATGTGCACTTTAGAACAAGCATCATAGGTCAGACTCACAACTCCATTTCACCCACAGTTCTTGCTCTTTTTCTTTTGTTTGCTATGTTGCCCACACTGACCTCAGACTTCTGGGCCCAAGTGATCATTCCATCTCAGCCTTAGGGTAGCTGGGAATATAGGCTCGCACTACCATGCCCAGTTTCTACTTATAAGCCATTAGCATCATATATAGAGCTTGGGGTTTTTTTTAATCATTAAAAAGACGAAGGCCCAGTCTGTATTTATTCCCCAGCTGGCTTATTTCAATTTAATGATACAGGGTGAACATCCTTCTAGTTTAATCTTTTGTTTAACAACCAAACCAAACCTTTCCAGAGCTGGAGACGTAACTCATTTTTAGTATGCCTGCTTAGCGTGCACAAGATTCCATGTTTGCACCCCCTACCACAAACAAAGCAACCCCCAAAACCTACCCTCCGTATTATGAGTATTTTGATTCTAGGATTTTGCCTGTGCAGACAACACTGTAAGCATCTCTGTTCTTGATTTCATATACTAGCGCTTTTCTTTTTTTTTTTTTTAAAGCAAGTTTGCAGCACATAATGTTTACATTCTTCTTAGGGAATAGGGACATATACTTAACATTTTACTTCCCTTCCCTCATTCTCTCCCCATCCCTCCATCTATAGATCCCCTTCCCATTTGGAAAAGATGCATGTCCCTGTTTCCTGTTGTCTTTTATTTTCTTATTTATTCTGAGGATTTCTCATCTAAGAGAATTATATGAAATTTAAGCTTATGTGTCTGATTCTTTTGTTTAACATTGTGGTCTCAAAATGCATTCATTTTCCTACAGGTGACTCAGATTTATCCTTTTATGGCAGAGTAGTACTCCGATATGTATAAGTACCACATTTTCTTCATCCATCTGTTGGTGTGCATAGAGGCCAATTCTAAGATTTAGCTATTATGAGTTGTGCTGCTGTAAGTGTGAGTGTGCATTTATCACTGCAGTATGATGTCTTTGACTCTTTTGGGAAGACATCTAGAGGAAGAATAGCTGGGTCGAATGAAATTTCTATTTTGTTTTCTGAGGCACCTCCATACTGATTTTCATACTGGTTATACCAGTCTACACTCCCACCAACAATGTAAAAGGGTGCCTGTTTTCCCACAGCCTCCCCAGCATTTGTTATTTTATTCATTTATGTTTTTGATAACCATTCTTTCTGGAGTAAGATGGAATCCCTATGTTGTTTCAATTTGCATTTCTCTGATGACCAGAGATGTTGAAATTTTTTTCGTGTGTTTATGGCCCATTTGTACTTCTTCTGAGAAGTGTCTTCATTTCAGTTGCCTCGTTGACTGGGTCTTTTATTTGGAGGACAGGGTCGGATTTTTTGGATTTTATTTAAGTTCTGTGTAAATTCTAGATCTTAGTTCTCTGTCAGAGGAGCAGCTGGCAGATCTTTTTCCCATTCTGTAGATTGTCTCTGCTCTGTTGGATGACGCCTTTGCTGAGCAGTAGCTGTGTAATTTGCTACGGTCCCGTGTATTGGCTCTTGGTGCTGCTGTGCAGTTGGGTTGTGCGCAGGGCCCCCTCCTGTGCTGCTGTCTTTCATAGAAGTTTGAGAGCTTAGAGCAAAAATCCTTGTCGAGGTTTTTGAAGTTGTCTTGCCTTCTTTTTGTGCTGTTTTCCACAAATGATTTGCAGAATCATTCTTACATCTTTAACTTTTAATTTTAATACTGTACAGTCTTCGGAGCAGAGAGGAAGAGAGAATTTCTAAGCCGGGGGCTGTCTCAACTCCTGTAAAGCATACAGATGACCACGCCCCCAGAGCAGTAGAAGAAGTTACAGTTGAAAAAAATGAGAAGCAAACACCTACCCTTCCAGGTAAGCATAACAGTATCCTAAATTCCGAAAACATTTGCTGTCAGGCTAATTGTCAAGATTTGTAGGACATTTTAAAGATGCTGTTGCTCTGACCAGTGTGTGAATTCTTCTGTATATGACTTTCAGTATTTTCTTTGTGGGTAGGAGGTTGGTATAGTCAGTAACCTTTCAGGAATGTATTTATTTTGTAGATAGAAAATATTTCTGGTTAGCAACTGCTTGTAGTGAATAAGGTTATTCTCCAACATTGCTCATTAAAGACGAACATCAAGAGGTGAGGGTGTAATTAAGCAGTACAGTGCTTGCCTAGCACAAGCCTTGGGTTTAATCCCCGGGACCAGTAAATAAATTGATTATAACATTAGATTGGCTTCAAACATTGTAAAACTAAAATTATATCACTTGTTGGAAATCTTTTCATAAGGACTCAGGCTAGAAATCTGTAAAGTTCTAAAAGTGGTTGCCTGAAATGAACAGACATTTCTCAGACGAAGTAAAAACAGCAAGTAAATACATGAAAAAATGTTCAACGTCACTGGTCATTCGAGAGATGCAGATGAAAACAACACCGAGATTCCACCTCACCCCACAAAGAATGGCTGTTATCAAGAAATCAACCAATAACAAATCCTGGCGGGGGTGTGGAGAGAAAGGAACCCTTCTCCATTGTTGGGAATGTAGATTTGGTGCAACCACTGTGGAAATCAGTATGGCGATACCTCAAAGAACTAGGATTACAGGTCCCATTTGACCCAGCTATTCCCCTACTGGGAATCCCCTAAGAATTAAAAGAATCATACCACAGTGATATATGTGCACCTATGTTTATAGCGCCACAATTTGTAATAGCCAAAGCTTGGAAACAGCCCAAATGCCCATCGACTGGAAACTGGATAAAGAAGATGTGGTTTTTTAATAAAATGGAGTACTACTCAGCCATAAAGAATGAGAAACTAGAGACATTTATAGCTAAATGGATCGCTTCTTGACCTTTTGGCTAAGATCAAGTATAGCTAAATGGATGCATATTGAGGCCATACTCTTAAGTGAAATAAATAGGACACACGTGTAAATACTGAATAGTTTCTCTAGTGTGAGAAATTGAAAGTGTAAATAAGGATGAAAATGATTAAAATGAATAATTGATACTTTGAAATAAGAAAAGGTCCAAGGGTTTGGGGATGGTGGAAGGGAAAGGGGAAAGGGAAGAAGGGAAAAAAAAATTATGAGGAAAAAAAAAATCGAATCAAACTCTGTGTAGATAGGGAAGGGTGGAGGGGGTGAAGGATGCACAGGTAATGGGAGAGAAAATAAAAACTAAGATGCACCATGTTCTGGTACAAACTCCCAATGATAAATGTAAATGTATTTTATACCTAAAATGTACCAATAAATATATATATTTATAAATAAATAAATAAATAAAAGTGGTTGCCTGAAAGGCCTAGAAATTTTTGTTTCCAGTATCTCTCAGTTCCTTCTCTCCAGTCTGTGTGACTCTGCTTGGTTGGTGCCAAGAATGTAGATATTTAGAAAGAAATTTTACCCTAAAGAGGAATAGTGGCTACGTGGATAGTTTCAACAGAAACATGGATTATTTCCTATATTTTTTTTCTATTTCTCTTCCATAAGAATATAGATTTTTCAGACCCTACTAGCTGGAATAGGGAAGCATAGGTGACCATGTAACATGCATACTTGTTACAAAGACTTTGGAATTTATAGCTGTAAAGTGTAGTCTGATACATATGGTGTATATGATCCTTATCAGGTTCTCTGAACTTTTTTTTTTCATTTTTTTTTTCATTTAGTTTATTGGTACATTTTAGGTGTACAATACAGTTACAGTCCTCATTGGGATCTTGTAGCTTTACATGGTTCTTTTTTTTTTTATTAAATTCTTTTATTGGTACATTTTAGGTGTACAACACAATTACATTTCTCATTGGGAATTGTACCTTTACATAATGCATCTTGTTTCTTATTTTTTCCCCATTCCTAGCCCTCCCTTCACGCCCTCCACCCTTCCCTATTTACAAAGACTTGATTTCCATTTCTCATCATTTGTCCTTTCCCTTCTTTCCTTTCCCCTGCCCCTCCCACTACCCCTACCCCTGTGGACCTTTTCTTCCTATTTTGCATTATCTATTATTCATTCTAATCACTGGTACATTTTAGGTATACAATAGAATGACATTCATCATTGGAAATTTGCACCTTTACGTAGTCTCTCTTGGTTCTTATTTTTCACCCTTGCCCAGCCCTCCCTTCAACCCCTCCATTCCTCCCTATTTACAAAGATTTTGTTCCTATTTTTCCATTTTCTCATATTAATCCCATTCCCTTCTATGCTTTCCCCTAGCCCTCCCACTTCCTTCCCCTTTGCCCCTTTTCTTCCTATTTCACATTATCTATTATACATCTGAACTTATTTTTGCTGATGAATCATACATATATTTTGTGAAATTTTTAGTTTGGTTATTTCATTGGTGACTTACATTATTATACTATGTTTTTATAAAGTGAATCCTGCACAGTTTGAATTTTCTTTTTCTTAGAACCAAAACCTGTGTATGCTCAAGTTGGACAACCAGATGTGGATTTACCTGTCAGTCCTTCTGATGGTGTCCTGCCTAATTCAACTCATGAAGATGGGATTCTTCGGTAATGCAGTTTTAAAGTTGTATTGTCGTCTTTGTCGATTATTAAACATTAGCTAGAGTTTGAACTTAATTGCAAACCATATTGCATATACTTTTTTAAATGACACATAATACTGTGATTGGGTTATTTTTTTATTTAGCAATCTCATGATAGAGTCTCTTAGAGCTTAGGGAAAAGCAGAGGAACTTTGTAGATGTTGTGTTTCCCGTCATTGTCTCCTACAGTTTTTAGGTCAGTAATTACAGAAATCTTGTTTTCTATTCAGACATCAGTATTTCTACAGGCTTTCTAACATCCTAGATTAAACAAATAAATAAATAAATAAATAATTCTTAATCTCAGCACTGTTGACCGAACATCCATAAGCTTTTAATGCCCGAGCTTTTTATTAATAAGTGAATATTTCTCAATGTCAGAACTGTTGACATTTTGGGCAGATACCTGTTTATCCTGGGGTGTTTTCCTAGGCATTTTGACAGTTTGGCAGCACCACTGGCCACTAGATGCCAGTAGCACATACCCAGTTCTGACAACCAAAATTGCCAAATGTTACCTGAGGGGAAGTAACCCCTGGTTGAAAAGCTGTTCTAGATTCTAATTAGCAACTGAAGAGTAAATTTTTATATTCTGCACATTTTACTACCTTGTATATTATACTTGGTGGAATTGAGGTATAAATATTTTAAGCAAATTTCAAACTCTTACGATCATCAAATTAGTTTTTGTTGCCTCTGTGGTAAAAGGGACATGATATGGGGCCAGGGATTTGGCTCAGTGGTTCTGCCGCCTGCCTCACAAGCGCCAGGTCCCGAGTCGATCCCCATACCAAAAAAAGGAACGTGATATGAATAACTGAAAATTCATAAATTTCCTAAAATGGGCTGGGCTAGGTCACTCACATTCTTTTTCCCTCCCTCTGCCCCTTTCCCTCTCCCTCTCCTCCCTCTGTCAAGGTCCTGCTATACAATTCAGGGTGGCCCTGACCTCACCATGTAGCCCACGCTGGCCTTGAACTCCAAGTGATCCTCTTGCCTCTGCCTCCCCTGTGCTGGGATTAAAGGGGGTGGCCCCATGCCCAGCTTTCTCCTTCGTGTTCTGTACTAAGGAAGCTTTGAGTTGTGAGCTAGAAAGAGAAAAAGTGTCAGAAGTAGGTGGTGTCTTAATTACTGTCTTAGCACTGAGGCACAGTACGCAATACCTGCAACTTAAAGGAGGGAAGGTTTATTCTGCCTCACAGTTTGTAAAGGTTTCAGTCCAGAGCTGACTGGATGAACTCATGGCAGGGAAGGCAGGAAGGAAGCAGCAGCAATCAAGGGAATAGGAGGAATATATACACCCTTCCGGGCCACACCTACAGTGACCCACCTCTTCCTACCAGGCTTCACCTCCAGCATCACACAGCTATAAACCCAACAGTGGACTAATCCTATAATCACACCCATGATCCAGTCACCTCCCAAAGCCCCACCCATGAGCAGTGAGGCTTTGGGGTGACATCTAGATCTAAACCATAATAGGTAGGTATCCTACAAGTTAAAAATTGTACATATTTAATATTAGAATGACGATAATTTGTCCTAGTCCATAGAAGTCACAGTCCTCTCATTTTTTCTTCCTTCGGAATTACTTGAACGCTCTTACACATCTTTAAGGTTTAGGAAACTTTAGTAAGATTCCAGAGATCTGCTCTCTGAGTCCAAGTACCAAAGAGGATGAGGATGTGTGTAAGATTGGTAGCTGAGCCAAGAAAAGTTTGATATTTCATTCGAATCCAGTGAGTAGATTTGCGGGAAAAGGTATCTGCATTTTGCAATTCCGAGTAGTTGATAACAGTGCAGATGGTCAGAGTACAAAAATGCCAGCGAGGTACGGCATGTGGCACTGGTCGGGAGGTGTGGGCTGGAAACTGCCCTCTAACGGTGGCTCTGAAAGTCAGATTTTAGTAAGTGGTGCAGACTGCACTCAGCCGCTTTGGACTTTTTGAGGCACTCTAGATTGATCAAGGTTGGAGGAGGATTTATTTCAAAGAGCTCTTGGTACAGTTTTAGTAGAGGAGTATTAGAGAATCCCTTTGATTATTGAAAGAGTAGGATGCCATCATAACCAAAGGACACTGTCAGTGGTAAGGCTGACACTGAATCGTTTCAGGGAGGCAGGAAGGACAGTGTCAGCTTTAGCAATGAATGATCTGATCTAAACTATAGCCTTTTTTATGTCTAGCCAGTGATAGTTTAGGTTAAACAAAAAAAGCCAGGTCAAAGGTGAGTATTTTATAAGTTCTGTAAGCTAAGATGATTTTTAACTAGTTGGTTCAAAAGGGCTAGAAATGTCTCTTCCCTCAACTTAATTATTCATTCATTTGATTTGTGGTTTTTAGTTATTTTCTGTTAGCTTTTTAATAATTTGATTATTAGTGAATTAAGAAAGGGATTTTTAAATTTTTTTCTACACATGCTCAGAATAGTGAATATGAGTAAAACAGCATGTCTGCCTGGTCAGGAATGTCGACAGTTGTGAGAACCTAGAAGGAAAATCTAAAGGGCAGTTGGTTGTTAGGGTCTGTTCTGTTGTCTAAGTGTCCTTCAGTCCTTTTCTCAGGGTGTTACAGAGTGGTGTCCTAACACTACTCTGGTAATAGGGAACGTGCCTACATTTGTTCCTCCTTATTCTCTAACAAAAAAGGAGCAGAGTTTCAATATGGGGTAAATCCACAAAAGCTGAATGATTGTGAGATTTCTGTTTTAAAATTCAAAGGGGCAGCACGGTAATCTCACTGAACTACTAAAGAGTCCACCATCTGCAAAGTTTAAAAATCTGTCTATTGAATATAGAGATTATAAGCCATAGAGCTTGATTTTGACTCTCTGGTATTAGGGAAATTAGTTAATATGTGCTTCAGTTCTTACCTGTATAAAATGAGACTTTTCAGTTACCCAGCAGTAACAATACACTGTGAATTGGGGTGGAAAAAAATGGAAATTCTTTTAGCCATTGGAAAAATAACATATATACCTAATTCTTTGTTTTTGATACGGGAATTGTACTGAGTGCCATCTACAACCCTTTATTTTTTTTTGAGACAAGGTCTTGCTAAGTTGCCGAGACGGGGTTCACACTTGCTTCTCCTGTCTTGGCCTCCCAAAGTGCTGGGGTTACAAGCATGTGACACTGTGTCCACTTTCAAGACTCTGAGAGTTAGAAAACCATTGTTGTATAAGGAAGTTTTATAAATTAATTACGCAGAGCTGTTCTTATGTAATAAGTGCTATTAAATCTGATTTTGGATTCTAATACTGTTTTAAGAAATTAATGAGTTCTGGTAGATTTTAGAAATGATGTTCTTTGTTCCATTCTGAATATTATTTTCACTGTAGCAGTTTGCTATAACTTTTTCAATCTTCTGTTAACTGTCTCAAATGAAATATCTGTTTTAACAGGCCCAGCATGAAATTGGTAAAATTCAGAAAAGGAGATAGTGTGGGTTTGCGGCTAGCTGGTGGAAATGATGTTGGAATATTTGTAGCTGGTGTTCTAGAAGACAGCCCGGCAGCCAAAGAAGGTTTAGAGGAAGGCGATCAAATTCTCAGGGTATGTCAAATTATGAGCATTTGAAAGTACATGGATCTCTAGAAAAAAGCATCAGATACAGCAGACTTCTGTGTGCAGTCTCTTAAACCAATTAAGCATCCACCAGGTCTAGCTTGTGCTAGACTAGCCACTTTCCATTCCTGCATTTGCTATGGCTTACTGCAATGTTGTGTGTTATTATGCAGTGTGATATTTCATTTTAGTCACTGGTGTTAATAGAACTTACAAGAAAATGAGTCTTAGATCCCTGTGATATCTACCAGGTAGTCTTTCCAAGTTCATCTAAACATTCAGAATGGCAGGACACTGCCTCAGGCCACAGCCTGCCAGCAAGCAACATTGGGTATTCCTCTCCCAGGGAAATAGTCTTTGTAGCAGTCCACTAGCCTCTAGGACCTTCTTTACCAGAGATGTACTCAGGCACAAGATGGAATTTATATCAGGCGAAAGGGTAAGCTGGCCTGGTTTAGATGCATCATATCTCACAAGAAAAAGCAGTCATAAAGGTCAGGAAACCCTGGTTTAGATTCAGTCACAAAGGGATCCCCCCCACTGCCCCATTACCTAAGATGGAAAGGTGAAAACCCACCTGGACTCCTACACAATTACTGGTGACATTTTGACATTCATTTTGACACTTAGGAGCTTCTCTTTTAAGTAAATACTGACTGGCAGACTTGGAGCCTGTGTTACAAAGTTGCTGTCCAAGGGATGCCAAAATACATACTGTCTCTTTTTTATTCCATTTCCTTTTGATTTTTCAGCAACTAGAAGATAAGGTTGTATTGTACATTTATAGAATTAATAATTTAAAATTTTAAACCCAGAGATTTCACAATATTATGTCTTTTTGGTCTAAATTGGTTAGATTTTGCAACAGATGAACTTTAAGGATTCATTATGACTACTCTTTAAATAAATCTTTACTTTCACTTTATTTACTTGGTTTCTGATTAATTTAAATGAAAACGTTATTTTCTCCAAAGTATAATAAAATTTTCATCTTAAAGACATATTTTCAAAATTAGGTAGACTCAGAATATTTCCCATTTTTATATTGTTAAATAACCATGACATTTTATGCAATCTTATTTTAACAGGTAAACAATGTAGATTTCACAAATATCATAAGAGAAGAGGCTGTTCTTTTCCTGCTTGACCTCCCTAAAGGAGAAGAAGTGACCATACTGGCTCAGAAAAAGAAGGATGGTGAGATACTGCCAGAAAATAAAACTGTGTTTAAGGATTTAGATAGGGATTTATTCAGGGGTTTTTGTTGTTATTGTTGCTTTTTTTTTTTCCCCGTTGTTTTGTTTTCTGCGTTTTTGTGACAGTGTGGTGCTGTGTGATCTGGGCTGGCCTTGAGCTCCCTGTGTAGGTAGCTCAGGCTGCCCTGAACTCTTCATCATCCTGCATCAGCCTCTGAGTGCTGGGAGTATAAACATGCTACCAACCCGGCAAGTTTGATTCCATTTATTAAACTAAATCCCTCAAAGCTGAGTGATGAATTTGTTGATCTCATAGAGAGTTTATTTACTTTAATTCATTTAGGAGCACATAGTTTTTTTGTTTTTGTTTTTGTTTTGGTACCGGGGATTGAACTCCGAATCTTGCCTTGCGAGGCAGGTGGCAGAACCACTGAGGTAAATCCTCGGCCCTGGGAGCACACATTCATTCTTGCATTATGTTCATTAGCAGAGCCCAATAGGACCATTCTTTGTGACTTTCTAATTTAAATAAAATGCCAGCCAACCCTTTACAAGCCAGAAGTTTATTAGCTTCCAGACCCATATACAAGTATATAGATTGGCAGCTTCCAAATTTTCTACCAATGTTTTCTAAGCAGTACACTCAGATAATTGTAGCAGTATTCAAAAAAATACCTACTTTTGTCTAGTGAAGCAAATACACTTGTTATTTAGAATGTTCTTGCTCAGCCTTGGCAGTATTTTGGGCCACATAACTGTATGTGCTAGGGACTGTCCTGTGCCTCGTAGGAGGTGAAGCAGTGATGGCAAGCCTTTAGAGCTTGCAGTGGTAGCAAACAGCCTGCTGCGACACATGTACCATAGATTTGCCCCCGCTGATGTACAGTAAGTCCCCACTTAGATTCAAGTTGCGAACTTTCACAAATGTGAATGGACCTTGCGTTACGAATATTCGTAAGTGGGAACAGATCATGGAAGTAGCTCATGTGTCTGTGGACGTTGTTACTGTTGTGCTGCCGTGTGCTTACTGTGCAGTGTGATAGTGTGCAGTGTAGTACATTGCTCAGTCAGAGCCCAGGGTGCCTGGAAGTGTATCAGAGGTGCGTAAGACTCACTTTGTCAGACCACAAACAAATCCAACTTACAAATGTTCTCCTGGAGAGGAACTTATCTGTAAGTCAGAGGCCTCGTGTAGAGCAGCATTTCTAGCCTCTGACCCCTAGATGAGTACCATTAGCACACCTCCTTACTCTCATCAGCTCACTTTGGAACAAGCAAAAATTCTTTACTTGCTAGCATTGTCCTCCATGGGAAGGGGCCAGATTGCCTTCCTTTGAAAACCACTGACTTAGAATATGGAAGTATCTTTAGTGTTTACAGATGAATTAAATCAGATAATATAAAATAGCAAACATGTGTGTGGCTTTCAACAAATTACTTCATGTTTTTCTGCATCGTTTTCCTCATGTGCAAAGGCATCACTAAGCATTCCCATCTCATGAGGTAATGGTGATGAGTACATGAGATGAAACACTTCACACGGTACTAATACATAGTAAGCACTGCGGGTTTTGGTGATTTTTTTTTTAATCAACAGCGCCTTCACATACTGTCGTCTCTTCAGATTAATTTCTTACCCATCAAGAATTGATAATGTCATTGTTTTCATTCTTAGTTTATCGTCGCATTGTGGAATCAGATGTAGGAGATTCTTTCTATATTCGAACCCATTTTGAATATGAAAAAGAATCTCCCTATGGACTGAGTTTCAACAAAGGAGAGGTATTCCGTGTTGTAGATACTTTGTACAATGGAAAACTGGGATCATGGCTTGCTATTCGAATTGGCAAAAACCATAAGGAGGTAGAACGAGGCATCATCCCTAATAAGAACAGGTATGAATATTTGGATACTTCTCATAGAATTAAGTAAATGATGTAGAAGATTTCAGTTACGTTGCAAATTTTAATTACATAAAGAATTAGTTTTCATTATATTTACTATAGCTATAACTTAATTACACATTCTATTTTATTATAATCATTGAGATTTAAACTACCTATAAACTTCTGTATTTTGACATTTCATTGTGGATCTTTTTCCATTTACTTTTTATAATTTCTTGCACAGAGCCGAGCAATTAGCCAGTGTTCAGTACACACTTCCAAAAACAGCAGGAGGAGACCGTGCAGACTTCTGGAGATTCCGAGGTCTTCGCAGCTCCAAGAGAAATCTTCGAAAAAGCAGAGAAGATTTATCAGCACAGCCAGTTCAGACAAAGTTTCCAGCTTATGAAAGGGTTGTTCTTCGAGAAGGTAGTCTTATTTTCTACAGATGAACTTGATATAGTTTCATGTTAATATGTTTAAGAAAGCAAAAAAATAAACTACATTGTTATTCATTTTAATTTCTTCCCAGCTGGATTCCTGAGGCCTGTAACCATCTTTGGACCAATAGCTGATGTTGCCAGAGAAAAGCTGGCAAGAGAAGAACCAGACATATATCAGATTGCAAGTAAGTAGCCTCAGGATGGACTCTTGATGGGTTTGAGGGGGTCAAAAAGGGTGGATCTGACCCATTTATTAAATAAAACTTTTTGTGAGTAATTTATAGTTTACCCTATTCTAAATTTGGAGGGAAACGTCAGTAATAGTGTCCTTTTTCTACCAATTTCTTTTAGTAAGAATGACCCCCATTTATGAAATTTGTAGCTTTATAGGAAAACTGCTTAGCACATGATCTTGTATAATCCCCACAGTGACAGCATGAGGTAAGAATTAAAATATGCATGCTGAAGTCATGCAGCTGGAGCCCTAGGGTAGTCTCTTCAGTCTGAAATTTCCTTATGACACCCAGCTTGGCGTGTCAGAACTAACTTTTGATCTCAGCCCTTTCATTGGCTCCAGTCCCAATGCTTTTTAAACATTAATCTGATAGAAATACTCAGATATGTAAAGTGGGTAATAAAGCATGATTAATGCTGTCAATTGTTACTGCAGACATTTATAGTAGGGTATTAAATATAAACACTGAGGCGGCAGTGCTTTCTATGCCTAATGCCTTTTTTCCTCACAGATCCTTTATTTGTTTTACTAGCTTGGATATTATGGTAGTTTAAATACACAAACTTAGTTATAGTCACTTTGGCTTACTTTCAATTATATGTGAAAACTTACACTGCATTTTTCCAATTACAAAAATATCACTGTATTTGGAAAAGTTAGAAAATTAATTTTTACGTATATCATCACGGCCCTAAATCTTATCTAATTATATTTTCTTCTAGCCTTTGTAAGTGTATTTTTACAAAATTGTATTTATTTTTTAGAGTTTATATCTTGTTCTCTTCAATAGAAACATTTTCATGTTACCGTCTGTCCTGAAACCAGTCTGTGGTTGGATTAACCATTGTTTTGTATAGCTTGTTTGAAATTTATATTTTACTGTTATGAAGGATATATAAATCTGTCCATGTTTTTCTTGTTTGTTTATATTCTCCCTTATTTCCCAAGGGATTTAAATCCTTGAGACTATAAAGAATAAAGCTTTTCCCATATGATGACTTTCTTAGACAAAATTTCCAAAATGGGAAAGAATGCGCCATAGGATATGAAGACTTTCTGTCTTGTGGATATGTGTAATTGTTAAGGCTTTCCAGAGAATTGAACTAAGATGTTTTGTTGTTCTGACTAGTATAATGAAGCCCTGATTAACATTTTTAAATTACAAAGAATTAGAACATTGCCCTTTTTAAACATTGCTTTTCATTAGATTGGTAATGAAGTCAAATGAGAATACTGTGTTTTTCTAAAAATCAGGAGATTTGTAACAGGCAAATGATAGTAAAATTGAACTAATTAGAAAATGATTATTTCTGTTTGTCCACTCATCTTCATTTTTCCAGAAGAAATCTTTTTGTAATTATTTATATACAACATTTCACTTGAAGAGATTTGTGGTGACCATACTCATAATGAAATTTAGCGTTTTTAAACTTGGGAAAAAGTTTAAAAAGTGTGAAGGCTTACAAAGCTCAATTGTAGGGTTTAATAGGGCAGCCGAATTGGATTTACTTCATAGCCAGGCTATTTTAAAAGGGGTTCGGGTAGCTTAGTTATATCTTTTTTGAATCTAGTGAGAGACTTGAATTAAGGGTGAGTAGTATTTTCTTCAACCCAAACTCCCAGTTGATCTCTGCGTTTAGTTCTCCTGTGTCCACAGATTGTAATTCTGCCTTGCTTGCCCATGAAGCCTTGCCTCGTTGTAGTCTCACTCTCTCAACTGCTCACGTTGCTCCTTGGGTGGCTAACTTGTCCTTCCAAATCTCTGCTTTCCTCTGATCTGAAACAAACACCGTAGCTCTTCCTTTCCTTTGTGACCAGAGTCACAAACATTGCTGTGCCTTGTTAGTGAAGAATTCATGTAAATTGACCTGCAGTTTGGAAATCAGCCCCACGCTGGATTTGGCACATTATACACTAGCAGGAAAGGATAGGTTGCCAAGATGAAGCCATAGACTATCTCACAGGTACAGATTTATAGCTTCCCAGCTTTCATGTACTCCTTCTGCTGATGTAACCAAATCTCTAACCAGAATTCCCCAGGCCATCTGCCGTAGTGTTGCCGTTCTTGGCTCAGGGACCTACTTGGGTACTGAGCTCCTGAGCCACACTGGCTGGGCAGGTCAGGGCGGGGCGGGGCAGGACTCAGGACAGGAGCAGCCTCCTTGGCCGATCTCTTGTGCCATTCAAATAACAGTAGCATCTTCACTGCATGTCACAGTGTGGAAAATGGTGAGAGGTGATACCCTGCTTAATGTGAATGAGCCAAAGGCAAAAGAGAAAATATGCATTCTGGTGTATGTGTTTATCAGTATTTTTGTAACTGATTTTTTCCAGGACATTAAAGTAGTTGGGAAAATACTGGAATAAAGTATAAACATTAAGTTTAAATATTTATACTAAACATGGTTTATTATAATTTTACTTTCCTGATTTTAATAGGTGAAACTCATCAATAGTATCATTTTTGAAATCTTCATCACATTTTCCTATGGAGGAATTGGCATATTTGATAATTTCTCTTGACTAGGTGGCAGTATTAAATTACTTATTACTCAAGTTCAACGTACAAATTGATTCTGTTTAATATCTTAATATGTTCATTATGGAATTTTGCAGTAATATTGATTTATTTTTGAAAATACTATATCAAAATATTGTCTTGATTACTGAGGCTCTGTGGGGACACTCCTTTAATTTTTTATCCAAAGCAAGCATCTTACTTGCCTGCCTCTCTTCTGACCCAGTGGTTCTTAGCAGAGCTGGGTGTCAGGGAGTGGATGCCGTGCCCACTTCGTACTTCTGGTCCTGCCTGGAGATGGTTCTATTTCTCAGCCAGGGATGAAGGGGCTCTTTAGAGGGTGGGATACCTGCTGAACAGGCCAGCATATCTGTAGTGCACAGTAATTGAGACATTTTGTTCTAACTAATGGAAATATGATGTTTTGTCTTTGTCCTGACTTTGTGAATAGAAAGTGAACCACGTGATGCTGGAACTGACCAACGTAGCTCTGGCATTATTCGCCTTCATACAATAAAGCAAATAATAGATCAAGTAAGTTATTAAAAAGGGACCTATTTCATTGTACCCTATAATGCTTTTGTTTTTGAGTGGGAAAGGATCAGATTAATTCAGAGGTGGAAGGTAGTTTTCCTAAGATTATTTGTGATATTCTATAAGAAAATTAAGCCCTGATTAAAAGGCATTAATTATTATCAGTTTTAAGGAAATAATTATTACAAGTATCAAAAGATGATTCTTCGTTACTACAGGCAAGTGTCTGGCCAGGCTTGGTGGTGCATGTCTGTAATCCCAGCACTTGGGAGGCTGAGGCAGGAGGATCCTTGTGAGTCTAAAGCCATCCTGGGCTACATAGAGAGTTCATAGGCCAACCTGAACCAAATAGTGAGACCCTGTCTCCAAAAATCAAACAAAAAAATGCATATGGTGTTCAGGTGCAATTAACAGCCTGTATAACATCAGTACAATTCAATGTGTGCTTATATGATAGTATCTAGAATGTTAAATCATTACACATATCTCACTGAGCACACATAATACTTTCAGCCTACACATATTGGGGCTAAATTCTTTATGCTGATTAAAAAATTTTGTAAAGTTTAAATCAGGGTAGAAATTGTGTTGAATTAACCTGATTACAAGTGTTTTAAACATGTGCTCCTGAGTCATACTAGAACACAAAGGTCTGTTATGACTGAAGTGTAGTAGGGGCTGTGGCTTTTGCTGAAGATGATTTTTGGTTAATGATGTCTCATATATCTTTGTGTATGTTTTTCTTTGTCTCCAGGACAAACATGCTTTATTAGATGTAACACCAAATGCTGTTGATCGTCTTAATTATGCCCAATGGTACCCAATTGTTGTATTCCTTAACCCAGATTCTAAGCAAGGTGTGAAAACAATGAGAATGAGATTATGTCCAGAATCTCGGAAAAGTGCTAGGAAACTGTATGAACGATCTCACAAGCTTCGTAAAAATAATCACCATCTTTTTACAAGTAAGTAGATGAGGCTTTCTTTCAGTTTGAAGTATCTAGGCAACATTATTTCGGTACCACATGTTCAGATACATGTATTACCTTTGCTAGGATAGCTTTCTATTATATTAACAGGAGAAAGAAAATGCAATACTCAAATAGAAATTTCAAATGTTTTATCTTTGAGTACCATCTTTTTAATAATGATAGGAAGTGTTGAATGAGTTTGACTCTTGACGGTGTTCTAACCGTGGATTACACATTCATTTATTTTCAGCTACAATTAACTTAAATTCAATGAATGATGGTTGGTATGGTGCACTGAAAGAAGCAATTCAACAACAACAGAACCAGCTGGTATGGGTTTCTGAGGGAAAGGTAAGAAAGTTTCTAATTTTTTTTTGATCCATTCAACAAATTATATAACTAGTCAAAAATGCCTTTTGAGTTACCATTATTTTCCTACTGGATTAAGCTGTTAGAGTAACTGGAAAAGTTAGCTTTTATTATTTGTACATAGGATTTATAAAAGTTATATTCAGTGGTAAGAGATTTTTATACTTCCTCACCCTGTTGAATTACCACTCCAGTGGGATTCTCTCTTAAAGAATTCTCACATTATAATGAAAAATAATTCTGACTCTGCCCGTCTGACCAAGGAAAGACAACTTTGAACCTGGCTGCAGTTTGCTCCTCTGAAAATTCGGGGATTTGGAAGGTCTAAGTGTTTCCTGTCCTTAGTAAATCAGTCAGGCCCCAATTGTTCTGAGGGAGAGTAGAAGGTGGAAACACAGCCAGCATTCACCCCTGTCATGGTTGCCATGAGCATGTGAAAGGCACTGAGAAGTCTTGTAAGTAAAAAAGTCTATTTTAGGTATTTCCTCATAGCTTTACCTTAAGAATTTGTTTTTCTGGGCCAGGGATTTAGCTGAGTGGTTTTGCTGCCTGCTGCGCAAGTGGAAGGACCCAAGTTCAATCCCTGGTACCAAAAAAAAAAAGAATTTGTTTTCCTAACATTCTTAACAGCATATTGTGAAATACTGAACAAAGCAATAGATTTTTCTCTGGCTTTGTATTTTGATTTTATATACAGTACACCCAAATAGCCAGCCAACCCAAATATCCACTTTCTCTTGTCAGCCTGGTTTTATAGCAATCTTTGATGGGAAAGGTGTGTTTATTTACTTATTTTATTTTTGCAGAGTGAATTGTTTTCTCAAAGTACACTGTTGAAGGAACCTTTGTTTTTAATGTCTTTTATCTTCCTCAGATCATTATGGTGTGTTATAAATACAGGATTTGGTTGTTAGGGTAGATTGAGAATAGCGCTGATTTTTTGTTTGTTTGTTTGTTTTGCTTTTTGTATTTCCTTGTTGGTTTGGTTTTTGTTGTGTTTTGCCCCTGCATGGCCCCTACTTTTCTTTGCCTGGCTGTTGATACAGATGCTATGGCAGTGCATGCTGCATGCTTGGGACTGTGTGCCCTTTATCCGGAAACAAGGCCTGTGCAAGAAGAGATGTTAAATGTTTACATCTAGAGGTAGTGTCACTGTTCTCATGGATAGTAAAGGATCAGAAACCATGATTTTTCTCATCATGTACCAGTATGGACCATGCAGAAGAGAGAAGACTATTTTGAATAACTTACATGTCAGCTGGGGCACTTGGGAAGGATAATCATGGTGGGGAACAACACTACACCACTTTAGAGCACCATACTAATTTTTTGTGGCATTGATAAAAAATGATTGTATTCTTCATACTGTCTTCTGTAAACTACACAATTTTGTTAGTATCCTTTGTCAGGTAGAATGTTAATAGCAAAGTGATTAATCTTTCCCAAAATGTACAAAGTATACATGTCTACCTGAAAGTTTTTTTTTTTTTTTTTTATTCACAAATCTTTTTGTAATTTCTTTTTGATACTATTGTGTACCGTTTTGCCTGGGTTTTTTTTTTTTTTTTGTACTGGGGATTGAACTCCGGTCCTTGTGCTTGTGAGACATGTGGCGGAACCACTGAGCTAAATTCCTGGCTGCCTGGTTTTAAAACAAGGGTATAACAACTCCCCAGGCTTTTTATTTGAGGAAAAATAGGTCATTTATTATTAGGATAGGTTGCTGCATTTTGTAAATCAGAAAGAGTTGTTACAACGTAAATCAAGCTTGATTTCTCTTCTCATTCCATTCAAGTATATTTTATTAGAATAAATAATTAGTAAAGTAAAAGCATTTAATTTGACAGACTTTTCTGTTTGACCTAATTTGTAGGAAGAGAGTTTCTTTTTGCAGGATCTGACATGCTTGTATGTTCCTTGTATATCAAGAAATGTCATCTTGAGGTTTTCTTAACATACAGATACACTCTTTCTTTATGCAAAATAACCTTAGTTTGTGCTCACTTCTCCATTTCAAACCAGGTGCAGAAGCTAGATGGGTTGGTGGCTTCTAAGTTACTCTCCCCATGTCTTAAACAGTTCTCTAGCAAGTTAAAAATTAGAGTTGGTAACAAGAATTCTCTTCTTCAGCATCCATTACAGCACTTAGAAGCCAATGAGACCTCAGTCAGAGAGATTTGGCTCTAACAGGGCAGAGCCATGGGATTCTTTCTCTGCTTAGCCTGGCAGATGCTCTGATGGGGGAGGGGGCACATGGAGAGGCCTGGCATACGCTAGTCTTTCTTTTTTGGGAAGCCAGTGTTCGGAGTCAGGCTCTTACAGAGCCAAGCATAGAACTTCTTGGAAGGCTCCACTCAGGCAGCTCGGTTCCCAAGACCATGTTCTTGGCACAGCAGCCCTGCAGATTCACACCAGGCCTGCTAGTCATAGCAGTGCATCTTCCTGAAGAACCAGTCTTATGTAGGCCGTGCAGTCCATGCTGAAATGGAAGAAAGACTTTCTGATTTTGAGATTCCAGACCCTTCAGCTCTCATGCCTAACTGGGCAGTGTCCAGAGAAGATCTTCAGGGACTGTTCTGTTTAATCTGGAGATTGGTGTCAAATTAGTGTCCTGTGACGTGTTGATTTCGGTTCCATAGCTCCTGTTCCCTCATACTTCTCTGTCTTTCTGATCTGCTCAGAAGCCACCCAGTATAGACAATTAGAAATTAACTCAGTCCTTAATTACTTGCACAAGAGAAGCATAACTGCATTTCTCCCTTTTCATCCACTTGATATTGCTTCTGTGAAAAACAGTAAAAATAATTTTAATTGAATGAGGCAAATCACCATTTAAGCAGTCATTTTCTGTTGCACTTCATAAAAGCTTTCAGAGCCAAATATAACTTTTTAAAAGTTGTTCTCTAAGTGTAAATGAATTACATCTTACTCAGCTTGAGCTGTGGGGTTTGTTTCCTAGTGATTCTCATGTGCACTGTTCTGTTAGTGTGTCCTTGTTTGTGTGGAATGGTTTGGTAGTATTCTCCTTCTTCACCTTGCTTTGGGCTGAAAAGCTAGTGACTAGATTTTATAAACGTGAGTCGTGCCAGATTCCTTCACTGTCTTCTGGGGCAGGGCCCCCGGAGTCCAGCTCATCCTGGCTGGCCAAGCAGTGCTGCTTTCTTCCAGGCCCTTCAGATCTCACAGAATGCTATGTGTGTCTGCATGTGTGCTTATACAGTCTTCTTGACAGTTCCTCACCAGAATTTTCAAGAAAACGATAATGATTTTTCCAAAGAAAAATATCCTTTCAATCTCCCTTGTAAAATAAAGGCCATCTCTTAAAGAACTACTGAATAAAATTTTTGATTTACTTTTATTTGACCCAGGCGGATGGTGCTACAAGTGATGACCTTGATTTGCATGATGATCGTCTATCCTACCTGTCAGCCCCAGGTAGTGAATACTCAATGTATAGCACGGACAGTAGACACACTTCTGACTATGAAGACACAGATACAGAAGGCGGGGCCTACACTGATCAAGAACTAGATGAAACTCTTAATGATGAGGTTGGGACTCCCCCGGAGTCTGCCATTACACGGTCCTCTGAGCCCGTAAGAGAGGACTCCTCTGGGATGCATCATGAAAACCAAACATATCCTCCTTACTCACCACAGGCTCAGCCACAGCCTATTCATAGAATAGACTCCCCTGGATTTAAGACAGCCTCTCAACAGGTAAGCAGCAAGCATTCAACGTTTTGCAGTTAGAGGTGCATTATTAAATTTTAGAATGTGGTGATTGCGTTAAAGAATATATTTTGTCCTTTCTTCAGATTAAGGCGAATCTTTAATTTCAGTTTGAGAGTACCAAGGACTTTAAATTTTGTGTGTTCGTCTTACACAACAATTTACTGGATTTTTCAGAAATAAAGTTTACATGAGGTCATAGTGTAACATTGTTAACTCAGCATACTTAAAAATGTATGTCTGCCAATCACTATAAATTGAAGTGGGAAGGTAGCAGTAAATAGAAACACTCTATTTAAAATATTTTAAACACTTCACAGAAAGCAGAAGCCTCATCTCCAGTCCCTTACTTTTCGCCTGAAACAAACCCAGCATCATCAACCTCTACAGTTAATCATAATGTAACTTTAACTAATGTCAGACTGGAGGAGCCTGCCCCAGCTCCTTCCGCCTCTCACTCACCACAAGCTGAGGCAGCTCACATAATGCTAAGAGACCAAGAGCCATCATTGTCGTCGCATGTAGATCCAGCAAAGGTATCTGTGCCGCAGTGTTGCACCACTTTGTTGCTCTTCATCAATCTAGCACATGATCATTTTTGCTTTGCCCTTTTAAGTTTTCCTTTTGCTTTTTTACTGTGGGCTCAAACACTTCAGTGCTAAATCAGTACAAATCATTTCAGTTTTGTAGTTTGCATGGCTTCCAGTATACTGATTATTTGAGAACAGGCCTCTTTATTAAGATTTGTGCTTAATATTTTAATTTTATTTTTGGTTTTTATTTTTTCCAGAATCCCTTAATAGGTAGTTGAGATCCATCATAAACATTTCTATGCTTCTATAAATTCTGGTGTCCATAGATTTTCCTTATGATTTTAATTTTCAGTGTCAAAACAAGTGGAATCAATAGGACCGTGCATTAATTTCTACTAAAT
This sequence comes from Heterocephalus glaber, assembly GCF_053883595.1. Classification (NCBI taxonomy): domain Eukaryota; kingdom Metazoa; phylum Chordata; class Mammalia; order Rodentia; family Bathyergidae; genus Heterocephalus; species Heterocephalus glaber. The sequence continues at coordinate 4,995,216 of NW_028258329.1, read as the reverse complement.
TCAATAATTATCTTTAACTCACTTTTCATTTAGAACATGCTAAAACATAAAAGCCTCTAACTGCACTATAAATTTTGAGCTTTCATTTAAAGCGGCTTTCTTCACTAATCTTGTCTGTCCTGGTAATAAATGGTAGAACACATTATTTTCATATATTAAAATCATAGTTTAATATTAGTCATAGTCTAGTAAAACAGACTAGAATTAAAGATAAGTCTTGTCCTTACACATGAATCTTTTTATACAGGTATATAGAAAGGATCCATATCCTGAAGAAATGAGACAAAATCATGTTTTAAAACAACCAGCTGTTGGCCACCCAGGGCAGAGGCCAGAAAGAGAGCCAAATCTGACCTATGAACCCCAACTTTCATATGTAGAGAAACAACCCAGCAGAGACCTCGAGCAGCCCACATACAGGTATGATTCCTCAGGCTATACAGACCAGTTTTCTCGGAACTATGACCATCGCCTACGCTATGAAGATCGAATCCCTACGTATGAAGAACAGTGGTCATATTATGATGACAAACAGTCCTACCAGCCTCGGCCTCCTTTTGATAATCAGCACTCTCGAGACATTGACTCCAGGCAGCATCCTGAAGAGTCTTCAGAGCGAGGGTATTTCCCACATTTTGAAGAGCCAGCTTCTCTCCCTTATGATAATAGACCACGCTATGAACAACCACCTAGAACCTCTACCCTACGACATGAGGAGCAGCTAACTTCTGGGTATGGCGTGCAGACCAGATGCAGACCAGAAGCACAGCCTTTTCCTTCGGCAGGACCCAAGTCATCTGAACCCAAGCAGTATTTTGACCAGTGTCCACGGAGTTATGAGCAAGTACCGCCACAAGGGTTCACCTCCAAAGCAGGCCATTATGAGCCTCTGCATGGTGCTGCAGTTGTCCCTCCTCTGGTACCCTCCTCTCAGCATAAGCCAGAAGTTCTGCCTCCAGCTACCAAACCACTGCCTCCACCCCCAACTCTGACTGAGGAAGAGGAGGATCCAGCAATGAAACCACAGTCTGTGCTGACCAGAGTTAAAATGTTTGAAAACAAAAGGTCCGCCTCTTTGGAGAACAAGAAGGATGTGAACGACCCCACCAGCTTCAAGGTAAATACTCCTCATGCCTTTCCTGTCCTCGATCCCTGGGCACAGTGGGTGAAGAGCAGTTCAGAGTACAGCTCAGCTCTCTCCTCCCCCCAAAATGAAGCCCCTTGGTAATTTTCTGTCCCTTGGGCATCTCTGTCTATTTTCTGCAGCCTCCAGAAGGAGCATCTAAGCCTCCAGGTGCTGCCATCACTGGTCCTAAACCCACTCCTCAGAATCAATTCAGTGAACATGACAAAACTCTGTACAGGTGGGTTTGCTTGTGGTGTTTGTGGCGTAGAATTGACTAGGAATTTACCCTCTTGGTGAGAGGCCTTTTACTTTTCTAGTAGAGGAGTGTGAAAAGGAAAAGATTTTATTCTCCTTCAAATAAAAACCACCAGCTCTGCTAATTAAGACACTGGTCCTAGGACAGAATAAAGAGGTTTAGTAGAGTTTCTATAACAAATGATTGGTATACCTACAGTAAAATCTTTTGAAAAGAGATATTCCTAGCAAATGATTAAAAATTTTGAGGCCTTACTATTTCCATTATATTTTTTTGTTTTAAAACTGCTTGCAGATAGGTGAACTCACCATTTTTAGGGTGCAGAAACACACTCAGATTGATTTAAGTCATTAAAATTAACCATTTAGTGAACGTACGTAATGTTTTTGCCATTGTGGCAATAGCCACATCAACAAGACATATTTTGAAGAGAGGTGCTAAGACTGAGAGGACCCAAGCAGCACGTAGGAGGAGTTGGAGCTAGAGAGAAACCTGGCTCGCCACTCCTCACTCTGTACTCTTAACCACAGTTACAGCCTGCTGAGTGACAAGACTGTGTTCACGTTACGCTCATGTATCTGACACGCTTTATTTATTGCGTGTACGTTTGCACTTGCAATAGGACGGAACTGCTCTCCAGCATATTAATTTGTTTAATGACTTTCTTCCCTGTGTGTTTTCTGTACCTACTGGAATTTTGAACAAATAGGCTGTTTGTTCATGAGACTGGATTAAAGTTCTTCTAAAACTTCTTTTTTAAAGTTTTTCAAGTCTGTCACTTAATGTTACTGACACTGATAGGTAGACTCTGAGCAGTTCACCACTGTCTTGGTTACATTGCCCTCCTTTTCCCTGATTAACTGCTTCCAACCTTCCATGAGACCCCTCAGGCAGATAACTGAACTTACTGAACTGCCGTGAAGGGCTCCTGAGCCTGAGCAGGCTGCCTCAGTGTCCCCCTGAGGGGTGCGGTTTCCAGTAGCTATTTGGATGCTTGCCTGCTTGGAGCCTGAGTGGTCGCAGCAGTCGGTGCGGAAGTCGAGATAAGATTTACTCTGTTTTCTTTGTGAGAGTTGTTTCACTTGTCACTCATTGCCTATCAGAATTCCTGAGCCTCAAAAACCTCAGCCAAAGCCACCTGAAGATATTGTTCGTTCAAATCATTATGATCCAGAGGAAGATGAAGAGTATTACCGAAAACAGCTCTCATACTTTGACCGAAGAAGCTTTGACAAGCCTCCTGCACACATTCCTGCCAGCCATCTCTCAGAGCCCACCAAACCAGTTCATTCTCAGAACCAACCAAGTTTTTCTAGTTATTCTGCAAAGTAAGTTATTTCATCTATGGCCTGCTCTGTGTAAAAGTGACATGAAATATAAAGGCTCAGTTACATAAAGCAGAATCAGTCGTCAAGTTCAATATATTTTTAAAGGGAACACATTTAATCCATGATTCTTTAGGTTCTAGTGATTCCATATTATACATAGTTTCTAGTGCTAGATGTGCATTTGGTTTTTGTTCTTAAACTGTAAAGATTTTTTATGTTAGAAAATGTGTAAAAATAAGTAGCTTTGGTGGAAGAGAGAGTAAACCAAGATCTTGATTTCTAGGTGATTATCAAAGGCTCCCCCCTTGTGCACACACATTTGATGATGATTCTTTTCCTTATTGTCTGTGTTTGTCTTTTAAATATAAAAACAAAGATGAGGGTTTTAAAGTAGGAAACTTGTCGTTTATTGGTGTAATTTAAAGGACTTCAGAGATTTCTGGTCCAGTTTTATACATAAGGGAACCAAGATGAGGGGAAATGGCAGGGCAGAACTGGGACTGCACCTTGCTTCTTGATTCTGGCCTTGTTTTCGCTGTCTGTGCCCCTCCATTCTCTTGAGTTTTGTGTTGATGTGCTCTCTTCTTGTGCTATATCTTCTGCTGGTACTTTTCTCTGCCTGAGCACTGACTGATAGAGGCACTAGCAGGTTCATACCTCCACAAAGCAAAACCCATACTAACACAAATAGGTGTGAGTTTGTCTCAGAGAGTTCATTTGTACAATCATGAGTGCTGTCTAAGCAAGTGAAAGCAGTGAGAAGGTGTTCTGAAGGAAAGATGCAGAGCTGCTGGAAATTCTCTGAGCTGAGGGAAGGCCTGTGGGTCTTTGCCTGATGATGTCAGGCCCAACCACATTGTCTCACTTCTGGTCAACCTAAAAGCAGATGAGAGGCATTGTATCTGAACAGCCCCTTCTCAGCAGCACCTAAATGAGTGTTCCAGTAACGCGACACAGTTCATCCTAGCCAGGTTAACATCAGAAGCCATCACATAACAGTTTAGTGTCTGAGATTAAAAACACCTAGGTTTTCACTCATTTGGATGCTTGGCTTTGTCTGAACCTATCATTTGTTGTTTGTAATATTAAGAACTTGATTTTAATTACCTGGTTTTTTTTTTTCGGAAACATCATTTGAAGTGAAGACTTAAAACATTTTTCTGTTGGGCCAGGGATTTAGCTCAGTGGTTCTGCCGCCTGACTCGCAAGCACAAGGACCCGAGTTTGATCTCCGATACCAAAAACACTCAAAAAAACATTTTTGTATTGTTATCTCTATTGTTATCTATTTAAATCCTTATATCTGCAGAAGAAAGCAGTTTGAGACATATATATGCAAACTTTGAGTGCTGCAGCAGATGTTGTGTTAAGTACAGCTAGTGTCTTACACCTTATAACTCCCCTAGCACAAGACTCAGGTGAGCTCACTTTTGGTGAGATAGATGGGTATATCCTGTGGAAATCATTTTTACACTGTTATGTACACATTAAATATATTAAAAGAAGGCCCACAGTGTAGTTTGAAGAGGCATTTTATTTGTCCTTTTACATACTTGATAGTGTACAACCTTAAAGGAATACAGTGAGATCTAAAAAGTAAAAAGTTTTGTAATGATTTGAAGGAAAGGCATTTGGATTTTGTGTTACTTTGCCTTTCTGGAAAGAAGACCTAATAGCTTGTGATAGATAACTTTTTAACAGGGTCTAGAACACTGCCTAGTATACAGTACTTGTTGAGTGAATGGAACTCAACACAGGTCACGTGTACTAGGTATATCAACCACCCTCCTGTTCATGAGCAGCGCTGGGAGGAGCCATTGTTACAGATTGTAGTTTTTATAAGATTATATTGCCTTTGAATGACACGGGTAGCATCACTTTGGCTTTTTAAGAACTAAATTTAAGAGATCAGAGGCAGGTTGTTTGGTGCCATTGGCATTACTAGATGAGATGGGCTGTGAGTCAAGCAGTGCAGCTTTGCAAATAAGGCCACGCTCTACAGGCCTAAACTGGAAATGGATGCACTCTTGCTAGGAAGGAACATGTGCTCATCATAGACATGTTTCAAAGATGTTATGTTTCCATTTGCTGATTCTTCATTACCCTAAGGGAATTAGTAGCTGTTGTGTTAAATCACTTTTTTCTGTGTCTTTGAGAATTTCCTTTACTGAGCTTTTTTCTTTTACTGAGACATTTCATTCTTACTCAGAACCTGCTGTACTGGGTGTGGTGGGACATGCCTGTAATCTCAGCAGTCAAAAGGCTGAGGCAGGAGGATCACCATGAGTTTCAGGCCAGTTTGAACTCTACGTATCAAGACCCTGTCTCAAAGAACCTGCTCACTCTTCCTAGTTACTGCTCCTTGATTTGGTTCCTTTTGTTTTGTTTTTGGTTTTTTGGTGCTGGGATCAAGCCCTGGGCCTGGCACCCGCTGTGCAGGTGCTTTGTCACTGAGCAGTGCCTCCGACCTAGTTCATTCCTTTCCTCACCTGAGGAGCTGCAGCAGAATGTGAAGAGTGAAGCCCAAGCACCTAGCTCTGCCTGGCAACAACTAAACTATGTGGGGCTGGGCAGGCGGGGAGGGTCTAACTGAGTTACTGTATCTTAATATAATGGTAGTTTCCTTGGCTAACAGTGAGTGATATTTTTATTTATGAAACAAATTATGCTGATGTGGTGGATGTTGGTTGATATTTTGAAATGACATTTGCGTTCCATGTGCTGTAGATTTACTTAGTTAGATTGACCATTTTCTTTCATTTTTCTATTGCGCTTGCTTTGCCATCACCTAGATTTCTTGGCTCTTACACTAGCTATGACTACTTGAAAAGGAACGTCAAGTGGTAAGACTGGCATTAATGTGAGGCTGTTACATGAGGTGTCCCTCACTGTGTCATTGGCCTTATGTGCACTTAGAAAGATCTTAACGTCATCTTCAAATGCTTAGTCTAAATGTATGAAAACAAGATAACAGCATAGTTTTAAATCTAATCATAAGACTAGATTTCTTCTGCAAAAGTCTTCTATGAAAAAATAAACGTGCATTCTAAATATGGTTTGTGCACATAAAGCCATTGTAGCTTTGGCACTCTGCAGTAAGGTTTAGGTGGCAATGTTGCAATTATGGGTTATTTAGAAGATTTCTTTTGTTTGAGTTTTGTGTGTTAAATATTAACAATTGGCAATTTGAAAAAAAGATACATGGCATAATTTGACTTAAATGAGCCTTGTAAAAAATAAAGGATATCTGCTACTCTAGCAGTCTGAACAAAACGAAAAAAGATACGGTAAATCAAGGGCAGATTTTAAAGTAAAAGATGGCCAGTTTTTTAGTGTCACTGTACCACCCCTGTTGCCCTTTCATTGACTTACTATCTGGCTTTTTAAATGTCAAAGTTGAAGAATTATACAGAGGCTGTGTGGCCTAAAAAGCCAAAAACATTCACTTAATCTGGTCCTTCACTGAAAAAATTTGCCAGCCTCTGGTCTATAACATCATTTTTTATGATTGTCCTAAGTGTGCCAAGGCCTTTTGTACCTTAGGAACAAAATCAGAAGTGGGTCTAAGGAAGACTTGTGCCAAGACGTATTTTTCAGAATACAGTATTTACAAGACTTCCTCAAACCTGCCAACCCTTACTGTTGAAATACTACAGTTTTTAAAAAGTATACCCAAAATATCATCCGCCTTTTGGTTGCTATCTTCTGGATGTTTTACTAACATTCTTAAAGTATCTGTGCTGTCTTGACATTACTTGTGCTGCTGAATGGTTGAATTTGTTTGTACATTTTGGTAGTGTAGCTACCCATAGTCATGATAAACTGTGAAATTTCTAGATTTTGTTTTAAATGTAGAAATTGTTGGAGGAATGAAAACTTGTTTTGTAAATAGTTTGTTTACAAGTGTTGATATTTTTTCCATTTTTTAAATAGGGGAAAACCTGAAGCTGATGCTGGGGATAGATCATTTGGTGAAAAACGCTATGACCCAGTCCAGGCCACACCCCCTCCTCCTCCACTGCCCTCGCAGCACCCCCAGCCAGCTCAGCCTGTCAGCAGCTCTTCTGTCCACACGCACTCCAGAGGAGTACATGGGGAAGGTAGGGGGTTCGGGGGTCAGTGGTATCCCTGGGGCATAATAATGCGTGTGGATTTCAGTTCATGGAATGTTGAAGCTAGTTGGTTTCTGTATAAAAAAACTACGTACTTGAAACCCTTGGGCTGCAGTGAAAACAGGATTTTGTTGAAAATGTGTCTCCTGTTTTTATGACTGTGACCATTATACTGAACAAGCCAGTCTAATGCTTGTCTTAATCTTTTCTTGCACAGCTTAATTTTGTGTCAGTCTCCAGATCTTATGGAAGTAGTGTTTGTTCACAGTACGTCTACATTCAGTGCTTGAAGAGTAGATTGTAAACATTATAGTCCGTCTGCACACATGGACATAAGAAAGCCATGAAGTCTCACATAGCACCTTGCCTTTTGCAGTTACATGCTATGATGAAATTTCAGTTATTAATTTGAATAACCATATAATATGTTACCCAAGGAATATAACACAATTTATCCATTTTCTGTTGACAGACATTACCTATGATTTACATAGGAGTCAAATTCCAAGCTGTGTCTTCAACTACACAAGTTGTAGTTCTGAATTAATAGTACTTTCAGTAAGATTTTCTTCACCCACTATCACATGTGCAGAGAAAGACAGTTTTAATTCTTACTTTTCCATCTTTGTGCCTGTTTTTCTTTTTCTTTGCTTTATTGTATCTGCTAGGATGTCCAGTGAAATGCTGAGTAGAAATGTTAAACACAAACATCTTTTGCAAGTTCCCCATATTAGGGAGAAAGGATTGAATGATTCACCTTTATGATAGCTATAGGTTGTTTTGTAGATGCTGTTTTATCATGTTTAGGAAGTTCCTGCTGTTTATAGTTGGCCGAGAGCATTTTGACAAATGTTTTTTATGTATTAAGATCATACAATGTTTGTCCTTTATTTCTCTTAACGTGGTAACATTATGCTCATGAAGAATTTGGATTAATAATTTTCTTGTAATAGTCTTATCTAGGTTTGGTATCAAGGTTTTGCTAATTAGTAAAAGAGATGTAGGACATTTCCATTTTCTCAGAGTTTGTCAAGGACTGTTATATTTTTTTCCTTAATTTCATAGAATTCACATTACTATTTTACACTGCTTCCAGCAATAATGTGTGGGTATTCTTATTGTTCCATATCCTCTCCTGCTCTTGGCATTATCAGACTTTGCAGTCTTGCTGTTCTTATGGGTATGATAATGCTGTTTTTGTTTTGTTTACATTCTCCTAGTGATGAGGTATGGATTATCTTACTGTACAGTAAGTTGCCATTCTAGTTTTCATTCCTGTTTTTGCTCATTTTTCTGCATTTTGTTTAAGTTGTTATTACAGATATTAGGTGCTCTTCATAGGTTGGAGGCACTGATCCTTTATCAGTTATACGTTTTGTAAATACGTTTTCCCAGTATGCAGCTTTTCAAAAAAACTTTAATTCTGGTGACTTTTCAGTACTGAAATTTTTAATATGGTCACATCTGTCTTTCTGATTTGTGATGAGTATTGGAGAGGGGTTACTCAGGGAGCAGTCTCTGGAGGCCGAGATCCTTACAGTCTGACCTGAATCTGAGGCAGCAAAGGTGCACTAATAACACCATCTATGTCCCTCGGCGTCAGACACAGTCCTCGGGGCTCAAGAGCCACCCCAGGATTCTGTGCCGCCAGATTAGGATAAGTTAAACCAGGAGGCGCAGCACGGGGACTGTTTAAAGAAGTTTTTAAAACGCTTATATTTGTTTTTCAGGTAATTCAGCATCGTTGGATTTTCAGAATTCTTTAGTGTCAAAACCAGACCCACCTCCATCTCAGAGTAAGCCAGCAATTTTCAGACCACCGAACCGAGAAGATACTGCTCAGACTACTTTCTATCCCCAGAAAAGTTTCCCAGATAAAGCCCCAGTTAATGGAGCTGAGCAGACTCAGAAAACGGTCACTCCAGCGTACAACCGGTTCACACCAAAACCGTATACAAGTTCTGCTCGACCGTTTGAACGCAAGTTTGAAAGTCCAAAATTCAATCACAACCTTCTGCCAAGTGAAACTGTACATAATAAACCTGACTTGTCTTCAAAAGCCCCCGCTTCTCCAAAAACTCTTATGAAAACACACAGTTCAGCACAGCCTCCTGAGTTTGACAGTGGAGTTGAAACTTTCTCCATCCATGCAGATAAACCAAAGTATCAAGTAAATAATATCAGCACAGTGCCTAAAGCTATTCCAGTAAGGTAATGTACTTCCTTGGCCCTGTGATTGGTATTATGTGAGTTTGATGTAGTTTGTATGATTTGGAACTTTATCACTGTATCTGTAAAAGAAAGTATCATCACAGTAAATGCTGTTATGTACAACATGAGTGTCTTAACTTTTTGGCTTTCCTGGGCCACAGTGAGTGAAAAGAATTTGTCTTGGGCTGCATATAAAATGTATGATACAGTTAACATTTATAAAGAACAAAACTTCTTTGTGTTTTTATACTTTACCGTATTAAATTATTTTACAAAATAAAAACAACCTTAAATTTAGTGGTTACATAAGAAAACTTACATGTCTTCTTAATAACAGTAAATGCCTGTCTTCACAGGCACACACGGATAGACAGATTGAAATACTGTTAACTGTAATTGCTGCATTTGCCAAGCCACACAAGCATGTGTAATGACTGATGCACACAGGTTTCTGTGCAGCTCACTCCCCAAAGTGTTCTGTGGGCACCTGTGCAGTTTGTGCTGGAGCACTGCACAACTGAGTCATGACAAATATTACTAAAAGTTAGAGTGTTAAAAAAAAGTCTACAAACTGAGGAAGCATTACTAGCTGTCCAGGGCAGCATGTGGCTCAAGGGCTATATGGGTTGGATACACTTGATTGTAGAAAGATCTCCAGGAAGTACAAAATTAGTTAGTTAATAGGCATGGGTCAGTGAATCTGATCATTGTCCTTGAGTTACCAAGAACTGAGGTGAGTGACAGAGCAGGGTCACAACACAGCCAGGATGAGATGAGCCCCTTGGAAGACGAATACCTCAGAGATAGAAGTGTCTCTGCTCTTCATGTATGCTTTGTTCAACAAGGACACTGAAAAGAAATAGAAATGTAATGAGCTCAGAAGGGCTGTGAAAAAACAGTACTAGTAGTGAGGTAGTTGGCCCAAATGAGACAAAGCGAGCCCACCTGAACCCTCACTTGAGATACTCTTTTCTTATTATTTAATACCTGACCAGACTCACCTCACTTAGCAACGCAGTCTCCTAAATACACTTGTGTTTCAAGCTAGCCATGAAGCAGAAGCACTTGCAGCCAGAACCCAGAGCCAGGAGGGCCAGCTACAGACTGCTTCCCAAGAGAAGGGATGGTCCTTTCAGTCTGCTGCCTTTCTGTCTCCGTGCACTTTATGAGTAATCAGATGGGGCTGTTGCTGTGGAGGGGCTGGTGGAGGTACTGCTTCAGGCAAAGGGCTCTGCTCCTCGGGGTGGTGTCATAAACCATTTGTGACACACACACAGTCGTGCATGGTCCATTTTTCTGCTCATCTGTAAGTCCTGGCTTGAAACTACTCCCGAAGTCTAAGATGCCTGTAGTTGTAATATGCTACCAATTAAATTATGAACATGAGCTTTAAAGTACCCAGTTCACGGATTTTATTTGTTTGGTTTTGGTACCGGGGTTCGAACTTGGGACCTTGTGCTTGCGAGGCAGGAGGCGGAACCACTGAGCTAAATCCCTGCCCCTGGTTCATGGATTTTAAAATGTGCTTCTTAAAACCCACAGTAGTTGGGTGAGCAAGGTACCAGGTTTTGTACATTCATATTGCAAAATCAGTAATGAAGATAAGTTGACTAACCGTTTCCGGTAATGTGATTGATTTCTCCAAGAGTAATATGCTCTGTTATCCCTGTGATAAAATCATTCACTAAAAGTTAAAATAACTCTTGATTATATGGAGAAATAAAAGAAACTACTTATTATGATAATAATAAAAGAAAAATTACTGTGTATTATAATGAATTTACTCATTAGCTATTCTTGAACTCTCAGTCCTTCAGCTGTGGAAGAGGATGAAGATGAGGATGGTCATACTGTGGTGGCCACCGCCCGGGGCATATTTAACAGCAATGGTGGAGTATTGAGTTCCATAGAAACTGGTGTCAGTATAATTATCCCACAAGGAGCCATTCCTGAAGGAGTTGAGCAGGAAATCTATTTCAAGGTCTGTCGAGACAACAGCATCCTCCCACCTTTGGACAAAGAGAAAGGTAAATATGTTTATTTTTCTTCTGCTTTTAGTAATTTAAGGGTTGCCCTGTCCACACTTCAGCACGTACAGTGCCCAGTCAGAATAATCTAGCAGCCTGTCTTCTGCCTTTACTCTAGGCCAGTGGTGGTGAACCTCTGGTACGTGTGCCACAGCAGACTTTGTTGTCATTGAAAGCTTCAAAAGGTTCACCATCACTGCTCTAGGCCAACCACAGCTTGTCCGTTCCCTCAGGAAGGGTCTCCCGTATGAGCTGTGAGTGGTGGCACAGACATATGTAGGGGTCTGCAGTGGCACCTCAGAGACCTTCCCTGTAATGTGTTTTGCCTTTTAGTGTGAAATAAAAAGTGACGGCAAGTAACAGGTCTCTGGGCATGCCCCTTCCCTACACGACTGCTAGGCAGCCTTGGCCGAAGTAATCAAATTTGTCTTTGACTCAGCCCTTCCATCTTTCAAAAAGGCTTTATCCTACCTGTCACCTGACTGCAGAAGGTCACCCTCTTGGGATAGGAGCTGTCTCACGTCCTGGAGACCAGTGGTAATAACCTCCCTGCAGAGTAACTGACAGGACAGCACAGTATGTTTCTGACCTTCCAGAAGAACTAGGGTTGCTGTTATCTGCAGTCTTCCTGGATCCATTGGGATGATACAGGACTTCGTTCGCATTGTTTAGTAGTCCTTTGCTTCCATAGACACATTATTTTATCTCACTTTTTTACATTTTGCCAGAATACTAACATCTGATTCTCTAATTTGAGGATGTCTTGTCTTAAAAACCAGTAAGACTGACTGTTGGCCCTATGTAAATCCCTTCAACCAAGGCTGTGGCAAACATTGTTAAATGGAAGATACAAGTAACATTTGTAAAAAGTACGTTTGAATGTTTTATGCCTGGTGAAGTGCAGTAGCCACTAGCTGTATGTGGCTATTTAGCACTTAGATTTGTGGCCATTATGAATTGAAAGAAATGTAAAATACTGTTTTTTATAGGTTCAGTATATTAGTTACATGGTAAATAATGTTTCTGATAGATGAAATATTGAAATTGACGGCAACTGTTTCTTTTTATTTTCTAACATGGCTACTAGAAAATTTTAAGTGCTATTTGTGGTTTCCATTATAATTAGTACTGCAGTAGAGCGCTGACAGCAAAAGTAAGAGGGCGGGCGAGGAGACCTGTGTGTCTAGAGGAGACTTACTCCCCTCCACTCTCCCCTGACTCCAGGTGAAACTCTGCTGAGCCCTCTGGTGATGTGTGGGCCCCACGGCCTCAAGTTCCTGAAGCCGGTGGAGCTGCGCCTGCCACACTGTGCGTCCATGACTCCTGACGGTTGGTCTTTTGCTCTAAAATCATCCGACTCCGCGTCGGGTATGCTGTCTTCACTCTGTGCTCTGGGGCTCTGGGTCCTGTCATTGATTAATACCTGGCCTGATGTTGCTCCCTGTGCTATTTCAGTAGATTTTTACCTCTGTGCTGGTGGCCTTATAGGTATCACCAGTGTTTTCCGATTGCTTCGTGATACATGTATAGTAGATGAAAGATGGAGAGCTAGAGAAGTTTCTGCCTCATTAAAAAAAAATGATTGCCCGGAATCTAGCTCAGTGGTGCCACCGCCTGCCTCGCAAGCGCAAGCACCCGAGTTCGATCTCTGCTACCAAAACAGTGATGGTTTGGCCAAAAATTGACAAATTATTGTGTCATAATTTTCAGGATGTGACAGATCTGTTATTGTCCTATACATATTTGCATTTTTATCTTACTATTACAATGATTTTACCCTTTGTGTAATTATTTCATTTTTGGCTATTATTCTTCATTGATCTACAAAATATGTACACCGGAGAAACTTCAGAGGTCTTCTGCTGTGAGCATACTCAGCTGTGGATTTTCAGTGTGAAATGCTTAAAAACTTCTGTTGTGCACTTTTTACCAATAATGTCTTTCTCTTAAGATCATAATTTCAAAGCTTCCATTACACTTTCACATTTCTCACTTCTTGGGTGATTTAAGTCAGCTACCAATTGGAACTGTCTTTAGTATTGGTGTAGATCACTTTAAGAAAATGTGATGTAGAAAAATATGAATTTAAAACGTCCAAACGTTTTGATAAATCAGGTGAACATCACTCAATTTCAGTTTGGTACAGTATAGAGGTTTGTGGAATAAAAATTATAGTAGCATATTTTACCCAGAAGAAAAACAATTTTGTGTGTGTGGGTGTGCATACACCCCATTTTCTAGAAAAATAACTGTCTACTGTAGTTACTTGCTTATAAGTCATCTTCTTACAGATATTTACGTGAGTTATAATTGATTCCCACATTTGTTATTTCCAGTGTTTTTGTGATAGAAGAGTTGTATTAAACCAACATACTTTTTTCTGTAAATTTAAACATACTCCCCCAGAAAATAAATGTACCTTTATGTAATTCTGCATGACTTTAGAAGCATTGCTACTGTAAAAGTTTGTTCAAATTGTCATTGTAGATCTTGACAGCTACTGACTTAATCCAAACAAAAGCTAGCGTCTCAGAAAGAGACACGGAACTTAAAATGAGTTGCTTTTCATTTACTTCCAAGGTTGTCATAATACTATCTCATTGCTTCAACACTTTGTTCTCGGTAGTAATACATATGCCCATCTGTATCTGTGAAATTCAGTCACTCTTTAAAAACCACAGATCCCATCATAACATGTTATTGACTGTCAGTACACTTAGGTGTGGAGAGAGTCTACAGCTGGTGTTGCTGACATTTTAGCCTGATAACCCTTTGCTGTGGGGCTGTCCTGTGGGCTGTGGGATGTTGAGGGCCTCTCTGGCGTCTACCCCCAGAGGCCAGTTGTGATGAGCAGAACTGTCTCCAGCTATTGTCCCGTGGGCAGAGTCCTGCTGAGAGCTGTTGCTATAAGGAAGCGAAAGGCAGCAGTTTTGATCCTCAGCTTTCTTGGATACCACACACACATAACAGTTGTCCCGACTTTGCTTCACATTTAGTACTCATTGCCGGGGCTCTTCATACTAGCTGCAGGTCTTGAAACACGAGGAGTCTGTTAAAAACTCACGTGCCCAAGCCCTGCCTCAGACCTACAGAGTTCATGAGTGTTGGAAGCTCTGCAGGTGATTCTGTGGTGCAGCCAGAGTCAGGGTCAGCAGTTCTGGTGTCTGTCTGGGTTAGGGTGGGTCGGGTTTGGCTTGGCTGGTGAGGAGGAAGATCTTTAGGAACTAGCTACTGCAGAGCTTTTGAGGTCTCAGTTGAATACGACACATTTGCTCTCACTTTCAGCTCTAACCGGTGATCTCATAATTATTGTCCAAACTTTTGAAAGTGAAAGGAAGATGTTACTCATAATTATGTCCTAGGCATATGGTTGCCCTAAATCTTAAACATTTTTTTGGAAAAGCCCAGTGAACCTGGTAATGTAATAAAGACACATTTCAAACAGCTTAGTATGTTGAAGAAATAGAAGAAAATTATTATCTGAATAAATGTCTGCATATTTGCCCCATAATTGTGAAGCACCATGAATAATGGTTTAGCCAACTGAAAATGACATCAAGTTTTTTTTTCTCTCCTAGGTGATCCTAAAACCTGGCAAAACAAGTGTCTTCCTGGAGATCCAAATTATCTTGTTGGAGCAAACTGTGTTTCTGTCCTGATTGACCACTTTTAATTCTTCAAATACAGGAACTTGATTAAATAATGTGAAGCCGGATTGAACTTACTAAATCTAAATGGAACCACTCTATCAAGTATTATACTTCTCTTAGAATTGATAACTGCAGTGTGTTAGTATTAAGCCTTTGTTGGCACTGGTGAAGAAGATTAGTGAGCATGCCTCTGCACCATGATCAGAAAACATGCTACAAACTGCATGTTTATGATTGAAGAACTGTTGGTATTGGCTAGAGGTGCAAAGATACTTTGCTTTGTAATGATTTTTGTACTTTTTTATGGTGACTGCTTCTCAAACCAATTTCCGTTAAAATACCAGCCAGTAAATGGGGGTGCATTTGAGTTCTGTTCTTTCCAAAGTACACTGTTTCAAACTTTATAATGGCCCTGACCTAGCATCCACTTTTTATTTTATTTTATTTTATTATGCATGAGGCAATATGCACACTTTTTTAAATGCACCTGGAATATATAACCAGTATAGTGGTTTTAACAGAAATGTACAGCAGGGGAATTTATAACTTTGGGGGGGGGTGTCAAATGAAGACAATTGCTCATTGTATATGAAAACACATTTTTCTTAGGGAAGGACACCAAAGCATGTGAGACTGGTTCCATGGCCTCTTTGAATCTATAAATTAACCATATCACCACAGACACTAACCAGCAGGAATGCCTTACCCCCGTATTTTTAATTCTTAGCTCATTCTCGCTGTGTGTTACTAACTTTTTATGGCTTTTGTGTACATCAGATACCGTATCATGAAAAAAGATTGAGTAAATTGCAGATGTGGTGGTTTCAGAAATGTGTGATCACCCAGAAGAAAATAATAGTGATGTACGGATTTCTTTTCCTTCCATTCCTCCTATTTCTTTCTTTCCCTTTATTTTTATTTTTTATTTTGACAAGGGGCAGTGGTAGTTTTCTGTTCTTTTTGGCTATGCATTTGAAAACTTTGATGTTTTAAGGATGCTTGTAAATAATTGCGTGCATACCGTTTTTGTTCTTGGTTTGTAAATTAACTTTTATAAACTTTACCTTTTTATACATAAACAAAACCAAGTTTCTAAAGGCTACCTTTGTATTCTCTCCTGTACCTCTTGAGCCTTGAACTTTGACCTCTGCAGCAATAAAGCAGCATTTCTATGACACACAAGGTCATTTTTTTAAGAAAAAGAATGCACAGAGTTGTTACATTTTTAAGTGCTGCATTTAAAAGATACAGTTACTCAGAATTCTCTAGTTTGATTAAATTCTTGCAAAGTATCCCTAATGTAATTTGTGATACAATGCTGTGGCCTAAAGTGTATTTTTTTACTAATAGACAATTTATTATGGCACATCAGCACGATTTCTGTTTAGATAATACACCACTACATCCTGTTAATCATTAGGTGTTACTGAATTTCTTTTGCAGTTATTAAAAATCTCAAATTTCTAATTCTGCAGAATAAAACTTTTTAAAATAAATTACTGGTTTGGTGTCCTTGCCCACTGTTTCTAGTTTCATGCAACCTGAGTCACCTGCTGCCGCCTCAGATCTGGTGCTGCCCCGCAGGGTGGGCGGTGCGGTCCGAGAGCTGCTGCTGCGAGCGTGGAGTGTGGGGTTGGGGAGAAGCAGGCTGGCTGGAGAGGCTCTCTGTTCTTCCCCTCCGCGCGTGCATGTTCATGTGTTCATTAGGGCCCCACTTCTTTCGACATTTAGGTGGTTGTCGTAGAGTTTTAGCATCTTTATGAAGCTTTGTGGATTTTATTTTTTTATTAAAATACAATTTATATACAGTAAGTTACCCTTTTTTAAATGTACAGTTCTTTGAATTTTTATACACATACACTGTCATCACCTTAGCACAATTAATATCAGAATAGTTTGCTCACACCCTCCCTGCCGGTCACCCCCGAGTGCTCCCCACCCTTTTCTACAGTACTCCATCCCTTTGCCAGGCCTTGGTCATCAGGGCTCCTTTTTCTGTCCCTGCAGTTTACCTTTGTGGAAATGAAGTCATGCACCGTGTAGCCTTGGATTGTTGGCTTCCTTTGTGGGGAGATGTCTTAGAGATGCATTTATGGTGGCTCAGAATCCGCATCCTGTTTTATCCCTGAGAGTTCCAGGTCTTTTTATGAACATAAGTTTTCATCTCACTTGATCACGTGGGGGTTTAACCTTGTATGAAACTGCTGACCTCTTCTCCAGATGTTTATCTTGGCCATTCCGATAGGCTGTCTCTGTGGTTTTGGTTTGCATCTCTCTGATACTCCCGATGTTGAGCCATCGAGCCATTATTTGCCATCAGTACATCTTTTGATAAAGTGTTAAGATCTTTTTCATTGTTAAATGTTGGTTTGCTTGAGCGCTTCATACATTCTGGTGCAAATTCATTGAGTAATACATAATTTGCAAATATTTTCTTTCAGTCTTTCAGTCAGTTTTTCTTAATAATGTCTTTCAAAGAGTAGGAGTTGTTAATCTTGATGAAGTCCGCTTTATCGGTTCATTGTTTCATTGATTTTTTTTTTTTGGCTGTTTGTTTCTGGTACCTGGAATCAAACTGAGGACCTTGCACATAGGAGGCAGCTGTGGTACCACTGAGCTAATTCCCCAGCCCTGTTTCATTGATTCTTTTGTAGTTTTATCTAAGAGAACTTTTCCTAACCCATGACACAAAGATTTTTCTCAAGTTTTCTTCTGGAGGTTTTTTTTTTTTTTTTTGTACCAGAGATCGAACTCAGGACCCTTGTGCTTGTGAGGCGGGCACTGTGTCACTGAGCTAAATCCCTAGCCCTCTTCTGGAGTTTTTTTTAGATTTTACATGTGTTTGTGTGATCCGTTTTTAGTTGATCTTATACACAGGTGAAACACGTTGAGTTTCATTTAATGCGTTCCAGAGGTGCCAATCTGTGGCAGGTGTGCCTCAGAGGGTTATTTGTATCGTGGAAGGCTCTAAAAAATTTGCCATCACTGGTCTGTTCTGTCATTCATGTCCTTATTGTAAACAGATCCACGGTGGTCTTGAACTCTCAGTCCTGCTTCAGCCCCCCAAGTACTGGAATTACAGGTAGCGACATGCCTGAATCCTAGTTGCTTCTTGTTTTAACTGGCTTATTTTACTTAGTGTGCCTTCCTTTCAAACCACTCGGTAGCAAAGGAACTATTAAGGTGTAAAAATGCTAGTTTCTTGGGGATTCACAAAGAAGATATATAACAAACTTGGAGAATTTCTAATTTCAAAACTAACATGGATAATACTTTTAACTGTGTTCCATTCCATTTCCTAGACAAGGCTTTACAAATACCCTTCAACGTGCAGCCTAAGCTCGGTTCCTCCAGGTTACAGGTGGGCCCTCGGGATCAGGCTTCGTTTGCAAGAAGTTGTTGTGAAAGATGCTCGGCAGTGAGGTCTGACATTGTGGCGAGCCTTCCTCATGCTGACAGGTCTGCTGGGTGGGCTGTCCTGAGTGAGTTGTGTTCCAGCTACAGGCAGGAGGAAACTGCGCCTGCCTATAAAGAATACAAATTGATTTTTGTTAAACCCAGTTTTTTGCCTGCTGGAACAGTGCCAGCCAGGGAAGGTGTGTACATCCTGACCCACCCAAGAGGTGCAGGTACACGCTCACACACACACATGAACTGACCTTTGCACTTGAAAAAGTCACTTGGAGTTGGGTGCAGAGGTGTGGTTTCCTGTGCTAGGCTTGGTTTTCACAGACTTTTTTTTTTTTTTTTTTTTTTTCAAGATATGAGGTTTTCCAGAGCACCTTTAAGCATGAGTGTCTTCAGTGACACATAAGGACAACCTGAGGATAGGGGAGTCAGGTGGAAAGGACAAAGTGTAGTTCAGTCTTCGTACCAACCGGGCAGAAATCACATTCTGCTAGGAAGCTGTGGGGTTTCAGAAACATTTGAAACAAAGTGGCTTAAAGGAAAATTGAATTTCTTAGCAGACTGTTACTTAGAAGAGAACATGTGTGGGAATACAGCAGCCCCTGGGGTTCCTAGGTGCACTACTGCTCCTGGTGAACAAGTGGGGTTTTTTGTTTTGTTTTTAATAGAACAGTCTAGTAAGTATAGGTCAGTGCTGTTACGGATCCCTGGGGAGTTGGTCTGCAGTTCCAGCAACCGTTAACATGCCCATTTATGACGGTCCAAAACCCACAGACTTCCTAAGGAAGCTCCCAGGGTGAGTCCTGAAACACCTGTCTTCCCAGCAGGAGGACAAGACGACACAGCACACGGATAGAGGAGCACCTGCTGCTGCTGCTTAGGGATGCTGGTCCTGCCGTGTCCCCAAGGGCGCCCGCGCTTAGCACCTCACTCAACCTCCACTTCCTCCCTAGAGACCCTGTGTCCAAATACAGCCCCTGGGAACGAGGCCTTAACTGCAGGAACACACACACAGTTCCTAACAGTTTTTCCTGAACCATTTGATCATAAGGTGCAGACAGGCTGCAATCCTCTTGCATTAACAACATACACTTAACCCCATGAAATGTTCATTGATTTTGTTTTGGTTTATTGGTTCTCTTTTTCATTGTGTGTTCTCTAGTCTTTAATTTTTTTCTGGTTTGAATTGTTTTCCTCGATTTTGAAAGTTTTTGATCTGAAAGTCATTGACTTGAAATTCTCCTTTCTCATGCAGACATTTTAAAGCTATAAATTCCCTCAAGACACTGCTTTAGCTGCATTCCATAAATTTAGGTATGTTGTGTTGTATTTTCATTTAGTTCAGAATATTTTCTAATTTTCCTTGGGATTTCTTAACCTGAGTTATTCAGAAGTGATTTTTTAATTTTCCGAATATTTGGATGGGTCTTTTCCAGATCTCTTTTTGCTATTGATTTTAATTCATCTCTGATCAGAAAACATGCTTTCGTGATCTGAATCATCTTAACCTTTTTGAAGATGTTGTATGGCCTAGCACTTAGGTGTATCTGGACCGTGCTCGTGAGTTACTGAGACTGGATGTTCTGTGTCGGGTGGTTTTCCATACATGCAGGGTAGGTGAGTTGTTTGATGATGTCGCTCAGGCCTTCTATATTCTTACTTATTCAGGGTGGGACATTGAAGACCCCAGCCACTGTTGAATTGCCTGTTTCTCCCTTCATTTCTGTCAGGTTTTATGTTTTTTGGAATGCTGTTGTTAGGAGTACGTGTTTATAATTCCTTCTTATTAAACAGTTATGAAATGTCCTCCTTTATCTCTAGTAATACTTTTTTGTATTAAAATCTACTTTTATATTGCTATAGGCTTTCAAGCTTTCTTATGGTCACTGTGTGGTATATCTTCTGTTCTTTGGCTTTCAATCTGTCTTTGAATCTAAAGTATGTCTCATGCAGTGCATATAGTTTGATCAAGTTTTGTGACTTCATCAGTCAGTATCTGCCTGTGGAGTGGTTGACTGACACTTAATTATTAAAGTTTAATTTCTGCCTGCTGTTTCTGTATTACATCTTTTAGGGGTTTTTTGTTCTTTTTCTCCTTGATTGCCCTTTCATGTAAAATAAATATTTCCTAGTATACTTTGAATTCCTTTATTTCTTGTGATTGTTGCTCTGGAGATTATACTATGAATCTTATTATAGTCTACTGCCGATTAGTACTTATTAAATCCAGCAAAATATAGCAATTGTCCCTGTGTTCTGCTTCACTCTTCTTTGTGTTATTGCCATGTGTTACAGTTTTATATGCTGTAGGCCAAGTGAGAGTGTTTTTCTTGTGGTTGGTGTGTTTTGTTTTGATTTGATTTGTTTTGTGTTTTGTTTTGTTTTGTGGTACTGGGAATTAGAACTCAAGGCTTTTGTACTGAGCTACATCGCCAGCCCTTTTTTATTTTTGAAACAGGATTTTGCTAAAGACATCAAGTTGTCCAAGCTGGGGTTGAACTTGCAATCCTCCTGTCTCAGCCTCCCAGGAATTTTATAAATAGAATTTTAAAGAATTGTCTTTACAGAAGAACATGTTAAGACAGACTTAGGTTACCTATGTAATTTTCGTTTTCAATGCTTTTAGGTGGTTTGGTTTTGGTTTTGGTGGTGGTGGGGAATGAACCCCAGACCTCACACATACTACCACTGAGCTAGCTTTCTTGTTGTCATTTGGTTTTAGCCCAAAAGACTCTTTACTATGTAAGGCATATTTTACTTGGAGTGAGTTTTCTCAAACATTATCTCAAAATTTCTTTACTTGGTCTTTATTTTTGAAGATTGTTTGCCTAGTTGTAGAATCCTTGCTTGGCAGATGTTTGTCTTTGAGCATTTTGAGTATATGTCACTTAAATGCCCTCTTCATGGTTGTTGAGGAGAAGTCAGCTGTTAAATACAAATACACTTTTTCCTTTCTATTTGATTAGATTTATTTGTGGCTGTGTTGAAGTTTTGTCTTGCAGATGTGTGACTATAATCTATGGAGTTTGTTGTGCTTTGTCGCTGTAAATTAATGCCTTTCATCAAATTGGGGGGAGTTGTTTGCCATTATTTGGTCACAGATTTCTTCTCCCCTCTTCTCGCTTCTCCTGTGGGACCCCGCATAACACATAGCTTGATGTACCTGTACCCCAGATTCAGGTCTGTTTTTCAGTTTATTTTTTTCTTTCTACAGATTGGATGATTTTTACTAATCTACTTTCAAGTTTGCTGATTTTTATGCCAGGTCAAATCTGTTGACCCTCTCTAGTAAATTTTTCATTTCAGTTATTGTAATTTTCACCCCAGAATTTCCATTTGAGTTTTTAACTATATAACATCTGTGTCTTTATTGACAGTGTATATATAATGTCATTGTTCTCATGACTAACTCCTTTAGGTCTTTGGACATATTTATTAAAGGTGGTCGTTTGGTGGCTTTTCTCACGTGGTCTCATTGAGGCCTGTTTCTGCAGTGACCCCCGTCTCCAAGGCAGTGGTGACGACGCCAGGGCCTGCCCGGGGACGGCCAGGTGCTCCTGGGCTGCACACTTACACACACAGGTGATGCTCAGCAGGGCATGCAGACCACTGAGGCGAACCACAGCTTCCAGGAGCTGCTGCCTCAGCCCTCGCTGCAGACGATGGCGGGGCCTGGACCTCACCAGCCTGTTTCCCGTAGTGGAAGCGTGTGGAAGCACTCCCAGCCTGGCACAGTCCCTCAGTGGCTGCGAGGACAGCTCCCCTCTGCCTCATGTCAGGGTGCCCTCAGGAAGGTGCGCTAGGCTGGCTGGCACCCTTGCCTGGGCTCCCACCAGCTGGAAGGGTACCCCGTTCTCCCTCCTCACAGAGGGCTTGGGGCCCGTGGGACGGACATTACCAGGGGACGCAGAGAGGCTTCCCAGCCAGTGCGGCCCAAGCCTTGGAACACGGAGCAGGGCAGTGAGTGCAAAGCCCACCTCCCCTCTCCCGTCACACACTGCATGCTCAGGGACAAGCGCTCCTGCCTGCCTTGGCTGCCCCATCTGTAGTATGGCAGAAACCACGGTGACGGTACCTACTTCAGGCAGTGGTGGTGAGGTGTGGTTGGCGAGCACAGGCGAGTGTTGAGGGCAGGCCTGCTCCCTGACTGTCGCCCTGGGGCTGGGCTAGCACTGTCATCCGCAGTGCCCTGTGCATGCGGAAGCACGGAGGTTCCCCGGCAGCCACAGTGCTGCTGGGCCTCCCCCAGCCTGCGCCCTGGGTGTGTATGGAGATCAACCAGGAGGCCACTCCACAAACAAGCAGACAAGCTCCTCCTGCAGCTCTGGGGCCTCCTTTTAGAAGAAGCTTCAGGGATTTTCTTGAAAGTTGGAGGCCATGACCTTCTGGTCAGGAGTTGAGAGCAAAGCCAGGGACAGACCAGTGCCTCCGGGCAAGGCGGCTTGACAGAGATGTGACCATTACTTTGAGAGCTTCCAGAAACCCAGCCGCCGCCTCTGCCAGGGGAGCCGCTCCCACGCAGCTCCCGACTCCTCCCAAGTGCGGTCTTGCTTTCACACCAGTTTCTCCTAAACCATCTTGATTGCATGGAAGAAGTGATCCGGCTCCATTTTGCCTGAGGACAGGAGAGAACACTCAGACTCCCCAGGGTCACATTCAGCGTCTCTACAGCCAGATGGCTGTGTTGAGGGCTCTGGGCTTTCTCTTGTGCTGCCTTTCAGTCAGCTACCCAGCAGTCACCAGTGGTGGCTCCGGTGAGTGAGACCCTCCTCATCCCTCTGGCTCTTGGGGGCTTGGTGACCCACACCGCCCATCCGTGTGGCGTGACGCACTCCCAAGTCTAGCCCAGAGCAAGCCTCCCGCGCCATCCCTCCTCTTCCCTCCCTGTTAACACCTTCACTTGAGAGCAAGAAGTGAGGTTCAGTCCTGACACACCCTGCTGTCCCCACCCCCATGTCCCTGCACCCCCGCCCGGGCCATGCTGTGGGGCACCGCAGCACTGAGTGGTGGTGTGTGTGCCCGTATCCAGAAAATGTCAGTCAGCTGTGGGGAAGACCCCGCAGAGAAGCACACCTGCAAGTTCTTCCCGGACACCACGGACTTGAAGCTTCAGCCTTCAAGGGCAGCTTGCAATGTCAGCTGTCGTTTTGCTTCCTGGTGACCCTTGACCAAGTGAAACTCACCTTGGGAAACCCTCAGACCTGTGCCAGCGTCTCCCCATGCTGTGTGTGAGCTACACCTGCCACGATGCCAGGGCCAGGGCTCTGCCAGCTTACACAGGGTGGAAGGCAACTCCTTGCCACCAGGAAGCTTGACCCCATGCATTGCAGCTGTCTGAGGGCTGGGGCCCCAAACTTCGGGGCCATGCAGTCATACTGTGGCGTTTGGGGAGAGTCGCAGGAGGCCAGCTAGCCTTGGTGAGAGCGCCTGTTACACTGAGCCAGTGCCAGCTCTGCAGCCCCTAGGGAAACTAGTTTTGCTGGCCATGGGCAGGGAGGCTCTGAGCCATCCTGCCACATAAAGCGCTGACCGCCTTGTTTCCTGCAGCACTGAGAAGACCCGGACTTGGGCCTCCCTCCCTTCTCCACCCTCTGCACGAAGAACTTGTTAGAACCTAAATGTCTTTAGCTTTTAAGTGCAAGGAAGGACGCACAAGTTCTCAGAGCCCAAATGCACGTTTAGGATGATTGTCAGATTGTAACTTGGCAAGGGTGTTTCCTATTTGCTTTTGTTGTATTGATGGGACCGTTCATTTCCTCCTGCTGCCTGGACATTCATCACTGGACCCGAGCCTAGACCCCTTGAGGCAGGCCCAGGTGGGTTGTTTCTGGAATGACCCAGGGTAGTATTGGTAGCACCTTAAGGAAAAGCTCAGGAGGGAGAAGCTGTTAGGAGGAAAAGCTCTAGAAGGCAGGAGGAACTTCCCTCCCTGCACATCAAGCAAGTTGACAAAAATTCTGCCCACTCAACTGATAATTCTTGAATGATGACTTATTTCAGTGAGGCTTTCTCCATACTTTCCTACTTTCTTAATCTTATAGAATGTTCAAAAAAAGAAGATGGAAAATAAAAGGGATGGCCTCAGGCCAGGCCATCTGAGCTGGGTGACCAACATGGTGGTCAGCCCCTTCCTGGCTGCGACTCCTGGATGAGCCTTTTCGAAAACATTATAATTCTTGTCACCTTCCTGCAATTTTAAACTTCATGACAGTTCTACATTTTATGCTGAAATTACTTATTCCCCCTGTTGCAGCAGGATGATGAACACTGTAAAGATGGCAGTGGCTCCTGTTCTCCTGAGCCTCGTAATTAGGGTGGCAAGAGAAAATCCCCAAAACTTGGTACTTACTCCACAATTCCAGTGCTGTTCTGGAAGTTGGAAATTGTAGCAGCTCAGAAAATGACAGCCCAAAGTGAAGGCCTCAGAAACTGTCTCTGACCTCCTCCTGCCTCTCGTCTTTCAGGCAAGTTGCAGACACTGGAATTCCTCTTTCCCAAGCAGATCCTGCAAACCAGCACCCTTCCCACAAAGCCAGCCATGAGCCCTGAGACCACTGCCATCACTTTGGGCTGCCTTTCTGTGCAAGCGTTGGCAGGAAAGAAATTCCCCAATCTACCTTTGTGATTAGAGGTCACCGGAGCCCTGTTCCAGAGGGGTCCTGGTCCTGGGAGGTGAGAATGTTGCACAGGGAGCCAGGGAGAGTGGAAAAGGCCCTGCTGGGTCCCTCCAGCCTATTCCTATGTGGTTGCATCCTTCTGCCAATCA
Organism: Heterocephalus glaber; assembly: GCF_053883595.1. NCBI lineage: Eukaryota > Metazoa > Chordata > Mammalia > Rodentia > Bathyergidae > Heterocephalus > Heterocephalus glaber. The sequence continues at coordinate 4,970,332 of NW_028258329.1, read as the reverse complement.
CGTTGCTAGGCTTCATCCAACCTTGGCATAACAAGGAGTCATTCAGCTTGGTCTTTGGAGGTGCTCTTGTGACACTCGGGGCGCTGCAATTACACTGAGCTTGCAGAGGGTGTTCTGATAAACCTCTCGGCATTTTTCTTTTGTCCCCTTGCAGGCAAGAGCCAAAAAACACATTGGCAACCTGGAATGGGCCTGTTTGGCCTCCTTGATGTTCTGGCCCCTAGCAGAGGGCCATGGTGGATGTTAATTACTGGGACTTTCTCCTCCAAACCTCTCGGAGTCTGGTGACTCGCCCAGGCTTCCACTCTAATGTGGGGTTCCGCTTGCACATCCTCATTCCCACGTAGCAATTTTGTGCACACCCTGGCAATCAAACCAAAGCTCCTGGGGCAACTGTACAGCTATTCTGGGCCTTCTAGGGCCTGAGGAAAGCAACCTTTTTATTAGCAAAAAATAACCCAGGGGTATGGGATACCCTTCTGGAGAGTAAGGCTTCCTGGAAGGCGAAGCAAAGCATGGTGACCGCTGGGTGGACATGGAAACAAATCCAGGAGAACATTTGTGAAACGGGTGCTGGGGCCCAACAGGCTGTCTTTCTGCAACGGTCAACTCCTCCAGTAGCAGAAAAGGTGGCGCCAGTGATGCTGAAGGGTGGCCAGAGCATAGCATCGTCTCTCGCTGCTTTGGTTTGGTCCCGGCCAGAACATCCATGGACACCCCTACTGGGCCAAGAGGGCCAGCTCCGACCCTCCGTCTCACCCCTCCTCTCCCCTTCTCCTCCCATCCCTCCCCTGCTTCCTCCTTCTCTTTGCCCTCCCTGTGTTAGTCAGCTTTCTATCACTGTGGTAAAATGCTGTACCTGAGGTGATCATCTTAAGAGGAGAAATGGTTCATTTTGGCTCATACCGTTAAAGCTTTCAGTCTGTGGTCTCGGCTCCATTGCCTTTGGGCCTGTGTCGAGGCAGCACGTTATAGCGGAAGTGCACACCATGGAGGAGGCTGTTGACCTCACAAGGGCCAGGAAGCGAAGGGAGAGAGAGCAGGGAGGCCTAGGCCCCAACATCCCCTTCGAGGGCACGTGCAGTGGCCTCCCTTCCCACTAGGCCCCACCTCCTAAAGGCTCCACCTTCCCTCAGTTATACCGGGTTGGAGACCAAGCCTTCTCTGCCCCTTCTCCCCTACTTCCCCTCAGGCCTCTCCCTGGAACAGCTCGAGAAGAGGCCGGGCCATTGCTTCTGGGCTCCCCGAGGACACACCACTGCAGCCTTCTGTAGTGCAGGCTGCAGTCCAAGCCTCCTGGCTCCTATCGCTGCCGCCTTTGCACCTCCTGGATCTCACTTGTCTGCTGCAAGAAGGCTCCCTGGTCTCTCATTCTCCAATCCCTGGAGACTGGGCCTGTCATGTCTGGGCCATCACAGCTCCGACCTGAGGTAGGCACAGGCATCCCAGTCAGCAAGAGTCGATGGTTCCTGTGCACTTGATGACCATCCTCCTTGAATTCAGAAAGACATTTTTTGTTTGATTTTTACCTAACTCCTTAGTATTTGCTTTACTTATTTGGCAATGCTGGGGATCCAATCCCAGGCCTTGTGCATGCTGAGTGGACCACTGAGCTATGTCCCGGACCTTGATGTATTTAAAAATCCACCTCTAGGAGAATGAATGTAACCACCAAGCACCATCTGGGAAAGTGTGACATGGCAAAGCACATGCAGTGGGGACAGCACGACCAGACTGGGGTCCGCTCCATATGTGCCCTGTGGGGTCAGTGGCCCAGCTGCCAGTCTGCAGCAACCAGGGGCGGGGGCGCCCGGCCACGCCCAGGGATATCACGTTGGGTAGGAACCCATTGCTGCCATGTCCCTGCTGGAGCCACCCAACACAGCCGCCATGCCCAGGGAGGGCTCACCTGCAGAAGGAGGCCAGCGGTGAAGATGAGGTGACACTAGGGGAGGAGCCAAAGAGGGGACATCCAGGCTTCTGGGGGTGGGTGGAGGTGGGTCCATCAGAGGAAGAGGAGCCCAGGGTGAAGCTACCACTGTGTAGGGCCTCTGGAGATCCACCTGGAGCCCCGAGGACCCGCCATCGGGGGACAGAGGAGGGTGGGAGAGGGGCCACTGTGCTAGAGCCAAGGGGGTCAAGGAAGAAGAGGGTCAGGGAAGCAGGGGAGCCCCAGGGAAGAGGCAAGACTGCGGTCTCCCCGGGCCCATTGGCACAGGGGTCCTGGGCTGGAGTGGGGGAGCTGGGGGACCCAGAGGAGCTGGGACCTGAGGATGGGGCCCAGGAAGGGCTGGAGGCCACCTGAGGGGCCACCCAGGGGGGCAGGAGGGAGGGGAACGCGGGCGGTAAAGAGTGCTCTTCCAGGGCCTGGGGTCCCTCTCTTCCCTCCACCTCTCCTTCCTTCCACACCTCCCACCTCCCCCTGGGGCTCCTCCTCTCTTTTTCTGCCATTTGTTTATTTGTTTGTTTCAAAGGTTTGCATATATTTATGCGCTAAGATGAAAAAGTTTCCTTTCCTTTAGTCTCCTGTCCATGCCTGGAAATTCTTAATCCCTCAAGGAAATTGATCTCACAGGGATTTAGAAGAAAGAAAAATCTGATTACATTGTGTGCTGAGACAGCCATATGACAGAGTGCAGGGCCTTGCTGTGCCGGCTGGGTGGGGTGAGGCTGGGCTTCCTGGTCTCCAGGGTCACAGGCCTGGCCAAGGCACAGCCCCCAGTGGTGGTTTCTCCTTCAGCAAGCACCCTGCTTACACCCAAGAGCTGACACTCAGGCTTCCAGGCAGCCTGGAGCCCTGGTGTTACTGGAGTGTGAGCCGAAGCCCCAGCTCTGGGGGTCAGAACAGGTGAGGCAGACCACCTGTCCCAAAATGCCAACCAAGGCGACAAGCAGCAGGGCAGGGTGAAGAACAGGTACGGGGGTTCAAGATCTGTCTTGAAGGGGCTGACTCAAGCTTTGGGATTTTAGAGAAAAGGAGAGCAAAGGCGGGGGCTGGTCTGGCAGTGGTGCGGTTGTGTTACCTCAGGTGTGGGTCTGGGGAAGCCATCATCGCTCGAGGGGGCAATTGTGTTCCCATCTTGAGGAGAACTTGCTCTAGGGGCACAGCCTCGGTTCCATCACAGGGCAGTTATTCCCACTGTGCGGGAGGGGTTTGATGCCCACCGTGGAGTAACTGCTCCCACTTGAGGCTCCTCCGTTCTGTTCTGTGAGGCTCCCTGTTGCCTGAGGGAGCCTCCTTCGTCTGAGGCCTGCTCTGTGGGCTGGGGAGGAGTGAGCCATTTCCCAAGTGACACTTTTACCTGACCCTGCAGGGAAAGGGAGGGAGAAGGCAGTGCACTCTGCACCTGCAAGAACACAGGGTGACAGGATGGGACGTGGGGACACACAGGCCTCGCATCTCAAACTCTGCCTTCAGAGACACAGCATCCCTGCTACGGCTCTCTACACAGAGTGGCATCCGTGGGCCATGTGTGGCCCCTCAGTGTCCATGCACCCAGCGGTCTGGCCACTTCCCACCTTTGCTATGATTTAGAGGGGAGTAGAGAACAACATGGTGTTCTTTACTTTCCACCTAGAACCCTCCTAACCTTGGAGGGCGGTCAGGGATCCTTCCAGAAATCCGATGACTGATTTCCTCAGAAAAGCAGACCTTAAAATTAGAAACTGTAGATGCCATGTGGGGGCCCTGGGGGCCCTTGGAGGAGAACGCTCACGGCGGGCGGTCTCCTCCCAGCTCTGAGAAGCCGTGGCAGCCAGCTGTGCCCACAGCCAGTGCTGCACCCTGCAGTGGGGGAGAGGCTGGCTGGACTACAGCCAAGAAGAACCCATGAGGACCCCAGAGAGGCTCCAGCAGAGTGCGTGAGCTCAGTTCTGCAGCCAACTTCCACATTAAAAGATTGAGCTCCCTAACAGAGGCCCAGTGGAACCTAGATGAAAAGGAAGTGTTGGACCAGACCAGCAAAGAAGATAAGCCACCCCGCTGAGAAATAAAAACTGGACTTGAATTGTGTGTTTTTTTTTAATTAACACATAATTATTGTTGCAGTTAGGAAGAATAATTATGTTTTATGGCATAGTAGGATGGATATCTTATAGACAGCTAAGTTAGATAAAAACATTATATATAGTCAGATAGGGCTGGACCCTTGTGGGAGTCAGCACAAAAGGTAAAAACACATTACAACAGTGGCTGGAGATGTATCTGTTGGAGACCAGCCTCAAGATAAAGATGATAAACACAGGGCATAATGAAGTCGACATAGACATCAGCTGCCTCAGCGGGTGACCAGAACCTCAGGACCTCTGGACCCATGGCTTCCTAAGAAAGTCTTTGTTCTTTCCAGTCACAGTTGTTATGTGACTTATTTCCTCACTGGATGCTATTACCTAAGGGACTGTACTTGTAACCTGATTGGTTGATCATAGCTGAATCCCGCATTGCATCCATGTGGGTTTGTTCGAAAGCTTCCCCTGTACAGCAGGGTCTTTGGCCACCCCATCAGGGCCTCCCTGCCTCTCAGGAGCTGTCTTCTCAAATGTTTTCCTGCTCTTAGCTTCCATCGTTCCTAGAATTCATTCTTAACTTTAGAGAACGCCATCTCAGCGTATCAGACATCTAACATGCGGGGAGGTATAATATTTCCATATTTCCTCTGTGTTTCACTGATAATAATGCACTGTGTGTCTCAGAATAGAAGATTTAATGTCCTCACCATGAAGAAATGACTGAAGTCGAACTTTCTGACATACAGCACTTCTCTCAGCTAGTGTGTGTGTGGGAAACCCCACCCCACTCCGTTCCTCAACACCAATAGGGTGTCCGACACTTCAATTCCATGCTGACACTGATGACCCAAAGTTGGCGTCAGACACCAACTGCAAGCCCTAGGTACTTAGGCAGTCACACTTCTTTCTGAGTTGGCTACAAAGCCGGGAGTTCCTACAACATAATTCCATACATAATTCCTCAATTTTCTGTACCTGCACACAAAACTCAAGAGAACACTACCTACCACTGCTAGTGTATCACAGTGGGTACAAACAGACACCCAGATAAAGAAGTACATTGGTCTGGAAGGGCCCCAGGAGCTCCCATCCCGGAGGAGCTGGGGTGTGCCTCCCTGCTGGCCCTGGCTGTGTCTGCCAACCCAAGCCCCATTGTTTACGGTTACTGATGGAGGTTTCATTACACAGGCACGATCTACCAATTCATTGGCCACCAGTGATGAACTATCTGGACCCTCTCCCTTCCTCAGAAGGCAGCAGGTGGGCTACGAGTCCCATCCCTCCATTCTGCCCTCATCTCCCTGTACCCAGCCCCTGTCCTGAAGCTGTCAGGGCCTGCCAGCCATGGCTGTCTGATTAGCACACAGAAAACACCCGCATTCTCCTCTCACCCAGAACCGCAGAGAGAAGGAATGCCATATAATGCTCTCCCTGCATACATAACTGTGATGAAGGTGAACTTATAAACTGGACACAGTAAAATATTCTCAGTGATAAGTAATAATAAGGTAGAATACTTATGATAATACACTGTAATAAAGCTAGGTGAATGTGCTGTCTTTCTCAGAATATCTTATTGAGTCCTTTTTCCCTCCTCCTTATCCAAGATTGACCCTGGGTACCTGAAACCACTGAATACAAATCGCAGACCGAGGAGGCTGCTGCCTGTATTTCTCATTGCATCCCAGGGCTTCACATCTCAGCCTTCCACGGCATGAGGCCTTGGGCAGCCGAGGTGCCGCCTTGCCCAGGATGAGAAGACGGCTCACTTCTCCGCCTTTTCCATGGGCCTCTCTCAAGAGCCTAACTTGTGCCACAACGTTGTGTTCTTTTTCTTAAAGAGAGCCCTCTGGATGCATAAACCTCAGGCTCCACAAATCTGCTCCAGGGTGTAATAATGCAGCGTGGCCTTTTTCATTACAGGAGTTAATGACAGTGCCTTGGACGAGCAAATCCCAGTCCAGCAACCTCCTAAGTGGCGCCATTATAAATCAAAACCTCGTTCCATTTCCAAGGCTGCCCTGGGAGCACAGATACTGGGTCCCCCAAAGACTGGAATCTTTTTGAGACTCAGTCACCCACTCCACCTGAGGGACCCCAGCTTTTCCTACAACAAGCCAACCCCTGGTCAGCAACACTGGACCCACATTTCTGAGCTCCCTCAGGCCAAGCCCTCATGTGTGCCTCCACCTCCCCACTTCTAGGTAGGTTTTCGCTCTGGAGGTTTGGCCTCAAGTTTTTGGCTCAAGCACCTTTCTCTGCTACTTAAGTCTCCTCTCCCCTGCCTGCCAAACACACTGCTGTCCTCTCCACTCAGCCCCTGGCTCCCACTGTGGCTCCTGCCTCGCAGGTGAATCTGACAAGCTACATTTAACCTAGATTAAAATTGCTTCAAAATAAGATATTCACAATCTGCATGTCAATCGCGTTGATCACAAATACAAGAAGCAATCAGCTTCAGTATCTTGACAGCTGAGCTGCCATGCTGCGGAGCGGCTGGCGTCTTGAAGCTCTGACTCCAGGGATGAATGCAGTGAGCTAGCGGCGGATGGGCCCGAGTGTCATTTGTAAGTAAGTGCAGTCACCATGCTTGACAGGTCAGCGCACGCCGGGATGGGCCCCTGGCCATTCCTGACAGCCGCTTTCAGGTACAGCCAGTGCTTCATTACTTAGGGTAATAGGGCCAGGGATGACATGGGTAATTGAAATTAGCGCATCATTAAAAAATAAGATGCACTTGGGGGAGTAATTCAATCTCCTCTCCCTGAGCCTTTTCTAAGGAGGCTGCTGGAAAACCTGCCACGGGCCCCTCCTGGCCTCTGTCCTACAAAGGGGGCAGTGGGCAGTGTCCATCCCTTCCTGGAGGAGCCGAGGGTGGTCAAAGGTGACCTGGCTAAGCCTTGGATGTGCTGAGCACATCTGTCAGGACCAGGAGTTAGGTCAGGTGCGTTCTTTCCTCCTGTAGTGGTCCTAACCCAAAGTACCCGAGCTGCACCCACCTCCTGGGGGTCTGGAGGGGGCCTAACCAGACTTCCAGCCCCGCTAAAAAGCAGTGGGGTCCCACCTGTGGGTGGAGCTTGAGTATGCAAATGTGTGTATGCAGCGACAGCAAGAGTGTGTGCGTGTGAGCCATTATAGTATGTGAAAGCATGTGTATGTAAGAGTTCATAATATGTGTAGTAGTTGTGCGAGAAGGCGTGCATGAGTGTGCATTTGTGAGTATGCTTTTGAGTGAGTCGTTAAATAAACTTTCATCTATTTCTGTTTTTGTTTTGTTTTTTGGTACCGGGGATCAAACTCGGGACCTTCCACTTGCGAGGCAGGCGGTGGAACCACTGAGCTAAATCCCCGGCCCCATAAACTTTCATCTATTACAGAAATTATAACTTGGCCCTCTTTTCCCTGGAACATGTCCAGAAAACGGCTTTGTTAAAAAGCCAGGGAAGGGGCCGGGGATTTAGCTCAGTGGTTCTGCCACCTGCTTTGCAAGCACAAAGTCCTGAGTTCAATCCTAGGTACCAAAAAAACCAAAACAAAATAAAAAGCCAGGGAAAGCAGGCTGTGGGGGAACTGGGTGGCAATAACCCACAGTACTTGTACAGCAGCTCCATTTGTTTTCCGTGCATCTTCATCTACCTCAGAGTTCTTTTTTTGTTTTTCCTTTCAATTTTTTTTTCATAAACTGAGAAAGAATTCATGAACTTTTCGGGCCTACCAGCTGGTGGGGGGTGTGCAAACCCCAGCCTTATTTAACCGCAGAGCACCCAAATCCCTCCCCTAAGTAAACACCTACCTCATTGTGCCTGCAGCCCAGCCCCCAGGGAGCATGGACTCACTTCTCATCTCCATGGGTTCCCTTGTTCTGGAAATTGAGGTCCTTTGCAACTGGCTTCTTTCACGTAGCATGTGTTTTCAAAGTTAATCTCTGCTGTGGTATGAATCAGTATTTCATTCCTATTTATACCTTCTGACCTGTGGGTAAACCATAACTTGATCAATCACCAGTTGATGGGCGTTCAGGGGTTCTACCTTCTGGCCGTTAAGAATAGTACTGCCCTGCATGTTCTGGACATGTTTTTGTATGGACGTATGCTTTCATTTGTCTTGGATCTACCCAAAAGGGAAGAGCCGGATAATGATAATTCCATTTAGTTTTTTTAAGGAATTGCTAAACTGTTTTCCAAAGCAGCTTCACCAGCTCAAAGTTTTGGTTCTGATTTTCTCCTTTGCTCTTGTTTTTGTCTATTGTTGCATTTCCCTGGACTGGCGACTGCAGACCCTGCAATGGAGGCAGGGGCTCTGTGTGGCTGATCAATTGCTCCCTCTTCTGTTGCTAGAGCGAAGGGCACTTTCTTTGATCAATGACACCCTTTCTTCTGTTGTGCATTGCTGTTGTGCACTCTTCCTCCTGCTGGCCCCTTATGTTTCAGCTATTCTTGCTGACATTGTCTCCACGAGACCAGTGGTCAGTTCTCTTTCCTCTCCTTGCTCATCTGTACAGTTTTAAGGGGAATGGGTGGAGGATTCTAGTTTGGGCAGCTCCCATTGTCTTTTGGGAGAGCAGAATGCTTATTTTCAGATCGTGAAAAATGTCATCATGAGGAAAAATGGGCTTAAGTGATAGAACAAATAAGAATTCAACATTTATAGGATGCTGTTAGGAGGTGATTTGTGTCCCCCCTCCCCCAAAAGACGTGTTGAAGTCCTAATTCCCAGAACCTGAGAATGTGACTTGACTTGGAGATAGGAGACAGGTGTAGCCAAGTGAAGACAAGGTTGGGCGCTAATCTAGAATGGCTCAGAGGAGTTCTCCTTGTAGGAGGACAGAGATGTGGATATGCAGGGAGGATGCCAGGCGACAATGGCCACAGAAAGTAAGTAGGACGATGCATCTGTCAGCCAAGGAGCCTGAGGGTGGATGGCAACACCAGTGCTAGCAGGAATACACAGAGCAGCTTCTTCTCCAGCTTTGACAGACAGCGTGGTCCTGCAGACCCTGGCCTTGGGTTTCTGACTCCGTGAGACACCGAGTGCCAGCTGTTTAAAGCTACCCAGTGTGTGGTGAAGGCAGCCCCGGGCAACTGAGACAGGCATCAGGAGCTTATTTCCAGGAAGAGGATGTGGCAGGTGCAAACATTCTGGGCCAGGACCTTGCCTGAGGGGCAATGTTAAGGTTGCACCTGGCTCACGTGGGCCCAGTGAGGCCTTCAGGTTTGATCCCATAAGCAATAGAGACCATTTTAAAACAGGCACAGCTTGATTAGAATCACCTAGCTTTTCCATGGGAAGCAGAACTGGAGTGACAACAGTAGAAACAGGGTGGCCCCTTCAGAGGCCAGCGAGCTGCCCAGAGTCAGTCTGGGCCAGAGTGGGCTGAACTGGGAGCTCTGGGAGGTTGTGCTGATGAAACTGCTGATGGGTTGGCTGTCGAGGGACAGGGAGCAAGCGGTGGTAAGGACTTAGATTTGCGCGGGTTATGTTTGCAATACTGATTAGATATTCAAGTGTCTAAACAACCTCTGTTTTTTCTCAAAAGGTGATTAGCACAGGTTTCTTGCGCTCCTTAAATGTACATACCTATGCTTTGCATAGTGCAGATAGGCCAGCTCTTAAACACACGAACATTCAGAATGGGTCCTCTGAATGTGCTCAGCCACAGAAGCAAAAAGGAAAAAAAAATCATGAGTCTAAGACTGGGGCTCGGGCTTCCCCCTGTGCAGCCTGCATGGGAACAGCTGGGTGATAGCAGCGGGCGAGCTGTTCAGGAAGCAGGATTTCCGCGACAGGTTTTAGACACAGCCCGGTTTTCCGCTGGGAGGTGGGAGTTGGAGGGCTGTAAGTGTTCCCGGGGGAGCTCCGTGAACCCCAACAAGAACACAAGAGGCTGCAGTTGATGCTGTGGGCGCCCCACAGTGAAAAACCTGGCCGCCACTTTCCAGGGAGCCATTTCAGTTAGAGGAGCACAAACGGTGAGAAGAGACAAAGAACGTCAGAGCTGAGCAAGATCTGCATTTTGGCCACTGCAAGCACTGGTAACTGCGCAAGCCGTGTTTGGGGGCATTAAAGCTTCTCTGCATACATTTTGATTTTCTCTCCCTCTCCCCCCCTCCCCCCCCCCTCTCTCCCCCCCTCTCCTCCCCCCCTCTCCCCCCCCCCTCCCTCCCCCTCTCCCTCCCCCTCTCCCTCCCTCCTCCCCTCCCTCCCTCCCTCCCTCCCCCTCCCCTCCCTCTCTCCCTCTCCCTCCTCCCTCCTCTCTCCCCTCTCCCTCTCTCCCTCCCTCCCTCTCTCCCTCCCTCTCTCCCTCTCTCACCATCAACTTGCTTCTGCTTATAGAAAGCTCCTCATACAGAGGCAGGAGAGAGGGCACGATGCAGGCCAGTATCCCTGGAGCGGCTGGGAGCCAGCGCCCGGCAGGGGGCTGCCCAGGACCCTCTGGATTGGAGGAGGCTTGGGAGGTGAGAACAGAGGCCTGGAGCTTGGAACACGCTCCCAGTCACGATGGCACCTTTTCCCTTACAGTGGGAGAGAGTCTCAGGGCCTTCAGAAAACCAGATTTGAAATACCATGGAAGAGGGGGTGTTTGACTTTGAGACTCCTGTCTTATAGTGCTCAAGAGTCCCAGCCCAGAAACAGAAAAAGCAGAAGGTCAGTGTTTTGGGGCCAGGTTTGGGCAGGTGAGTATAAGGCACAGAGAGCCATGGGAGCACCAACTGTTGGCAAAGGAGAGAGATCGGCTAAGGATCCAGGCAGTGTAGGCTGCTATAACCTTCCAAATGCAAACATTTTAGGGACTTCAGAGGGTCCCGCAGTACAGTGTGGGTCTGGTCAGTGGGTGGGCTCATGTCTAAGGTAGGGGCCCTTCTCCTCCGTCATTCAAAGACCTTGGTCCACAATGGCACCACCGCTTCAAAAATTTGGCTTCCTGGTCTCCCTGATAGAGGAAACAAGCCCAAGCCTGTGGAGAGAACAGGAAACAGCCACGTTGGTGATTTTAAAAGGGTCAGGCTGGAAATGGCTTACGGCCCTCACTCAGCTGAAAGGGCACAGGGTGAGAAGGAAGAGAAGGGTTCAGTGATCAACAGCCTCTCTCTGCTGGAGTTAAAAGCATGGATCATGGGCTCCAAGCAACAGAAGGTGCAGCAGGGAGGCTAGAAAGTCCTCTGGGAGTTGGAAGAAAAATAATCTCTTTCCACTGGAGAGAAGAAGCACAGCCCAGTTGAAAACCAAGCTCAAGTGTTGACCAGGGCCACTGCTAGACAGCAGCTGTGGATTGACGCAGTGAAGTTTAGAGAGACCAGGAAAGTTTGACAGATGAAGAAAGTGTATTAGCTGGGGCCACAGCTCTCTGCAGCCTAGCAAAGCACCCTCCACATCTGAGATGCGGAACAGTCACATGCACGTCAACACGGCTGTCCCTGCTCACAGTCACGTTACCGAAGGGAAGGCTCACAGTGCTGAGAAAACTTGGCAATTAATTTTAACAGTACAAAAGATTTCATATTTAATGATCGTTCTGCTTTTTAATATACTTACATGTCAAGAGGCATCAATCGGCAAAATGAGGCTGTGCTTTCCTCCAGTGCTGTTACTAAAAATGACCCTTAGAAACGTGTCTCTTTCAAGGCTCTCCCTATTTCCTTCTGCAGCTTGCAGAGCATGTGTTTGGTGAACAGGGAAACTGAGGCCCAGAGCAGCTTCAATGCAGCCCAAGTGCCCAGCCGCAGTAGAGAGCTCCCCCGGACTGGGCACAGGGCTGGGGATAGCTGGCCCAGACTCAGGACTGGATGGCATGGGCAGCAGAAGGCAGGCGGAGAGTGCCCACCATGCTGGGAAATCCACGTGTACCCCTGGAGGCAGGGACATGCCTCTGGAGCCAGGTGGCTGCGCCCAATTCTATCAGGACAGCAGTGCTTGGAAGAAAGACCATGCGGCCCAGTCCAGAGGACGTCCCAGAGTATGATGGTGGGGTGTATTTTATGCAAAAAGTTTTATTAGGGGAAAACGCTCACAGAGCTGATTTTTGAAAAGCATGCACAGTAAGATGGTGGCAGCAAAATCAAAGCTCTGACACTTTTTAGGGGACCTATTTGCTCTTTTATCAGACCCCTGATTTGCCTGTAGCAATGCACCGCAGAGCAGCTTTGTGAGCACCTGGTTCTGACCACTCAGATAAGGACGTGGAAAACACTGGTATTCTACAGGTCAGCGTGTGTCACTGAATTACAGTTGCATTCAAATGGACAAGAACTGTTACTCCACGGATGACACTTTTCACATAACGACCCTCAGAGGAACCATTAATAGTGAAACGGGGATCGTAAGCCATTAGTGGTTTTATGATTTCTGTGTGTTGCAGTTTCCATAATTATAAATGTATGTATACATGTGTGGCTCTGAATATTCTACTGAATCATAATGTGCAACCCAATATATGCCTCTTTGCTGTTTATACCCAGATTTTAAAGAATAATCTCAGAGATAAGTTTGCTAAATTAAACACAGTGAGGGTGGCTGAATTTTATGATATAAAGTTTCGTCTTCTCAAAGAATACAATTCTCTGCAATCTTCCAAATGGATCTTTAATTTCTTTTCTCAAAACACTGAAGGGCACCTTTGGCCTTGTTTGCTAATGCTAATTTTCATTAAATAAAGAATTCTTTACAAATCAGCAAAAAATGCTATATTTAAAACCACACTCTCAGCTCATGTAAATATAATTAATGCTTTAGAACAATTATAGTTATTGGATTCTAATTTCAAAGGGAAAAATAAAAGACTACATTAAAACTATACACAAGAGTGTATAGTTTGTACTGCTATTTGTCAAGAAGAAATCCAAAGAAATACTCACTGAATTTTTTATTACTTTAAAATTTTGATTCAGTTTTGAAGAAGTAATATAGTCACATTGTTCAAAATCTGAAAGATATATGAAATCATATATATATATATAGAAATCAGCATTATAGTTCAAATAAAAAATAATAGTTCAAATAAAAACCAATCCAAATGACTTTCAATAGTAGATGGATAAATATAGTGGTATATTCATGCAATGGAATATCATACAGCAATAAAGATGATGTACTTTACAATTAGTTATTCATGCAATATCTTGGGTGAGTCCCACAAATATAATTTTGAGGCATAAAATTATAAGATTCTATTTATATAAAGTTCCAAAAGAGGCAAAACTAATCTAAGGTGTCGGAAGTATGACACTGACTTCCTTTGGGAAGGAGAAAAGGAATTATGTACTTCTGGGGCTCTAGTTCTATTTCTTGACCTGAGTAGTGATTGTCTGGGGATGCTGTTATCTGTGTGTGGTGCTAAAGGGAAGAGAAGGGTCACTTAGTGACTGACAGAGTACTGCATTTATTCACTGGGTAGTTCCTCCAAGGAAAAGAAGTCAGAGATTTTAAGTACCAGAAAGGGAGATTCATTGTGGTTTTGTCTATTGCAAATTTCAGCTTGGCCCCTGGACGGGCAGGATGGGTCCACACATCTGTAAACTGGTTGCGTGAAGGTGTGTCATTATTCTTCAGTTGGGAAAGAGTTTCCAGTTAACACCAATGAGGATCTGGTAAATTGGTGTTGCTCAAAGTCTTAGTTTTTTATCATCTTTGCCAGTACATTGCTCAAAGTTTATCATTTATCAGCTTTGGCTGGTTGAAACAGCGTTCAGGTTTGATAAATCCCAGCCAAGTGTTGCTAATAATTATGAAATTGTTCTTTTACAATCCTTTCTCAGGGTCCTACCTTATTCAGGGATGAAAGGTTAATCTGAAAGGATAAGAAAATTATTAAGCTTTCAGATCCAGATCAGATTCAGATCAGTTTTGGGGGCCATATCAAGTAGATTTTTTTTGTTTTATTGATTTAGTTCATATTTAATGAGGTGTGGTTAACATGCTGTAAAAGTCTTATTAGTGTACAGTTCTGTTTCATCCTGTGTGTAACCATTGTTAGCACCTCCCACACCATCAAGACACACAACGATTCTGTCACCCCTAAAGATTCCCCTGTACCCTTTTTTTAAGACAGCACCCCTAATTCTGAGCCACTGATAACCCCTGGTTTGCTCTATTTTCTTATAGCTTTGTCTATTCCAGAATGCAATGTGGCTTTTCAATCTAGCTTTTCTATTTAGCACAAGGCATTCATGCCATTGTTGGATCAGCAGTTCATCCTTGCATCTTGCTGAATAGTGGTCACCACAATTTGGTTCTGATGTTCTGAAGGATGTTTGGCCTGTTCCCAGAGTTTTATGATCACGCATAAACCTGCTTTAAACATTTATGGACAGGTTTTTGTACGGAGATAGGTTTTCATTTCGTGGGGTAACGCTTGAAGTAAAGTGACCGGGCCGCATAGGATACGTGTCCAACTTTCAAAGAACTGACACACTGTTTTCCAAAGGGGCTCAACTGTTTTTGTTTTCTCATCAGCAAGAGGTCTTTTGAAGCTTAGTTTAAGAGAATGTGGTAGTCATTTTTTTGTGGCTGGGGGAAAATATACAACACCCACAACTTAAAGGTGAAGAGGCTCACTTTGGCTCAGGGTAGGGGGAGGTGTGTCTATGGCTGGCTGGCTCCAAGGCAGAAATATCCCGGTCGAAGGGCGTGGTGGAGGAAAACTGCTCACCCCATGGTGGCCAGGAAGCAGAGAGAGGGGAAAATACATCCCCAGTGACCTGCCTCTTCTGACCAGGGCCCACCTTTGAACTTTTGGGGAACAAAGACTTTTGGGGGACATGTTAGATTTAAGCCGTAGCAGATGTTCAATAATATGGACATCTGTTTGTCCCCAGTGAGTACATCAATATCTTTGGCCTTTTTTGCATAGGGGGTAAACCAGTCCAAGCACACATTCACTGTAGTTTTGCATGGTATCTGAGATGAGCCTTCTCCGAATCTTCGCAGCATTCTCCAGAGAGAATTTCCAATCAGTGCCTTTTCCAGAACACTTACATCCACATTGCAGGACGGAAGAGGTTTTGAAGGGATAATTTTTGAAAATCTAATCTCTACCCATGGAGGAATGTTTTTTAAAGTTTCTCTTTCAAGGTAGTTAGCTGGGTCTGCCTGAATCAGAGTCAGGTCAGTGATGAGCACTAAGTCAGGTTTGAGTTATTAATTCATGAGGTTTCAATCTAAGAGATCCAGAGGGGGCTGAACAATGGCTACTAGCAGTGAAATCCTCAGTAGAGATATACAAGCATTGCAGAGAACATAAGCAATTTAAGTTTTATAGTTACATTTGTACCTCTACTTTTCCTGGAAATTGGAAAATAGGGGCAAGAAGACTTTTGTTCTAGTCTATGTACACCTGTAATAATAGGGAGCAAGGGTGGCTTCTCCACAGGGAAGTACATTGCCTAGCAGTTTAAAAACTGATTACTGAAATGGCTTTTCTGCTTGGGAGGGTTTCACCATGTCGAGAATTTACAAGCGTCCTGAACATGCATTCATCATCTCATGACTTCGGCAACATCTTATGTGCTTAGTAAGAGTCCTTGGGGATGTGGCTCAGACCGATGTCTCACCCTCATAGTTTGTTTTTTCTTTTCCTGGTTATGATACTACAGACGTGCCATAAACTATCCACATCTCTAGTTTCTAAGGAGACATTTCCCCACAAACTCTTACTCATGGTGGAGGCAATGCTGTACATTTTGATCAAGATTTACCCCAGTTTTTTTGGTGTAACCAAGTAATTAGAGACCTTTGAAATAAACAGAATAGCGTGATGTTAGCGAGTGTTTTCTATTTTCTGAATCTGTAGCTGAATACTTTGTCTGAAACAGATTTTATATAAAAAAATCTATTCATTTTCTTTCATTTCCCTCATCACGAATAACTTACAAAGGAGAAAAGCGCATTTATTTTGTTTCATGATCTATCAGTGGAGTCCCTTAACCTTGTGAATTATTGCTCCTACTAGTTTTTAAACTTTTAATGTGAATGCATCTTTTGGGGTCATCGAGTCTATTCTTCATCCCGTTTTTTAGGCCTTCTTGCCGAGATCAGTTGTTCCCCATGTCACAACATTGTTGAGTCAGGTACAATGCCGGAGGCATGATACCTCCATGCGTGCGTGCCTGTGTGTGCGTGCCTGTGCACATGCACCTTTTGACACGGCTATTGTAAAGGCCATTGGCTCCACCACTTAGACTGGCTCCTCTTTGGGCAGTAGGTTATCTTCTAATCAATTTTATATAATCATGCATAACCTCAATGGTAATGACTTTGATCATTTAAAAGGAACGATTGCTCCACATTTCTGAGGAGACCATCAACTAGGTCTTCCTCAGAGACACTCGCTTCTATAGCTGCTGCTGTACAGTCCTGGGCTTTCCTGCCTCAGCCTCCTAAGTAGCCGGGACTATAGTCCCTGAGTATAGTCACTGTCCATAACACTGGCTTGTTCCTTATTTTTGAATAGAATATGCTCTGGGCTAAATGGTAATTTTCCCTTTGAGGTTCTATCATTTTTAGCCACTTGTTTCTTTAAGAGGTAGATTGCATTTTCTCAAGAGCATTCCAGGAGAGATAAATATGAGGAGAAGTCTTCTAAAATTGAGTGAAGGGTAATCTGTTGGAGTATTATGCAATTTTCTTTTATTTTTAACAGGTCATCTTTATTTTGTTTAAATAAGTTACCCAAGTAGGAACGGTACAATTGTAGGCCACATTAACCAAGGAACTTTATAGAATAATAGAAATATGTATATCCCCATTATTAAATATGTTAGCCACAGCCACATGTGGCTACATTTTTCCATCTCCTTAAATATTACAAACTTAAAATAATTGTACATGTTTATGGGGTACATTGTTATATTGCCATGCATGCACACAATATCTACCAATCAAATCAGTGCTTAAACCTGCCTCTGAGTCATATCTGCAAAAACATATTGCTAGTTATCCCAAATAAAGGGAAAATGTCAACTGTCTTTATTTACAGAGGTGTTAATGAAGTCTGAGAAAGGTCTTACTGCAGCAACTTTTTACCTGTGAGAGGAACTGGAGATAGAATGGCATCAGGATGAGGTACGAATGGAAACCTAGGAATAACTTTAGGAATGGTTCTTCAGTCTTATACAAACTGACACCCTTTTCCAAGTGGTTTGTAAGTGGTAAATAAAATAATGAGCAGGACATCATCTAGCAGACTAAAACGAGTGTCAGATTCAATCTGTTCGTCAGAATCAAAATGGAGTCACTTGTGTCAAACCCTAACAAAACCATAAATAAGTAAAGCCAGGAGATTGTGAAGGAGGGAATCACATGCATGTATGCCTGATAACAACTGTCGCAAGACATTGTCAGAACCACACACACACAGTCTTCCACAGAGACCACTACAACTTACACAGAAAACACCTCTCCGGGGACATTGTTTGGTAACTGCTTGTCCAACTTTGGACTGATGCCACTCTTGCTATTTTTATCCTTGCTAAGGATAATTGGCTCTAAAAATGTATACAATCCTCATTTTGCCTTTAAAAACTCACCTTTGCCTCAACTTCCTTGAATACACATAGTTTACTATGTCATGCATATTCTCTTGCAATGCTACTCACCAATAAACACTTTTTTTTTGGTACCAGGGATCGAACTCGGGACCTTGTGCTTGAGGCAGGCGGTGGAACCACTGAGCTAAATCCCCGGCTTACCAATAAATTCTTAATCTTTGGAGAATCTTTCTCTGTTATTTAGGTTGACAGTGGTAATTTGTTAGGCATCAGTAGAAAACTAATACAATAGATGATTTCTCTTTTTCTGAAGGGGGGAACAGAGGACAACTGAGCACTCCGAAGGCCTTTGAGATTATGTCAGTGGGAGCTCTTTTGCTTACAGTCAGAATTTTGCTTGCAAGACAAGACTTGAAAGCACAAACCTGACATTTTGTCCAGCTTCCAACAGGACCTATGACTGTTGGGCAAAATCCCACAGATGTCACACTTAGATAAACCCCCCAAAGTGGAGCCTTCACATCTTATTCTAGTCCCCAACATAAGTAAAACATTGAGCATGTCCTAAAAAGTGATCAGGACTTTCATGAAGATGATAATTATGTCAATGATACAATTGTCGTCAGTCTGGCTATTGAGATAATAACCAGAAAATGACTGGTTTTCCACCACAACAGACTACCGTAAGTGTGGTGACGTGGGTGATAATGCAAAGATTTGTCATTGTTGTTGTTTTAAATGTTTGTGCTTTATTGATAAGTAAATACTCTGATGTCTGGCTCCCTGGCATGTTTTGGAAAGAAATTTTACCTTTTATTTTCAAAATAGTCTTGTTTTTGGCATTGGATACATGTTTCCCAAGTCCCCTAGTGTTCAGTATCTGCCTCAATTCCTCCCCATTTAAAACTTGATTCTCAGTAGACTGAGAAATAGAATGCTCACGTGTCTAATGTAGTTAAGTCTTGGGGTGGGCTGTCTAAACCAGAGGCCGTGGCTTTTTTTTTTTTCCATACGCTTTCTCCTAAAGGCTTCTCTGACAATACCCTGCTACATTTTGCAGGTCCTTTTCAACTTCCCAATGATCCCGATTTCTTCTGACTGATTTAGCAATGTGGGGACTCAGCACCATCGTGACCAAGTCAGTTAGAGCTCTTTGGTAGTTTACTTCCCTGTCTACATCTGACTCTTTTTTAAAAAAAATAGTTTTATTAAGATACAATTTATATGGTAGACAATCTACCTATCAAAGTGCACAAAGGGCTTTTCGTACATACTCCTAGAGTTGTGCAGCTATTACTATAACCCATGGTAGCACATCTGTACTGCCCTAAAAAGAAACTGTAGCTTTCAGCCAGTATTCATGCCCTTCCTCTAGCCTAGGCACAGCTGTTGTGCTTTCTGTCTTAAGATTTGCTGATTCTGGATACTTCATAACTAAAATCTTATAATATATGATCTTTTCTGGTGGTTTCTTTCACTATGCATATACTTTTCAGGGTTCACTGATGTTACAGTGTGTATTGGTGTTTCATTTATTCTTTTTGACAAGTAATAGTGTAAGAAAATGTTTACCACTTTTTATTTGCCTACTCATCAGTTGGCAGATTTTGGGTTGTTTCCATTTTTGGGCTACGAATAATCATTCTGGGAACATTCCTGTACAAGCTATGGCATAGCCATGTTCTCATTTGTCTTGGGTATCCTCAGAGGAGTGGGATTACAGGGCATATGGTAACCACTGGAGGAATTTCCAGATTGTTCTGCAAGGTAGCCACATTATTTTACATTCTCATCATTAATGTATGGGGTTATAATTCCTTCACATCCTTTCTGACACTTGTTATTATTTATGTTTTTGAGCCTAGACATCCTGCTGGATAGGAAGTGTGGCCTCATTGTCATTTTGACTTGCATGTCCTCCAGGGCTAATGATGATGAGTTTGGTGCTTGTGGACCCGTTTGTGTATTTTCCGGGAAGAAATGACTACTCTAATCCTTTACTTACTTTTTAATTGTGTTATTGGTCTTTTTATTATGGAATTGATGTTGAATTTGTAAATATCTACCCTTATTCTGTGGTTTTCTTTTCACTTTCTGGATGATGTCCTTTGAAGCACAAAACTTTCAGTTTTGGTGAAGCCCCATTTATCTACTTTTACTTTTCATGCTTGTGCTTTGGGTGTCATTTCTAAGAAAACATTGCCTAATCCAAGTTCATGACAACATAAGTCTATGTGTTCTTCTAGGAGCTGTATAGTTTTAGCTCATCTCTTTAGGTCTTGAATCCATTTTTACTTCAGTTTTATATGTGGTGTGAAATAGGAGCCCAACTTCATTCATTTGCATATAGAAACCCAGTCGTCCGGTATTTCTGGCCAGCATTAGTCTCTACGACTGACAAGTGTTTCCATACGACACAGGCAGTGAAGAGAACAGGTGGAAATTCAGGTCCGGGTCTCTGCAGACAGAGTTTGGATCAGATACTTGTTCTCAGGCTCAGTAACAAACATTTCCTTCAGTGCACAGTTGATACAGATTACAAATCAAGGTTGAAAACTCAACCAACGACCCTCAGTATAACAAAAAATGTCTCATACTGTGTGCTGTGCACTGCAAACTGCGGATGAGGACTCAGATTACCACTCAGCAAGCAAGAAAGGTCTTTCGCTATGGAAACTCCCACAAAGAGCAGCGTAACTCTTGGCCATGGACTCGGGGACCCCTGAACACTCACTCCCCATAGCAGGCGTCTTCTGCTTCAGACAGGAGAATCTCCAAGGCGAACTTAGTGGAATTTTCAGGATTGTTAAAGGAAAGGTGATGACCACCACGGTGATGGAAAGTTTTATTTGCTGGATTTATTTACTTGCTAAACAAGACATTAGAGAGGAAAATCACTGACTGGCTCTTTGACAGACAAGGGAAAAAGCTTTTATATCCTAAGCCAGTTTGTCATGGTTATGCTAATCAAGAATTGAAGGCAATGGAGTACTACTCTGGCATAAAGAAGAATAGACATTTGTAGGTAAAAGAATGAGCTGTGAGAACATAATGTTAAATGAAATAAACACACACATTTAAATATCACATGCTTCCTCATATATGAGAAATCCAAAATATAAACAAACAGTGAAATTTAGGATAGATATAGGAAGTAGGGAGACCTTTTCCAGATGGAAAGGAGAACAAGAAATGGGAGGTGGAAGGAAGGAAGGGCCAAAGGGCTAGAAAAAAGAGAATCAAAAAACAAAGTAGTCCATCAAGGCAGAAGGTGAATCAGTGTTCTCCCCTGGGGTGATTTTGTCTCCCTCCACCCAGTGGACACCTGGTGTGCCTGGAGATGTTGCTGGTTATTGCTCCTTGGTGTTGGGCTCCTGGTATCTGTGAGTGGAGGCCAGGGATGCTGCTGGGCATGTGGTGATGTCCTGGACAGTTTCCCAGAGTAAGGAATCGTCCAGCCCAAAGTGCCGGTGGTGCTGATGTTGAGAGGCCCTTACTTGGGAGATCTGGTTCTGTACCAGGCATTCTTGGCTGCCTGGCCGGTAGCCTCACCTCTTTGCTTGCAGAGTCTGCCTCCCATGGTGGAAACTGACAGGACTCTGTCTTCTGTGAAGGCCAGGGCTGGGCCAGTTCTGGTCAACAGGCAGCAGCCGTTATTCTCAGGAGGGCAACATGTTTAGTGCAGTACCGGACACACACACGGGTATCCCACAGCTTCCCATCTGTCCTTGTTCACTTCCACTCTGTGTCCATCTGGTCTCCACCGCTGGCCCTGCTTCTCAGCAGCAGTCTCAGGCCATCTCGACATGCTTGATCAGAAGCCTAGAGAAGGAGTACCTTCTGTGGCCAGATGCCTCGTTCTCCCTCATGGAGCAACCTTGGCAGTGGGACACGCTTGACTTCTCAGATTGGCTGGCTGGAGACTCCTCCGATTGCTCAACTTCTTTTGACCTTCACTTCCTGACTCCTCCCACACCTGTAGACTCTTGCTGCCATAGAAGATCTCTTGTCTCATACCTTGACAAACCCTGAAGGACGCTCCCGGACACCACAGGGTCTTACAGTGCACAGTATTCCCTGTCCTTTGCTGTGGATATTTCTACTTTATTGCTCTTCTGAGGATTACAGTATGGTGTAGCCCAGGAAGGACAGTCAGTGATTTGGCCGGGCTCTAAGTCCATTGCAACCCCACAACTCCGGAGAGACTTATCATGGACGAGATGGCATGAGTTCAATCTGACTCTACTTTCTACTTGGGAAGAGAGAGTGGGTGACCTGTGTATTTCTGAGAAATGAAGCAAGGAAGATTTGCTTGCTGCTCTGCCGCTCACTGTCGAGGTACTCACCAGAAGTAGATGGACCCCAATGCTCATCTTTCTGTTATGATACCCTCACAAATGAGAAATCAGCAAAGTAGTCCCTGAAACCGCCTGCTGTGTAAATGTGGAGATGTTTGAAATGACCGGCTGGCACTGTATCAGAGCGTAATAATGTTTAATCAGGGTCGGACTTTCTCAAGGACACATTTTTCTCCCATCCATTCCTAAGCATAAGAAGCCAAGCATGCTTGAAAATCCTTTGTTCAGAATTCTGGCCAGAGCAGTGTGCCAGGATTAATTCATCTTTCTGGCTCATACTTTTGACAGAGTGAGCAAAGTTTCCGAGGAAGTAAACTTTATGTTTACAATGTTTATGTTAAATTTTATCTGTTCAAAAATCAAATCTACATTATTATAAAATAATTATTTATTGTGGAAAACATAGAAATATTTAAGGTGAAACATAAGCCTGTTGGAATCTCTCAAGTCAAAAATCACACGGTACCAGGTGGAACATTTCAGTCTCATCTCTAGAGGCATAAATTGTATATTAAGCTTGAATTCTGTACCATGGGTCTCACATCTGTGCATTCAAGCAAACTTGGATCAAAGCCATTTTTAAAAATTGCATCTGTCCTGAACATGTAGACTTTTTTCTTGTCATGATCTCCTAATCAATACAGTATAAAAACTACTGACTTAGCACTTACATTGTATTAGGTATTAGAAGTCATCTAGAGGTGATGTATATGAGAGGCTGTGCATAGATTCCATGGAGACTTTTCCATTTTACATGAAGGACTTCAGCATCTGCAGAGCTGGATACCCATCTCCTGGACCACAGATGCAGAGGGATGAGTCTATGTGGAGGGTGTAGAAATTTTAAAAATAAAACTACAGGATTCACAGAGTAAAGGTGTGAAAAAGAAAGATAATTGTGCAGCACTAGGGTTGTTTCAAAATAATTCTGAGGTGGCGGCAGAAGCATCATATCAGCATCCTACTTCAAAAGTCCTAGGTCTCACATTGGATTGTGGGACCGATAATGCTGTACAAGAGCAATTTTGAATTTTCAGTGGCTTGTGGCAATGAACTTCTATTCTGAGCACACAGCTCCACAGGGCCTGGGCTGGGCTCCAGGCTGCAGGGTGGGCTTGGAGGTGCTGCACAGTCTCTCACCCGGCTCAGGCTGGCAGCACCTGGAACTTGTTTTGCTGGTGAGTGTCAGAGCCCATGAGCCTCGCTGCTCTGCACACACACGCATGTCCAAGGGCTTTGCTCCTGACCCACTGGCCAAAGCAGCATCTGTGCAGTAGAGAAACACACTTCATCCACTGTGGGAGAGAGAAGGGAGTGAATCAGCTGAACTACCACATGTGACAAGATTGCTTTCTCATCAGTGCATAGAGCTGTAGTGAGGTGAGAATTGCCAGCACAGGTTTGAGCTTGTAACTGGCTGCAGTGAGGCGTTTGCTGTCACCCCAGGCGGAGTTTCTGCTCCTTTCCCTCCCTGAAGAAAAGATCAGCTCTCCTTTCTTCATGTCTGTATCTCTGGCTCCTACACCATGGGGCCTGGCTCACAATGGGAGGTAGATGTCTGGTGTCAAACAGATTTATGTCCTGGAGACATCTTTCTTCCAGAACAGCCTTACCTCATCACAGTGCAGAAGGCACCTGGCCCAAGAGGTCCCAGGATCCATGACAGCAGCCAATATTTTAGGCAAATCTTTCCCTTGCATCAGCAGTGGCAGCTTGCTCCAGATTTTATAGGGAAGGAGCCAGTCTAAAATCAAAGCCCATCCATCACACTTGTTGGGGGCAGACATCTCTTCTTCCTTACCGTGCTGTGGGCTCACATCCTCCCAAGGGCTTGGCCAAGGAAGGTTCAAGTGGTCAGAACCAGATGACCAGATGACCAGATTCAGCAGGGGTAGCACAGCGTGACCCCACACACAGTGGGAGGCTGCATGTGGTGTGCTTCTGTGGACTTCATGGGTTTGCTTTGACTCCATCTCCCAGAACAGCCTTCTCACCTGCTGCTCCTTGGTGGGAGAATGAAAGGGCACAGTACACTCCTGCAGCACTTCCAAGATCCCCTGGGTCCTCCGGGCCTCCTGAGCACATCATGAATGAGGCCGGGGATCCCAGGTTCACAGACCCTGTGTTAGTCAGCTTCCCACCACTGTGACAAAATACCTGAGACAATGTATCTCAGGAGGAAAGGTTCATGGTTTCAGAGGTTCTAGTCCATGGTCTCCTGGCTATTTTGTTTTGAGTCTGAGGCAAAGAAGTATAACATGACAGTGAGCATGGTGACCAGGAAGCAAAGGGAGGCAAGGGGCTGCCATTCAACATTCCCTTTCCCTGCATACCCACAGTGACCTGAATTACCCTCTCCTAGGTGCCACCTCTTAAAGATTCCACCACATACTGGGGACCAAGCCTTCAAAACATGATCCTTTTGGGGACACTCATGGTTTGGATGGCCTCATGGATGACCCAAACATGGCTGGGGAGCTGTAAGGGACATGTTTCAGGACTGTGTCATGGTAGTGCTGGGAGAGGCCTATCCACATCTGTCCTGAGAAGGGGTCCTGGCCTGCTGTGGGAGGAACAGGGGACAGCCTAGTGCCAGACATGACCCAGCACTGAATAGTGACTGTTCTTCCCCTTTAGCCTACTGGGCAAGGATGGTCCATCAACTTGGTTAGCAAATGGGCCAATCCTCCTGTGTACTGGCCCTCAGGGTCTTCTCCCCCTCCGCAGTGGGCATTTGCATCTGGTGCACATGAAGGGGCACCTGAAGACCTCATGCTTGGGGTGTGAGAGGCGATGGCTGTGCACAGCATGGTGTGGCTGGGAGTGGAAGTACCAACCCTGTGACTGGCAGAGCCCAGTATGATCCCAGGCACAGAGCTCAGCACCGAAACTCTCACTTCATTCAGCAACATTGCCGCGTGTGCAGACATTAACACATCTCCCTCTGAGCTTTCTGATTGTAAGTGGTGCCCAAGCTGATTGCAACTGACCTTTTCCCTCCATTTTGTCCCTGCTTTCCTGGTTCAGTTGGGCCATTCTGAAATGCTGAAAGCCCTACCCACCTTGCCCTGTCAAATACGTTAGCATGTCCCCATTTCCACATCAAAGGCAACTTTGTATTACTATATATAAGCCAAATTACAGTTGGTTATTTGACTTAAAATATACCTTATAGGGGCTGAGGAAGAGCTCTGCTTAGCATGTGCAAGGGCCTGGGTTCAATCCCCAACCCCTACCCAACTTACAGATACATAATATAACACAATGTTGACCTTTCTCTCAGGTTAGGATCGATATTTCTTCCACCTCCTCCCCTCCCCTCAAGCCTCAAGGCCCTTGGAAAGCTGGTATATGTGCTTCCTTGGCCTGTGTGAGGTCCAGTGGGGCCCGAAATACCATGTCATCTTAGCCCAGAGAGGGCTGACAGTTGGTGGGTCCATTCTCTGTCCTGGCAGGTGCCTGAAGGGAGTTTTCTGGAAAACTTACTCTCATAGATGCTTGGAGTTAAATACCTCCAACAATTAGAGTTCACTCAAGCTGAATGCACCCCTAATGCTAATGCTTGTCATTTCTGCCCCTGCACCTGAATCAGGAGTCTTTAGCAAACCAGGTGAGACCTGCAAATTCACATCTTTATGCAGAATATTTCAGGGCGGCCAGATGGCCAGATGGAGAGGGCCAGGCCTCCCTGCAATGCCATCCACATCACTTGTTCCCTTGCAAGACAGGCAGAGCCCAGGAGAGAAACCTGAAATAGAAGCAACAGGTAGGGGCAGCAGAAGAAGCATCCAGATAAGTGGAGAAATTGCAGGTCACCTTTGTAGCTTGCTTCTGAGACGTGCTGCGAGAGCCTGTGGACAGAGAGAGCTGACATAAAAGGCACTGGGCCCAAGTTATATCTGCACACTTAGCTCCCCGTTGCTGAATGGACAGGGGCAGGGGGCTGGGAGCCTTTTAAATATAAGGACAAGTAAGTCATGTCTGTGTGTGAACTAGTTTTTGTACACAGGTTGACCAAAGCTGAGCTCTTGGCATGACTGACAACTGGAAAATGCACTGTATCTATATATGAGGTGATTATGGAAAAAATAGTACACAGAGTCAAACTATGAGGTTGGATGAGTCTCATCTCTACCTCCTTTCCTCTCCTCTTTCATCCCTCTGTGAGGAAGGCTTGGGTCCTGGGCCTGTCCCTCTGTGAGGGTGGGACCCTAGATGGTGGATTTGTGATGGGCAGTCTGGCTAATAGAAAACACTTGAAGGTCATTGCAGCAGTGTCATCTGTCATAGCTAAGGGACAGTGACTCAAGATGAGGCACCCACAGAGGAACCTGAGTTTCGGAGAGCCCTAACATTTCATTTCAATACTGTGGGGTGCTGTAGTCCAGCTAGCCACCCCTGGACACTTCGAGTTCTCTCTGGAGATTTCCTGGCTGCCCTGCTGCCTCTGGACTTTCTGGTGATTAATATTTGTTAGGAAATAAGACAAAGAAAACTTTCTTTCAATGACTGCAATAAATGCATAAGTATTTCTCTCGCTGGGAAGTGGCAATATACTTTCTTTCAACTGAGGCAAAATTTTCCCTGTTAACCTGATTCTTCATCACATTTTAGTAAACATGTTACCAAACATTTTTTGTATTTGGAAATAAGAGAAACATTGGTTTACTTCAATATCCAGGTGGGAGGAGCTAGGAGTTGTCTAGCTCCAAAGCGAAAGTGGACACACATCTAGCATAAAAACGGAACCAGATTCTGGTTGTGGCCAAGTTTGTGCAGACTCAAGTCCCTCAGCTCTGGTTTGCTAATACAACTAAAGGTTCTGGGAATAATTCAAGGATAGAACAAGGAAGGCAACTGATAGGGAGCTAGAACGTGGGGACCGATGTGGTGGTGAGTTCCTTCTGGAACTGATCTTAGACCTTTCCTGATCTTAGTTATTGCGTCGTCCCTGAGGAAAACTGGGGCTTTTAGCACTAAGTCCCCAAAATGTCCCTGAAGTGTTCCCAAGATGCTTGCCAAGCCAGGAGGACATTGAAAGCAGACAGGGACGAGAGTGTCCAGATAAGCATTATCTGAGGGACACCGAGAACTGGACAAACCAGTGCTATTTGTAGAAACTGCCTTCCTGCCAGTATGCTAAATCAGCTCTTCCTCAGAATGCGGGTCACACTATGGAACAAAGAGAGCCAGCGATGGCACTGCTCTGCCATTTACTCTCTAAAGCTCATCTCCTTGCGTGTGAGACAGAGCAGGGTAGAGAGCTATAGTCCAGCTGGCCGCCACTGGACACTGAGTCCTGTCTGGCGATTTCCTGCCTGGGTTGCTGCTCCCAGATTTTCTGGCAATTAACTAGTCCAGCCTGTCTCCCTGGCCATTCCACGTACCTCTGGCACCTTTGCTGTCCAGCCTGCCTCCTCTGTGTTGTCTGGCAGTTTAAATACCTTGTCTGGTATTTAAAAATGGCTCGCCATCTCCAAGTATTCCAGGTGAACAAAGACTTGGACAAGCCAAGCCAAAACCATGCCAAAGGTTTATTTCAAAGGTGGGGGGTGAGGGGGTAGGGGAAAAACTGGCTCCACAAAATGAACTTGGGCCAGACAAAAGAGGAAAAGAGAAAAAGAGCAAAAATAAAAGCACTCCCTGGGGCTGGGAAAGCCAGGGTGGGCTACCACGAAGAGTCATGATAGCAGGCTCCTCCTGGCCTCTCCTCCCTTCTATGCCACCCTCATCTCGTGGGAGCCCGAGAGAAGTTCCACATGGGGGGTCCTGAGAATCACCTGGCTCTGCCCTGGAGCTTGAAATGGACACACCTTGCCCACTTGTCCAGCCAGCACTGCTGCGCCCCACCTCCTGCATCATTTGCACTCTGTCTTTTTTTGCCAGTCAGTCTCACTTAACTCTATCCTTTCCTGTTGAGACTTTAACAGACCTCATCTCCCACAGCCCATCTCTGGGTGTTTTCTTCAGTTTCTCTGCAACCTACCTCACCGCCCCAGCACATCTGCACTGTGAATGAGACAGATTTCTGGACTGGGGCTGGAGAGATGTAACTCAGAACCACCATCACACTTAGATAACAAAGCTCAAAGGACAGCACCTTCCTCTAACAAAAGGACGGGAATGAGAAGGCCACAGCTAGAAATCCTTGTTGGCAATGCCCACTTTACCCTCAGCTGAATGCCACCCTCCCACCAGCACAGCCTCAGTGAGGTCCAAATCTAAAATCCTGTCCCCTGCCCAGCAGCATCAGGCCCAGCAGCAGAGGCCAGGTGGGGAACACAGACTCCCACTCCTACCTGTCAGCCACAGGTCAACCGTGGCTGCACTGTCCTTGCTCTCTGGCACCAGGTCAGCAGAGGTGGAGTAGGGAGTTTGCACGTCCATCCACATCCCCAGCTAGACAGGGAGGAAGGAGCTGGACAATGATTTCTTAAACCTTCATAGAAAGTTTGGAGCAGACTATTGGTCAACTCAAACATAAGACTGACAAGATTCAGTGTGTCACAAGGTTTGAACTGAACCATCATAGATTTCACACATGCACACATATACACATGAAACCACCAGATGTTCAGAGGGGCCTCCGAGAAGCACGCAAACATCCAGGTCATGATAGCACGGCAAGGACTCTGAGTACTAAGTGGTCATTGGAAACACAACCTGCAAAAGTAGGCCAGTACCTGCATCTTGCATCTAAACTGGGAGACTGCTTTGAATAAGATGCCACACTGTAACACAACACCCAAAATACCCAAGATATGACGACTGCTCACCATACGAAGAACCAATAAAATAACAACTAGAATGAGAAACAGTAATGAACAGATAAGGCTGTGAGACAAGTGTGTATACCTTAAGAAGGCTCAGAAGCAGGCTTGACAAAGAAGCTTGCACAACCAATCACAAACAGTCCTGAAACAAAATTTTTAAAAATAGAAAATCTCAGCAAAGAAATAGAAGGTCTAAAAGAAAAAGAAATCTAAATAGAAATTATAGAACTAACAAATACAGGGACTGAAATTTAAAAATTGACTGGAAGAACTCAATAGTAGATTAGAGATGACAGAACAGAATTAATGAATAGACAAATAAAAATCATTCATTCTAAATAACAGAGAAAATAGACTGGGGAAAATAAACAGAGCCCCAGAACCTGAAGCACCATGACAGAAGAACTAGCACTCCTGTCATTAGCATTCCAGGACAGGAGAAAGTGTGTGAAGCTGAAAAAGTACGTAAAGAAACAATGGCTGGAAAGTCCCCATATTTGGGGAAAGTCCCCATATTTGGGGAAAGTCATAAACTTATAGACTCAAGAAGCTATATGAACCCCAAATAGAATGAAACCAAAGAAATCCACACTCAGATACCCAAACTTCTGAAAACTAAAAAAAGAAAGGGAACCCCCCTACACTTCAAAAAACTAAATGGAAAGCAAATAGAAATGATGACCTACAGAGGAATCATGATTTGAATGTCTGAATTTACCATGGAGACCAGGAGGAAATAGCACAGCAGGATTCAAGGTCTGAAAAATCTATGAGCCTTAGAGTCTATATCTTCAGTGAAAACATCTTTCATTATTAAAGGATAAAGACATTCACAGACAAAGGAAAGGAATTTGCTAGCATCAGAATTCTTTTAAAGAATGGTTAAAGAAACAGAAAATGAAAGCAGAAGGAAATGATAATAGAAAGAGGAAAAGAACTTCAAAATAAAGCAAAAACAAAGGTATCAGTAATGTAACAGACTGTCATTCTTTTTATGTTTTAAAAACTCTGATGGTTGAAGTAAAAATGATAAAGCCATCTCATGTGATAATGTATATAGGAGAAATACCTGAAAATTACATTTAACATCTGGAGAGGGAAAAGGACAATAAATGGAAGTAAAGTCTCTATGTGTCACTTGTGGTGCTAATGCCAGTAGATCGTGATGTGTTATGTGTTTAGGGTACCTAGAGAAACCACTGACAAAATTATGCAAGGAAATATACTCAAAACAATATAAATAAATCAAAATGGAATGCTAAAAATAATTCAAGTAATCCACAGGAAAGCAAGCAAAGGAATGTAGAGGAATAAGAACCAAAGGACTTAAGCCCTAATGCATTAATAATTACTTTCAACACAAATGGTCTAAATACAGCAGTTGAAAGAGAGATTGGCAGAGTGGACTTTTTAAAAGCATGACTCATTTGTATGATATGTAGAAGAAAATCACTGTAATTCTGTAAGTAGGATAGCTGGTGGAAATGTAGAAATGGTACAGTCACCCTGGAAGTTAGTTTGGCAGCTTCTTTAAAAGACTAGACTATATTAACTACATAACCCAGCAGTGGAATGAAAATTTATGTTTACACAAAAGCTTGTACACGTATGCTCATAGCAGCTTTATTCATAATAATTAAAAGGAGAAACAGTGTGAATGTGAATGTTCTTCAAAGGGTGAACTGTTGAACAAATTCTGGTACATGTGAAAATGGAATACTACTAAATAATAAACTATTGATACACACAATATATATCTTAAGGACATTCGGCTTAGGAAAAATAGCCCATCTCAAATGGGTTCTCACTGAAAGAGTGCATTTAAATATCCTCAAAACAAAACAACTATACAAATGGATAACAGGTTAGTAGTTTCCAGGGTACAGAGGCCATATCATGGGAATATAAGGAAGTTCTTCAGTGGTGATGAAAAGTGTGTTCTGTCAATATAACATAAACTTGAGGTAATCGACTTACAGAAAGAACAGGGTTATTCTGGCTCACAGTTTGGAGGGCTCTGCCCATGATATGTTATGTTGGGCCTGCTGCTTTGAGCCAGGCAGCACACCATGGCAGCACCTCACGACTGGGAAGCGGAAGCCAGGGAGGAGGGGACCAGGGTCCTGTGATCCCCTTGAGGCCACGCCCTCGATGATCTAAAGACCTCCTGCTAGGTCCCACCTCTTAAAGTGCCTCCCACCTCCCAGTAGTGCCACCCTGGGACGAGGCCTTTAGGATATAGACCTTTGGGGACAATTCAGATCAAAACTAAAGCTGAAGGGTAGAAGGGTTTGTATCTGGGCTGTGGCCTTATACTAGTCTTTACACTGGGTAAAACTCTATAAAATTACACATACACACAAGTGCATGTTAAAAAAGATAAAAACAATGCAGTCTATAGTGGAATTAACAGTAATGTCTCAGTGTTAATTCTTGTTTTTGATATTGCACTACTGTTGTAAAAGATATCTCCATTGGAGGAAGCTAAGCAAGGTGCAGGAAACTTTATGTACTATTCTTACAATTTCTGTGACTATATAATCATTCAAAACAATGACAAGTAAGGCAGCTCTGCTCTGATATTTGTTTTTTTCCTTTAATATAAATCTATATAAATATAGATTTTAAAAAATTCTATAATTATGGCTTATATTCTTCTCCAAAATAATATCACTTAACTACAGGAGAATCATGTGCTCTGTCGGCTAGAAACAGAGTAGTATTTATTCAAAATCTAACATTTTGTGGAGACACAACTCTGATGAGGTGGAAACACACTGTCCTAAACATAGCCCAAGCTCAAGTCAGTGTTTGCTTATATCACCTCACGTTTGTTTGTTTGTTTTTGGTACTGGGGATCGAACTCAGGACCTTGTGCTTGCAAGGCAGGTGGCAACGCCACTGAGCTAAATCCCTGGCCCACCTCATGTTTGATTAAGAGCCAGATTAAATGTTTTCTGGAATACACACACACACACACACACACACACACACACACACACATATAATAGTGTGTGTGTATTCTTTATTGAGAGATAGAAAAAAGATAAATTATTATGATTTTTCTGTACTATACAAGCTAGAAAAGGTATTTAATATCTAGTTTCTAAATGAGAGAATGGTTATCATATTGTCTTAATCCATGTTCTGTTGCCATAATAGAATATCCAAGACTGCATGATTTATAGAGAACAAAGGTTTGTTCTGGTTCACAGTTCTGGAAGCTGGAAGTCCATGAGCATGGTGTGAGCATCTGCTTGGATTCTGGTGAGAGCCTCACGCTATTTCAACTCATGGTAGAAAGCAGAAGGGCAAGCAGGTGTGTGCAAAAGAGGAAAAGCACAAAGGGGTGGACCCACCCTTGAGGTGGCTGACCCAGTCCCATGATAATTGCATTAATCCCTCTTGACCTCATCAGCTCTTAAAGTTCCTCCATCACAGGGCTGGGATTTAGCTCAGTGGTTCCACTGCCTGCCTCACAAATGCAAGGTCCCAAGTTCGATCCCCAGTACCAAATAAACGAAAGTTCCTCCATCTCTCAATACTGCTGCTGTAAGGAGTCATTCTGCACAAAGGGCTAATTCTCGAAACACATGACATGGGGGACATATTCAAACCACCTCACCTGTGAGCCTCTGTGTGACTTTCAAGGGGTGAGGACTGAGAGGCCATGGAAAGGTAGATAAACAATGTAGCAAGTATACCAGGCAGAGGGAACTTCTGTCCTCGACAGTCCTGGTTACGGTTATCATTACAGGCAAGAGCACATCAAACAAAAACAGGGAAGTGGAAGTGGAAGCCTCAGGTCACAGGGACAGAAAGAAACAGGAAGAGGGGGGTCAGGGTGAGTCGAGGGGTCTGGGTAAAGACACCTTCCTCTCCCCACCCCCTGCAGGCGCAGGCAAGACCCCCACCTGGCAGTGACTTCCTGTCCAACGTCTGGTCCCCCCCCTTCAGCACCTTCTTGATTTTGATACTTTCAGATAACATTGTTTCACAACTTCAGTATTTGTTGTTGCTGTTGACGTCTCCAGTCACCAGAGCCCAAGCTGCTCCGTGGTGAAGTCTTCAGGCTCCAGGACCTGCCTGCCTGCCTGGGTTGAAATCTCATCTCCTTCACTCACTCTGTCTGTGACTCTGAGTGAATCCTGACTTTTTTTGTCTCTCAGCCTCAGTGGAGCTAATCAGAGTCTTACGTGAAAAAAAACGTTTATTTAGTTAACTTACGAGTAAGGCAGCTAGCTAGGGGAAGGGCCTGAGATACGGTTGGGTGACTAGCCACATAGATAAGCACGTACTACCTGCTGAGTAAACTGGGTTAGAGAGTTTGAGTTCCCATCCGTCGTTCCAAATCCACAGTGCCACCTCTCATGGGTGGCCACTAAACAACTGAGCGGTTCCCGTGCTCTGCTTATCCATAAAAAGTTCTGGACAGGGCTGGGGATTTAGCTCAGTGGCTCTGCCACCTGGCTCGCAAGTGCAAGGTCCTGAGTTCGATCCCCGGCATCAAAAAAAAAAAAAAATTCTTGCCTGAGGGGCCATGGGGAAATCCCATTTTTTGGATTCCCCTCCTGGAGAAACAAAGATACTTTTTTCTAATAAAAACTATTTCAGAAAGAGTTCTGGTTCGTGTTCATTCCTTGACGTTGTGAGACCGCAAGCTCCGGTTGTACAGAATTAACTGATTCATCAGTTTGCTCAGCTCTGGGTGGAGGAAGCTGATTTGCTCACAGTTAGCCACTGTGACGCCCGAAACCCTCGCCGCCTGGAGCTTGGACATGGTGGCCCTGGAACCCTGTATGTGAACCCCACGTCAACCCACTTGGGCTGTAGGGGCCCAGGCCTTTGCTTGCTCTCTCTGCAAGTTCACTCACAGGTTCTGGAAGGCTCTGCTGGGAACAGGGCCCTGGGGGCTACTGTAAAGCAACAAGATAAATATTGCTATAAAATTTTACTGTAATTGCTTCCAGCAATCTCCAACATTGCCACGAAGCCACCGCGGATGATGTTTGGGGTGGAAGTGTCCACAGATGGTCACCCACTGCCCAAAGGAAGTTCTGAACTTGCAAGTTGAGGGATGTTTCCGGTCCCCACCAGAAGCCCCCCGCCCACACGGCTCCCTCCTTGGGAAGGGCCGGGCTGTCTCCATGGCCACCGCATGGCCTCTGGTGCTGAACTGGCAGAACTACAGATGACTGTGGGACGAAATGAAACATATAGGACAAAATAATACCTAGGCCCGAAGTCAAGGAAACTTCAGACAGCTGAAAAGGGAAGGTGCTTCTCCCAGCTGCTCCAGTTTATCAGGGAGTATCAGCCGGCGCTGTCTTGTGATCTTATGTGTGTTAAATATCGTTCATAAACGCCCTTCTTAGTAGCTTCAACATCTCTCCTTACATTTTTCAAAACTTCTGGTAAAAATACATAACATGACATTTAGCATTGTAATCGTTTTAAGTGTACGGTTCAATGGCATTAAGTAAATTCACGTCATCACACAGCCATCACCACCACCTATTTCCAGAACTGTTTTCCTGTTCCCGACTGAATCTCTGTACTCAATGGACAATTCCCCATTTTCTATTCAACTTTCTGGCTCCATAAGTTTTGCACTAGGAACCTCACAGAGGCGATATCATGCAGTATTTGCCTTTTTCTCCCTGGCTTATTTCACTCAGCACTATGTTCTCGAAGTTTGCCCATGGTGTAGCATGTGTTAGAATTTTCTTTCTTTTTAAGACTAATATTCCATTTTATGTATAGATCATATTTGGTTCATCCACTTATCCATTGTTGGACATGTGTGTGGCTTCTATCTTTTGGCTGTTGTGAATAATGCTGCTGTGAATATGAATGTACAAATCACTATTCAAATTCCTGTTTCCAATTTCTGTTGGTAAAAACTCAGAGGTAGGATGAGTGGATCATATGTTAATTCTGTTGTTAATTTTTTTGAGGAACCAGAATACTATTTTCCGCAGCAGCTGCACCATTCTATACTCCCACCAACAGTGTACAAGTGTTCCAACTTTTCATCAGCCTTGCTAAGCCTTGCTATTTTCTAATTTTTATAGTCACCATCCTCATGGCATGAGGCATCTCCTTACATCTTAGACCGGAGTGGCGACTGCCATCAGCATCTCTCAGCTGCAGTAATAGTTGTCCCTAAGGCGAGACCTGGGTGAGACAGCAGGATGCCCCAACCCAGCTCTTTCATGGGACCTGGAATCATCCATTTGCTCCTTACACTCCTGAGGGCAGGATATCTCTTTTGCATTCCTTTATTCTCAGCTTCTAGCAAGAAACATCCAGTGAACTGATTGAATGACAGGGATTTGTTCCTTGTTCCCCTTTCCTAGCCCTTTCCCTTACCTCTCAAGAAGTTGAGCTGCCCTCCATCTGCCCAAGCAAAGCCTCTAAGACAGGGGGCAGGGGTTCACAGAGAGCAGGCACGTTCCATGGACTCCTTGTACCTATTTCTTTGGGTCTCATCAGCCAGCGCAGACAAGAGCCAAACACATCCACGCTTAAGATTTGCAAAGTGAAAGGGAAGCAGAATCTGTATCGTTTTTCACATGTAGAGCGCTACTGTAGGGAGCAGGAACTTGACAGCCCAGGCACCTCTCACTAATCCTCTGGTTCACCTGACTGGTGTGGGCCAATCAGCAACAAGTTCACCTGGTTGTGCTCCCCCTCTCCTGACTGCTATGATGGTTGCACGCTTGGACTTTTGCACAGCGAAAGCATTGTCTTCCGCAAGTCATCTGCATGTGACTTTCCTCCCTTAGTTCCTCCAGGGGCCATGGGATGGCTGGGTCTAGACAGCCCCCTCAAGGCCTCATGCAGTCAGAGGTGGAGCTTCTGGAGGTGGCTGGATCTAAGGTGTGTGATGCTGAGATTAAGGGTGTGATGCTGGGATTGATTCATGGTGCAATGCTAGGATTATAGGCGCCCCACTTGGGTGTGCGTGGTACTTGCTCTAAGTGCAGGTAGCTTGGATAGACTATAAAAAGGACAGAAAGAGGGCTGCTGTTGTCATTTGCTACTTTGCCACTTTGCTACCTTCTGCCCACCATGAACTGTTTCTCCTCTGTGATGCCCCTCTGCCAGGCCACGCTGACTTGGAGCCAGCCAACTATGGACTAAAACCTCTACAAACAAAGTGTGAGCCAAATGAACCTCTCCTCCTTTAACTTTGGGTGTCAGGTATTTTGTCTTAGCCATGAGAAATATAACTAAGATAGGCGGTCTTTGCCGACTCTGAACTTTGTCACCAAGGGCATCTGTGGTCCTCTTTTGAGAGCTGGCCGCTCACCTCCTCTGGGTCTCTGCTGACACGGCGGCAGTCCGCAGGCGCTGCTTTGTCATCATGTGGTGGGAACACCATGTGACCAGATGAGTCTCCTTGGGAGGACAGCGCCACAGATACTAGAGTGGCTCTGGAGACCCATATGTTTAGATTGTATTTCAGATAAAAACAATAGTAGCATTCATTGGGATATAATGTATGCTTATTTTACCTAGTTATGTATTTAATTATTGTAAAAAGAATACAGCAACAGAGTCTCACTGATTTCTGCAAATAGAATAGCTACCCCTGCTTTGTAAAAGAAAAAATAAATGAAGGCATAGCCCTATAGACATGACTGCAGACAAATTAACAGTTATTTCCAAGAATTTAGGAACGAGGCAGGCAGTTCATGAAAAACAGGAAACGGGAATGGAGGTGGCAGTAGAGGAAGTTCAATCCTGGTCCAGAAATAACCAGCTACACAGAGTCCAGCCCGGGGTGCCAGGCTGAGGACAAACACAAAGGGCTCTAGAAATCAGAGTCCCAGCGCTTGCCCCTCATCTTGCACTTGAGAGGGTTAGGACCTGGCTTTGCCCTTAGCCGGCAGCTGCCTCTTTCCTGCACAGCCATTGGCTGATGCTTTGTCCAGGACAGCACCTCCGACTTGACATCTACCCTGCTGCTCTGAAACCCACGTATAGCAGCAATAGGTGGCGTGTAGTTGTTTTAACTGTCTTCCCCCAAAGCCTCTCTTTTGAAGGAGAGTGCCCTCGTGTGGATGACTCGGCCCAGTGCAAGTTGGCTGATGGAGTCCTCTTTCCTCTCAACTGAATACAGGAAATGCGAAGTTGGGCGGATCAATTTCATGTGTTAGTTTGGCTGGGACAAGACATGCCCAGATCGCTGGCAAAACATTATTTCTGAGTGTGTCTTCGAAGTCATTTCCAGAAGAAATTAGTATTTGAATCACTAGATCGAGTAAGAAAGATTTGCCTTCACCCATTTGGGGACCCAGAGGGAACAAAAAAGCAGAGGAGTGAATTCATATTCTGTCTTCCTTTTTCTGTCCTTGAGCTGAAACATCCATGTTCTCCTGCCCTTGCTAGCAGCACTCCTAGTTCCTGGGCCTCTGCACTCAAACTGACTCACATCCCTGGCCTTCCTGGGTCTCCAGCCTGTAGCTTGCGGGTCGACATCACAGGACTTGTTGGTCTATTTGTTAAAGGGAGATGAGATCCAAAGTATATTAGAAATTTTCTTTCTCTTTCTTGTTATACTTCATGTGGTCCAAGAAAACAAACCAACAAACAAAAAAACCAAAAAAAGGAAAAATAAAAAGAAATTCCACAAAGCAAAGGAATAATAAAAATGCAACCAATGAAACCATCAAGTTGTACAACTTAAATATATACAATAAAAACACACACCAGGTGAATATCTTGAAAGCAAATCTAAAAGCGCCCATGAAAGCTTTGAAAGAGACAGTGAGTGCCTGTGACAGCCTCCCAGAGCAGGGACCCCGAGGAAAGGACCTGGACCTGCAGGCATGGGGTCTCCGATGCCACCATCCCTCATGGGGGCCACCACAGTGGTTTTATCTGGTTTCAAAGGCCTCAGCCTCTCCCACCACAGAGCCACCTCTGCAGTCCTGGTACCTCTGCAGTCCTCAGGGCTGGCCTCTGCTAGTGGTACAAAGCTTCGCCTTAACAAGAAGCTTTTTGTGATGATGCAGGGAATTCTCTGCTCCCCAGAGGATTTGTTCCAAGCTGAAGGTTAAGCATCACATCCAGCTTTTGCCTACTTTGGAGTTTGCAAAGCTGCTGTATATTTCTATTGTTCAAGGTGCATTGTCGAGCAGCAATGTGTATGATTCCCCCGAGTGACAGTGTGCTGTTCCACGGGCCGAGGTAGGACCAGCTCTCTGTGGACCTGCTCTTCAGGTTTCTAGGCTGGTAACAAAGATAGCATTGAACTCAACTTCTGTGTATCCTATGGGTGGGCATGAACGACAATCCGCACCCCGGAATGCTGGAGTAAGAAACACCAGCACAGACACAAACCCATGTTTTCTCCTCTCTAGCTAAGTCTCAGGCCTGCATGAGAGCTTCCCCCTGGGCCCCAGTTTCAAGGGGATGCGTGGAATTTCATTAGAGCTGAAAAACCCACAAAACACTCCTGCAGCTGAGCTTCATACATACAAGAAAAAGAGGACACAGTATTGCTTTATGACCGTACAGTAAATGTGAAATTAACAGCAAAAACCACCAGAAGTCAAGTACTCTGTGGTCAAGGATAAAGTGAAACTGACCCTCAAGGAGAAGAAAAATTATAGATATGCAGATAATCTGGCAACTGATTAAAAATTCCAGAGTAACAAAACAGGCCCATAATCTTCTCTTTTAGACATATTTTGGAAATTAGATAGTCCAATAACTAGAGAATAGAAGCCATCAGTATAAGATTAGTCAAGGGTGGTGGTAGACGACTCTAATCCAAGCATTCTCGGAGGCTGAAGCAAGAGGATCATGAGTTCAAGCTCAGCTGGGCAACTTAGTGACAACTGAGTGTGTCTTCCAAGAATTATACATTGGAGGTGGGGTCCCCAGTATGGCCATACTGGAAGGTAGTGGAACCTTTAAGAGGTGGGGCTTATTGAGAGTGATTAGGTCATGAGGGAGCTGGCCTTGGAAGGGATTAATAGGCCTGGGGATGCAGCTCAGTATGAGGACCCTGGGTTCAATTTTAAGCAGTGCCCAAAACAAAGAAAGTATAAACTTGAAGAGCACAGGTGCTGCCATGGTGGATGAAACATTCAGAGATGGCAGGCTGTTTATAATCAGCTAGGAGACCCATGGTGGTTACTCATGGAAGGTTCCTGAGTGATGAGATTCTTTTGTTAGAAAAGAGCACCGAGTGAGGGGTTCCTTTCTCTATCCATTCATCGAGCATTTGTGAATAGCGGGGGACCTTGGAGGCACAGAGAATGTCAATGCTGTGGGACGTGACTTTGAGTTGACTATGGGCAGAAAACCAGGAAGCAGACAGGAGCCAGCTTGCTGGGGAGTTCACGTTGTGCTCTGGGAAGGGCCAGGGGATAAGAATGAAACCTGAGTGGAAGGCACACTTGGAGGGTTTAATCCCTAGCCCAGGAGTGTGGACTACCCATTAGACACTAGGGAACCCATTAGGGATAGGATAATCACATTAGGGAATTGAGGGGAAATCCATACTAAGGAGTAGAAATGATTACATTGGCAAAGTGATTTTCTTTTATAAACTTCTAAAAAATTGTATGCATGCTATGGTTCAGATATTGTTTGAGTGTATCTTCCAAGAATTATACATTGGAGCCATGGTGCCTTGTATGGCAATGTTGGGAGGTAGTGGAACTTTTAAGAGGCAGGGTTTATCGAGAATGATTAGGTCGCTAGGGGCCTGACCTTGGAAGGGATTAATGCTGATCTCCAGGTTGTTATAAAGAGCAAGACTGGCCCCACCACCTCTCTGCTTCCTGTCCCACCATGTCTGTCATCTCTCCCTCTTGTACTTGCTCCTACCATAATGCCATAAGGTCCTTCCTAGAGCCAAGCCAGTGATGGCACCATGCCCTTGAACCTCCAAAACTTGAACCTCCAAAAGAAATGTCTTTTTTCTGTAAGCATCCAGCTTCAAGTATTTTGTTATCACCAAAGAAAATAAATGTTTTCGGAAAATGAGTTTTAGAGTACTTTCTGTCTGGTAAAAAGGATTTCTCCACTAGGTTTCTTCTACCCAAGCTCTCCAAGGAGGGTTTGAGTTCTTTGCAGGCTGACCTTGGGCTTCTATTTGTGACAGTAGGCTCTGAGGTCCACCACTACAACTGTGATGTTGCTCTCTGATTTTTCATGTTTGTTAATATTTGTCTTACATAGTTGGGGGCACTGCTATTTGGTGCATGTAAATTTATGATTGTTATCTCTTCCTCTCAGATTATTTCCTTAACAAGTCTGTAGTGACCTTCTTTGTCTCTCTTGATCAGTTTTGACTTGAAATCCACTTTTTCTGCAAGTAGAATAGTTATTCCTGATTTTTTTGTGTGTTCCTGTTGCATGTAGTATTGTTTTCCATCCTTTGACTACTTTCACTGTATGAAGTTCTTGAGTTAAATATGTTTCTTGTATGCATTATATTATTGGATCTCGTTTCTTGATCCTTTCTGCCAGTCTGTTTCTTTTGATTGGTGAATTGAGACCTTTTACTTTGATAGTTATATCTGATATGTATTGACTTATCCTTGTCATGTTATTTTCCTGTTGTTGGTTCCCTGTCTTTCCCATCTGTTTAATTGCTTGCCTTTCCTGTTGGATTTATTCTATTGGATCTCATAAATTTTACTCTTCATTTCTCTTCCTAGACTATCCTTCAGAACATTTTGGAGTGCTGGTTTGGTGGTCATGAATTTCTTCAGGTATTCTTTGTCTTGGAATATCTTATTACTCTATCATTTTTGAAAGATAATTCTGTGGGATACATCGATCTGGATTGGAGGTTGTTTTCCTCTAGGGCTTGAAATACTTCACTATAGACTCTCCTTGACTTGAGGGGTTGTGTTAAGAAGTGCGCTGTGATTCTGATGGACTTTCCTTTAGAAGTGATTTGTTTATTTTCTCTAACAGCTTTTCATATTCTGTTCTTGTGTTGAATTTCTGGAATCTTGACTATTATATGCCTTGGTGTAGTTTTTGTTGATCATGGCTAATTAGAGTTCTATATGCCTCACTTTTTTGTATGTCAAATTTGTTTTCCATGCTTGAGACATTTTCTACCATTACTTCTGTGAAGGTTTTTTTGTTATGTCCTTTGCACAATCTTCTGATTTTTCATTGATTCCAATCAATCTTATGTTATTCTTCTTTGTGTCATTTAGTAGCGGTTGGATTGATTTATCATGATCCCTTGCTATTTTTAAGAAGTCTTTCTTTTCATGCTCACTAACCACCAACCTGTCTTCTGGATCTGATATTCTGTCCTCACGCTGGTTTATTCTGTTGAGGGTACTTTCAATAGATTTTTTAATCTCCTGTTTGAATCTGTTTCATGGATATCA
The DNA here is from genome assembly GCF_053883595.1 of Heterocephalus glaber. Classification (NCBI taxonomy): domain Eukaryota; kingdom Metazoa; phylum Chordata; class Mammalia; order Rodentia; family Bathyergidae; genus Heterocephalus; species Heterocephalus glaber. The sequence goes on along the minus strand of NW_028258329.1, from coordinate 4,929,335 downwards.
TTTCTTTCCTATGTTGGGCATTCATGGTTTCCATCATTTTCCTAAGCTTCTCTATTTTTTTGTCTGTATCTACTCTAGATTCACTAACCATGTCCTTCATTATAGTCATCATCTCTTTAGTTACCTGAGAAATTATCTCCAAATTGACTTTTTCTAGAGTCTTACTCATCTGCTTTTTAAATTCTGCTGTTACCATTTCAGAGAGTTCAGGTGGGTGACTTTCAAATCTTTCCACCTTATTGCCTCATGGTTTGCCTTCAGTGAGCTGGAAACCTGGGGTTGTATCCTACTTGTGTGTTTTCTCATTTTGTATTTTCTTAAGTTTAATTTCTGGGTTGATGCTTGTAAACTGGTTAGGGTAGATAGCTTTATTGTTAAAATCTAAGAATCCTTAGGGAATAACTACTTTTCAGAGATGGCTTCTAGGTGCAGCTGGGTTTTGTCTTCTGAGTCTGTTGCAAGATCCTACCTCTTCCATTTATTGGAGATTAGAAGTTGCTGACTATTCAGCCTGACTCCTGTTTCTTTGGTATTGACCTATAGTATTGTTTTAGACCCTCAGACAATCTCAGTCTTGGTATACAAGGAGGAACAATTGATTAGAATAACTATGTCATCTTGGCTAAAGTAGCACAATCAATAATAGTGATTAATAATAATGATCTAGCACGGCCTAGAAAGTCACAAACTGTCATAACTATTAATTCGCCACTTTTAACCATATGAACAAGATTTGTGGTTATACAAAAAAACTAAAACAAACTAGAGAATTGTATACAATTAATATATTAAATTAAATATGCCTTCAATTTGGCAACTTTACCAAGGGGAGAAAGTTTAAAAGGAGTTAGGGAAAAAATAGAGAAATGGAGGGGAAGGATTTAGCTCAGTGGCACCATGCCTGCCTCACAAGTGCAAGGTCCTGAGTTTGATCCCTGGTACTGGAAAAAAAAATAGAGAAATGGAAGAAGAGAAAGAAATTAGAAGCAAGGCTGAAGGACAAAGGAAGATGCACAAGCTTTGGGAAACTAGTGAAAATGACTGGAGGGAAAGAAAGAAGTAATATAAAGAAACAAGAATAAAACAATACAACAACAAAAAACTAGAAACAATGTTCACATTCATATAAAAACAAGAACAAGCAATCAAGAAAAAGAAAAAAGAAGCAAAGAAAGAAGCAAAGAAAGGAAGAAAAAATAATGTCCACTTCAGGGCATGTCTCTGATCTCACTGATAGACAAGAGGGTAGACAGAGCTCAGATTCCTGTTGGTTGATCCCAGGAAGTCTGCAGTAGACTTACAGCAGGGTGGTTGATAATCCCAGCAAGCCTGCAGTCTTGGCTCCACTGAAATTCAGACTGCTTCTGGTTTCTGGCTGTGAGGCTGGGATCCAAGTTGTTCTGCTCACAACACTCCAGGTGCCTCCTGCAGGCTTGAGCTTGACTTCTGGATCCTAGGTGTCTCCCATGACTGTGCCTCACCCTGACAGTGGGAGCCCCAAGATGGACCCAACCCACTGCTGCTCTGAGTCCTGAGTTCAGTTGGCCCCTTTTCAAAATGGTGACCAGCCGATCACCCCCTCCTAGAGATGCCTGAACTGAACTGGAATCACTCACCAGCCACTACAATCCACAGTGTTCTTTGCTCAATTCCACTGGTGCATTTCTCTGTGGAAGCCTCTGGAGTCACCAGTGGTCACTGTGCCTCTGAGGATTTGAGCTGCCCCTCCCATGCTGTGAGCAGGGACCAGAGAGAAAGCACTGCTTGCTGCCTTCCTCTTCTGTGTTGAGGCCCCTCTCTTTACTGTCCGTGTGAGCTCCAATTCTCACTTCAGATCCTTGCTAGGTCCCAGCCACCCAATTCACTCCTTGTTCTCTTCCCTTGTTCTCTTTCCAAGTGTCTGGACTCCAGATCTCAGAGAGGCTGTTACGCTGCTCTGCACCGCTCTGCCATCTTCCTGGAAGTCAGTAGACCATTTATAAAGAAAAAAAAAATCTATCAGCAGCCTCTCCCTTCCTTTTGACAGTAACACCTTATGCAAAAGAGAATGGATTAATATGTGTAAGACACTCAAGGAAGAAAGTATAAACTAGGAATTTTATACCCAGAAAAAATGACCCTTAAGTATAAATGGCAAAGCAAATTGATCCCACCGTGCAAGAATTCATAGATATTGTTCCCACGAATGCTTCCTGTTGAAACTTCTAATGATAAAGCTACAGACCAGCTAAAGTAGCCAGACAAACATCAGCATGAGGGCTGGTTGTAAAGGTTAAATATCTACTTACCCAAGCTGTGCACATTGGCCCATGCCTGTAATGCCAGTTACTAGGGAAGCTGAGGCAGAAGGATCACATGTTTGAGACCAACCTTGGAAATGTAGCAAGAACTTGTCTCAAAATAAAAAATAAAATAGACTGGATGTGTAGCTTAACACTCCCTGGGTTCAATCCTCAGTACAGAAAAAATTCTACTGAACTAAGACTAAATGATGGCAGAGAGCAGGAAAGTATAGTATGGAATGACCGTATTCTCTGACAATATAGACATGACGTAACCACTAAAAATGACACAGAGAGAGAGGAGCATAAGAACAAAAATTCACTATTTCATGAAGCCATATATTTGATTTGTGTGGCTTCCTATATCCATGTTTTACTTAAAATAAGGTGATTTTTATAATGAGCTAGATCTAGATATAGTGATAGAGATCTAATTCCAAAATGTATGCTTAAGTGAAACAAGGCTAGTAAAGAAGCATTTGAATAACAATATATGCATTTTCACACAGAGGCTACATTTGCATATGCATACACTACCACCACCACCCCACCCTCCCCCCTGGGCGGACACAAAAACCTTGAAGGTGAGGGGCAGAAGGGTGGGAAGCCAGATTACTTTCACTATATACCTTTTGAATTTTCACTCTGACCTTGGTTCCTATCCTAAAAAGGCAATTAATTATATATTTTTAAAAATGTGATATTTTCAAAGAGCTTGAAAACCTCTTTACTCTAATTTTACCCCAGCTACATACATTTTGCATACAATTTGTTCACTGAGGAGGACTGACAGGCAGCCTCAGGTAGCCTGAGGACGACTGACAGGAAGTAGCACTGCTTCAGTGACATCTGAGCATCACATAAAGTGCCAGGATCTTACTCAGTGTAAACCAAATTTATCTGTACACGTCTCAGCTCAGTGTTTGAGACTAGCCTGCACACAAACAACTCTATAAATGTCACTTAATGTATGTCTTAGTTCCCACCACTATAAAAAATACCTGAGACAATTTATAAAGAGAGAAATTCCACATTGGTTCATGGTTTCAGAGATTCCAGTCCATGATCAGCTGACGCTCTTGTTTTGGGCCTGTGGTGAAGCAGCACATCATGGCCAGGATATGTGGCAGAGCACAGCTGCTCACCTCATGGCCCAGAAGAGAAAGATAGCATGAGGAAGACAAAGAGCTGGAGTTCCCAATCCCTTTCAAGGGCACATCCGCAGTGACCTTCCACTAAGTCCCACCTCTGAAAGACTTCACTGCCTCAGTGCCATAGCATCCCAGGGTGGCGGCCATGCTTTGGGGGCCATTCAGGATCCAATCCATAGTAATGTGTCACTCTTAGCACATCACTGTAGCAACCAGAGCACTGCCTTCTTCAGGAGGCTGGAAGGGCCGCTCCACCCACTGGGGCTAAGTCATTCCCTGGATGGGAAAACCCTCCTCCCTAGGCACTCACTTCTTTCTAATCAGCTTCTTTAGAATTAATTGAATTTAATAGGGAATAAAGTTTTCCTTTTCTTTTCTGGGGAAATAACTTTCAATCGAGATACTTTGCCAAGAGAAATAAAAATACTTCAGTTGAATCCACATTGAATTTCAAAATACATTTGAAATGGTGTTTGCAGGTTACTCTTTTTGATGTTCTGTTATTGCTAGATGTTATCATTCCTTGGGTGCTATGTATAATTACGTCAGGGATTTATAACATCGTTCCTTTGAGAGTAGATTGAGAATTACTTCTTATTGTATGTTAAGAATAAGAAGATATCGACATAGAAATTAAACTGTATTATAGTTTATCTCTCTGAAAAACTGTTGTGATTTATATCTTATAGAAATTCTCTAATTCCTTTCTGGATCACAAAGAATGAGCATTTTTAAGCTTTAAAAGACACTAAAAAATAATAACAAATGCTGGAGAGGCTGCAGGGAAAAAGGAACCCTTCTACATTGTTTCTGGGAATGTGAACTAGTACAACCACTATAAAAATCAGTATGCAGCTAAAGCTAGAAATTCCATTTGACCCAGCTATTCCCCTTCTAGATGTCATCCGCAAAGATTTAAAGACATCACATTACAGTGCTACATGTATACTCACGTTTATAGCAGCACAATTCATAGTAGCTAAATCTTGGAAGTGGCCTATTTTTCCATCAACAGACAAAAGGATAAAAAATTATAATATTTACACACTGCCATAAAGAGAGATAAACTTGAGTCATTTATAGGAAATTGGATGGACTTTGAGATAATAATGTTAAATGAATTCAATCAGATACACAAGCTTAAATATCACACAGTTTCTCTTATATGAGAAACTCAAAGTATAAATAAAGAGCAAAATAAAAGATAGGAGATAGGAAGAAGGGAGATCGATCTTCAAATGGGAAGGGGGTCAAGCGATGGAGGGATTGAAAGGAGAGGGAAGGGGATGAAAAAGGAATCGAGATGTGTTATGCACGTGTGCCAACTCCATGCGAGGAATGTAAACATTACATATTGCAAACATGTACTGATAAAAAAGACACTGTCAAATTACCATTACTAAAGATTGTATTAACTTATGTTCTTAACCACAGTGTAGAAAGTGATCCATTTGCCCATTTCCTGAAACCATTTCTTACACTGTGTATTACTGATTCTAAAATATTCTTGTGGCCATCTGATTGGCAAAAATTCCATGACTGCTTTAATTTGTGCTTCCTTGATTGCTAAGATGACTATCTGTATCGGTCAGCTGTCCTCAGCAGAGACACAATATCCAACAGCCTCATTTTATTTATTTATTTTTTATTTTTTTATTTTTGCTTAAATTCTTTTATTGGTACATTTTAGGTATACAATACATTTACATTTATCATTGGGTGTTTGTACCTGTACATGATGCATCTTGGTTCTTATTTTTTTCCCCATTACCTGTGCACCCTTCACCCCTCCACCTTTCCCTCTTTACATAGACTTTGTTTCCATTTTTTTCTGTTCTCATAATTTTTCCTTTCCCTTCTTTCCTTTTGGACCTTTTCTTCCTATTTCAAATTATTGATTATTTGTTTTAATCGTTTTAATCCTTATTTACACCTTCAGTTTCTCATACTAGAGAAACTATTTGGTATTTACACGTGTGTGTCCTATTTATTTCACTTAAGAGTATGGCCTCAGTGTACATCCATTTAGCTATAAATGTCTCTAGTTTCTCGTTCTTCATGGCTGAGTAGTACTCCATTTTATTAAAAAAACCACATCTTTTTTATCCAGTCAACAGCCTCATTTTAAAGGAGGAGAGGCTTAATTGGCTCACAGTTTCAGGGGATTCAGTTCATGGCCAGCTACCTCCAGGGCAGAAACATCAGGGCGGAAAGATATGGGTAGAGAAAAGATGCTTAGTTCATGGTGGTTGGGAAGCGTAACAGGGAACAGCAGAGAGAAGCAGAGAAAAGGAGCCAGGAATCATATATAGTACCCAGAAGCAAGCCTCAATGATCTACCCAGACGCACCAAGAAGAGAGCTTCACTAATCCCCCAGTGATGCTGAACGTTTTAGATACCAACTGCCAAAACTGCAACCCCAGGCCCACGTATTTATTGCAAAGTGCCAACACTGCAGTTAAACCTGAATATCTGATGCTCAGCTCCTGGGGCAACGCTAGGGTAAGTTGGCTGGCATGCCATCAGGGAGGACTCTGCGTGCCCACTGGGTTCGCCACCACTGCCTTAGGCTTTTCTTAATCCAACCAAGTTGATGTATCATTAATGGTCGAACTATATTTTCATGATCAGTCAGTATTTCTTCTTTCTGTGAAATGTCACTCACATCCTTTATCCAGTCTTTATTGAGTTTCCTCATTGACTTTTAGTATATTAGGGATAATGACTTTTTTCCTGTTGTAAATGCTGCAAGAATCTTCTTATCCTCTGTTGTACATCTAAAGTTTTGGTGAGTCTTATGGTTTAGATCTAAAATATCCCCTAAAATTCTCATGGTTCAGAGGTGGAGCTTTTGGAAGGTGATTGGATCATAAGGTGCCATACTCATCAATGGATTAATCTCTTGATGAGTTCATAGCTGAACGCACTATTAGGATTTGGAGCCCAGGTGGAGCAGGTGGGTCACTGGGGACATGCTTTGGAGTGCCTAGCGCTTGCTCTTCTCTCTCTGCTTTCTGATTGACATGGGTAGGTGGCTTTCCTGCCCAGGCCCTTCTGTCATGCCATTTCTACCTTGGAGCCCTGGTACCATGATGGAACCCTCTGAAACCATGAGCCCTAAAAGCCTCTCCTCTCTTACCTTGTGGGTCTCCCATATATAATCCTAGTGATGAGAAAGCTGTCTAACACAGCGAGAAATCTTGCCATACAGAAATAATTAATTTTTGTATTGTTAAATGTGTGCTTCAAATAAAATCAGAGTTTCATATCACAGTTACGAGGGGATTTTGCTCTCTTTTGCTCAGTGCTTGACAGGATTTTCACCTGCCCTGGAAGAACAGGACCGGCACAACAGCCTCCCTGGCTCAGGAGTCAGCTTTGCAGTTTGCATTGTTTATTCTCTTACCTGGTCCTGTGCATCTGATACTGGAACAAGAGTCTGGCTGCTCAACAGGAAGCCCTCAGTTCCTGATTCAGGAGGTTTGGGGCGGGCCTGAGAATTGTCTTCTCAGTTCCCAGCACACACTGCTGCGGCTGTTCTGGGACCACACTTGGAGAACTGCTGCTCTGAAACATTTGTTTGACATTGTGCTCTCTCTGGAATCAATTCATAGGTTTCCTATTGCTTTCACCAAGTCACAGCTTCTCTTGTCTAGGCTCCTTCTTTAGCTTTTCCCATTCATACCCTCCGACCCTTCTCCCATCCACGTGCCTCATTGCAGCCAGGGAGATTTCAACACGGGCATAGCATTCTCTTCCTTCTCTTCCTTTCATTATAGACTTTGGATGGCTTGTGACGTTCCCCATGTCTTTCTTCACTCTGATCTTCTACACATCGACTTCTGGTAATGAGGAAATGCCATGCACTTTCCCTTGCCCCAGGATGTTTGCACATGCTGTTCTTTCTGCTTATAATCTCCCTCCTTTGCTTCTCACACTAGTTCAGTAGTAGCTGGTCAATTTGGGAAAATGTAAAATGAAATCGCATTTACTAATGGGATCAGATTGCTCCACTCTGACTGCCAACATCACATGTCAAATTGGCTTTATGTTTTTGGCTCATTAAGCAGCCTCCAGGAACACTGGAAGGTGCAGTGCATTACTTTTCTTTGAGAAAAAAATGACCTCTAAAAGAAAGGCATTTTCTAATGACTGTGATAAATGTAGAAGAATACGAAGTCTAAGATTCCATAGTTAGAGTACAGATATTTTGCATGAATTAATGACATAAACTGAGTGAACCTACAGCATTCACATGCTTTATGTGGAAATAAGAAAAAAATCATCATCATTTTTTGGCAGTCAGGTAACTTCGTGATCAGCATTACTTAGGGTTGATTTTATTGGTGGACTATTTTAATAGCATTATAAAATATAAAAGACTGTATTTGAATATTTATAGACTTACTAAAGATCTAAAAGAGTCACTTGAAGTTTCAGTTATATTTTAATATTTTTTAGGAACTTACATGCTTTAGTGCTATTTTTTGATCCAGAATTGGAGATTTGCAAAGGTCTCGAGCTCTGTGTTTCCTGAATGTTAAGGCTCTAGAAAGGATTTTGAGCAGAACTCTTTTCCTTTTGTACCAGGGGAAATGGAGTGACAGTCGGTATGAGCTAAAAGGGTGGGGACTGAGAGACTTAGATAGTGGTACAGAATCAGCAGAGAATGGAAAGTGGTCAAATCATGCCTTTTCCATAGTCCTGGCTCACGTGGATGAGCTTGTGCAAGACAAAAGGTGTCCTCTGGAGTGGACGGTACAAAGTTTGGATACATCCTTAAAAATCTAACAGAATAAACTAGGAAACAAGGGACTTTATTTTTTCCATCTTGAATGTGACAAACACATGATTATTCTAGAGTTATGGCTATATTCTTAGGTAATAAGTAGAGATTGTGCTTGCAAAACAATTTTTTTTTTAGATAGGGAGTTTGAGAATTACATACAATCAGTGCCAGACCCAGGCCAAAAGTTGAGGTCTCTTGATTTCTGATACTGTATTATGTTACATTCACACAGTTCTTTCTGCTGTGAAGAAAAGAGAACTTAATAAATATTTGTGGAGTATATTTTATGTGCAATGTGGTAGGCACTAGGAGAAGAGGGTGGGGGACACATGCAGATTACATCTGAGTCGAGGATTCTCACTTCTTGGGGCTCACCTTGGACTTGGGAAGACAAAATATAAATGCTGGCAGTCTTCACTCTTCACGCTTCTGATATGTGTGAAACTCAGCATGGTTTAGTTACATTAACCCCAGCCTCCCAACATCTCATTTTGAGTTTCAGTGACCATAGCATAGCCACTGTGAGTTGGTACAGAAAGCTCGAAGGCCACTGCAGCTGTTCAGTCCACAAATCAGCTCATAGATGCGCATCACGTCCTGTGGCCAATCATAGCATTTCTTTCAAAGTTGGCAGTGGCTGGTCACTACACATCTATTATTCCATTCATGTGCGGAAACCTGCACTGTTTTTATTTCTCTTTCCTAGGCTTTCTGCAGACATTCAGTGACAGTATATCTGAGGCCATCCTCCCTGACAAATCCTAGGAAGTATGTTGAGTATGAAGTTGAGAGGTGTATGATTTAACAGTCAGTACAGCTGAGGACATGGTTTAAAATCCACTTAAGAAAGGCAATGGTCTTGCTACCTGCACATTCTATGAAGATGAACATTACCTGTGTGGAGAGGCTGAAGAGGTACCCTTAGACTGAGTCAAGCTTTTAGGTCACTTCAGCAATATCAGATGCTGAATGATTGAAGCTCCAAATTTCTTTATCACATATTTGGTACTTGTAGTTTGAAAACTGTAAAATAGATATAATCTTGGTGATAAAAATATCTCAGGAATACAATGATTTATTTTCTCTTTAAATTCTTTTATTGGTACATTCTAGGTATACAATACATTTAAATTCATCACTGGGATCTTGTACCTGTACATGATGGATCTTGGTTCTTATTTTTTCCCCATTCACTGTCCTCCCTTCCCTATTTACAAAGACTTTGTTTCCATTTTTTTCTTTTCTCATATTTTTTCCTTTCCCTTCTTTCCTTTCCCCTCCCCCTCCCACTTCCCCTACCACTTTGGACCTTTTCTTTCTATTTCACAATATCAATTATTCATTTTAATCCTTATTTACACTTTCAGTTTCTCACACCAGAGAAACTATTCAGTATTTACACGTGTTCTATTTATTTCACTTAAGAGTATGCCCTCAATGTGCATCCATTTAGCTATAAATGACTCTAGATTCTCATTCTTTATGGCTGAGTAGTACTCCATTTCTTTAAAAAAAAAAACCCAAAACCACATCTTCTTTACCAAGTCTCCAGTTGATGGGCAATTGGGCTGTTTTCAAGATTTAGCTATTACAAACTGTGCCACTATGAACATGGGTGTACATATTTCACTGTGATATGATTCTTTTAATTATTTTGGAAAGATACCCAGCAGAGGAATAGCTGGGTCAAATGGACCTCTAATCCTAGTTTTTTAAGGTATCTCCATACTGATTTCCACAGTGGTTGCACCAGTCTGCACTCCCACCAACAATGGAGAAGGGTTCCTTTCTTCCCACAACCCTGCTAACATTTGTTATCGGTTGATTTCTTGATAGCAGCCATTTTTTCTGGGGTGAGGTGAAATCTCACTGTTGTTTTCATCTGCATCTCTCAAATGATCAGTGATGTTGAACATTTTTTCATGTTTATTTGCTGCTTTTACTTCGTTGATTTTACTTCATTTTACTTTTGCTGTCTGAGAAATGTCTGTTCATTTCAGATGCCCATTTTTGAATTGGATCTTTAAATTTGGAGGGTCTGATTTTTTCAGTTCTTTATATATTCTAGATAGTAGTCCTTTGTCTGAGGAACAGCTGATAAAATATTTTTTTCCCACATTGCAGGTTGTCTCTTAGCTCTGTTGGTGGTTTCTTTTGAGGTACAGAAGCTTTTTAATAAGATGAGATTCCAGTTGTTGATTCTTTGTGCTAGTGCCAGTGCTACTGAGGTTTTGTTCATACTCTTTTCCTATGCCAATGTCTTCAAGAGTTCTACCTAACTTATCTTCCAGAAAGTTTACTGTTTCTATTTTAATATTTAGATCTTTAATCCACTTTGATTTTAGTTTAGTGCATGATGATAGATACGGGCCTAGTTTTAATCTTTGGCAGGTTGAAATCCAGTTTTTCCAACACCATTTATTAAATAGGCTACTTTTCCTCCAGTGAAGATGGTTGGCTCCTTTGTCAAAGATGTGGTGGCTGAGTACATCTGGGGTTGTTTCTGCATCTTCTAATTTGTTCCACTGATCCTCAGGTCTGTTTCTTTGCCAGTACCATGCTGTTTTTATCACAGTGGGTTTGTAGTATAGTTTCAAGTTGGGGATTGTGATACCCCCTGTCATGTCTTTGTTGCCTAGAATTGCTTTTGCTATTCTAGGTCTCTTCTTGTTCCAAATGAATTTTTGGATTGTTTTTTCTAATTCTGTGAAATATACTGTTGGAATTTCAATCAGGATTGCATTAAATCTATGTAACAGTTTTGGAAGTATGGCCATTTTCACTATATTGGTTCTTCCTACCCAGGAGCAAGGGATGTCTTTCCATTTTCTTATATGCTCTTTGATCTCTTTTTTTCAGAGTGCTGTAGTTTTCAATGTAGAGTTCTTTTGCTTCCTTCATTAGATTGATTCCTAGATATTTCACTTTTCGGGTGCTATTATGAAAGGAATTGTCCCCTAATTTCTTTCTCAGTGAGTCTTTTATTTGTGTACAAGAAGGTTATTGATTTTTGAGTGTTGACTTTGTATCCAGCTACTCTACTGAATCTGCCAATTAAGTCTAGAAGTCTTTTGGTGGAGTTTTTTGGGTCTTCTATGTAGAGTATCGTATCATCAGCAAATAATGACAGTTTCACTTCTTCCTTTCCTATCTTTATTCCTCTTTCTTTCTCTTGTCTAATTGTTGTGACTAATGTTTCCAGAACTATATTGAACAGGAGTGGTGATAGTGGGCATCTTTGTCTTGTTCCTGATTTTAGTCTGAAAGTTTTCTGTTTCTGACCATTTAGTATGATGTTGGCCATTGGTTTTTCATAGATAGCCTTGATCAGGATGAGATAAAGACTTTCTGTTCCAATTTTCTGTAAGGTTTTTTGTTTTTTGTCATGAACGGGTGTTGGATTTTGTTGAATGCTTTTTCTGCATCTATTGAGATGATCACATGGTTTTTGTCCTTGACTCTGTTAATACAGTGTATTACATTTATTGATTTACATATGTTGAACCATCTTTGCATCCTGGAGTAAATCCAACTTGGTCAGGGTGTATGATCTTCTTGATGACCCCCTGTATTCTGTTTGCCAGTATCTTGTTGAGGATTTTTGCATCTATGTTCATTAGGGAGATTGGTCTGTACTTCTCTTTTTTTGGTTGGGTCTTTCCCTGGTTTTCCCTGGTTTTCTGGTTTCCCTTTCAAAGTAACACTTGCTTCCAGGAATGAATTTGGAAGTATTGCTTCCCTTTCAATTTTATTGAAGAGTTTAAAGAGTAGTGGCAATAATTCTTCTCTAAATGTCTTGTAGAATTCAGCAGTGAAGCCATCAGGACCTGGCCTTTTCTTTCTTGGTTAATTTTAAATTTTCAATTAAAATTGAAATTTTCAATTTCATTTATTGTAATTGGGGTGTTCAGAATTTTTATAACTTCTTTGCTCAACTTTGGTAATTCATATGTATCTAGGAATCTGTTCATTTCTTCTGTGTTTTCCATTTTGTTAGAGTGCAGACTCTTGAAGTAGGTATTGATAATCCTCTGGATTTCTGCTGGATCTGTTGTGACTTCACTTTTTTTGTTCTTAACTGGATGGATTTGAGCCTTTTCTTGATAAAGTTGGCTGAGATTTTATCTATTTCACATATTCTTTTGAAAAACCAACTCTTCGATTCATTGATGTTTTTGTATCATTCTCTTAGTCTCCACTGCATTGATTTCTGCTCTAATCTTTATGATTTCCTCTCTTGTATGAGGTTTGGGTTTGTCTTGCTCTTCTTTTTCTAGGAGCTTGAGGTTCAGCATTAGGTTGTTTATTTGTGCTCTCTCTGTTTTCCTAGTATGGTTATTCACTGCTATGAATTTCCCTCTTAGAACTGCTTTCATTATGTCGCATTGATTCCTGTATGTTGCATTGGCATTATCATTTAATTGTAGAAACTATCTAACTTCTTCTTTAATTTCCTCTGTGATCCATTCATTGTTCAGGAGAGCATTATTCAATTTCCATGTATTTGTGGGGGGTTGTGGTTTCTTATGTTATTGATGTCCAATTTTATTGCACTATGGTTTGATAATGTACAGGGGGTAACTTCAATTCTTTTGCATTTACTTAAACATGCCCTATGAGCTAGCATGTGGTTTATTTTGGATAATGACCTGTGTGCAGCTGAAAAGAATGTATATTCTGATTTTGTCAGGTGGAACACTTTGTAGACATCTATTAAGTCCATTTGTTCAAAAGCTTGGTTCAATTCTAGTATTTCATTGTTGATGTTTGTGTCTAGATGATCTGTCTACTTGTGACAGTTGGGTATTGAGGTCCCCCACTGCAATTGTATTAGTGCTTATTTGGTTTTTCATGTTCATTAATATTTGTTTTGTATAGTTGGGGGCATTCGTTTTTGGTGCATATATTTATGATTGTCATCTCTTCCTCTTGGATTTTTCCCTTTAAAAGGATGTAGTGACCTTCTTTGTCTCTCTTAATTAGTTTTGGTTTGAAATCTACTTTGTCTGTAAATAAGATTGCTACCCCTCCTTTTTTCTGGTTCCTGTGTCATGGAGAACATTTTTCCACGCTTTTACTTTAAGTCTGTGACTTTCTTTTTTAATTAGGTGTGTTTCTTGTATACAGCATATTGTTGGATTTTGCTTCTTAATCCATTCTGCTAGTCTATTTCTTTTGATTGGTGAACTGAGGCCATTAACATTGAGGGTTACAACTGATAAATATTGACTCCTCCTCGTCATGATGTTTTACTGTTGTTAGCTCTTCTATTTCTTATTTTTTCCCCTTTCCCTCTAGTTTCTTACCTTGCCTGGTGGCTTCACTCTGTTGGGCCTCCTGGAGTTGTGACCCTCATTGTCTTTTTCTAGGTTATTGTTTAGAATTGTTTGGAGTGCTGATTTGGCATTTATGAAGTTTCTCAGCTGTTCTTTGTTGTGAAAGTAACTAATTTCCCCATCAATTTTTGAAAGATAATTTTGCAGGATACAACAGTCTGGGTTAGAAGTTATTTTCTTTTAGGACTTGAAATACTTCACTCCAGGCTCTCCTTGACTTGAGGGTTTGTGCTGAGAAGTCTACTGTGATTTTGATGGGCTTTCCTTTGAAGGTGTTTTTATTCTTTTCTCTAACTGCCTGTAGGATTTTGTTCTTTTGTTGGTTTTTTGGGATCTTGACTATTATATGTCTAGGTGTAGATTTTTTTGATCATGGCTAGTTGGAGTTCTATATGCCTCACTTATCTGTACATCTAATTCTCCACCTCTGTCTGGGAAGTTTTCTGCTATTACTTCTGTGAATTTTTTTTATGTCATTTGTACTTTCTCCTGATTTTTCATGGACTCCTATCAGTCTTATGTTATTCTTTACATCATCTAGCAGCTGCTGGATCGATTTTTCGTGGTCCCTTACTATTTTTAAGAAATTTCTCTTTTCATAGTCACTAACTGCAATCCTGTCTTCTATATCTGATATTCTCTCTTCACACTGGCTCAATCTGCTGTGAATACTTTCAATGGAGTTTTTAATCTCTGAGATATCTGTTTAAATTTGTTTCATGGATTTCATTTCTTTCCTATGTCGGGATTTCATGGTTTTCATTTCTTTCCTATGCTGGGCATTTATGGCTTCCAGCATGGTCCTCAGCTCATCTATGTTTTTTAATCTTTTTTTTTTCTAGAGTCTCTAATCATGTCTTTCATTCTGCTCACCATCTCTGTAGTTATCTGGGAAATGATTTGTGTTTTGAATTTTTCTAGTGCCTCATTCATCTGTTTTGTTACTTCCTGTGCTATCAGTTCAAGGTGTCCAGGTGGTTGATTATCAGATTTTTCCACCTGCTTCCCCTCAGAATTTGCCTTTGGTGAGCTGGAAGTCTGAGTTTGTGCCTTGTTAAGGTGTCTTCTCATTTCTAATTTTGTTGTTGGTGCTGTTTTTTGCTTTAATTCCTGGACTGATACTTCAGTATTTCTTATTGTGAGTATCTTTATTACTTGTGTTTAGAGCCTTTATGGTGTGATTGCTTCTCAGAGGTACCTTCCATGTATAGCTGGTTGTTTTAGGCTTTGAGTCTCTAATGCATCTTAGGCAATCTTGTTTTCAGTATACCAGGGAGGACAACTGATTAGATCAATCATGACACCTTAGCCCAATTCACACAATCAACATCACAAATAGCATCAAACACAGCTTGGCAATGACAATTTGTGGTAGCAGTTAATCTGTCACCTTTGACTGTGTGAGCTAGATAAATATCTAGGGCCAGCCTAAAATGTGTTTGTAGTAAATAAACCCTTCAATATAGCAAATTTACCCTTCAGGATAAGGATTTAGAAGATGTTGGAGAGGGAGGGATAGAGAGATAGAAGGATAGGAAAAGGTTAGAAGTGAGGCCAGAGGACATGGGAGTATCAGGCAAATTGTAGGAATCTGTTGAAGACAGGAGGAAAAGACAGAGCAAAAGAACAGAGATAAGAACAGAACAAACTGATAGCAATAGGTAGGCTAGAAACTGTATTCACCTTCCTATAAGAATAGTTACAGTCTAGAGGACAGAGAGAGAGAGAAGCAATTTGAAATGGGACAGGAACAGGAACAAAGAGGGAGAGAAATGCAGAACAAGAAGGGAGAGAGAGAGAGAAAAGAAAAGAAAAGTAATATATAAAAGGGGGCCTCCAGGCCTCCCTCAGGATGTCTCTGCTGTCCTGGTAGACAATGTAGGCAGCAGTGTGCAGGTCTAAGTTGATTAGTCTCAGCAAGCCAGCTGTAGGCTACTGAGATTCAGGCTGATTTCTGGCTGCAAGGCACAAGTTGAAGTCCCTGACCTCCTGCAGGATTGAATTCTGCAAGGTTCTACTGTAGGTTCCAGCTGTCCTCCCCCCTAAGCAAGTTCAGGTTTCTATGGGAGATGCTGATCTCACCACCTTACCAACCACAGTGGTCTGGTGTGCTTTTATTGTGGAGATTTTCTTCACTTTCCCAGTGGGCTTCAATTTTCATTGAGGAGCCTCAGAGAGGCCCTGTCTGTTGTTTTCTTCTCCTCTATCTTCTGGGGCTCATAACCATGGCCTTTATGGCCCCCAGGTGCCTCTGCAGTATGGATTCAGATACCTCATGATCCCAGTGGCATGGACTGATGGTTTGGCTGCTGGCGTCTGCACAACCATTGGTTCCTGAGGGGCAGCTCTCAGGTATGCAATTATAACACATTTAACTTTAAACCATGTAATGACCTGGTTGATGCCCCAAGCAAAACTAGCTGCAAATGTTCTTAAGTAATCACTGACTGACTAAGGTTTCTGAGTCAATATATTATTAGCTTTGAGTCAGTTAAATAATGTGGTCATCTGCCTGAAATGATTATTTTATAAGAAACGTTTTGTTAAAATTAATTTTATTGGTACATTTTAGATATATATGATGAGCACATTCATCATAGGGAATTTGTACCTGTACATGATAGATCTTGATTCTTCTTTTTTTCCCATTCCTGTCCCCTCCCTTCAACCCCTCTTCCCTCCTTATTTACAAAAGTTTTGTTTTCATTTTTCTTCTGTTTTTTTCTTTTCCCTTCCTTCCCTTTCATTTCCACCCTCCTTGTTCCCATTCCCATTCTAACATTTACTTTCTATTTCCCAGTATCTATATATATTTTGGCTCTTATTTACCCTTTCAGTTTCTCACACCAGAGAAACATTGCAATATTTAAACATGTGTGTGCAATTTATTTCACTTAAGAGTATGGTCTCAAGGTGCATCCATTTACCTAGAAATGTCTCACTTTTATCCTTCTTTATAGTTGAGTAATACCCTATTGTATAAAAAACTCAAATCTTCTTTATCCATTCATCTGTTGATGGGCATCTGGGCTGTTTCCAAGATTTAGCTATTACAAACTGTCCTGCTATGAACATAGGTATGCCCATATCACTGTGGTATGATGATTTTAATTCTTTCAAGAAGATACCAAGAAGGGAAATATCTGGGTCAAGTGGAACCGCCAGTTTCAGTTTTTTGAGGAATCTCCACACTTATTTCCACAGTGGTTGCACCAGTCTACACTTCCACCAACAGTAGAGAAGGGTTCTTTTTTCCCCACAGCCCCGCCAGCATTTGTTATTGGCTGATTTCTTGGTAATACCCATTCTTTCTGGAGTGAGGTGGAATCTCAGCATTGTTTTCATTTGGATCTCTCGACTGACCAGTGATGCTGAAACATTTTTCATATATTGCTGTTTCTACTTCTTCATCTGAGAAGTGTCTATTCATTTCAGATAGCCATTTATGGTTTGGGTCTTTATATTTGGGAGTTGGATTTTTTGAGCTTATTATATATTCTAGATATTAGTCTTTTGTCTGAGGAACAGCTGACAAAATTTTTTTACACTTTTGGGTTATCTCTTCAGTCTGTTGGTGTTTTCATTTTCTTTTGTTTTACTTTTTGCTGTGCAAAAGCTTTTAATAAGATGAGATCCATGTTGCTGATTCTTTGTAATATTTCCTATGCAGTCCCAGTTTTCTTCATAAAGTCTTTGCCTACATCTATGTCTTCTAGCATTGTTCTACCTATTCTATCTTCCAGTAGATTTAGTGTTTCTGTTTTAATATTTAGACCTTTGATACATTTTTATTTTATTTTAGTGCATGGTGAGAGACATGAGTCTAGGTTTAATCTTTGGTATGTAGAAAGCCAGTTTTCCCAGCATTATTTATTAAAGTGCCTATCTTTCTTCCATTGAAAGCGATTGGCCCCTTTGTCAAAGATGGGGGGGCTACGTGTGTTTGGAGTTGTTTCTGCATCCTTTAATATAATCCATTGATCCTTGGGTCTGTTTTTTTTTTAATCACAGTAGCTTTGTAGTATAACTTCAAGTCCAAGATTGTGATGGCCCCTGCCTTGCCTTTGTTTCCCAGAATTTCTTTTGCTGTTCTAGGTCTCTTATGATTCCAAATGAATTTTAGGATCGCTTTCTCTAATTCTGTGAAGTATGGTATTGGTATTTTGATTGGGATTGCATTAAATCTGTATAACAATTTTGGAAGTGTAGCCATTTTCACTACATTGGTTTTTCCTACCAAAGAAAAAGGGACATCTTTCCATTTTCTGATATCCTCTTTTGTCTCCTTTTTCAGAGTACTATAGTTTTCAATGTAAAAGTCTGTTACTTCCTTTGTCAGATTGAATCCTAAGTATTTATTATTATTATGTTTTTTGTACCAGGGATTGAACTTGGGACCTTGCGCTTGTGAGGCAGGTGAGGAAACCACTGAGCTAAATCCCTGGCCCAGTATTTCATTTTTTTGAGATGCAATTATGAAAGGTGTGTTTTCTCTAATTTTGCTGTGAGTTTGTTATTTGTGTACAGGAAAGCTATTGATTTTGTATCCAACTATGCTATAGAATTTGGTTATTAAATCTAGAAGTCTTGGTGGAGTTTTTGAGGTATGTCATCTGCAAATAATGATGATTTAACTTCTTCCTTTCTATCCTTATTCCCTTTATTTATTTCTCTTGCCTAATTGCTCTGGTGAATGTTCTGAGAACTATACTGAGTAGGAGTGATACCTTTCCTTTTTTTTTTTTTTGGTACTGGGGATTGAACTCTGGACCTTGCACTTGTGAGGCAGGTGGTGGAACCACTGAGCTAAATCCCTGGCCCACCTTTCAGTTTTTGATAATTTAGTGCTATGTTTGTTGTTGGCTTTTCATTGATGGCTTTTATCAGATCAAGACAAATATCATCTATTCCAATTTTCTGTAGGGTTTTTATCATGAATATGTTTTGAACTTTGTTAAATGCTTTTCTGCATCTTTTGAGATGATTATGTGGTTTTAGTCCTTGGTTCTGTTAATATGGTATATTACATTTATTGATTTGCATATGTTGAACCATCCCTGCACCCTGGGATGAATCCTATTTGGTCATGGTGTATAATCTTGATGATCTGTTGCATTTTGTTTGCCAGTATCTTATTGAGAATTTTTGTGCCTATGCTTGTTAAGGAGATTGGCCTTTTTTGGGTTAGATCCTTCTCTTGTTTTGGTATCAGGGTAATGTTTGCTTCCAGGAATGAGTTTTGGAGTATTGCTTCCCTTTCAATTTCATTAAAGAATTTGAGGAGTAGTGGCATTAGATCTTCTCTACATTTCTTGTAGAATTCAGCAGTGAATCCATCAGAACCTGGGCCTTTCTTTGTGAGTAAGTAAGGATTTAATTACATTTTCAATTTCATTGACTCATATTGAGTTATTTAGAATTTTTATATATTCTTGATTCAGCTTTGATAATTCATATGTATCTAGGAATCCGTCCATTTTTACTATGTGTTCCATCTTATTAGAATACAGATTCTTAAAGTAGGTATTGTTGATCTTCTGGATTTCTGTAGGATCTATTGTGATTTCACCCTTTTAATTCCTAATTACATGGATTCCAGTCTTTTCTTTTCTTGATAAGGTTGGCTAAGTGTTTCTATTTTATTTAATATTTCAAAGAACCAACTCTCTGATACATTGGTTCTTCATATTGCATTCTTAATCACAAATGCATCAATTTCTGCTCTGATCTTTACAATCTCCTCTCTTGTACAAGCTTTAAACTTGACTTGCTCTTCTTTTTTAGAAGCTTGAGGTTCAACATTAGGTCATTTAATTTAATTCTGTCTGTTTTTCTGATGTGGGACTTCACTGCTATAAATCTGCCTCATAGAACTGCCTTTATTATGTCCCACAAGTTCAAATATGTTGTACTGGCATTATCATTTAATTGGAGAAACTGTCTAATTTCTTCTTTAATTTCATCTGTGACCCAGTGGTTTTTCTGGATGGTGTTATTTAATTTCCATGTGTTTATGCATTTTTTTGAGTTTCTTTTCCCATTGATTTCCAATTTCATTGCACTGTAGTCTGCTAATATGCATGGAATAATTTCAATTACTTTGCATTTATTTAAGCATGCTCTATGAGCTAGTATGTGGTCTATTTTGGAGAAAGTCTTGTGTGCAGCTGAGAAGAATGTGGATTCTGATGTTGTAGGGTGGAACACTCTGTAGATATCTACTAAAACAATTTCTTCGAAGGTTTGGTTCAGTTCTGATATTTCTTTATTGATATTTTGTCTATTTGATCTATCTATTTGTGACAGTGGGGTATTGAGCTCCACCATTACAACTGTGTTGATGCTGTCTGATTTTTCATGTCTGTTAATATTTATTTTATATAGTTGGGGACACTGCTATTTGGTGCATGTAAATTTATGGTTATCTCTTCCTCTTAGATTGTTCCCTTAACAGGTACATAGTGATCTTCTTTGTCTCTTTTGATCAGTCTTGGCTTGAAATCCACTTTTTCTGAAAATAGAATAGATATGTCTGCTTTTTCTGTGTTCCTGTTGCATGTAGTATTGTTTTCCATCCTTTGACTTTCAGTCTATGAATTTCTTTTTGAGTTAAATATGTTTCTTGTATGTGGCATACTATTGGATCTCATTTCTTGATCCATTCTGCCAGTCTGTTTCTTTTGATTGGTGAATTGAGACCTTGTACATTGATAGTTATATCTAATATGTATTGACTTATCCTTGTCATGTTATTTTCCTGTTGTTGGTTTCCTGTCTTTCCTGTCTAATTGCTTGCCTTTCCTGATGCATTCATTCTATTGGGTTTCATAGGTTGTCCTCTTCATTATCGCTTCCTAGACTATCCTTCAGAACATTTTGGAGTGCTGGTTTGGTGTTCATGAATTTCTTCAGGTATTCTTTGTCTTGGATTATCTTATTTCTCCATCAATTTTGCAAGACAGTTTTAGGGGGTACATCCATCTGGGTTGGAGGTTGCTTTCCTCCAGGTCTTGAAATACTTCACTCCAGGCTCTCCTTGACTTGAGCGTTTGTGTTGAGATGTCTGCTGTGATTCTGATGGGCTTTCCTTTAGAAGTGATTTGTTTCTTTTCTCTAACAGCTTTTAATATTCTGTTCTTACATTAAATTTATGGAATTCTCACTGTTATATGTCTTGATGTAGTTTTTTCTTTGATCATGGCTAATTAGAATTCTCTATGCTTCAGTTATCTGTATGTCAAATTCTTTTTCTGTGCTTGGGAAATTTTCTGTCATTACATCTATGAAAAGTTTTTTTATGTTCTTTGCTTTATCTCCTGATTTTTTATTGATTCTGATGAATTTTAAGTTATTTTTCTTTGCATCATCTAGCAGCTATTGAATTGATTTATTATGGTACTATTTTTAAGAAGTCTTTCTGTGATCACTAACTGCAAACCTATATTTTAGATCTGATATTCTGTCCTCACTGAATTTTTAATCTCTTGGCTATTGGTTTGAATCTGTTTCATGAATTTCATTTTTTTCCCTATGTTGGGCTTTTAAGGTTTCCTTCATTTTCATAAGTGTCTCTGCTTTTTAAAAAATCCTCATTCATCTGCTTTCTTACTTCTACTGTTACCATTTCAGAGAGTTCAGGTGGGTGGTTGTTGATTCATTTCACCTCACTGCCCTCTGGGTTTGCCTTAGGAGAGCTGGAAATCTGGGGATTGTACTTTACTTCCATGCCTTCTCATTTTCTATTTTTAAACAAAATTTATTTTCTGGATTGATGCTTGTAAATTGGTCATGGTACGTAGCTTTATTACTAGTATTGAGGACTCCTTAAGAAGTGAGTACTTCTCAGAGATGTCTTTTAGGTGTAGCTGGATTTTGGCCTCTGAGTCTATTGCAAGATCCTACTTCTTCAATTTATTAAGGAGGAAAAGTTGCTGTTTATGTGGCCTCATCCCTGGTTCTTTGTTCCTGGACTATGGTATTGTTTATGACAATCTCAGACAACCTCAGTCTTGGCATACAAAGAACAACAACTGATTAGAATAACTATGTTAACAAAGGAACCAAAAGACCTCTACACTGAAAACTACAGCACTCTGAAAAAGGAGATGGAGGAGGATATAAGAAAATGGAAAGACATCCCTTGTTCCTGGGTAGGAAGAACCAATATAGTGAAAATGGCCATACCTCCAAAACTACTATATAGATTTAATGCAATGTCGATTGAAATTCTAACAATACACTTCACAGAATAGAGAAAACAATCCAAAAATTGATTTGGAACAAGAAGAGACCTAGAATAGCAAAAGCAGTTCTAGGCAACAGAGACATGGCTGGGAGTATCACAATCCCCAACTTGAAACTATACTACAAAGCTACTGTGATAAAAACAGCATGGTACTGGCAAAGAAACAGACCTGAGGTTCAGTGGAATAGATTAGAAGATGCAGAAACAACTTCAGACATACTCAGCCACCTCATCTTTGACAAAGGAGCCAACCACCCTTATTGGAGGAAAGATAGCCTATTTAATAAATGGTGTTGGAAAAACTGGATTTTAACCTGCCAAAGATTAAAATTAGACCCATGCCTATCACCATGCACTAAACCAAGATAAAAGTGGATTAAAGATCTAAATATTAAAACTGAAACAGTAAACTTGCTGGATGATAAGTTAGGTAGAACTCTTGAAGACATTGGCACAGGAAAAGACTTTATGAACAAAACCTCAGTAGGACAGGAACTAGCCCAAAGAATCAACAACTGGAATCTCATCTTATTAAAAAGCTTCTGCACTGCAAGAGAAACCACCAACAGAGCTAAGAGACAACCTACAATGTGGGAAAAAAATTTTTAGCAGCTGTACCTCAGACAAAGGACTACTATCTGGAATATATAAAGAACTGAAAAAAATCAGATCCACCAAATTCAAAGACCCAATTCAAAAATGGGCAACTGAAATGAACAGATATTTCTCAGACAAAGAAGTAAAAGCAGCAAATAAATTTATGAAAAAATGTTCAACATCACTGGTCATTCGAGAGATGCAGATGAAAACAACATTGAGATTCCACCTCACCCCAGAAAAAATGGCTGCAATCAAGAAATCAACCAATAACAAATGCTGGTGGGGCTGTGGGGAAAGAGGAACGCTGCTCTACTGCTGGTGGGAGTGTAGACTGTTGCATCCACTGTGGAAGTCAGTATGGAGAGAGCTCCAAGAACTAGGGCTAGAGGTCCCATTTGAGCCAGCTATTCCCCTGCTGGGTATCTTCCCCAAAGAATTAAAAGAATCATACCACAGCGATATATGTGCACCTATGTTTATAGTGGCACAGTTTGTAATAGCTAAAGCTTGGAAACAGCCCAAGTGCCCATCAGCTGGAAACTGGATAAAGAAGATGTGGTTTTTTAATAAAATGGAGTACTTCTCAGCCATATAGAATGAAAAACTAGAGACATTTATAGCTAAATGGATGCATATTGAGGCCATACTCTTAAGTGAAATAAATAGGACACACATGTGTAAATACCAAATAGTTTCTCTAGTGTGAGAAACTGAAAGTGAAAATAAGGATTAAAATGAATAATTGATAATTTGAAATAGGAAAAGGTCCAAAGGTGTAGGAGTGGTGGGAGGGGAAGGGGAAGGGAAAGAAGGGAAAGGAAAAATTATGAGAAAAGAAAAAAAATGGAAATGAAATCTATGTAAATAGGGAAGGGTGGAGGGGGTGAGGGGCACACAGGTAATGGGGAAAAAAAATAAGAACCAAGATACATCATGTACAGGTACAAGCACCCAATGATAAATGTAAATGTATTGTATACCTAAAATGTACCAATAAAAGAATTTTAAAAAAAAGAATAACTATCTTACCTTGACTAACGTAATACAATCAGGACTAATGTAATAACAATAGGATCTAGCATAGCCTACAAAATGACAAACTGTGGTAACTATTAATTTACCACCTTTAACCATATGAACAAGATTTATAGTTTTATAACAAAAAATAAAATAAACCAGAAATTTATATACATTAAACATCCCCTCAAATGAGCAATTTTCCCCTCTGGTGAGAAGATTTAAAAGGAATAGAAGAAAAAGTATAGAGAAATACAAGAAGAGAAAGAGATTAGAAGCAAGGTTGAAGGAAAAAGGAAGATTACTTGAGCTTTTGTAGACTGGTGAAGAAAACAAGAAGGAAGAAACAAAAACAAGAACTAAACAAAACCAAAAAACTAAAAACAATGTTCATACTAGCTGGGAATTTAGCTCAGTGGCTCCTCATCTGCCTTGCAAGCACAAGGTCCTGAGATCAATCCCTGGTACCGAAAAAAAAAAGTCCCAATATTCATACTCATGAAAAAAGAATATATAGTTTAAAACAACAAGCAAACAAACGGAGAGCGATTTCTCTGGGATTTCAAGCCTGTCATTGTCTTCTAGGGTCTACAGTTCTGTGGTAGTGTCTACTTCAGAGTGTGTCTCTGCTGTCACTGGTAGACAAAGGAGGGAGACAGAGCCCACATCTGTATTGTATGATTCCAGCAAGCCTGCAGTAAGAGTAGAGTGGGTGCTGGTTGAACTCTGCAGACCTTCAGGCTGAACTTGGTCTGTGCCTTTGGGCCTGTGACCTCAGTTGTTCAGCCCACAACACTACAGGTGTTTCTTGCCAGTTTGATCTTGGCTTCCAGACTCTAGGCATCTCCCAGAGCTATGCCTCACCCAGACACTGGTAACCTCAAGGGAGCCAACCCACAGGTGCTCCAAGTCCTGGATTCAGCTGGCCCCACCCCAAAATGGCATCCAGTCAATCACACTCTTCTTGGGACATTTGGAATGGAGTCACTCAGCAGCCACAGCAGCCTACTACAACCAGTGCTCTGCTCCATTTCCCCTTGGAGCCCTCCAGGGATCCCTTTCATCACCACCCCTGTGCAGGATAGCGCCTCCTCTCTCATGCCATGAGCCAGGAGTCAGGGAGAATGTCTAGTTTGCCACTTTCCTCATCTGCCTTGAGGGCTATCGCCTTGCTCTCACTGTGGACTCCAATTTACCATTCAGAACTTTCCTGGGTCTCAGGGATCCACTTCCCTCCTTCTTCTCTTCTCCAAGTTGCTATATAGTCTGGCTTCTGTACTTCCAATCTCAGAGAGGCTGACTTTCAGTTGTTCCCTGCTCCACCATCTTCCTGAAAGTCAAAATGATCAGTCAATCCATAGTTTAGCATCTTTAGTTATTAGAGAACTGTAAATTAAAGCAATAATTCAGTCAAGCATGGTGGCACACGGCTGTAATCCCAGCACTCTTGGACAATAAGGCAGGAGCATCACAATTTTGAGCCCAGATTGGGTGATTTAGTGATGTAGCAAGATCCTCTCTCAAAATTATAATAAGGCTGGGGATGTAGCTCAATACAAAAGCCCTGGGTTCAATCTCCAGTACTGCAAACAAATAAAAACAAAAAACCAATAATGTGATACCACTACACGCTTACAAGAAGGGCTAAAACCCAAAGAAAATGAGAGTGCCAACTTCTGGAGAAGATGTGGTGCAACAGAAGGTCTCGTTCATTCCTAGTGTGGATGTAAAAATGGTACAGTCACTGTGGAAAATAGTTTGGCCATTTCTTACAAAATTATGCATAGCCTCACCACAGGATTCTGCAATCACACTTAGGTGATTTGAAAACTGAACTGATTTGAAAAATTATGTCCATAGAAAAACCTGCATGCAAATATTTATGTCAACTTTATTAATAATTGCCCAAGCTGGAAACAAACAATATGTCCTTCAACAGGTGAATGGATGGACAGATGTGGCACGTCTATACAATGGACTACTATGCAGCAGCTAGAAGAACTGGGCTGTTGAGTTGCAAAAATTATGGATGAAGTTTAAATCCATATTGATAAATGAAAGAAGCCAGCTTGAGAAAAGTATATGTTGTAGCATTTCCTCTCTATAGCATTCTGTGGAAAGCAAAACTACAAAGACAGAAAATACAGCAGTGGTTTTCAAGGACTCAGGAGTTTAGGAGAGGATAGAATAGATTAAGCATAGGGGATTTTTTTAGAGTGTATGATACTGCAATGGTGAATTCAAGTATTAGTGAAAACCCTATGGAGGTTTTCTATAAATTTTATGGTGCAAAGAGTAAACTTTAGTTAGGCACATTTTAAGAATATGAGAGGGCTGGGAGTGTATATGGGATTACAAGCATGTACCACTCTGCTGGGCCAGGTTTGTTAATATGAGATGTTAATAACAGGGGAAATTGGGTGTAGTGAATGTGGAAGCTCTGTAATATCTTTATACTTACTCTCTAATTCTTTGTAAAATTTTCTTTGTTGTTTTTTGACACAGAGTCTCACTATGTAGTCCAGGCTGGCCTTGAACTCACGGTGATCCATCCTCTTGCCTTAGTCTTCCAAGTGCTGGGATTACAGGTGTGTACCACTACACAGGCTCATACCCTGTAATTCTAAAGCCTATTCTAAAATATGAAATTTATTTTTAAAAAGGCAAATCAGATTGCGTTATCTCTCTCCTTAACAGCTCTCTCAGACATTGGCTTATCCAAAAAATTCATACTAGATGACACCTAGGTTCCAACCACTGCACAAGCTGTTAGGATGTAACCAGGAGGAAAGACAACCCTGATTCTTATCATTTAGTAGGGAATATGAGAACTTTTGCACCTATGGAAAAGAGGACTAAGGAGCTAGAAGGACCTAGATGGGGGACCTAACTAGATCAGAGACCCGGGGCAGGTTGCTTGGGGGTGAGGTGGCAGGCAAGTCACAGGAGGAAGCCTGCTGCCTGCAAGGAAGTCTTGAAAGGTTGGTGTGGTTGGTGAAGGGTGATGGAAGGTGAGGCAGCCAGGGTTGGCAGGGTGCATCAGGGAGCCTCTGAGGCCTGATTCAGGATTCTGGTTTGTCCTGAGAGTGATGGAGCCACGAATCTTCCCATCTCCCCTTCTCAACTATGTGCGTGCAGAGTCTGCTGTCTGTTTTGCTCCTGGCTGGATGTTTAGCACCAAGCATAAGGACAGGAATGAAAACATGGCTTGCTTAAATTTTGGGTTTTTTTTTTCCCATTAAGTTTATTGGTACATTTTAGGTATAAAATACAGTTACATACAGCATTGGGATCTTGTACCATTACATGAGTCTCTTGGTTCTTCTTTTTTTCCCCTTGCCTTGCCCTCCCTTCACCGCCTCCACTCTTCCCTATTTGCAAAGACTTTGTTTCCATTTTTTTCCTTTTCTCATATTTTTTCTTTTCCCTTTTTTCCTTTCCCCTACCCCTCCCACTTCCCCTGCACCTTTAGACCTTTTCTTCCTGTTACACAATATCAATTATACATTTTAAAAATTACAGTATCAAGATCTAGGAGACATTACCACAGATTCTACAGAATTTAAAAGGATATAGAAAGCGTATTATAAAAATCTGTTTTGAAATAAATTTGACAACTTCGAAGAAGTACCTTGGAAGACAAATTACTGAAACTAACTCTGGAGGAAATATAAAATTTGAATAGCACCTATTAAAGAAAGTATATTCCTAGCTTGAAAACCTACCTATATGACAACAGCAGGCTCATATACATTTTAACTGATAAATTATATCAAACAATTAAAGTAGAAAAAAGAAGGAACACTTCTCCCCTCATTTTAGGAACTCAACATTGTGCTAATCCTAAAACTGGATAAAAATAATAAAAGAAAAAAGTATGAACATAGATAGAAATTTGTTTAACAAAACAAACTATTAGCAGTCAGATCTGGCAGGATGTAGAAAGTGGTTTTGCTATAGGGATGGCAGTGTTGGTTCAGCATTGGAAGATCCACCCCCAAAAGTCATCATTTTAACAGAGGAAAGGAAAAAGCCATATGATCATGTCACTAGTTGGAGAAAAAGTATTGGACTAAATTCTACAGCTGTTCATGGTAAAAGCTATCAGGAGACTAGAAGTAGAACAGAAACTTCTCAACAGATTAAAGACATGTACTCCATACTTCCAGCGAGAATGCCTTATATGAATGGAGAAGATACAATGCTTTCTCCTTAAGGTGGGGAAAAAGGGCAGATATGCTTACTCTTTATCTGTCCATTAAACTTTAAAACCTAGGCCCCACCAAAATAGTCTGGCAATAAAATTACACAATTAGGATAAGATTGGCAAGGTTGAATCAAAATCTTTATATGTAGATGAAATGATCATCTACAGAGAAAATACTAAGAAATCTCTAGGAGCCCCTAGAACTTGTATTTGAATTTAACAGGATTAGAAAACACAAGGTATATATAAAAATTCAGGTCTGTGTATACTTGCTATAAATGAAGAATTGGATATTGAAATTTAAAAGTTATGTAGGAGTACAAAGGACCTAGAAAAGTTAAAACAACAACAACAACAAAACAGTGTTGGAAGATGTTTAGTACCTAATTTTAAGACTTCTTCAAAAGCTACAGTAATCAAGGCAGTGTTGGTGTAAGGAAAGACATATAGATCATTGGAATAAAACAGAGAATCTAGAAATAGAACCACACATATATGGTCCACTGAGTTTTGAAAGATCATTTAACATTAGCATTTTATAGAATATAAACTCAATTCAAGAGCCGAGGAAGAGATAGTGTTTTCAGCAAACGGCACTAGAACACCTGGTATCCGTATATAAAAATTAACCTCAACCTTTTATTTCCATACATGAAAATAATTTGAAGCGATCTATGAACCTAAATAAGAAAACCTAAAAGTATAAAACTTTAAGAAGAAACTATAAGGGAAAATATTTATGAATTCAGGGTAGGCAAGAACTACCTAGTATACAAAAGACATGATGTATAAAAGAAAAAAATTGATAAAAGAGATTCCATCAAAATTTAGAACTTTAAATGACATCATTAAAATGAAAAATAGTTCTTAAACAGACCATATTTAAAATGCATATAACCTATGACCAGAATATATAAAGAATTCTTAGAGCTCATTAATAGACAACCCAATTAAAAAGTAGACATAAGATGATAAATAGCCAGTACAGCACAAGGAAGGGTGTGCAACTCTAGAATCAGAAAAATACTAATCAGTACAATAACAAGATTGAATTATACACTCATTAGGGAGATGAAGTTAAAAGTTTTAAAAGCCTTGTCATGACCTTTTCTTTTTGTTGGATTCTCCCCCTTTGTGTTTAATTTGTCACACCCAATGGATTCACTCTGCTGGGTTTCCTGGGGTTGTGATCCTCAGTGTTTTTTCCCAGGGTATTGTCTAAAATTTTTTGGAGCGCCAGTTTGATATTCATGAAGTTCCTGAGGTGCTCTTTATCATGAAAGTATCTTATTTCTCCATCAATTTTGAAAGATAGTTTTGCAGGGTACATCAATCTGGATTGGAGGCTGTTTTCCTTTAGGGCTTGAAATACATCACTCCAAGCTCTTCTTCCCTTGAGGGTTTGCATTGAGAAGTCTGCTGTGATTCTGATGGGCTTTCCTTTGTATGTGATTTGTTTCTTTTCTCTCACTGCTTGTAGAATTTTATTCTTCTGTTGGATTTCTGGAATCCTAACTATTATATGCCTATGTGTAGATTTTTTTTGATCAAGGCTATTTGGAGTCCTATATGCCTCACTTATCTGTATGTCAAGTTCTTTTCCCCTCCTTGGGAAGTTTTCTGCCATCACTTCTGTGAAGAGTTTTTTTATGTCATCTGCACTCTCTCCTCTTTCTTCATTGACTCCAATCAGTCTTATGTTATTCTTCTTTGCATCATCTAGCAGCTGCTGGATTGATTTCTCATGTTCCTTTACAATTTTAAAGCAATTTTTCTTTTCCTGGTCACTAATTGCAATCTTTTCTTCTATATCTGAAATTCTATCCTCACATTGGTTCATTCTGCTGTGCAGACTTTTGATGGAGTTTTTAATCTCCTGGAAATCTGTTTGGATCTGTTTTATGGATTCCATTTGTTTCCTATGTTGGGATTCCATCATGTTCTTCAGATCCTCTATTTTTTAATCTGTGTCCTCTCTAGATTTATTAATCATGTCTTGCACCATGAGCAAAATCTTTGCTGTTACCTGAGTAATTATTTCTGATTTCATTTTCCCCAGATCCTCTTTTGTTGCCAGTTCAGAGAGTCCAGGTGGTTGAGTATCAGATTGTTCCATCTCGTTTCCCTTTGTGGTTGCTGTAGGTGATCCAGAAGTCTGTTTTTGAGGCTTGTTTATGTGTCTTCTCAGTTTCACGGGGGGTGGGGGGTGCTTCTGGCACCCGCGTGGCTCACCTTTTCTGCCCTAGGAGCTTGGGATGGCAGCAGGGGAGCTTCCTTCCTGGTGCTGGGACCTGCTCAGCTTCTCTGCTTTGTTTTGTTTTTGAAAATGATTGTAGATTCACAAAAAGTTGCAAAAAAAGTGTACAGGAAGTTCTTATGCCCCTTAGTTACTTTTCTCTAGTTCCTGAGACAAAATGTTCAACACCCAAAGTTAAAGGGGGAAAGGATTTACTTAGCTCACAATTTGTAGAGGTTTCAGTCCATAATCAGCTGGCTCCAAGGTAGAGTGGCACATGGCAGAGGGGCATCACAGAGGAGAAACAGTTTATGGTTCCCACACAGCAGCAAAAGCAACAAGGGAACCTTAACAGCATCTTTTATCTTATCCAGACTACCAGGATTAGGGCATTGCCAAACCAATCAGTTTACTGGTTTAGTAACCACATGCCCTTAATCCTAGCATCAAAGACTCTAGATTCAAGCCACCTCTTACCACATGAGGCTTTGGGGGGACATCTAGACCCAAACCATAACTGTACCCTTCACCTAGTTTTCCCAGTGTAACATCTTATACAACTACAGTAAGTCTGAAAAGCTAAGAAATGAACATTGACCCAATCTACAGAGCTTGTAGATCACAGCAGGTTTGTTTTTATTTTGCAGAGCTGAAGATCAAACCCAGGCAGGGGCTCATGAATGTTAGGTCAAATGCTCTACCACTGAGCTACATCCTCGCCTGTTTTTATTTTTTATTTTAAGACAAGATCTCAGCAAATTGTCTAGACTGGTCTCAAATTTGTGATCTTTTTGCTTCAGCCTCCTGAGTAGCTGAGATTAGTCATGTACCACTATGCTGGGTCAGATTTCAGCAGTTTTATATGCATTTATTTGTGTATAGTTCCATGCAATTTAGTTACATATGTGGATTCAGGCAACCAACACAGTGAAGAGATGGTTTTCTCATCACAGTCAAGCTGTGCTCCCCACACTCTCTCCCCTAAGAACCTTCATTTTGGGTTCATGGAAGCCTTTATTCTGTTCTCCATCTTTATACTTTGTACTTTTGATTAACATGCTCACAGTGACCTGACCAAATGTGGAAAGCATTTCTCACTTTCAGTAGGCAGAATGGATTAGAAGGGGCAAAGAAAACAGGAGAAGATCCATCTAGAGCAGAAATGATGGTGTAAGAGTGGACACTGATGAACAAAGAAGCTGGAAGCTGTGGGCAAGGGTTGAGTTCTTTGGGTTTGTTACTTTGGAGGTGGTCCACCTTCCAGTGAAGACATTTCCTGTGTGTGCTTGGAAGGGAGCAGCTGGGATGGAGTGGACCAGGAAGCACAGGGAGACGAAGGTTCCTGGGAGTTACTAGGACATGGGTGCTGGGGCCATTGTCATGCAGAAGTTGAAGTTACTCAGGAGGATGGCACCCAGAGCAGAAAATTGAAAGATGGACTTGACACTACACTAATTTGTTAAGCAACACAGAGGTGCTGCAAGGTGACACACGAGAGAGTGTTATAGCAGAAGGGTAAGAGCCTCCCAAGTTACAACCACCTGTCAACAGACACAAGGATCAATCTGATGCAAAGTTCTAGAGCAGCACTAGCAAGCAGCAGGCTTGGGGTAGAGAGGAGTGAGACCCCTTACTTTCTTCTCTGAACCTAAACTGTAGGACTTCCATGAGCCTAATTTCTGTGGTTTTGCAGCAGGTGAGAGATGGGTTTGAATGATGAGATTCAGATTTAGCAAGTCTTCTTCATGCCAGGTGGCAACAGATCCAAGAGGCAGAGAGAGCAAGGGTGGTGCATTCACTTGCTAAGGTAGCTGTAAAAAAGTACAGTTTTCCTTAGAAATAAACAATTCATAACTTTCACATTGCATGCAGTTTTGAGTAGTGTGACCTGTTTTGCTCTGGATGTGAATCACCCCTTGTCCAGTGTATCCATATTGTATGTGCTACCTGCCCATTAGCTACTCAGTAGCCATCTGAGTTATCAGATCACTATCATGGCATCACAATGCTATGTCCAAGACATCTTTATATATTACCTAAGTTTTGTCACCATGAATACATCATCCCTTTATCTCATCCTGTGGGTTTTGTATCATCTCATATCATTGTAAGAAAAATGAGTACAGTAAGCTGTGTCAAGATGGAGCAATCACAATAATTTAATTTTTATAGTATATTATTGATCTATTTTATTAGTAGTAGTTTTTAATGTGGTACTGTATTCTGTTTGTAAATTGAACTTTAGCAAAGTGTATATGTAAGAAAAATCATGGTATACATAGGATTCAGTACTATCTGAAGTTGCAGACATCTCTGGGGCTTCTTGGAATGTACCCCTTGCAGATAGTTAGAGACTAAAACAAGAAATGTATTGTCTTGTGGTTGTGGAGGCTTGGAGTTCGAAATTGAGGTGTTGACAGGGCCATGCTGCTGGTGAAACCTGTAGGGGAGGATCTTTCCTTGCTTGCCCCCTGTAGCATCTGTGTTTGCCAGCCATCCTTGGTGTCACCTGGTCTGCAGATGCAGCTCTTGGTTTGTATAATCACCTGTGGTTCTTCTCTTCTTGGTCAGTTTGGATTAGGGTCCACCATGGTGATTCCATCTTAACTTGATTATATTTGCAAAATCCCTCTATTTATTTCCAAATAGAGACACACTTATAGGAACTGAGGGTTAGAACTTCCAGAGATCTTTTTTGGGGTACAAATTCATCCCATGAAAGGGGGATGGACATCACTGTCTTGTAGGTGATATGGTTTGGTCATTGATCAAATAAGTTCTTCCTCACTTGGGGGGCAAAGCAAGTAGGGGTTAGATGAATCTGAACTATGCCTTCCAATACCACCCCTTCTGGAGCATAAAGATGAGGAAGGTGTTTCTCCATATCAATAATTTTCTGAAATTGAGTGAATCCTTTAAAAGAAGATTTCAAAACTAGTTAGTCAATGATCTCAAGAAAGCCAATTATTTTAGAAAGGACTGATCTGTCACATAGATTTTAGCAAACACTGATTTTTCTCAAGTCTTTTAGTATTAGAGTGTTTTTGAAAGATTTCAGGATGTTTCTAGAAAGACAGAAATGCAGAATTGTATTTAGTAATATCTGATGAGAGAATGACCAAAGAGCAGCTGACAGGACCCTTGGAAGAGTTAATTAATGTATAAGATGAATGTTGAAAATATTCATAGCTACTAGTTTCCACAGCAGTTTGGTAAACTTCTGAGGAGAATCACATCAGAAGTCCCCTGGGGTGCTATTTGCATATTAATAAGAAGTTGTATTAGAATGTCTTATAAAGCTCCTCTTCTTATCAGTATTTATGAGTATTTGGATCCCCTAGAACCCTTTTCCTATTCTGTCTTTAAACATACCATTACATGTCAATCTTGCAAAATTTCCTTTCCTTCCCTCTCTCCCCCTTTCAAATGTTTTTTCCTGAAAATCACAGTACTGTTCACTGCTCTGTGCCTCGTAGCCACTTTGGAAGCATTTGCACACACAACTTGTGGGTTGAGCACTGTCCTCCTTGAAGAAGCCAGGGAGGACCATTGACTGTCTCCCCCTTCTCCACGAATGATAATTATAGTGGATTTTGTCCCAATAGAGATGTTGTCTTCTTTGTGTGGGCCCACTTAGCAGGGGAATTAAGGACTGCAGGTCACTGGGATACCACTCAGTCTGTTCTGTGCTGTAAATGACTCCACAGCGCTGAAACACCAATTTACCCAAGAATAGCCTACTTTTACTAAATTAGAACTGTAATTTGTGAAATTTTACTTAGGAAGTCATTTCCTAAATGGTACCCTAGTGGCCTGAACAAGCCATCACAGTTTCCGTTTCTGTGCGACTCACTTTGAGGACACAGCCCATTGGCAACTGTGTGGCTTCATAATCCTCTTGGTAGACTTCATGAGAGACTCTCCAGTCTGTGCTTGACCCGCCGGAGCTGTGGGCTGGCAGGCTGAATGGGGGGTACTCTTGGAAAGGACTCAGAGGCAAGAAACAGGAGGGCCTTGGCACACAACGCTGGTCACACTGGGGCCCAGGCTGAGGCCAGCCCACAGCACCCTTGTGCACATTAGGAAGTGACAAAGGGACAGCCCTAGGCCAGGGTTCTTGGCCTGGGGAAAGGAGGCAATTTAGATCCCAACCACCAACTCAACACCCCCCTCCCAAGTCCTTGGGTGGGATGCAACCGTATCTGATATCTGGCTCCATTTGTTGTCCATACCTCCAAAGGCACCTCGAGGCACCCAGAAAGGGAGCTTGTGGAGGGGATGCCAGCCTGGAGTCTGGGGGAACCACATTCTGGCCATGGTCCCAAGCATCACTGATGAATGATGCTAGACACATCTCTTGCCTTTTCTGGGTCTCAATTTCCAGAAAAGAGAATTAGAGCACATACTTGCTGTCATTGTTATTCTTCTGTTATTTTCATAACCTGGGAAGTGAACTCTTAATGTGCAATACGAAGAAATAGATTGAGTAGCCCAAAGCTCTTCCAGTAAAAGCAGGGGTGGAGGTCGGTGTCTGGTGAGATTCCCCTTCTTGATCCCAAGGTGGTCTTTGAAGCTGGTCGTGGAACCCCAGATTCTTCAGCAGGGCCCGACATGACACCCAGGACCTAGATGCCTCTGAGGCATTCCAAGGATATAGCTTTTCCATCCTCAGCTTCCTAGTGGCCTTGCTGCAGGGGTATTCACAGAGCACTGAGCTCTTTTGGTCATTTTTTGTGTCTGTTGGGGCAGCCTTATAGTGCGTGCAACCATGATTGTAGATAAAGACAGAAATTCGTTGAGAATGAGTTGTGTAAGAATGCTGAAGACATCTTAAAGTGTAATGAATTTCAAAGTTAACCAGTTATTTTTCCATCCATCACCTCCTTTATAACTCACAACCATCTGCTTCCCAGTTGAGAAAAGGGTGTGGGAATATTGAGTAGCTTGCCTCTGGTTCCACAGCTGCAAAGAGTAGCCCATACAGCCAGGTGTTCTGATTTCAAGTCCATTACTTTTTCCACTCTGCATCATAGCTGCCTGTCTTGACTAATCTGCTGCAGATTAAGTCTGGGAGGAATAAAGAGTTGATGTCCAAATAGCCATAACTCTGAAGCTGGGCAGATAGTGTATGTTAGCATATAAAAGGCTGCAGAGGTGGTGGAGGGAAAGCTGAATGAGGTGTTCATAGCCACGATTTCCTTTCATTATATAAAGAGTTTGCTTGTTGAGCACCACCTGGAAGATGATATGCAGCCACTTTTCCATGATGAATGAAGACACACAGAGGCAGACTCCAGGAGAACACCACATACATCTTTGTTCTTTGATGTCGGACACAAAGTCATGTTTAAAACTGGCTTTCAAATACAGGCACAAAAGTCATGGTGCAGGAAGGTCATGTTGAGCTTGGATAAGCCAAGAATGGGAGGTTTTCACCTGAAATTATAAACAAACATGGTTTTCAAGTGAGATTTTAACAAACTTAAATTTTTTGGTCTTGGTGGTGGCAGTGGATTGACCTCAAGGCCACATGTATGCTGAGTACTTTACCCCCAACCCTAACAAACCTTTTCATGGTAAGGTAAAAAGATGCAGAAATCCAACTGAATCAAATGTAGAGCTGGATAAGTTATTTTTTAAAATTATTTTTAATTTTTTGGTACCAGGGATCGAGCTCAGGACCTTGCACTTTCAAGGCAGGTGTGGCGCCACTGAGCTAAATCCCCGATCCTAGATAAGTTATTGTAAGGTGAGTGGGTTTGTAACTGCTCTCTCAGGTCAAGCAATTAAAGTTTGCCAATTACTCCAGAATTCCCTTCATGTGTAAATTTCAATGACAAGCCTTTCTCCTCCACAATATTCACTGTCTGGCATCCAGTATCATCTTCATTTCCTCATTACCTTATCACTTATGTATCTATCCTGCCCATTTAAGGAAATTTGCTAGGTCTTTCAAGTCTTTTGTAATCTACAAGATTCCCTTTCATCCTTTTCTTTTCCCTACAATTGGCCCATGGAAGAGCCCAGGCTAACAGGCAGCCTGGGGTTTTTTTTAGTGCCTCCTCTTGACACAGTTCAACATGTTATTCTGTATCTGCAAATTGGCAAGTGGAACCAGGAACTGAATTATAGTCAAGCTTGATCTCTTTTGCAGGGTATACATTATATATTCTTTCATCAGGAGGCATATCATGTCTGGTTTTTACCCTTTTTCAAGTGTTAGCAGCTGATGATGTTCCATGCCTATATCTATTAATTCATTGTGGGTTGTAAAATGGTGAGATTTTAATTCAGTGTTTCTTTGCCAGTTAAGATTATGCCATTATTATAAGGAGACATTTCTTCTCATCTACCATGGTCTGAATATTTCTAATTTGAAAATCCAAAACCTGAAATGTTCAAAAATATTAAACTTTTTGAGCACCAATTTGGCATTACAAGTAGAAAATTTGTCACCATGAAGCTTTGTTTCATGTACAAAATTATTTAAAAATTTCATAACAGCATAGCTCTCAGGGTATGCGTCGTAAATGAATTTCATGTTTACACTTCGATCCCATCTTCAAGATATCTCATTGTGAATATGCACAAATTCCAAAATAAAAAGGAAATCAGAAACAGTTCTGGTATCAAACCTTGGATAAAGACTATTCAACCTTTATCATGTTCCCAATGAGATATTTCATGGAGAAAAGACAGGAAAGGGTTGGGATGTAGCTCCGTGCTAGAGCACCTGCCTAGCATGCCCAGGGGACTAGGTTCAGTCTCCAGACCACAAAACAGAGCTAGACAGGTGTGTGTGTGGGGGGGGGGGCTGGATTTAAACATAATTAATAGGTCTGACTGAGTTACAATGAACATCTATTGACACTCAGTTTTTTTCCATCTTTAGCAAGTTTGAGTGTCTAAAATCAGCTCCGTGGTTCTGTAGGCATTGTTTTGGTAGTCTTTCATAGCTCATTTGTGATCTGGTGTCATCCCAAGCTTTGAGTCAGCCAGTTCTCTTACTGAGAAATGGTATTTCAAGACCATAATCTGGGCTCTTAGAATGCTCGCTGCTACTGGGTTGATCTGTGGTCCTAGGATTTCAGTGGTCAGAACTGAGAAACACACACACTCACACACACACACACACACACACACACACACACACACAATCTCATGAATTCATCTCCAGGGTTTTAAGGTTCCCTTCCTTATCTTACATCTTTTGCTCCTTTTCTTTACACTAAGAATCTGGTTCTCAAGATGAAAGTAGAGTATCCCATAATTCCTCATTTGCTTAATCCTGTATTATGCAAAGTATCTCTTGGTATTAATACTAATACTACCACAACCAGGTCATTGCTGGAAGCAGTTAAGTTTTTGCATTTGTTTTTCCCTCTTCAACCCACTTTTTATTTTTTAATTTTTAATTTTATTTATTTATTTATTTTTTGGTACTGGTGATTGAACTCAGGCCCTTGCACTTGTGCAGCAGGTGGTGAAACCACTGACCTAAATCCCTGGGCCTTCAACCCATTTTTTAAAAAGTCATGTAAACTACCGAACATGTAACTGGTACATAATATATTTTCTTTTAAACACTAATTTGGTCTTTTTAAAAAATAGGAGCTTTATTGTAACACAATTCACCCTTTTAAAATGCACAATCAATTGATTTTTAGTATATTTGAAGAGTTGTATAATTACCATATCTAAATTTAGAACACTTTCATCACCTAAGAACCTTGTACCCATTAGCAGAGACTCCCAATCTTCCTCCCTCAGCCTCTGACAACTAGTAATCTATTTCTGTCTCCCATGAATTTGCCCCTTTTAGACCTTTCATCTAGATAGAATGATACAACATATGGATTTTTGTGATATCCCATAATGCTTTCAAGTTTCATCATTATTGTTGCATGTACCAGTACAATATTTAATTATTTTGCATTGTTGAAAATGTTCTGTAGTTTAAATATGCCATATTTTATTGTCCATTCATCAGACGAAGGATGTGTCATTACCATTTCTTGACCATTATGAATAACAGTGCTGTCAATATTCATGTATGATTTTTTTGGCATAAAAATATATTTTCAGTTCTTTTGGATATACACCTATGATGGGAATTGCTGGGTCATATGGTACCTTTAGTTTAATATGTTGGGAACCTGCCAGAGTATTTGCAAAGCAGCAACACCATTTTATATTCCGGCCAGAGAGCATGAAGTTTTCACTTTCTCCATATCCTTGCCAACACTTGATATGCCCCATTACTGTATTTTCATTATAGACACTTCGGTGGGTGAATAGTGGTGCCTTATGGTGATTTTGATTTGCCTTTTCCTAGCAACAAATGATGTTGGAAATATCTTCATGTGCTTGTTGGCTATTTCTCTTTTTTTAAAGGGCTTCACACAAATTAATGGTATTTAAAAATAATGTGTGACAAATTTCAGTGAATAAATTATTATGAAAATTGATATACTTCCCTGAAAAATTAGAGATATTATTGAATTTTTTATGTAATTGTATACTATAAGCATATATAAAAGCAGACTTATAAAGGATATAAGAAAGGAATTCCCACTTAGCTTCAGTTTCTATTGTATTATAAAGCACTTGCTTTCACTCTTCTGAGGTAAATATTTGTTCTTTTTTCTAATTAATGGTTTATAAGAAGAATAAAATCTAATTTGTGTTCATCTTTAACTTCACATTGAATAGAAAAACCACTAAATCCTCCTACCCATCTATCGATCAGTCATCTTTGCCTTTACTATTTATGTATCCTTTCCTAGCTTTAAAGCTATCAGACCCTTAACAGATGCATGGTTTACAAATACTTTCTCCCTATCTATGCATTATTGAGGACCCCTGCAGTGGATTGTGATCTCCTTCTCAGTGCTATAGTGCAAAGTGAGAAGAAAGACTTAGAGACGGAATTAAAGTGAAAGAAATGGGGAACTGGGATGGCCAGTGCTTGAGCAAGCAAGGCCCTGAACAGCCAGAACCACTGATATTTATTGGTTACACAATCATTCATCAAGGTGGGGTAAGGGGACCACATGTAGTTGCTAAGAATATGTTGTTGATGCAGACAAGACTTGTAAAAGAAGAAACAAGTCATTCTTGTGTTAGGAACAGAACAGACTAGATATGGGTTGTGGTTAAGAGTTAACCTTGTCTTTTCAGTTACTAAGGTTTTAACTCTGAGAATGGAATTTGAGTAAAAGTCACTCTGACCTCGATTGGACTCACTTCTCAAAACAAGCCAATTGTGGGGTTAATTTTTTAAAGCCTACACTGCTTACAGACTGCTTTGGGCATAGTAAACAGGGTTATCTCCCACAATGCAGCAATGTTTTCTAATTTTCTTGATAATGTTCTTTGAAAGAAGTTTTTATCTTTGATGAAACCCCATTTATTTGTTTTTTTTTACTTTGCTTATAATTCAGGTGTGATGACTAAGAAATCATTTTCTAATCCAAGGTCATGTACATGTACACCTATAGTTTCTTCAAAACAAACAGTTTTTGTCTTTATGTTAGGCCTGTCATGTGTTTTGAATATGATTTTAGGTAAGACTTTTCATTTAATCTTAGTTCTAAAAGAACTATAGACTCAGTGCTCACCACCTATCTCTCTAGTTATTTTGATTTTTTAAAGCTCATTAGCAAGATTTTCAGGAGGAGCTTATAGAAAAAAGATTGCCTGAGTTTTTGCACGCTGATGACAGTTTTCTGTGACCTTTATAATTGCAAGCCAGTTTTACTGAATACAAAATAATCTTTTAGTAGGCCGGGGATTTAGCTCTGTGGTTCTGCCACATGCCTTGTAAGTGCAAGGTCATGAGTTTGATTCCCAGTACCAAAAAAAAAAAAATCTTTGAGTGACATTTTACTTTTTTTTCCCCCAGTACCAGGGATCGAACTCATGACCTCATGCTTGCCAGGCAGGTGTGGTGCCACTGAGCTACATCCCTGGCTCAGACATTTTACTTTTATATCTTTAAAATGCTTCTATACAGTTTTCCTGGTACAATGAATTATTGTCAAATGATTTGCTTCCCTTAGAAGCTACTTACTCTTTTGTCTGAATATCCAAGAGATCTTTTCTTTTTCTTTAGATTTCAGGAACTATATTACAATATATTTTGGGCATCATCACCCTGATTTTGTAAAAAGTATCCTCTTTTAATATGTAATTTCAATTTTTAAAAAAATTCAGGATTACTTTCTTGAATTTTAGCTTTTAATGTTGGTATTGCTGCCTTGCTTTGGTTTCTTTTCTTTTTTGCTATATCAATGCATTTATTGCATTCAAGATTGGAATCAATGTGTTGAATTCCAGATAGAATTCATTAGAAATTAAAGTATAACATAAGTTACATTTGGCCATTTTTCCTCCAGCAAGATTTTAAGTAATGAGATAGATTATGAGTGTACATTCTTTCATTTATTTTTAATTTTTATATTTTTTATTATTAATATACATCTGCAATACATAGTAATTGCAATCATCTTGAGGATTGGTACATATACATATTGCATCTTGATCATTTTTACTCTCCCTTCATCCTGGTTTTATTTTTCAGGAACTCATATTAGTCATATATTGGATCTTCAATACTCTTCAAGAAGATTTCTCTCTCTCTCTCAAATCTTTTCTATATCTTTCATTTCCTTATGATTTTACATTTTTTCTCCTTTTTACTTTTTATTACTTTTTAGGTTATTATTTTTTATTGTACCTACTCATGCTTGTAAATTTTTTAGTTTAGCCTTACTTCCCAAATCATTTCTTTTATTTCTGTTTCATATTTAAATCTGCACATAAAATTCATTTTTAGTTAATTGTTACATAAGGTGTGAGGTTTAAATTAAAGTTGTTTTGCTTTTATTTTTTTCTTATGAATGTCCAACTATTCCGGCACCATTTGTTGAAAAGGGGATTTTCTTTCTGAATTTAATTGCTTTTTCACCTTTGTCAGAAATCAACTGGGCTTATTTTGATGGTTTATTTCTAGGTTCTTCACTCAGTTGCTTTGAATAGTGTATCTTTCCTTCTGTCAATACAGCAATATATTTATTACTAATCTCTATAGTAAGCCTTAATATCAGATAATCACTTCACCTTTATTATTCTTTTTCAGGATGGTTTTTAGCTATTCTAGATCCCATACCTTTTGCATACATTTAAAAATAAGTTTGTCTATGTTTTAAAAAGGCTTCCTGGAATTTTGATAGGAATTAAACTAAACCTATAGAACTATGTGGGAACAACTGAGTTCTTCACTATGTTGAATTTTCTAACCCATGAATATAGTATGCCTTTTCATTTGCTTATATATTTTTAAAGTTATATTATTGTGATGGTTAATTTCATGCCTCAACTTTGTTGGGCCAAAGTGCCCATATATTTATTTGGTCAAACATTATTCTGAATGTTTTGGTCAAGGTGTTTTTTGAATGATATTTATGTGTGATTCAGTGATCTCTGAGTGAGGCAGATACTTCTCAATAATGTGAGTGGTGATTCTCTTTTATCTAACCAGTTGAAGACCTTACTAGAAAAATGACTGACCTCCTTCAAACAAGATGGAATTCTGCCAGCAGACTGCCTTTGAAATCAAACTTCACCTCTTCCTTGGGTCTCCAGCCTGTCCACTTACTGTGCAGGTTTTATTTTTCTCAGGTCTCTACAGTGCCTTATAAAATGTCTCTCTTTCCTTCCCTTTCCTTTCCCGCCCACCCACAGAATAAAGACAAATACACACACCCTGTTGTTTCAAGTATTTTTGGGAAGGGGGGTAATCTTGACTGATGCAATGATTTTCAAAAGAAATCTATTTTGTTAAAAGCATAGTTAAGTATTTTATTTTCCTTGGAGTGATTTTAAATGTATTGTACTATTGTGCTTTAAACTTCAGTTTCTACATCTTCGTTGTCAGGTAGTGAAAAGCAATTTTGTGTGTGTGTGTGTGTGTGTGTGTGTGTGTGTGTGTGTGTGCATGTGTGTTCCAAGACCTCACTGAACTCACTTATTAGTTCTGTAATTTTTTTTGGTAGAGTCTCTGGGATTTTCTACATTGACAATCATAACATTTGCAAATAGCAACATTTATTTTTTTCTTTTCCAGTCTGGATGCCTTTTTTTTTTTCTTGCCATATTGCAGTGGTAAGAACTTCTCAAACCATGTTGAATAACGTAAAAATGGATAACCTAGCCTTATTTGTGATCTTAGGAGGAAAGTATTAGGTATAGTGTTAGCCTTACTTTTTTGGTACATACATTTACTGGGCTTACCTTTTATTTCCTGCTCTTTTCTGAGTTCTGTCCCTTCATTTCTACATTTTATAATTTTGATTTTTGTTTTTCTTTTTATGTCTAGTGCTGTTTTTATATGACTAGTAACGTTTTTTGAAGTAGTAGTTGCCAGTTTTAGTTTATTTTGTAGTTAATTTCTTTCTTTTTCTGTTTTGAGATATGCTTTCATTGTCTTGTAAGAATTTTTTTTACTCTGTCTTGTCTTTTGAATATCCTTCTTAACAGTATGAAAGGGTGATTCTATATCCTTTCCAGGTGAGGGAATAATCAAACTGAAACCTGGATCCATATAGGAAGTAAATTTTTGTCTGAACTGCACATAAAAAAAACACTAAATGGTTTCTAAAGTTTTATTACTTACATTATTCTAAAGGTATTGAAATACTGATCAATTAGAAGAGTAAAACTACAAAGACCTTTGTCTTAATCCATTTTCTGTTGCTATCACAGAATAACGGAGATGGGGAAGTTTATAAAGGAGGAAAGTTTTTTAGCTCATAGTACTGAGGGATGCTATATCTGACAAGGGCCTCATGATGTGTCATAGCATAGAAGAAAGCAGAAGGATTAGTGGTTGCACGTGGAGGAGAGAGAATACAAGGGGTGGCGTTGCTTCATGATGATGCACTCTCATGGCAGCCAGCACTGCCCTGTAATAAGTCCCACTAATGACCTAAACTTTTTTTGGTGGCACTGGGAATTGAACCCAGAGACATTGTACCCCACCTCTTTTCTATTTCTATTTTTTTTCTTTTGAGACAGGGTCCTACTAAGTCACTAAGTTGCCCAAGCTGGCCTAGAACTTGTGTTCCTTCTGCCTCAGCCTCCAAGAGTGTCAGCATACCCACTCCTAATCACCTCTTAAATACTTTCCCACCCCTCAGTGCTGTTACACTGGGGATCGAGTGGTTTTTGGAGGGGACAAACCACATTCAACATGAGTTCAGGAGGGGAAAAGCCATATCCAAACCATACCAGTTTTACAACACTGATTTCTAAATTTTAGGCAGAAATCAGTCTAAGCAGCGATGGGGAACCTTTTAGAGCTTTTGATGATATAATCAGCCCGCTGTGGCGTGCGTGCCCTAAGTTCACCACCACTGGTTTATAAGACATACGAAGTCTGGTGTGAGGTCTTAAAGCAATGAATTCTAAGTAGTATCACTCAATAGGTGTTTCAGAATAGATGGGTGAAATCAGTGGAAATTACAAATATAAATTCTCTTTTTTAAAGAAAGATGTGATGATATCAAATGAAATATTTATGACAGCTTTATTCTAGTAAAACACTATTCCATACATTGTGGGAAATTAAAAGAAATGCCTGCTGTGAAGTCTTTTTTCAAAGTCCTTATACTGTATTGGAGGAAGCAGATTTATTTTCCTCTGTGCTGACTGGAAAAATGGTTTCTAGAGACCTAGCCACTGCTGCTAACATCTGGACTCTGCTCTGAGCCTGCCAATGAGTATAAATCTCCCTCTTCCTCCTAGTTGGGTTTCAGCTGGCATTTTCAGGTCCAACCCAACTTCATCTTCTTGTTGTAGATACTGTGCTCCTAATTTATCTTTTGGTCTTTGCTGACTTAACTTACTCTGCTGCCACTGTCTAGCAGAAGCTGTACCTAGCAAGACTATGTTCAAATGCCAGTATTGACACAATAAGAGAAAAATAATAGGCACTTGGTGTTCTCTAGGTGCCAGGTGCTGTTTTAAGTACTCCAGATTATTAAATCACTTGATATGCACAAGGAAGTCACAAGGTAGGTGGGATTATCACTTGGTTAGGAAGCAGAACTGGAGTTTGTGTCAGGACAGTGAGGCAACGCTACACCAGCATTTCTGCCCTCCTCACTCTTCTGTCTTACGTGTGAGAAAACTCATAAGGGAGGGATAAAGTTTGCATAGGGGACAAAGAAGTTCGTCTTCAGCAGGAGTAGCCCAGGGATGTTCAGACTCTTTAAAAGCAAAAAGGCTAGCATTTTTGTGGAGCAAAACATTAGGGAAACATGTGGAGAGAGAGAGTGGAGAGAGGGTGGGTTTGCTGGACGGTGCAGGCTCCACTCAGCACATAGGTGACTTGCATCGAAAAGGCCAACGGATCCCCTCAGAATTATGTCTTAGCAACTTGCTGCTGCTCCACTGTTTCTG
Source organism: Heterocephalus glaber (assembly GCF_053883595.1). NCBI lineage: Eukaryota > Metazoa > Chordata > Mammalia > Rodentia > Bathyergidae > Heterocephalus > Heterocephalus glaber. The sequence continues at coordinate 4,885,008 of NW_028258329.1, read as the reverse complement.
TAAAAAAGTGGGGCCAATCGCATAACCGACATTAAAGATTAGTGAATCATAGCGCTTGTTTGTCCAGAGACTTTCCATTTAACCCAGAGAAAAGTGTGTTATTTTTGCATCTTACTTTAAAAGAAAGTTAGGGTAGAGTCCTGGTTGAAGGTGACTCTCATACTTCAAAACCAAATGATAAATTTTACTTCATTATTTTCTGTTTGGTTGATGGATGAGAATTATCAAATCTCATGTGGCTTGGCTCATAATTTTGATAGTTTCTCCCTACAGGCAAACCATTTCTTTAATTTTATTCGAGTCAGTGTGTATGAATATGAATAGCTGCTTATTCTAATGAAATCATTAAAATACGTGGGATTCTAATAACCCGATTTAATAATGCGAGTTGGATCAACTTAACTGGAACTTTCTTCTAGCCTCATTACCCTCCCTGGATAATCCAGCAACATTTATTTCTCAAGGGACTTTTACAAAATTCAAGTCAGTAGTAGCAGGAAGGGTTAAAATTTTCCATTTTAACATAGAGTTTAGGATACAGAAATAAATTGAATTAACAGTAATTGAATACCACTATCTGCTAAGGACTGTTCCAGGTGAATTAGAAGGTGGCAAGTGTGAATGAGACTGAGCCCTTTCTGTAAGGAGCTTGCTACAATGGAATAATGCCACCCAGCATGCATAAGGTGCTTTACTATTTGCAAAATCCCTTTCTATATTCATGATATAATTTAAATCTCATCGCAGAACCTATGAAGTAACAAGTATTTCAAGGCCTGTCAAAATGGAACCTCTTCTCTCTGCACTCAATTGTCCTTCAGTTATGCTGGCGGCAAAAGGACAGACATTTTAAACCCAAAGGACAGAGTCAAGTCAAAGTAGTGCGTGCGTTATTCTTTATCAAAGCCTAGGAGTTTCTGTTTCTTCTGCCCTTCCAGTTACAATCCTCTGGTCAAACGTGCTGCAGAGTTGGCAGTGATGACCAAGGACATTGTGGATGAGTAATTTCCCCAATCACTGCTCTCATTTCTTTTGGGTATGTACTGTACCTAGGATGGGGATTGCTTGGTCATGTGATAATCATTACATTTAATTTGGAGGAACTGCTAGATTGTTTTCCATCTGCACCATTTCCCATTCCTCCCAGCATTGTCCACATTCTCCCCAACACTTACTATTTTCAACTTCTTTAACCATCCTAGTGAATATGAGGTAGCATGTCTTTGTGTTTTTTCTTATTGTGGTAAAATACACTTAACATAAATGTTACTATTTTCGCCATTTATAAGTGAGCAATTCTGTGGCATCAAGTACAATTCACACTGTTTTACAACCATCACCAGCATGCATACTCAGAAGGTTTTTGTCTTCTCAGCTGAGACTCTGTCCACTGAGCACTCACTCCCCATTCCTTGTCCTCCAGCCACTGGCAACTGCTGTCTGACCTTCTGTCTCTCTATAAGTATCTCCTATAAACAGAACCAGAAAACACTGGTTCTTCTGTGACTGACTTATTTCCTTTAGCATAATATCCTGAATGTCTTAGCCTGTGTCAGAATTTCAAGGTGAATAGTACTTACTTGTGTTATAGATCAGATTTTATTTATCCATTCATTCATCAATGGACACTCGGTGGCTTCTACCTTTTGGCTATTGTGAATAACGCTGCTGTGAATACGGGTGTATAATTATCTCTAGAATTTCTGCTTTCAATTTCTTTGAGTATAGACCCAGAAGTGAAATTTCTGGATCACAAACTTACTCCATATTTGGCTTTTAAAAAGACATCTTAAACCCTTTCCTACAGTAGCCGCATCATTTTGCATTCCCATCAGCAATGCACACACCCTTGCCAACATTTGCCATTTCCTAGGCCTCATATTCTTGAATGTGCAAAAGTTTATAATTTTGGTATAATTTATCTACTTTTTCTATTATTGCTCATGCTTTTGTTGTCATACTGCAGTAATCAACTTTCTGTTACTGTAATGAAATACTTGAGATGATTAGCTTATAAAGAGAAAAGTTTCATTTTATCTCCCAGTAAAGGTGATTTCAATCCAAGACTGGTCAGACACTTTGCTTTAGGATCATGCATGAGGTGCACATGGCAGAACAAATTGTTTACCTCATGGTCAGGAAGTAAAATAGACAGAGGAAACGGCCTGGATGCCACAGTCCCCTTTGAGGACAATCTCTGTTATCTAGATATCCACCAAGCCTCACCTCCCAGTAGTGCCTACTAGTGCTACCTGGTGCCTTCAGGGCATCCAGCACTCAAACTATCACACGTATCTAAGAACCCACAGGAACAGATCCAAAACCCAAGGCCATAAAGTTTTATAGAAATGTTTTCTTCTAAGAGTTTTATAGTTTTTTACTCTCATTTAGATCTTTAGACCTTTCTGAGTTAATTTTAATATGTGGTGGGAGGTTGGGGTCTGACATTTTCTTCTGCATATACAAATCCAGTTGTCCTGCACCACTGGTTGAAAAGATTACTTTTCCCCTGTTGAATAGGCTTAGCACTCTTATCAAAGGTCAATTGGCCTGGGATGTATGGACTTATTTCTGGGCCCTCAATTCTATTCCAATTGTCTGTGTGTTTACCCTTCAGACAATACACACCATTTTGATTACTGTGTAACTCTGGAGTAAGTCTAGAAATCTGGAAGTATGAGTCTTTCCACTTTGTTGGTTTTCAAGAACAATCTGTGGTCCCCACAGTTCCATATGAATCTGAGGACTGGAATTTCCATTTCTGCAAAACACTGGAGTTTTGATAGAGGTGTTGAATCTCTAGACCACTTTGGGTATTGACATCTTGATATTATATTCTTCTCCATGAACACAGTATGTTTTTTCATTTACTTAGGTCTTTAATTTCTTTCAGCTGTTTTGTAATTTTTGATGTACATGTCTCCTTGTATCTACTCCCAGGTATTTTATTTTTTTAGATAGTATTATAAATGGAATTGCTTTATTAATTTCCTGTTCTAAATTGTTCATTGCTAGTGTGTAGAATCACAATTGATTTTGGAGGTTGATCTTGTACCCTGTAACTTTGCTGACTTTATTAGCTATAGTAGATTTCTTGTGGATTCTTCTTGGCTTTTCTATGTATAGGATTATGTTGTTTTCAAATAGACCTTTACTTCTTCCTTTCTAATTTTGAAGGTTTTGATTTCCTTTTCTTGTCTAATAGCTTTGGCTGGAACCAGTACAATGTTGAAGAGAAGTGGTGAATGCAGACATCTTTGTCACATTCCTGATCTTGAGGGGAAAAAATTAAGCCCTTTGCCATTGTGAGTTTTTCATAATCACTCTTTATCCTGTTAGGGATTTAAAGGGAATGTGATTTGTAGAAATAATGTGAGGCCTCAGATGATGTTATCTTTTTCCAGAGAGGAATTGCTATTGCTTCTGTCAGTTGTGTAATACAAGATTACCTTAACCCAAAATTGGGGCTGGGATTTCTGGACATAGGTAACCAAAGGGAATGTTGGCTTATTTTCTTACTTCTGTGTTCCAGCCATTTGGGGTTCCTCACAAGGCAGGGGGCTGTTTTGTTCAAGACCCTGACAGACCCCAGGATTCATCTTTCTAACTTTATGCTATCCACACCTCTCTGGGTTCTTTACCCTCCTGGATCTTGACCTGATGTTCCCTCATTATCTTCATAATTCTTTGACACTTTTAAGAAGATAATTTCAAAAACTATTTCTTTTGGCTCCTAAGTTGCCTGTGCCAGAAGTAGCTAGTCCACCATCCATAGGAGAGGAGTTTCTCCCCTTTTACTCTTTCAGAAGCAGAAACTGTGATATTCAGGTTCAGCTTCCTTCTTACTCAGACAAGGTACAGAGGGACAAGATTAATTCTTATCCATCTATGGAGATGTACATGTCAAAAAACCCCAAGAGGGCTGGGGATTTAGCTCAGTGGTTCCACCGCCTGCCTCACAAGCACAAGGTCCCAAGTTTGGTCCCCAGTACCAAAAAAAAAGGTTCTTTAAAAAAAAAGTTTAAAAACCCCAAGAATCTGAATCAGGTGAGTGGTAAGTGAGACATCTGTAAATGTTACTCATCTTTCCATGGTACAAGCAGACATGTTACCTTCCTTTAGCAAAAGCTCAGGCACCTGCCATGCTTTGAGAACCATGGTCTCAGATTGGGGATGTAGCTCAGTGGCAGAGTATTTCCCAGTGTGCTCATGGCCCTGGGTTCCATCTCTCTGCCCCAAAAGAACAACAGTCTTAATTCCACCTGATCTAGGGAAGAAAATATCGCCCTAAGTAGGTTTGGGGTCTCCAAACATCTGCTATAATATTAAGTTGCGTGTTATTACAATTCTTTTATAAGAGAAAAACACTAAGGACCAAAGGCAGTAGTGAATTATCTGAACAGAAGCAGACGGATAACTCGGATGCTACACTCTGCTCTTCTCTTCCTCTTCTTTTCTTTCTTATCTTCCATGGATCACTCGTATGAAATTAACTCAGTTTAACTCTTCTTGCCTCCTGATTCCAACTGTTCATCAAGGTACTTTTAACTGCTGCAGTTAATACAACAGGATTAAAAATTCCATAAAGTACAGTGTTAAACTTTATAGCAGGCCGTAATTTGGACAGAGCTCCTACCCTAGGATCCACCAGACCAAATCCAAATGGAGTCATGCTGAAGTTCCAAGCTGAGACTAACTTGTTTATCTGACTGCCTGAGAAATCAGGAAAGAGAGAACAGCCATATCCCCAAACAGGCCAATTTTAGTTGGCATAATAAGAAAGTTTCCTCTGCTTTGATCTTTATAGGGAAAGTACTTTTAAGTACTTTTTGTCCCTTGTGCTTTTTTTGTGTGTCTTCCCATATTGGGCCCAAGGAGCAGAAACCAGCCCTCTCCGGTTCTGAGGTCACCTGATTCACAAATGGTTCTTCATTCAATCGAACTGTTAAACTTATTTTATCTTGACTATTTCTTTTATTAGTGAAATTTGAGTTTTTAAAACATTTAAGTAAGTTTAACTTTCGGATTAGTACTGTATCTCCCTCTGCCTCCACACCAAATTTCACAGTGAAGATCTACTCTTATCCTAACCCAGCTTCACCAAAGTCTCCTGCTGCTTGGACCTCTCTTTCTAAATCATTCATAAATTAAAAAAAAATAGATTCATGTTTATTTTGGAAGAATATTTAATTAAAGAATGGGAGCGTACTGGAGGCTAACAACTGGCATCTGTTTATAACTAAATCATCACCGATGCCCACATGTTTCTCCAGTCTACCCAATTCGGAGCGTCTCCATTATCTCTACCTTAATTCAACAGCCTCTGAACCCTCTTGTCTTCACGTGGACATCCTTTATTTTCTGTATCATGATATGAAGGCTGGTTTCAAATCCCATCATCTGAGTCGTTTTTTGGGGGAGGGCACCAAGTAGCATTCTACATACCCCTGAGCCCAGTTGCTCTTGGCCTTGGTGCTACCAGTCCCCCTGTTACAGACACATGGGCCAAAAAATAGTCCAGGTTCTTGTGCATGACAAGGAAAGAATTGCCGAGTGTACACCTCGAAGTAAGTAGCTACATAAATTGAAGATCACGGGATGGTAGCAGCAGGAACAGGCAGAAGGGCAAAGGGAAAAAGGAGGAGGAAGAGGAACCCTGGATAACTCGGGCTACCAGTATTGAAAGGGTCAGATGCCCATGACTCCTGGTGCCTCCCATTCTGTCTCCCCTGGTGTTGATCTGCCGCCTTGGGCATTGCGACCTCCTGAGCTTAAACGTGGATAATCATTAGGGTGGTACTGTTTGTAGCTGAAGGGACAGGAGTGGCTCACTCACCTTCCCTGTTTCTGTATAACTGTACTGTCCCCAGCAGACAGAAAGTCTCCTGAATACTGCAGGCTTGTCTGCTTTTGCTTGTTCTTATATCCACAGTGAGTATTTCTCTTTTTTTTTGGTACGGGGGATTGAACTTAGGACCTTGTGCTTGCGAGACAGGTGGCACAACCACTGAGCTAAATCCCGGCCCCATAGTGAGTATTTAACACATTTTCTAACTAGCATACAATACTAATAAAGTCTACGTGATTTATTATGCTGGTTGTGTTTTTCTTTTAGTCCCTCCAAGGCAAGGATTTTGTCTGTTTTGTCCACTGATGTACCCTGAAGGCCCCAAACGAACAGCTCTTAGACCCCCCGAAACCTCTGCTGGAAGAATGAATGAATGGGTGGACAAACAGTGCAGGTAAGGTCAATGTAAATCTAACTTCTTTGCAGACCAGAATTATGCTCCGGTCTTGTTTCAAGACCTTAAAAAGTGCTGCCCTGTGAATTTCTAGATAGAAAATGTTTCCAGGAAATTGGAATTTGTATCACAGTGCTCTAAACAATGCCCGCCAGAGGCTCAGTAATTTCATAAAGAACTGGGGGAGAAGGCAGTTTTTGGCCACAGGCCAGTGTTTTGAGGTCAGCCACATTATCTGTGGAATTCCCCACCCCCTGTTCATCCCTTGGCCATCCTATTAAATTGGAAAATAAATCCCATCCGCGGTAAGGTGTAGGCTGATAAAGGCTTCAGCTATTGGCCCTTCAAGGGGAATTTGCATTTTAATAGAGACTCCTCAAGGCCCAAAGGAATCAATATCTCTAACTGTAAAATTTCAAGCACTAGCAATTGAGATATTTTGGGGTGAGACTCTCTCGCGTTTCTAATTCAACAGACTAGGGGCGGGGGGAGTCCAGCCAGAAGGCCATGGAAGAATGCTCTGGGGAAATGACCTGCCATTTCGTGTCCTTTTATTGTTTTCCACTTTGCCTTTTTCTACGTTGGATCCGTCAGCCTTCCCCACACTGGCAGGCCTCAAGATGCCAATAGCGCCCCTTTCAACACGAGTAGTCCCAAAGTTGTCTCAGCAACCGGGCTACGAAGCAATTAAGACAACTGACATGTCCAAGTTCCAAGACAATCAATATTTATTTAAAACTATGTTGGCAAGAGGGAATAGAGATGACTAGGTAGGTTATTAACGATACTGTCCATTTAAATACGTTTTGTGCAATTTCCGAAAAAGTCCAAACTTTTGACTTGCATTAAAAGCCCTGCCAACGAAAGGTGGATAGGAGACATCCGTGTGACCTGCGAATGCTCCAAATGCCGAGTCCTCCGAGAAACTGCGTTCTGGCGGCGGCCGACAGCTTGGGAAATTCCGGAGCTGCCTAAGAGCTGCCTCTTCGATCTCGGGCTCTGCACTCCGAGCGCTGCGGCCCGCAAGCCGCCTCCTCTCGCTCCCGCCCCGCGGCCCCCCCGGCCCCCCGCGGCCGCGGCGCGCCCCTCCCGGGCCAGCTGCCACGCCCCCGCAGCGCCGCGGAGACCGCTCCCCCTCGGGGTCTGCCGCCGCCCCGGCAGGAGGCGCGAGCGCCGAGGCCCCGCCGCGCAGCCCACACCCGCGCTCTCCCCGCCGCGTCCCGGCTCCCGCTCCGGCCCGGCCCAGCGCGCGGCGGCGGGGCTCGCGCCCGGGAACGGCGGCTCGCGCGCGGCACGGGGGCTCGCGCCCGCGCTCCGACCGGGGCGCGCGCGGGGCGGGCAGGAGAGGGCGCAGTGCTGTGCGGCCGGCGGGCAGGCGGGCGGCCCTGCGGAGCGGCGGCCGAGGCATGGGCGCGGGTAGCGGCGGGGGCTGCGGGCGCCCGGCCCCCCGCCCGGCCCAGCCCGCGCCCGGCGCGCGGCCGCCGCAGCCTCCTCGGCCAGCTGGGAGGCGGCCCCCACGCCCGGCGCAACTTGCCTCGGACCCTCGCTGAGCAGAGGCGGCGCCGTCCGGCCCCGCGGACGGGCGAGGCGTGCGGGCTCCCGGCGCTATGCCTCCGGCCGGCGGCCCCCGCGCCCAGCGCCCCGCCGCGCTGCCCCGCAGCCTGTCCCGCCTGCGCGAGTGCCCGGGCCGCTCCCGCATCGTGCTGGCGCTCGGGGCCACGCAGATGGCGCTCGGATGCCTCATCGTGGCCGTCAGCTTCGCCGCTCTGGCGCTCACCACCTCGGCCCGCGTCCGCCACTCCTGCCCCTTCTGGGCCGGCTTCTCGGTGAGTGTCCGCGGCCGTGGGGCCAGGGCCGGGAGAGGGCGCCCGGGGCGCTGCGGCGCCGGGACCGGGTTCGGGCGGCTGCGGCGCGAGGCGCAGCTCGGAACTCCGCGCAGGATAACTCCGGGGACCGTCTGGCCGCGCCCGGAGTCCCGCGGCCCCTTGGATCGCGGCGATCCCCAGAGTTACTTTTCTTGGTGCAAACAGCAGCTTAGCGTCCACCCTTCGCCGTGTCAGCGTGGGCAGCGAGCCGGCGTCTAGCAGCCGGTCCGCGCCGGGCGGGTTCGGGCCGCCGGGAACTCCGCGCGCAGGGCTCTGTCCCCTGCCGCGTCCCACACGGGAAGGTGGGATTCGAACCCGGCGCGGAGCTGTGCGTCGTGGCTCGCCTTAACCGCGGCCTCTCCTGGGGCCGGGGCGCCGGGCCCGGGGCAGGTGGCGGTTCAGTCCGGGCGGCGAGGACCGCCAGCCCGCTCTGGCCGCTCACGGATCCCGCGCCCTCCCTGAAAGGCCTAGGGAAAGGGTCCCGGGGCGTGTTTTCTGACTTCCGGACCGCGGGGATGAATGAATGCTTTGCAGGCTCTTGACTCCCCAGTCGGAGAAGTGAGTGACTAAGAAACCTCTGTAGGAAAGACACCAGGAAATGTCTATTAAACACGTGATTGTCCCCCAGAGTTTATTTTGGCATTTTCATGAAAATTGCTTTTTTCCTATATTAATAAAGAGTGGACAAATGGGAATGGGAGCGATAGATGAAGAGCGGATTAGAGAGGCACTTACTGGGAGAACTCTTGACATCTGTAAGTACACTTGGTTTATGGTGCTGAATTACATCGTGTATGCTCACGCTGCAGACTCGCCGTGTTTAAATGCCACCTACAGAAACCCAAACCAAGCCTTTGCAATCAATGTTTGCTATTTGCCCTGGAGTTTTGAAATTTAAAAAGAATCCGTCCAGCTTTTCTTTTCTTTATTTATTCGTAATGGCCTTTGTTCTCTAAGTTCACTGCTTGGCTCTTAAAACGAGATGTGAGCCGAACTGCCTTGGAAACACCGATCGATACAGGTGTGGTTGTTCATCCTAATGGGAGTATTAATTTTCAAAGCTTCTTTCAGATTAGGGGACCAGCCTTGGAGGGCTGAATAGGAACAAGAGAGCTTGTGGTCACAGCTTGCAGTGTTCAAATCAATGAGAGGGGGTGGGCGGCAGGCACACGGGAGCCGTGATTCAAGGGTTCCCCTATATATAGTCTTCACACATCTGTTGCTCAATTTTTAGCATTATTTAATATGCATTGTTTTCTTGTGTGTCTCGTGGACACCGAGGGTTCAGTCTGCTGGAACCAGCCTACAGGTGGCAGACTGGGGAATTAGCGCCACTTCCTGGCTCTTCCTTGAGGCGCCCCTCCCCCACGGAGTTTAGCATTGCTCCCAGGGGGCTGGGAAGAGACCACCTTCCAACAGTAAACCTAAGAAGGAAACATTAATGGGCCACAGTAGAAAAGCTACTTATGTGAAAAGTGCACTCTCACCTCATTTCAGTTTAAAGAGTTAAATGTGCAAAGTAGTTGATTCAGTTTGTATTTCCAATGTTATTCTCTTCAACAACTATAAACTATCAGTTCTAGCTTTCCATGATTCACATTCCACAGAATACTGCTCTCTGCACACATCTTTCTAGGCTCCGGAAACAGCAATGAGCCAACCACAAACTGCTTACATTTTAGAGATTTTCAGGTAAAGTCTGCCCACCCTCCCATCCTTGCATCTGTTTTCTCACAGTTTTTTTTTTCAATCTTCAAACTTAATCGTCCATGAGCACCTTTAAAATTATTTCAGTGCAGTATATACTGTTCCCACACATTGCCTCTGTCCTTTGCAGAAAGGGTGGTTGGTGCCAGGGGTGCCAGGGCAGGTTTGTGGGGTTAGTATGGTCACGAAGGGGTAACGTGGACACCTTGCTATATGCAGTCAGCCCTCCACATCCACAGTGCTGCATCCATGGGTTCAGCCAAATGAGGATTGCAAATGTTAAGAAAAAACCTCTGCATCTGTACTGAATATATACAGACTTTTGGGGGAAATCAGTACAGTACAGGGTAACAACTATTTGCCCAGCATTTACATTGTATTAGGTGTCACAAGACATCTAGAGAATGATTCAAAGTATAGGGGAGAATTCATAAGTAACATGCATATACTATACAATTTTACAGGAGGGACTGCAGTATCCATGGGGTTTTGTTTTTGAGGGATTGGCGGTGGGGGAGGGGTGTTCCTGGAACTGCATTTGGCTTCCCTCTGCGACCAGGAGTTGGTGAAATTGACTTGGAAGGATCTTCTTCCTTTAAGAAGGACATGTAGGGTGACTGGATTTTATGGAAATCCACACTGTGGGGTTGAGGGCTGCACTCTGCTTTCTTTGACTCTTTTGAAAGGAGACCTGTGTGCTGCTCAGCAGTTTCTGGTTTTCTTGGCTGTCTGTGTGGTCTGCACATGGTGAGGAATGACTCTAGAAGCAACTCTCCTCTATTAAAAATAAAAAAGATAGCCAAGGACAACAGCTGACACTGAGTGCTTAATGTGCGCTAGATGTGCAGTTGGGTTTTACATGGTGCCTGCTGAGAATGTTCCACATTGCCAGTTACACTGGTGGCCTGGGGGACCCAGCCTGCTGGTGCTCAGGGCCTGGGTGTGACTTGCCTTAGCTGGTGGGATGCCCTAGTGAGCCTGTCTTCCTTCCCAGCCCACACTTCCAGAAGTCTCGGTGACTTCTGCTTTGTAAACTGAGGTGAAGAGGGATGGAATAACTGCTCAAAGGCAGCTAAGACATGGTTTGAATTTGCTTACATTGACTTTGGACAGCACAGGCCTAACCCACCATTAGATTTCACTGCCTGTGTGGAAGGGGATGGAGCAAATCCCCCAAGAGTCAGCCTCAACAAGGAGATCACACTCTCTGTTTCCCCGGAAGAGCCCAAAACATGCCTAGAAAGATGAGATTCAAGAGAAATTTGAAGAAGGATTACGCTGGGGAAGTTGAGGAAGTTTAAGGTTTGGGGTGTGGAAAGGTTTATTCTCGCGCACGCATTGGGGGATTTCAGTGAGTGGTTGACCCCTCTTTCCCTGGCCTTTGGTGGCCCTGGGGATCAAACCCAGGGCCTTCACACTGAGCTACATCACACTAGCCCTTTTTTATCTTCTATTTTTGAGACAAGGTTTCCTTAATTGCTAAGTTGCCCAGAGTGGGCTCAAATTTATGATCTTCCTGCCTCAGCCTCCCAGAGTAGTGGCATTCTAGGCATGTGTACCACCACACCTGGCTGTTGGCCCTATCTTTCTGGGCCCTTGGGAAAGCACCCCATCATGGTGGGAGCACTGCTCACCTCATGGCTAGGGAGCAAAAGGAAGGAGCCCAGAGGGAGGGGCAGGGGCAGGGGTCCTAGTGTCCTCCTCCAAGGCATGCCCAGGTCACTACTGCACTCCCACTGGGCCCCCCACCCAACAGCACCAAGCTGGGGACTGAGCCTTGAGCAAGTGGCAGTTGGGGGCTGCTTAAGACCCAGGCTTCAGCGAAGGCCTTGGCAAAGCTGCAGATGGGTGAGGGGGCGGTGGGCCTGGCTGGAGGACCGTGATCAGCCCAGAGCGGCGAAGCCCATCCCGTTCACTCAAGGGCACTGTCAGATGGTTTCCTGTCTGGCTGGGCTGCCAGGTGAGTTAGAACATGGGTCACATCCCTCGTGGATGAGTGACTGGCATCTGTTGAGAGATGACCATCTGTAGGTATGAACATTTACAGGGTGAAGAGGGCTAGGAGCAAGTCTTGCATAGTTATTCTTCAACAGAACAGCTTCATTCTTTTCTATGAACTTTTATTAATGACCTGGACATTAAACAAGTACGTTGTGAATTATCCACATTGCTGGTTCCATATGTTGATATGAAGACAAAGTCATTGGGAGCTAACTGTATGTGTGTGTGCACATGTGTTTCCTTTAAGAGCAACCCACTGTATATTTTCATACACCAAAAGCAATATATACTTGTAATAACTAAAAACAAAGAAATGTATAAAAATATATTTTCTTCTGGACCAATTCTATACCCAAAGGTAACCAGTATTGCCAGTGTTTTTAAATATGATCTGTCTTGGTTACTTTTTCTCATTGCTGAGACGAAAATACCCAACACCCAAAGTTAAAGGAGGAAAGTTTTATTTGGCTCACAGTTTGTAGAGGATTTAGTCCATAGTCAGCTGGCTCCAAGGCAGGGTGGCACAGCAGAGGGGCATCACAGAGGAGAAACAGTTCATGGCAAAGCAGGGCAGGCAGAAGGCAGCAAGCAAGTGACAAGCCATGACCACAGCTCTTTCTGTCCCTTATATTTTACCCAGGCTATCCACTGTCATAGCAGATAGCACTCTAATCCTAGCATTGCACTGTGAATCAATCCCAGCATCACATCCTGGATTCCAGCAGCATTAAGCCTAGATCCAGCCCCCTGAAAAGCCCACCTATGACCATTTTGGAGGGACATCTAGATACAAGCCATAACATGATTCTTCTATGCTTTCCTTTACAGTCACAAAAATGTCTTATAAATTATATGTATGAAATGTTTCTTTTCTTTTATAAAACATAAAAATGGGATGACACCGCTTACATTACTCTGTAACTCCCTTTTTAGTGCAATGTATAATGAATATTCCCCACCTTAATATGTTACTATTTTAACCCATTTTTATGGTTGCATAATAGTCCACAGTGTGGATTATTCCAATTTATTCAGTTTTTTTCCTGCTGAGGATATTTTGGTTATATCAGTTCTATCTCTGTACAAACAGTGCTGCTAATCTTAGATGCAGGTGCTTGTTTCTAAGCATCAATTCCCCAAGGTACAATTGCTAGTTATAGTTTGGATCTGGAGAGGTCCCCAAAGTCTAATGTGTTGAAGGTTTTGTTGCCAGCCCGTGGCACTATTGAGAGGTGATGGAGTTCTGCCGTTAAGTACACAACCTTGAAGGGAACATTGGGACCTCAGTCCTTCCTTCTCTCTCTTTGCTTCTTGACCTCCATGAGGTGAGTGGTTTTGTTGGCCATGTGCTTCCTGCCATGCTGTTCTGCTTCACCACAGGCTCAAAGGCAACCATGTCAATCAACCCATGGACTGAGACCTCTGAAATTATGAGCCAAAATAAACCTTTCCTTATTGTAAGTTGAATTTCTCAGCTGTTTGTCATAGTGACAGGAAGCTGACAAATACACTAGTCAAAGAGTATGCCAATTTGGAATTTCATTAGGGTTTGCTGGATTAATTTCCACAAAAGATTATAGTCATTCCCACCTACAGAAGCACTACATGAGAGTTCATTTCCCCACCTATGCAGCATGGGAGATTAGTGGTCCTGAACATTTTTGTTAATCTAATGAAAGAAAAAAGTCATCTCATTGTTTTCATTTGATCCAAATTGTCATGGCTACTTTATTATGTGTTGTAAATGTTTCTTCATTTGGCTTAATTTTTGCTATCTTTTGTCATATCTAACATATCTACATCTGGTTTCTTGCGAGACTCTCTTAAGATTTAGATTGGAATTCCATTAATTTTATGTATCACTTGGGAAGTATTGAGTTTTATCACATTAAGTCTCTAATTTAGGAACATGATGATCTCTTCATTAATTTGTTCTGTGTTTTATATCTTTCAGAGGATATGTTCATTGTAGAAGAATACTTTTTCCCTTTCCCCTAACCTCTCTGAAAAACCTATCATCAAAACAGCCATAAGAAAAGCTCAGGGATGATATGGTCAACAAAAGTGATGGGGTGTCCCTAGGGGACCCAGGGCTGGGTGGATGGGGCCACACCACCAGCACAGTAGGATCAACATGAGGCAGTCATCCTCAAAAGTAGAATGGAAGCCTGGATGGGTAAAACTGGAAAGGTCCTCTAAGGTTTGTTTATAAATGAGAACAGCAAATTGCACAGGGTTGTGAAAGAATCCACATCCTGTCTTGGAGAATCACAGAAAGGCACAGTTGTCCCTTCTAAAAGGACAGAGCCTTATCCTGAGCAGAAATTACTGGAAATGTACATCAAATTGAGTAGGACAGGAACACAAATGGTAAGAGAGAGTAGGTTCAGATAGTACAGGTAAGGAAATGAACCTCCTGAAAAAGATATCTCAGAAACTGCTTTGTTAGCTTTCTGTTACTGTAACAAAATACCCAAGGTAATCAATTTATGAGGAGAAAAGTTTCATCTTAGATAATGGTTTCAGAAGTTTCAGTCCGTGGTTTCTTGGTCTTGTTGCGTTGGGCCTGTAGTGGCACAGTACATGTTGGCTGTGGAGCACACGGCAGAGGAGGCCTGCTGGTGACTGAGAAGCAGGGAGAGAAATGAAGGGGCTAGAGGCCCAATACCCTCTTGAAGGACACGCTTCTGGTGACCTAACTTCCTCTACTTGGCCCCACCTCTTAAAGGTTCTACTACCTCCCAATAGTGCCACTGGCTCGCAAGCAAGTCTTCAAGATATGGACCCCTTTGGGGTACATTTATCCTGGTTGTAGTACTGCTGGAATAGCAACAAAACAAAACCAAACAACCTGAAAAGCTGATAATATAGCCTTAGAAAACGGGAACTTTTAAGATATAGATCTAGAGTAAAGATGTTCACAAAGGTTCTGGATTTAACTCAAAAACAAATAAGTGGATACATAAGGCGTTTGTATTTTGAGTCTCACAAAGATCAACACAGCCCAGCTGGGAGAGCTGTCTTAGCCACAATTTCTATTTCTTCTTCAGTTTGGTCAGTTTTTGTTTTTATCTTTTTTGGTTGTGTTGTAAGATGCATATACATTTAGCAATATAGTTTGTAATGTGTGTCCTCTTTATGAATTGACCCGTTTAGTATAAGGTAATGTCCAGTTTACCCTTGGTCATTTTTTCCCTCTGAAGTTTAATTTGTGTGATATTCATATGTAGCTACTCCAGCTATTCTTTGATTATTGTTTCATCATATATCTTTTAAACATTTTTACTTTTGGCTTAACTATTATCATTGTATTTGTGGTGGGTCCCTTTCAGACAGCTTATAGTTGGATATGTTTTTAAATTTTATTTTTAAAATAAAAATTATGTGTGTGGTATATGACATGATTTAATATATGTGTGTATTGTGGATAATTAAATCAAGCCAATTAACATATTTTTCACTTTACATACTTATATTTTTGTGATGAGAACATTTCAGATCTACTCTCTTAGCAATTCCCAAATCTGCATTACTCAGTTATTCTAGCAATTATACTGAACAACCGATTTCCAGAGCTTATGCCTTGTAAGACTTTGTGCCTGTTGCCTCCCCATTCCCATGCACTAACCCCCCCACCCCATTAACCACCGTTATACTCTTTGCTTCTATGAATCCAGCCAGCTTCTTTTAGATTCTGACCATGGGTGGTATCATATGTTATTTGTTTTTCTGTGTCTAGCTCATTTCATTTAGCATAATATTTTCTGGGTTCATCCACTTTTTCACAAATGACAGGATTTTCTTTTTTAAAAGACATATTTCTTTATCCATTTATCTGTTGATGGACATTTAGGTTGATTTTCTACCTTGTCTACTGTGAATAGTTCTGGAATGAATGTGGGAGCGAAGCTCTTGGACATACATTTTTTTTCCTTTGCATATATATATACCCAGAAGTGGAATTGCTGGATCATAATGTAGTTCTAGTTTTAATTTTTGGAAGACTTTCTGTACTGTTTTCTATAATGCTTGTACTATTTTATATTGTCATCATAATGTACAGGATTACCCTTTCTCCATATTCTCCCCAACACTAGTTATCTTTTGTCTTTTTGTTGAAAGCCATTCTTACTGGAGTGAGGAGATATCTCATTGTGGTTTTAATTTGCCTTTCTGTGAGTATTAGTGATGTTGAGCATTTTTTTTTTACTTAGCTATTGACCATTTGAATGTCTTTTTAAAAAAATACCTATTTAGTGGTTTTGCCCATTTTAAATTGAATTGTTTGTTTTCTTGTTACTGAGTTATCTGAGCTCCTTATATATTTTGAATATTCCCTGCTTCTCATATATATGGTTTGCAAATATTTTCTCCCAGACTGTTGGTTATCTCATCACTTTATTGATTGTCTTCTTTGGTGTGCAGAAGCTGTTTAGTTTGAAGCAATCTCATGTGTCTATTTCTGCTTTGTTACCTGGGTTTATGAAGTCATATATTTAAAAAATTACTGTGCCCAATGTCAAGAACTTTTCTGTTTACTTCTAATAGTTTTATAGCTTCAGGTTTCATATTTAAGTCTCTAGTCCATTTTGAGTTGACTTCTGTTTAGGAGATGAGATAAGGGCTCAATTTCATTCTTCATCTACATGTGAAGATCCAGCTTTCCCACACCATTAAGTAAAGTCTGTCTTTTTGCCCTGTTGTGTCTCCTAGGCACCTTTTTTTGAAGGGCAGTTGACTATAAATGTACAGATATTTCTGGGTCTCTATTCTTTTGGAATTGTCTATTTATCTGTTTTTGTACCATTATCTGCTCTTTTGATTACTGTACCTTTGTAGTAGAGCTTGAGATCAGGTAGTGTGATGTTTCCAGCTTTGTTCTTGTTTGAAATTGCTTTGGCTTTTTGGAATCTTTTGTGATTCCATAAGAACCGTGGGGTTGTTTTTCATATTTCTGGGAAAACTGTCATTAGAATTTTGATAGGGATTTTATCGAATCTATTACTACAAAAAGATCACTTTTTGTAGTACGGACATTTTACCAATATTAATTCTTCCATTCATGAACATGGGATATCTTTTCATTTATTCATGTCTGAAATTACTTTCATTATTGCTTTTTGTTTTCCAGGGCACAAATCATTAATCTGTTTGGTTAGATTTATTCTTAAGTATTTACTCTTTTTGTAGGTATTGTATATGGGATTGTTTCTTGATTTCTTCTTTGGGGAGGGTAGCTCATTATCTGTGTATAGACATGCTTCTGGTTTTAGTATATTGATTTTTTCCCCCCTCTTGTTATTGATTTCTAGTTTCATAACATTGTGGCCAGAGAAGATGCTATTATTTAATCTTCTTCAAGTTTTTAAGATTTGTTTTGTGAATGGCAGTTTTATGCTTTGATTTTAGTTCCACCTTTTCCCACCTTTTGTGGATCTATGGTCTTTACTCTTCTTCTTGCTTGGACATCAAAATCTGAGTCCCTAGCCAAAGTCGCTTGCTGTGATTGCTACCACTCTGCACTCTGTGTTTCCAGCTAAGGATATTAAGCACTGTTTTGTGGTTATCTATTCAGTCCTTATAGGTACTTGTAGTGGAAACATGTCTGTGTTAGTATGGGTTGTTGTCTTGCCTGAATTAGAGGCTAATATGTTTAAAAAATTGTTTTAGGTGTGCCCCTTGTAAAAAGAACATGTCTAGATATTATTTTTTAATATGACTTGTAAATCCTTGTTTGATGCAGTAAATTTAGGCCATTCTCATTTGTTAAAATAACTGTTAGATTTAGTTTTATTCCTTTTGCCTTATTTTATTGTTTTTTTATTGTTTTTACTGTTTCACTAGCTCAATGAAGATGATTTTTAAGAAATTATTTTAAAGAATTTTAATATATACATGTTAAGGTTTAGATCTGAAATATTACCCCAAATTCTCATGTACTCACAGGTGAGCTTTTGGAAGGTGATCGGATCATGGGGGTGCTGTACTCATTAGTGGATTCATCCATCGATGACTCAGTGGCTGAATTACTATAGGAGGTGGGGCCTGGTTGGAGGTTGTCACTGGGGCTGTGACCTGGAAGGCTTTATTCCTGTCCCCAGCTCCACTCTTCTCTTTCTGCTTCCTGGCTGCCATGAAGTAAGCAGTTTTTCTCTGCCATGCCCTTCTACCATGCTATGTCTGCCTTGGATCCAGCTGACCGTGGACTGAATCCTCTGAATACTGAGCCAAAAGAAACATCTCTTTAATTACAGGTGTTGGGTATTTTGTCCCAGTGACCACAATTTACTATCTTAAGTATTTTAAGGTATACGGTGTAGTGGTACATTCACATTGTTGTGGGTGGAGCCTGGTTGAAGAGGTGGGTCAGTGGGGTGTGTCTTTGGAGAGTACATTAAAATTTTGCACTTCTCTCTTGTGCTTGTTTTCTGGCTACCAGGAAGTGAACAGCATTGCTCCACCATACTCTTCTACCATGATGTTTCTGCCTTGGAGCCAGCTGGCCATGGACTGAAACCTCCAAAACTATGAGCTAAATTAAACCTCTCCCTCTTTAAGTTATCGGTAATTTTTGTCCCAGTCATGAGAAAGCTGACCAACATAACACCATTAAATGATAAATACAATTGTATCCTCCTTCAAGCCAAAAGATTTCTTTGTACTTTACCATATCTCTGTAACTATTGTCCACCACCCTCAAACCTGTGAACCCCACAGGAAGAAACCTTTGGAATCTTTCCCTGTTTCTTGTTCACTTAAAAGACTTCTTCAAAAGAAAACCACCTTGAATATTATATAGTCTACATACTTTGAATATGTGAGGGAGAATTTTTTCTTTTATATTTCAGTTTTTTATTGGGGGAATTTCAAATAGGAATTTTGAAAAGGTCAGAAGTATTGTATCCTGTGGTTTTATTGAAGATCAAGGATATTATAATAAAGCCTATGCTGATTTCTTCAGACTGCTTTTATTGTTTCCATACTTGCTGGTTAGTTCAGGCCGAGAGGAAGGCATTTTGCTAGTGCAGTGCTGCCGTCAGGATGACAGCCATGGAAGGAAAAATGTTGATAGACGTGGTAGAGGGTGGCACACAGTGTGCTGTCAGCACCCAGAACCTCATCTTCCTGGTAACCCTTAGGCATTCACTGCTGGGACCATCACCTGTGTGCGTGTGTTTCTCAGGTCTTTTGGGAAACCACCTTTACCTTTCTGGCAGGGGTGGTGTGTTAGTAAGCTCTCTGTTACTATGAAAAATACCTGAGAGAATCCATTTATGAAGAGTAGTGGTTTATTTTAGCTCTTGGTTTTAGAAGTTTCAGTCCATGATTGGTTGGCCCTATTGCTTTTGGGCTTGTGGTGAGGTAGCTCATCACGACTGTGGTGTGTGGTAGACCAAAACTGCTCATCTCATGGCCGGGAGGAGAGGGAGAAGGGGAAGGGAAGGGCAGGGCAGGGGAAGAAAGGACCCTCTTCAAGGACATGCACCTAGATGCCTCCCATTAAGCCCCACCTCTTAAAGGCTCCACCATCTATCAGTAGCAGCATCCTGGGGAGCATGCCTTTACCACATGGAGCTTGGAAGGCACTTAGGATCTAAACAGCAGCTGGTGTATGTAGGCTCTGTTTAGCCTTTCTGGCTCCATGCCCCTTCTATGCTGGCCAGGGGTAGCCCTAGGCTTTCCTGGCTAGAGACTGGGTAAATTGAAGGTAATATTTCCGGACTCATTGACCCTTGGCATGCCCAGTATTCAGACTTAGCTAAACTCTACTCCTGCATCTAGACATTTTAGCTGACCTAATCCCCTGTCCCTCTAGGGCTTCACTGGTGTATGATTAGATATATGTATAAGGTAGACAACATGGTGCTTTGTGTATCTATGCAACAGTTCCTACAGTTAAGTGGATTAACATAGTCATTTCCTGACATAGTGACCTTTCTGTTTTTGTTCTTGTAATGAGAACATTGGAGATTTACTCCCATAGCCAATCTCAAGTATCCAGTACATAATTATTGACTATAGCCACCATGCTATACATTAGATCCCTGAAACTTATTCATCCTATAATTGAAAGTTTGTATACTCTAATATTTCTCTCTACTTATTTATCATGTCTTGAAATTAAAATGTCCATTTAATCATGGGCTGCTCTTTTCTTCTTTTCTTCCACCTGATGATGAATGTGTCATATATTACCTAATGGACACAGTACAGAGAGGTATATGGTAATTTATGGTGCCCACAGAAATTGGGATGTTAAAATACTGCCTTCTGGGGAGAGGAACAGGGAGAAGGTGAGCTGAGTGTTGAGGACATAACAAATGTAAACAAACTACTTTGCATTGGCATTTACTAGAGTCTGTGACTGGATTCTGTAGCACTTAGGCATGCGAGTTAATTGTCCCCAAATCCTTAAAGCGTAAGCAGATTCTTTTACTGAGAAAATTTGGAACTTAATAGGACAGTAAATTTAAAAAGTAAACCTTGAAATTATTTAATTATAAACGAGGTGTTAGCTTTTCATTTATAATGAGAAATTATAGACATAGCCCTTCATATCCTCAGATTCACATGTATGGCTTTAGTGAAACAGAAATGGAAAATACTGGGAAAAAACTGTGCCTGTGCTGACTTTTATCCTTACTATTTTCCTCTGAACATGGAGTATAACAACTGTGCCCGTAGTGTCACACTGCATTAGGTGGAGATCATTTGGAGATGGCTTGTGTACACAGGAGGAGGTGTGTAGGTTCTGTGGCGCTTTATACAAGGGACTTGAGCATCCATGGATTTTAGTACCCTTGGGAAAGGGGATCCTGAGAAAAGTCCCCAACAGATGCTGATGGATGACTATAATCTCCCTGATAGTGATTGCAAATAGTGATTTTCAAATATATTTTTGGAACCCTTAGCAGAACTTGAAAGGATTCTGCTAATTCTACCTGTTTAATCTTAGGTAGTAAGCAGCTTAGTCACAATAACCATATATTCATCAGAATCTTCTGATTTAACAAATAATTTTTTTCCCACTTATACCCCACTGATTTTTGATGCAGTGCTAGTGAAAGTCAGAGAAACATAGCATTTGCTTGGCACCCTCCATACCATCAAATGCAGTATTGATGTCACCAGGCTCCCTCGCTGGCTCTGCTGTTGCATTTTGGTGCCATTAGAGGATGTGAGGCATGGCAGGCACTCTTTTAAAGTGAGGAAATACCTTCTAAGAAGCACAGGTGGGTTGACAGAGCTGCAAGTGTGTCCTGACAAGGAGTAAGTAGCTTCCCCTCAAGGCTGTCATTCTCTTTGAATACACACACACACATACACATGTGCATGCACATTTTATGACACTTTATTTTTTCTTATTCCACTATCAGTAAGAAACAAGAAAGAAGGAAAGAAAGAAAGAAAGAAAGAGAGAAAGAAAGAAAAAGAATAAATAAAGAAAAGAAAACCCAGAACTCCCTGAGCAGGCATGTCAGAACCCCCTGCCAGGTGATGTCAAGAGTTACTCCTGTGGCTGTTCTCAGTGGCCCAGATACAGGGCTTTTAGTAACAGGATGGACTAGAAGAGAGTCCAGGAATGAGTTAGAGAACCAGGGCTTCCATGTGAAGAAAGAACCTAGCATGCATGCTCCTTGGTAGTGAAAGTACCTACTATTTGTGTATATGGTAGGGTACCCCCTTATCCGTGAGGGAGATGATCCGTGACCCCCAGGGAATGCCTGAAACCTTGGGTAGTATGGAACCTCATATGTAAACCCTATACTATGTTTTTCTTGTACTTATCTTGGACTGTGGCTTAATATTACAGTTTGAGTTGTGACAGCAAAACTAACACAAATTTTATTCCTTCATCATAAATTTATGGATAGATTTGTTCCTACTCTACCTACCTTGGCATAATACTTTTCTTTTGTTACTAAGTTGAGAACTCTTGTATACAGAAAGAATTTCCAGCACCATACTCTTGTGTACTGGGGCCATTATTGAGTAAAATTAGGGTTACTTGAATACAGGTGCTGTGATATGACACTTGCTCTGATAACAAAGATGACAGCTGGATGACTAAAGAGTGGGTAGCACATACAGTGTGGTTACCCTGGACAGAGATGGTTCACATCTTTGGCAGGACAGAGCAGTTTGGTATGAAATTCCATCATACTACTTAGAACACCATATAATTCAAGATATATGAGATGTTTATTTTGAGAGTTTTTCACTTAATATTTTAGCCCATAATTGACCATGAGAAACTGAAAACTCAGAAAGCAAAACCACGAGTAAGGGGAGACTACTGTATACATTTTAGTGATGATGATGAAGAGGATGATGGTAAAAGTAATGTATGTTCATGGAAATTAAAAATTTAGACAGTATGGAAGGTACCAACTGAAGTGAGAAATCTGTTCCTCAGTTCCTTTCCTTTCCATTCTCAAAATTCAGCGTCTTCAGCCTTTCTATTATTACTTTCTTGGTGGCAAGCCATTGTCCTTATAGCTGATCCATTAAAGAGACATCTGATGGCAAACTGGTTCATCTTTTTTGGTTGGTAACCTAACCTCTTTTGCCTTTCTGGACAACTCCAGGGTCTATGCTTTGTTCTGGGTGTTCTGATATTTTATAGTATTTAGTGAAGGATCTTAGCCACTCAGTGTGCCTTTTCCTTAATGCTGAAAATTTGTTCTTTGATTATTTCCTCTGTCCTTTTCTATGGAACCCCTATTAGGTGTTTGACCTTCTGTCTTGACTTTCTAGGAATCTTAACTCCTCTCTCCTATTTTTCATTTTTTTTGCCTTTTACTTTATAATCTGGATGGTATCTTCAAGTCTGTCTTACAGACTGTCTATTGAAATTTTAAAAAGTAATTGCACCAGTGACCCAGGATTAGACATTGAAAGGACTCTGGAAACTCCGTATTGTCTCCTTGTATAAGGCTTTAATAAAGGGAAATGGTGTGGTGTAGCAGGAGAAAAGAAACACAGGCAAAGACTTAGGTTCAGGTCACCATGTGCAGCTCCCAGAGTGCACTGTCTTCGGATTGGGAGTTGCCAAGATAGTGGAGAGACCTTTGACCTTGGGAGTAGCAGGCTCATCAGAGAAGAGGTCTTTTCTGCCTTTCTGGTCATGTAGCCAAGACCAGGATGCATGGTCAGTTTGGTAACAAGTGAAGCAGAACCACGTGCAAACCATTACGCTGCACATTTCTATAAATAATCTGATAGTTGGTGCAGGTTGCCCTCTGCTCTGCCTTAGCCCTCAGCATAGGGCGGCATTAATTGCTGGTTGGTGCCTTTCCTACTGGCTGGGCTGCAGACTTGCACTGGGATTCTACAGTTCTCTGCAGACTGCAGGTGGGATTAAACTGTTACTTTATTCAGTAACTATGATTAATTTCTTTACCCTCCTTCATAGTTTTTGCTACTTTTTCTTAACATTTGTCCTATTTTGTTTTTGCATTATTTTTTAATTTCTACCTAAGGATGCTAATTGGTATTAAGGAAAAATTCTTTTTCCTTGTGGTAGGGTCAGAGTTTCTGTTTATTTATAAAGATTTTTTTGTGGGTTTTGTTTTTTTGTAATGTTCCTGGTTGGCCTTTGAGGTCTGTCGAGTGGATTAAAAGAGGTATTTAGCATGTTTTACTCTACATCTCCATCCTTGTCATCATAGAGGGGCTGCTTAGCCCTGTCTGGATGTGGGCAGGGTGTGTCACCTGGCCAGTGTCACCTGTGGATGATCCAGCTGGCACAGGCGAGCTCCTCAGTATCAGGCTGATCCGAAGATCATCAGCTCTGGAGCATGACGTCTCATATCAGAGGTGAAGAGCTAGAAGGCTCTTTGGTGAGGACAACTCTCTTATGGCTTCTTCCTGGAAAACATACCCCAGTGCTGTAGGTGCTGGGGGTCTGAGGGGCTGGGGTGCATATATATCTGCAAGGTGACCTTTATTTACTTGACATTCCATCCGCGTCTCCCTTTTGCTCTTGGAACTTGTGAACTGTGGGGACCCATGGGTGTGGAACATTTTACTCCTCTAAAGCCTTCTCTCCCATAGATGCCGACCTGTAACTCATCTGTTTGACTTACTCTGGAACTGATCTTAAGCTTTATTCACAACTTTCAGTGGCTTCCTTTTTTCCCTGTTCCGTGAATGAGCTGCATCAGCAGGAGAGCTCCAGGGAGCAGTTGATAGTCCAGGAATGGTTAGCAGAGCCTGTCTCCGACAGCTGTCCCTGGAGTTCTGCCCTTATTTTCCAAATTTCATTCCATACCTCAGGTTCTACTGCTGCATGGAAACTTTTTGTACCTCACTGTACTTATTGCAAGAATATTATTTGTGACAATTTAAATTGACCTATTTTTTTCTTCTTGTAAATCATGTTACTCTGCAGCACTTGGCCTTCATTGCTTTGGGAGAAGAACAGGTATTATCCAGAACAAAGAGCTCATTGCTCAGCTTTGAGTCCCAACATTGATTTTCTTGATTCTCTAAAGAGTCTACAGCCATGAAAAGCAGGATTTGCTGGAAGAGAAAAAGAATCTCATCTCCAACTATGCTGTTGTAGTACAAAGTGGATGCAGAGAATTCATAAATGAATGGGTATAGCTGTGTTCCAATAAAACTTTGTTTAAAAGAATCATATGCTGACAGCAAGGCCAGAAGGCCTGAAATGGTTTTATTCTTAAGTCCCGTGTTAGTAGGGTGGATAGGTTGAGAAGGAAGTTCCCATCCAACAGGAAGTAGAAAGGAAGGGGAAAGAGAATGCGCTCTGGGACCAGGAGGAGTTGGAGAGAGAGGTTTGGAAGCGAAGAAGCTAGTTGGGTCCCTGAGAAGGGACACAGCATTGTAACATCCCACCCTACTCCAAATCACAGAAGCCAGATGGGCAAGTGAGCAGCTGTGGTTCCCTTACTCTCCGTGTCCTCCAGCATGATACAGGAGCCACAAGGTAGCAATGGGGAGAAAACATCTCGTACAGAGATTGGCATCCTTTTTTATACAGGATAGTAAATATTTTAGGCTTCGTGGGCTATAGGGTCTTCTGTTGCAATTACTAAACTCTTCCCTTGTAGTGAAAAGCAGACAGACAATTCATAAATGAATGTGTATAGCTATTTTGGAATAGAACTTTGTTAATAAAAGCAGCAGACCAGATTTGGATCAAGGACCATAATTTGCTCACTTCCGGTATGAGATTTCCCAGGGACTGTGTAAGGGAAAAAAAGGCATCAGGAAGTTTCCATGTTGCCGTGGAACATGTTTAACATACCTAGGAGTGAAGAGTTTGGGTGCTTGGCCTGAGGGCCCTGCAGTGGTGAGCAGAGACTCCTAGCTGTCTATGGGACAGACAGGTAGCTGGGTTCTGTGGAGCCCATTTTCAGCAGGTCCACAGGACCACCTGGCACTGAGGTGGGGCCAGAAGCAAAGGTGACATGGTCGCACTCTCCAGGAATGGTGACTGTGCATTGCTCCTGCAAGGTGAGGCAGCAAGGACAGAGGCCAACAACCAAAGATGGAGAAAGATGAGCTACGCCTTAGGCAGAAGTCAGCGGGGGTCATTACTGGCCCAGGCTCCTGACACCCTGAACTGGTTAGGTGCTTCTGTCATGCACAGAGTTCACCTTTGTGGCTGTGTCCTCCTCCTCCTGAAAGAGCCCACTGGCAGCTTTGCCTTTCTACTTGGAGATGTCACAGGCACCACAAATGTAAGACATCCCAACCCAAGTTCCTCATCTTCCCATCCAAACAGGTGCCTTCTCTGTTCTCAAGGAGTGACTCCAC
Organism: Heterocephalus glaber; assembly: GCF_053883595.1. Taxonomy (NCBI): domain Eukaryota; kingdom Metazoa; phylum Chordata; class Mammalia; order Rodentia; family Bathyergidae; genus Heterocephalus; species Heterocephalus glaber. The sequence goes on along the minus strand of NW_028258329.1, from coordinate 4,859,408 downwards.
TGTTTACCTAGTTCCTGAAACCAGACACCTCCAGGACCTTCTTACCATCTTGTCATCACAGTGTCCTATTAGTTCTTCCTCTAAAATATTTACTTTGGCCCATGGTACATATTGTTTGCCCCAATTATTTTGGTAACCCTATACCTGGCTTTTCCACATCTACTCTTTATCTGCCAATATGCCTTTCACATGGTGATTAATCTGTATAATGCAAATGTGAAATATACTGAACTCTACTTTTAAATATACTTGTAAAGTATATTAAACCATTTTTCACTAGTATAAGGAACTACCCAAGGCAGACTATCTTCACAAAGAAAAGAGGTTCATTTAGCTCATAGTTCTGGAGATTCAAGGGCATGATGTTGGCATTGGCTTGGCTCTGGTAAGGACCTCGTGGCAGATGGCATCATAGTAGTGGGAGTTTGTATATGAGTGAAGGAGAGATTGTGTTGCCAGGTGGGAAATGAGAGGCGGGGTTAGGCTAGTCTCAGGTTTTTACAACAACCATCTGGCAAGAACCAACCAAGGCCTTGTGAGAAATATCTCAACTCCTTTGAAGGGTATGGCCCCCCAGTGACCTAAGAACTTCCTACCAGATTCCACTTCTGAAATTTCCACTACTTCCCACCACCACACTGAGGACCAAGCTTCTAACTCATGAGACCTTGGGGAAAAAAACCACATCTAAACCATAGGGAGCAGATAGTTGGGCTAACCCAAGTTCTAAGAAACTAGAAAGTCTGGTTTGGTTGCATGTGCTAGGTCAGGGAGGTAGTCTGAATGGTAGTTTCCTCAAGATGTTCATATCCTCATCCCTGGAACCTGTGAATACCTGTTTTGTCTGGCAAAAGCACTGTGCAGATGTGATTAAGGTTCTTGAGATGGAGGTCATCCTGGATTACTTGGGTGAGCCTGATGTCATCACACAGGTACTTAGAGGAGGGAGGCGGAAGGTCTGAGTCAGTAGTAGGATATTTGACGACTGAAACAAGAGGTTGGAATGAAGGGAGGAAGAGAGCCGTGTGTCAAGGAATACATGTGGCTCTGGAAGCTTGAAAAGACGAGGAAATGGATTCTCTCCAGATTCACCTCCAGAAGGTGCAAGGCCTCCTAGAACCTTGAAACCAGCATGAGTGATTTTAGGCTTATGTCATCCAGGACTAAGTTAAAAAAGCTGTGTTGCTTTGGAGTCACTAGGGTGCTGGTTCTTTGTTACAGAAGCAATAGGAAACTAATACTGTCAAGAAATTCAGGGGGCTACTAGGAGAAACAGAGTAGAAGAGAGTTGGTTACATTCTGGTGGTTCCGGCATGGCAAGTCAGAAATCCAGGAGGGCTTCAGCATTGTTCCCACACTGTCCCGGTCCAGGGGCCCTGCTCAGGTGAATGCTGATGGAATGAGTGCTACTACACGCTCAGAAGGTAAACTAACCAGAACAGTCACAAGAGCTGATATTTGTTGAATGCTTACTTTTTTTTTTTTTTGCCAAACACTCTTCTAAAAGGATTACAAACTTAAATCTCACAGCAGTCCCATGAAGATGGGTAGGGATCTTGTCCTTGTTTTGTAGACTGGAGATTGTCTGGGAGATTCCCCCTGGGTTTGAGGAGAGGGTGGGGTGCAATGTGTGGGAAGGAATGAGAGATTGCCAGAGTTGTTTTGGGTGGTAAGGCAGAGGGTGAGCATGCACTGAGCTTGGGTGCTGGGAGCTGGCCTGGGTCTAGGGGTGCAAACATAGTCCTCGTGGTCTGCATGAATGTTTGGAAATCCATATAGCTTCACCCAGTGGTCCTTGATGCTGGAGTGGGATGGGGAGGCCCTAGACATGGAAATCACCGGAGCCATTATCCAGAGGGGTGGCTTCAGGGAACTGCTGAGTGATTAGAGTGGTGATTGCATGGGTGGCAGCCTGCTGTTCTCTAGATGCCTCCCTCCCCTGATCTTTTAGGAGGAGGACCCTACACCTCACCCTTACCTTCAGGGATGGCTGAATTTGCAAAGGGACAGGCATCATCTGGCGCTGGTGGGTGTTGAAGCAAACTTGTGGATCAACTGAAGAATGGTTTTAACCAATTCTTTGACCTCTATGAGCCCCTTTTTATCATTTGTAGAAAGAGGGAATGAATCTAAGTGCTGTTTCCCAACCAGATGGCACTGCTAGTGGCCTAGAAGAAATATAGAGAGCCATCACTTTACCCATCAAGGTTAGCCAAGTGTGTAATAGGGTAATGTTCTGAGACAAAGCTGAGTGGTTGGCACAGGCACGTCTGGAGGAGAGGTGGCGGTGCCTTCTGAGAGCTCTCAGATGTGGAGTTGGGGGGCAGGCCGTCGTGGACTGGGGGCCCCAGGAAGTGCAGGTTGATCTATAGGGGCAGATCCTTGCCTGCAGATCAGGATGTGGAACAAGCTTGTGCCAGGTATTTTGCAATGCAGACCTTGTAAACGAGTTGTTTATTCCTTGTTGGCCCCAGTTGAGTTCTATGCAGTGTAGGTAAGGAGAATGAGAAGTGTGGATGTGAAGCAATCCTGCCAGCTAAAGGTTAGATGGGGTCCCTGAGTAGCTGCTTGATTCTGGCTGGAGTCTCTTGAATGGGCTGCCATAATTATGTGAGGTGGAGGCCTCTGGGGATGGAGGGGGAGGCGTCTGTGATCAGAACTGTTTGTGTCTCACCCCTGCTGTGCTCCCCAGGACCCCTGACTGCAAAGCTGGTTGCATCTGAACTCTGGACTTTCAGAGAAAAGAAACCAAACCGCACTCTTGCCCCTTGAAAGCTGACGTTAGGGACATTTGGGGTGATATTGATCTAAGTCTGTTGGGCTGAAAGAGCCCTGGGAAGCCCAGTGGGGACTCACCAGGAAGGAAAGGAATGAGAGCCAGCAATCCAGCCTCCACGTGAGGAGCAAAGTGGGGCTGGGGCCAGCCAGGCCTGGCAGCAGGGAGCTCCTGCAGATTTCAGACACAGCACAAGCAGTGTTTTTGAAAGATGGCTACTTTACATTTGTGTTCTTTACAGATACATTAAGCTGGCTCTTTATGCACCAGCTGCCCATGTGGAGGAAGTGATAAGTTATTTTGCACACAGACACACTTGTGAGATCCAAGGAGGGATACATTGTGTATTATGCAATTCCAGGAGTCTAGGATCAGTGTGTACAGCCCTGTGGCTATGGGTTGGGCAGCTCTGGGGCTGGAGTTCACCAGCCGGGTCTCCCTCCTGCAATAGCGTGGCCTCCCAAGCCACCTGGCAGTGGGAGGTGAGAGTCTGAGTTGGAGTGGAATGTTCATAGGCCCTCCAGCTGGGGATCTGAGGGCCAGGGGTAGTTAGGGAGCTGCCTGCATGGGGCTAAAGCCAGGGGGAAGAGATCTTTGGAGGACAGAGCCTGGAATGGAGGAAGAGATTGTGATGGAGACAGGAAAATTTGAGAAAGCGAGAGAGCCAGATTGTATAGGAGCCAGACAGGTGGGCACCTAGAAGGGTCTTGCAGGAAAGGCTCAGAGTATATACCTGTCTGTATGGCTCTTGGCAATCTGTTGCTGACCTTTTTTTTTTAGGAATAAAAACACTGAATAAGCCAGAGGAGGGAGAGAGGGTAGGGAAAGGGGAGAAAAAAGAATTAAGAATGTTACGTACATGTGGCTACTCCTCACGATGAACATCATATACTAAAACATGTACTAATAAAAAATAAATAACTTTTTTCCTCTGTTCTTTGAGAATTTTGGAAGAAATTTTCCTTGAGAAGAAGCTCTGCCCTTTGGGGAGAAATCCATGTGGGAGTTTGGAGGGGTCTTTGTCAAGGAGTGTGGACAGGAGTAGTGGTGGGGAGTCGATTTGTGCATTTGGGCCCAGGGTGTGTTTGGGATAGACAGACCACACCAGTCTCTGGAGAGAGTGGAAAACAAGCATGGAAGTGAGCTGTCCTTAGAATGGGGGTGGGAGGGCTTGGCGCCTGTCTTTTCTTCTCCAGTTTTGAGCTGTTTGGCCTCTTGGCTGGGATGGGGGAATCTGGGAACACAGTAGTCTCTACTTATCCAAGACCCCTGGTGGACTCTTGAAACTGAAGATCTTCTGGGTCAATGTGCCATAGCTCCCAGTGCAGAGTAGGAAGCTTCTAGGCCAACCTACCTCCGCTCCCAGCACAGAGGAGGTGAGCTGCACGGGCGCCAGCAGCATCCCCCCCACCCCTGTTGAAATGAGAAGATAGGTAAACAAGCCTCAGAACCAGACTTCCAGATCACCTACAGCAAACGCAAAGGGAAATGAGATGGAACACTCTGATACTCAACCACTTGGACTCCCTGAACTAGAAATGAAAGAGGATCTGGAAAAAATGAAATCAGAAATAATTTCTCACATAACAGCAGAGATTGTGCCCATAGTGCAAGACATGATTAATAAATCTAGAGAGGACACAGATAAAAAAAATAGAGGAGCTGAGGAACATGATGGAATCCCAACATAGGAAACAAATGGAATTCATAAAACAGATGCAAACAGATTTCCAGGAGATTAAAATCTCCATTGAAAGTCTATGCAGCAGAATGAGTGAATGTGAGGGCAGAATTTCAGATATAGAAGATAAGATTGCAATTAATGACCAGGAAAAGAAAAATTTCTTTAAACTAGTAAGGGACCATGAGAAATCAATCCAGCAGCTGCTAGATGATGCAAAGAAGAATAACATCAGACTGACTGGAGTCAAGGAAGAAACAGGAGAGAGTACAGATGACATAAAAAAACTGTTCACAGAGGTGATGGCAGAAAACATTCCAAGCAGGGGAAAAGAACTTGACATACAGATAAGTGAGGCATATAAGACTCCAACTAGCCATGATCAAAAAAAATCTACACATAGGCACATCATTGTTAAGATTCCAGAACCCAACAGAAGAACAAAGTTCTACAAGCAGTTAGAGAAAAGAAACAAATCACATACAAAGGAAAGCCCATCAGAATCACAGCAGACTTCTCAACGCAAACCCTCAAGGCAAGAAGAGGTTGGAGTGATGTATTTCAAGCCCTAAAGGAGTACAACATCCAGCCCAGGTTGATGTACCCTACAAAACTGTCTTTCAAAATTGATGGAGAAATAAGATACTTTCATGACAAAGAGCACCTTAGGAACTTAATGAATACCAAACCAGCATTCCAAAAAAATTTTAGACAGTATCCTTGGAAAAGACAATGATGATCACAACCCCAGGAAGTCCAGCAGAATGAATTCACCAGGCACAACAAGAAATTAAAAGCAAAGGGGGAGAATCTATAATGAAAAGAAAAAGTCATGGCAATGATAAGTCAATATGTATCAGTTATAACCATCAATGTTAATGGCCTCAACTCACCAATCAAAAGAAATAGACTGAAAGAATGGGTCAGGAAGCAAGATCCAACAACATGCTGCATAAAAGAAACACACTTCATTCAAAAAGAAACTCATAGACTGAAAGTTAAAGGGTGGAAAACAATACTCCATGCGACAGGAACCTGAAAAAAAGCAGAAGTAGCTATCCTCTTTGCAGACCAAGCAGATTTCAAACCCACACTGATTATAAGAGACAAAGAAGGACACTACATCCTTGTAAAGGGAACAATCCAAGAGGAAGAGATGACAATCATAAGTGTCTATGCACCAAACACTAGTGCACCCAACTATACAAAACAAATACTAATGGACATGAAAAATCATATAAGCACTAATACAGTAGTAGTGGGGGACCTCAATACCCGATTCTCACAGATAGATCAACTAGACAAAAAACAAGCAGCAAAATACTAGAACTCAATCAAACTCTTGAACAAATGAATGTAACAGATGTTTACAGAGTGCTCCGCCCCACAAAATCAGAATACACATTCTTTTCAGCTGCATATGGGTCGTTCTCCAAAATAGACCACATACTCACTCATAGAACATATTTAGGTAAGTGCAAAGGAATTGAAGTTATCCCTTGTATATTATCAGACCATAGTGGGATGAAATTGGAGATCAATAGCAAAAGAAACTGCAGAAATTTCATAAACATGTGGAAATTGAACAACACTTCTGAATAACCAATGGGTCGCAGAGAAAATTGAAGAAGAAATCAGACAGTTCCTTCAATTAAATGACAATGACAATACAACGTATCAGAATCTATGGGACACAATGAAAGCAGTCTTACTAGGGAAATTCATAGCAGTGAATACGCATATTAGGAAAAGAGAACGAGCCCAATTAAACAACCTGATGCTGCACCTCAAGCTTCTAGAAAAAGAGCAGGACAAACTCAAAGCCCATAGAAAGGAGGAAATTATAAAGATCAGGGCAGAAATCAATGCAATGGAGACTAAGAGAACAGTACAAAAAATCAATGAAGCCAAGAGTTGGTTCTTTGAAAGAATAAACAAAATTGACAAACTCTGAGCCAACCTTATCAGAAAAAGGAAAGAAAAGGCCCAAATCCATGCAATTAGGGATGAAAAGGATGAAATTACAACAGACACAGCAGAAATCCAGAGGATCATCAATACCTACTTAGAGAACCTATACACCAATAAGATGGAAAACACAGAAGAAACGGACAGATTCCTAGATATGTATGAATTAACAAAGTTGAACGAAGAAAATCTAAAAATTCTAAACAAACCAATATCGATGAAATTGGAAACGTAATTAAAAACTTACCAACTAAGAAAAGCCTGGATCCTGATGGCTTCACTGCTGAATTCTACAAGACATTTAGAGAGGAACTACTGCCACTACTGTTTAAACTCTTCAATGAAATTGAAAGGGAAACAATACTCCCAAATTCATTCCTGGAAGCAAGCATCACCTTGATCCCCAAAGCAGAGAAAGACCCAAGTGAAAAAGAGAACTATAGGCCAATCTCACTAATGAACATAGATGCAAAAATCCTTAATAAGATAATGGTAAACAGATTGCAGAAGATCATCAAGAAGATCATATACCCTGACCAAGTGGGATTCATCCCAGGGATGCAGGGATGGTTCAACATATGTAAATCAATAAATGTAATACACTATATTAATAGAGCCAAGGACAAAAACCGTATGATCATCTCAATAGATCCAGAAAAAGCATTTGACAAAATCCAACTCTCATTTATGATAAAAACCCTACAAAAAATTGCAGTACACAGTCTCTGCCTCAATCTGATAAAAGCCATCCCTGAAATACCAACAGCCAATATCATACTAAATGGTCAAAAACTGAAATCCTTCACACTCAAATCAGGAACAAGACAAGGATGTCCACTATCACCACTCCTGTTCAATATAGTTTTGGAAACAGCCACAGCAACTAGACAAGAGAAAGAAAAAATAGGAATAAAAATAGGAAATGAAGAAGTCAAATTGTCATTATTTGCAGATGACATGATACTGTATATAGAAGACCCCAAGAACTCCACCAAAAGCCTTCTAGACTTAAGAACCAAATTCAGTCAAGTAGCTGGATACAAGGTGAACACACAAAACTCAATAGCTTTCCTCTACATGAACAACAGACTCACTGAGAGAGAAATAGGGAAAACAATTCCTTTTACAGTAGCATCCAAAAAATTGAAATACCAATGAATCAACCTAACAAAAGAAATCAAAGACCTCTTCTCTGAAAATTATAGCACTTTGAAAAGAGAGATTGAAGACAATATCAGAAAGTAGAAAGACATCCCTTGTTCCTGGGTAGGAAGGATCAATATAGTGAAAATGGCCATATTTCCGAAACTGCTATATTGATTCAATGCAATCCCAATTGAAATCCCAGCAGCATATTTCATGGACCTTGAGAAAACAATGCAAAAATTCATTTCAAACAAGAAGAGACCTAGAATAGCAAAAGCAAGTCTAGGTAACAGAGACATGGCAGGGTATATCACAACCCCCAACTTGAAACTATACTACAAAGCCACTGTGATAAAAACAGCATGGTACTGGCAAAGAAACAGACCTGAGGGCCAGTGGAACAGATTAGACAATGCAGAAACAACTCCAGACACCCTCAACCACTTTATCTTCGACAAAGGAGCCAAACATCCTCACTGAAGGAAAGATAGCTTCTTTAATAAGTGGTGCTGGAGAAGTTGGGTTTCAACTTGCCAAAGACTAAAACTAGACCTATATCTGTCATCATGCACTAAACTAAAATTGAAATGGATTAAAAATCTAAATATTAAAACAGAAACGCTGAACCGTCTGGAAGAGAGGTTATGTAGAACTCTTGAAGCCACTGGTGTAGGAAAAGATTTTAATGAACAAAACCTCAGTTGCTCATGAACTAACACAAACAATCAACAAGTGGGATCTCTTCTCACTGAAAAGCTTCTGTTCAGCAAGAAGAACCACCAACAGTGTGAAGAGACAACCCACAATGTGGGAAAAAAATTTCACCAGCTGTCCCTCTGACAAAGGTCTGCTATCTTGAATCTATAAAGAACTTAAAAAAATCAGACCTTCCAAATTTAAAGACCCAATCCAAGAAAGAGGCATCTGAAATGAACACATATTTATTAGACAAAGTAGTAGAAATAGCAAATAAACATATGAAAAAATGTTCAACATCACTGGTTATTTGAGAGATGCAAATGAAAACAAAGCTGAGATTCCACCTCAGTCCAGAAAGAATGGCTGCTATCATGAAATCAACCAATAACAAATGCTGGTGGGGCTGTGGGGGAAACAGGAACCCTGCTCCACTGCTGGTGGGAGTGTAGACTGGTGCAACCACTGTGGAAATCAGTATGGAGATACCTTGAAGAACTAGGACTGGAAGTCCCATTTGACCCCGCTATTCCCCTGTTGGGTATCTTCCCCAAAGAATTAAAAGAATCATACCACAGTGATATATGTGAACCAATGTTCATAGCAGCACAGTTGGAAATAGCTAAAACTTGGAAACAGCCCAAATGCCCATCAACTGGAGACTGGATAAAAAATTTTTTAAAAAAAAATAAAATGGAGTACTACTCAGCCATAAAAAACTAGAAATTAGAGACATTTATTGGTAAATGGATGGACATTGAGGCAATACTCTTTTAAGTGAAATAAATAGGACACACGTGTAAATACTGAATAGTTTCTCTAGTGTGAGAAACCAAAAGTGTAAATAAGGACTGAAAAGTATAATAGATAATGTGAAATAGGAAGAAAAGGGGCAAAGGGGAAGGGGAAGTCGGAGGGGTAGGGGAAAGGAAAGAAGGAAATGGAGTTAATATGAGAAAATGAAAAAAAAAGAAACAAAGTCTTTGTAAATAGGGAGGGATGGAGGGGTTGAAGGGAGGGCAGGGGAAGGAGGAAAAATTTTTTTGAGTTCAGTTTTTTAAAAAAGGAAATAAATGAACAAACTTAAAAAAAAAAAAGAACCTGAAGATCGTGCTGAAGGTAATTAAACCATGTTTATTCCGATACACACCTGTCTGATGTTTCACTTGCAAATTAGGCACAGTGAGAGATTAATAGCAACAGCAAATAATAAAATAGGACAATTATAACAATATATTGTAATAAGAGTTATATGAACATGCTCTCTCTTTCACTCTCTCTGTGTCAAAATATCTCCCTGTAGGGTACTTACCTTTCTTACTGACTGGGGGTAACCAAGGCCAAGGACCACGAACCTGTAGATAAGAAGAGGCTGCTGTGTGGTAGTACCAGCTAACCAGGTGGTAACGTGTAACTAAGACGGGAGTCCCTGCTCAGTTTATATAGGGAATTATCCATCATGGTAGTTTTTGCAGTGGAATTTTGCAGCTTTCCTTATAATTATAACAAATAGGATGAGAGTTTTTTGAACACAATTGAATATTTTGTTGTTAGAGGGTTTTCTTCCTTATTTTTTCTTAATTGAAAAAATGTCTTTCCGTTATTTATGGAAAAACAGAATATCAAAGGAGTGAACAAATCTTGTCAGGCAATCCTGATTCTCTTTGGGAAGAAGCTGTCATATTGCTGCATCCACAGCTCAGGTGACCCCAGGGTGTTTGAAAAACAAAAACCAAACTTGTACAGGATTTTGTTAGAAATTCAAGTGATACAGTGAGGTACAGAATGAAAAATCAGGTCTCCAGTCCCAGAGGTGCCCCTTGAGGGAAGGAGGATTTCTTCCAGACTGCGGATACATATATTCCCCGGTGTCTTCTCTTTCTCAGACTTAGAGGAGGCACCATTGTATCACAGTGACGACCTTTCTTACTGTCACTGGACAATACATCTTGCAGCTCGCTGCTTATCAGTGTACACAGATCCACAGATTTTTTATGGTTCACAGTGCTCCATTGATCAGCTGCAGTACAGTGTACTTTATTCAATAAGCCCTTATTGCTCTGCCATATTAGTATTTCTCATTTTTGTAATACCACACTTGGAAGTATATGCTAAACTTTTGTAAGAATCTTCCTACATAATTTCCTATCCAAGAGACGTCTGGCCAAGGGGTGCAGAGATTTTAGATAGAGACAGGTTATTCCTCTTGCCCCAGAACAGCTGCACACTTTACAAATCCAGTGGCAGTAGAGTGGACGTCCTCAGTCCCTCCTCCTCTTGTCCTCAGTCACTGCCTCTCAGGGAACTCCCTATTTTAAGGAGCAGTTTCTGCTTGTGTATCCTCATTTTATTTGATTAGAGCACCTAATACTGCTTGAAAGTAAATTTGTCTTTCTCACTAAAATGTAAACCCCATAAACGCAAAGATTTTGTGTGCCACTGTGTCTCTAGTGCCTAGCCTGCCATGGGACTGTAGACTTCTAATATTTATTTGTCAGATAACTAATGAATGGATTCTAATTCTTTATGTGTTAAAACCTGATGAGGCCAATTCTTCCTTGGCTTTTTTTCTTCCTCGGCTTTTTTTCTTCCTCTCTCTCTTCTTACATCATTCCCTACCTCCTTTCCTTTATTCTTCTGCCCTCCATCTTTCCCTCTGCCTTCCTCCTTTTCTTCTTTCCTTCCTGCCATCCCTGGGATTCACTTGGAATTCCACTTTTGTTGCCGCATCACGGAGTATTTCCAAGCTTAGCGTCTCAATGTGCATTTTATCTGTTTGTGATTTTGTTGGTGAGGAATTTAGGTCTGTGCTGGTGACTCTTGCTGAGGTCTCTCGTGTGATGGTGTTGCGTGTCACCTGGGACAGTAGTCATCTGAAGACTCGGCAGGGCTGGATGTCCTTCGTGCCTCACTCACGTGGCAGGCAGTTGTTGCTGGCTGGTGGTGGCCTCCTTGGCGCCGTGGTCTCAGGTAGTTGGACCCTCTGTGCGATGGCTGCTTCCCTTGAAGCAAGAGTCCCAGGATCCCATAGTGGAGATGGTTGGTCTTTTCCAGCCTGGTATCAGAAGTCACATGGTGTCCTTTCTTCAGCACTCTTTGGGCTGAAGCAGTCACAGACCTACTTCCTTGGTGGGGAAGGGACATAGGCCCTGTGTCTTGATGGGAGGAGGCAAGAGGAGCATGCAGGGAGGGCAATATTGTGTGGTCATCAGCAGACAAATAGGCCATGCCTGGTAATTCTTACATGTTTGTATTTTTTTCTTTGATTTGTAATGAAATTTTATGAGATAAAACCTCTTAAAACCAATAAAATGGTTTGGACCAGTACTTAATAAGGATCATAAACCATTAAATCTAGTGACTGGAAGAAACCATCACTCATAAGGACACAAGTGTGTGGTCATGACTGCTCATGTACATTAGCCAAAGAGCATAAGGATGAAGACTTGTGCTACTGCTACTTCAGCGCCATCTACCATCCCGCTCCCCTTGGTTTTAATACCTGTAAACTCATCTCAGAAGGACGAGCCCCTCTACCTTTCCATTTCTCCATGCCGTGAAAGCATTGGCTTTGGCACTGGTCTCAAGATCCAGAAAAGGACTAGTTTGGATGAAGGACCAGCTACTCTCCCCATTCTCCTGGAGGAGATTCAGGATTTTGATCAGCAACATGTTTATAGTTTTTAGAATGCTATTAGATCACTTTGCTAAATTCCCAAGTAAGTCCCCAATCCCCTTGGTACTTTAATTGGTTTGCAGTGAATTTGTGAATTAATCTAGGGAAAGTTAATAACTACAGCCCTGATCCTTCCTGGAAAAATGTTATTTTCATTTAATTCCTTGTTAGTCTGTTTTGGATTGCTACCATGAAATACCTGAGGGTGGGTGATATATAAAGAAAAGATGTTCATTTAGCTCACAGATGTGGAGGTGGAAAATCCAAACAGCCTGTCGTTGGTTCTGGTGAGGGCCCTCCTAGCTGCATCGCATCATGTGACATGGGAGGGTGAGATCACATGGCAAGACAAGAAGACACAGTGGGAAGGGTTGGTCTTGCTCTTTTTAAAGAACCTTCTCATGAGAACTAACTAGGACCCGTGAGAACTGCCTTAGTCCCTGCTGAGGGCGGTGACCAGATGACCCCCGTGACCTAACAGTCTCTCACTGGGCCTCACCTCTGAAAGGACCTAGCCTCTCTTGACTTTGCCTCCTGCCTGGGAACTAAGCTTTCAGAACACAAACCCTTGGGGGACAACCCTCATCCCAACCCTAACATGCCCCATGCTTCAAGAATTTTCCATCTCTTCCTGCCCAGATGTGGGGAAGGGGATGTCTAGTTTTACCAGTCTTTTCAGGAGTTATTGGAAATGGAATCTTTTTCAAACAGTGTTTTCTAACTGGCTTTGTTTATATGAAAAAAGATTCTTTCAAATCTTATAAATAGCCAACTTGCTAAATACTCTTAATTCTTCTCAATAGTTTAAAATGTTTAACTATCCTGTGCCTTTCAGTCCTGTAACCTCATTTGCCAATAATAATAGTTTATTTCACTTGCATTCATTGTTGTCACAGATGTTTAGGGCCTGAATTCTGTTACCTTATGCATCATCTAAATTGTCTTTTTTATTGACTTTTTTCCTCTCTCTGTCTCTTTTTTCTGTTTTGGTGTGTGCTTGTGTTATTTTTTTCTGGTGCTTTGGATGGTAGAATATATTTTTGTTATTTCAGTGATTACTTTTATAATTCTGTATATTTGTTATGAATAATCTTCTATTGCTTGGATTACTAATTCTCAAATTGTATCTGTTGTGAACTTGCTATGAAAAATGATCATATTTTCCCTTTCTATCTCCAGAATTTTGTTTTGTTGGTGGCCACATTTTCACTTTAAATACTAACAAGCTCAACACTATTTCCCTAGAAATGTTAGTCCCTAATGTTAGTTCCCTAGAAGTGTTAGTCCGCTTTTCATTATTGCAACAAAACCCCTGAGATCACTTACAAGGAAAAAGAGTTGATTTTGACTCACAGTGCCAGAGATTTCAGTCCGTGGCCCGTTATCCTCATTGGTTTTGGGCCTGTGGCCATGTAGTGCATCTTGGTGGAGGAGTGTGCAGGAGGAAGCTTCGTGGAAGAGAGAACCACCACCTCATTATCCCCTTTGCGGCCCTTCCTCAGGACTGAACACTCCCACTAGGACTCATCTCTTAATGATTCTCTTCCAATCGCATCAAGCTGGGGCCGAGTGTTCAACATGTGGCTCTTTGGGGACATTTAAAATCCAAATTCTATAGCACTAGGTTTTTAAATTTTAGGCCAAATCTTAGTAACTGTTCCCCTCCAAGAAAGATGAGGAAATGAACGCTTCTGAACATTTTCCTATTTTGTACTTTCTGCTCCCCAATTAAGAAAACAATGACCTTGACAGAATCGTGTTGAAGCATTTACCATCTGTAACACCAGGAAGGAGGTGCTTGCTTTCGTCCCAGCAGGGAGTCCCAGCATTTCCCATCTCTGGGATGACATTGAGGGGCTGGGAGACATTCTCTGTATTCCCTGGAGGCCGCCTTCAGCTGCTCCCTTCTGCCACTAAGTGGGGAGCCCTTAGTGACATTGTTCAAGGTTTCATTTACTTGCTTCTTCCTTGCTTTCTGTTTTCCTGGAGCCCTGAGGACCTGGTGTGCAGTGCACAGGCTTGGAACCAGCTTTCCTTTATTGTTAGATTTTGGCAAAGGTATATTTGATATTGGGTTTCACTTTGCCATCCTCTTAATCATTTTTTGGGGGTGTGTGATGTTGAGGGTTGAACCCAGACATGCTAGGCAAGCTCTCTACCAATGAGTTATACTCTCATGTCTCCCCCCCCTTAAAATAAGTACATGTTTGATTATTTACTGTGTATCACTAAAAATGCAATCATCCATCCCTTTGTTTTCTTTTTAATAGAAAAGAAATGTTTCTTTTCATGACTTGGATGGGCAGGTGAAAACTTGTATCTTAGGTATAATGGTGCTGTAAGCAGAGGCTGCTTTTGTTGTGAGTGTAGCTTCTAGACATAAATACTGAGCAATAATGTGTAATAATAAAGTACACAAGTCAAGAGTTGTTAGATGAAAATAAGTCCATTTTAGCCCATGGCATGGGATTTGTGTCAGAATCAATGCCCAAACCTCAGCACTGAGCAATGACAAGTGGAGACAGTTCTGCATCCATCAGGACAGATGCATTGGCTTGCTGGGGATATGTGTTGGCTTTCTGTTACTCAGACACCTGAGATGTAGCAGCTTATACGGGAAAAGGTTCACTTTGGCTCATGGTATTAGAGGTGTCAGTTCGTGGATGCTTGGCTCTGTTGCTTTGGGCCTTTGGAAGTTCAGTATATCATGGTAGGAACGTGTGGGTGAGGAAGACTGTTCACGTCATGGTGGCCAGGAAGCAAAGAGAGAGAGAAAGGGACTATGGTACCAATGACCTAATTGCCTTCCACTAGGTCCCACCTCCCAAAGACTTCACCATCACCATCACTTGGAGACAGTCACCAAGCCTTTAGTACATGAGTCTTTGGAGGACATTCTATATCTAAACTACAGCAGGAGTAAATGCTAGAAGCTCTGCCACTGCTACTTTGGAAAAATAGCTGCCTTCCCCAACTTCTGCCTAGGTTCTACCCTGCTCACCTGACTGGCAAGGCCAAGTGATCTACATGAGCCCTAGCTACAAGGAGAGCTAGCTGGGCTCTTATTTCTCTGGGAGGGGGAGGAATTTGTCATTTGTGAAGTCCTCCAGATATAAGAAGGGTGTTCAGATCATACTGGCCACAGATTTGACACAGATTTTTACTACACTCATGTTGTCTGCTGTTAAGTGCATGGGAGGCCAGCTGTGGCCAACGCAGGCAAGATAGGGGGGCATCAGGCTGGAACTGAAGACACCTGACCCCTCCCATGAATTCCACTTATTAGCTCTGTGACTGGGACCATCACTTACTCTCTTTAACCTCTGGTTCCTCTTTTGTAGAAGAGGAGTTCCAGAAGGGTAGTGATTCAGATACCTTCTGGCATAGGTAAGGCACTTAGTGTACATGTTTGGTGCATGAATGAAAGATCGAACTGATTATCAATTAGGCCTTGGAGAAAAATAAATGGACACAAAGACACATCACGTTTCGTGGGTTAACTTTTGGTTATGAACTTTATTTTCAATTAGAGTATGCTTATATTCCAGTGGTTTTAAAGTCCTGGAAATTCTTTAGAGTTTTAGCTTTATTAAAAAAAGTTAATTTATGGCAAGAACAGAAGAAAGTTTCAATTCACATGAATTTATTAATGATTTTTCTTAGGCTTTAGAACATGAGAATTTTTATTTGCTTTGGTAGCTGTCAGACTTAAGAACATCACGATAAGATAACATTAGGATGAATTATGGGGAAGGTCCTTCTCTAAGAGAGCTAAATTATTTACAGTAGTTCCTTTTTCAGTAAATGGAATAAATGAGCATTTAGTGAGTGAGCACCCAGAGGAACTCTCTGGCTCCTCTGTCATCTTTGGTAGGACTTGTTCACTCACTGTCCCTTCTATTTCAATGGTGCATTTGCTTCCCTTACTATTCTCTTTGCAAATCTTTTTAAAATTAATTTTATTGGTACATTTAAGGTATACAATATAATGACATTCATCATTGGAAATTTGCACCTTTACACAGTCCACCTTGGTTCTTATTTTTCCCCCTTCCCCTGCCCTCCCTAAAACCCCTCCATCCCTCCCTATTTACAGAGACTTTGTTTCCTTTTTTTCATTTTCTCATATTAATTCCATTCCCTTCTTTCCTTTCCCCTAGCCCTCCCACTTCCCCTTCCCATTTGCCCCTTTTCTTCCTATTTCACATTATCTATTGTAACTTTTAGTCCTTATTTTCACTTTCAGTTTCTCACACTAGAGAAACTATTCGGTATTTACACATGTGTGTCCTTTTTATTTCGCTTGAGTATCGTCTCAGTGTGCATCCATTTAGCTATAAATGTCTCTAGTTTCTCATTTTTCATGGCTGAGTAGTACTCCATTTTATAAAAAAACCATATTTTCTTTATCCAGTCTCCAGTTGATGGGCATTTGGGCTGTTTCCAAGTTTTGGCTATCACAAATTGTGCTGCTATGAACATGGGTGCACATGTATCACTGTGGTATGATTCTTTTAATTCTTTGGGGAAGATATCCAGTAGGGGAATAGCTGGGTCAAATGGGACTTCCAGTCCTAGTTCTTTGAGATATCTCCATACTGATTTCCACAGTGGTCGTACCAGTCGACACTCCCACCAGCAGTGGAGTAGGGTTCTTCTTTCCCCACAGCCCCACCAGCATTTTTTTTTTTTTTTTTTTTTTTGGTACCGAGGATTGAACTCGGGTCCTTGCGCTTGCACAGCAGGCAGTGAAACCACTGAGCTAAATCCCTGGCCCCCCACCAACATTTGTTATAGGTTGATTTCATGCTAGCAGCCATTTTTTTTGGAGTGAGGTGGAATCTCAGCGTTGTTTTCATTTGTATCTCTCAAATAACCAGTGATGTTGAACATCTTTTCATATGTTTATTTGCTATTTCTACTACTTTGTTTGAGAAATGTCTGTTCATTTCAGATGCCTGTCTT